>NW_026108825.1:686446-1372892 GCF_024516045.1 Bombus affinis
AACATATATAAATACTGCTATCTTTTAAAATACTTGCAGTACAAAAATATGCTGAAACACGATATAATAAAAAATACTTTACTCTTCGATACAAAGGTAAAAATAAAAGAATGTAATTTTGCGTTTATGTACATCACTTTTCACAGCTCATTGTCCTTTTATTTACACCATCAATCGTTTCTTTCACCCAAGCACCAATTATTCACAATTATTGTTACGATATTTAGGAATATCAATGGAACTGCAACAAACAACATATTTGTGTTATATTTAAATTTATTATCAAACGAATTAAAATAATTTGTTTGTAATTACTTCGTGCCACCGTTCGTATGGACCTAATAAGGTTCAAAATTTGTGACTTTACTGTAGGAGGTTCTCCGAAGCCTTGAACATTTTGCCACGACGCCCAACCAACTATAACAATGTTTAAACAAAAATTAAGTAATATATTCCAACATACAAGTAAAAACATATACATATGATTTATATATTTATCATACTACGCGATATATGTAAATACAATAGATAACATAACCTACAAATTCTTCATTTCCATGCAGGGGAAAAGTTCAGTATAAAAGAATAATACACACAAAAATATGATGATATTGTGTACCTTTTGCAAGAAATCTTTCTTCGTTTAAATCGCAGATCGCATTCAAACACAACACAGTCGCTTCAAAAAGTGTCCAAAGTGTAAACGCCACATTATATCGATATGATGAATGATAACATTGAGAATATCACGCAGCGCCACTATCGTAGGGAAAGGTAAAACAGCTTCATACGCATCAAACAATCAATTTGTATTGATTAGGAACCGTCCTGCCATCTTCCGTGTTCAGATGGAAACTAGCAATTAAAAAAGTGGCGTTATGCGGGAAATTTGAATTAAAATTTATTTTTACTATGTCAAAATATATTTAGAGTAATCTCGAGCGATTTAAATATCGCTCGAGATTCCAAAAATAAGATAATCTTGGATTTCATCGATAACGTTTTACAAATGCTTGCAAAAATAGTACTATATGGAAACTAAGAGCCTTAAAACGATATTCGAAAGAATCAGTAGACTTTACAAGTAACTTAACAACGCGATAATACAACGGATGGTTGGGAGCATTATTCTATTTATAATAATTGAACGACAAAGCGCACCTTCTTGGCACTAACGCTTTTGGAACAGGAGTACGAGTGTTTCTAGACGATTCGACGCTCTCTTCTCAATTGAGTTACGTTAACGATTCATGTGTGCCGATTTAGTTATAGAACTTAGAGTTCATTTCATGCTACCCTCGATCGTTCATGACCTCTATCATCATTTTATCACGCGCCGTTCGAGGCACACGTTTATCACGTGTAAGGAAATTCGTGGATTTTAATATTCTGATATCGTTTTGCGTATGCAAAGAAAAGTCGGAATCTCCCATATCGTGATGAAAGTCACGGACGTATTTGACGTGTGCAAAAATCTTTCTTGTTTGTAGACGATAAGTATTCAGCAAAAGCTATGCTAACTCACAGCCTCGAACAAGTGTTGTATTACTGCAAAAAATTGCAACACAGACTAAACTCGCGTCGGCGGAAAGTATGCGTGAATCACGTGTACCAAATGTCACGTTTATGCAACTGTAGAAAATATTGCATTATGCTAGGTTTAAAAAAAAGTTTGAGACAAAACTATCATTAATTTCAGGAAAAATTTCCAACCTGTACAATGCACGTTTTATTTGGCAACAAGACAATATAGGAAAATTGTTCCAAAGCCAATGTTTCCTCGACTAATTTAGATCTTCCACGAATTCATTCAAATCATTCATCATCCCCTAACAGATAATAATATTTTTCATATACAACGATAACGACTGCCTTAATTTTAGCTATCTATATAAATCACAAGATACTCTGATTCATTTCTCCGATAATTACGCAAATCGTATGATTACAGATCTTCTGTCACATAAAAATGTGTACTTTTCAATAAACTAGACGCAGCAATAAACATACATTATAATCAAACTTATAGAATCAATTCTAAGAAATCGTATGATTCAAATCCACATCAGTGTGCGAACTATTTCCATAATTTATGCCGTATTAGACTGTACCTGCTGCAATTTCACAGGGTAATAACGCGTTACCATTCACCGACTGAATTAAATGACGCTGAATGTGAAGTACACGAGTCTGACCGCTCATGTTCGCTAAATATCATCGGAGAAATAGAAGAAACAAACGTGGACTTTGGTCGGTTAACGAACGAAGAAAAATGAGAAAGTCGATTTGTGAACGTTAGATACCGATCAAAGCAAATATTATTTCAATCGTCGCATAATTGCAAAAGAAATGATATTCAAAGCTTGCATCTTTTCATCCAAGTAGATTGTAAATAATTATCATTTGTTATTGCAATCCTGTTTTCAGTCCGAATCATGTATTATCTAATCTATTGCCTGCAATAAATAATACTTGGGTGACGTCGAAACTGTTACCCAGGAAGCAAGAGTAAAATGCTTAAGCCGTGCAATTATGAATTACGTGATACGTTACGGTAACAATTTATGAGGCATAAGGTCCAATGATGGAACGAGAGGAAAGAATGATTCTGGTATCAGTTCGTGTGAACTGAAGGCGTGTACAATTGTACACTTAAGAACGAAATTCTATGTTGTCATCGTTTCAAGAATTAATACGTTCATGGTCCAAATTAGACTAGTTTTTATAATACAATGTCTAAGTAATGTCTATAATAATGTCTAAGTAAAGCGATTATAGTTAATCGACCAAAATAAACGTAAAGAGCACTATAACGGTGATTCAAATTTGGTGGAACGTAGCTCGCGTCTGTCGAAATTATAGTTGAGACATTGTACGATGTTATATAATAAAGATTCTACCAGATTCCTCCATGACCGCTGTTGATATTTTCACGCAGATTTGTAAAATATTATGTAAAAAGTCGCATTGTCTAAGGTTGCAGTGGCCCAGTAAATATCGTCGTTTTGTCCTCAAACGTAAATACATTCGACGTGTCCCCAATATGATTGCTGTATACTAGTAGTGGGGTAAGCGAATCGTTGATTGGCCAGTTTCAACAGAGGGAGCCTACCAGGTCCGGATCGATGTTGCTAAAAGCTGCAGCAAATGGGGGAATATCAGTCGCTAGTACCACCTCGATCTGACTAGAGACGACCGTTTTCACTTCACAATTTTACTTCGTTTTCACTTTGACTTTTAAACACTTTCGTATAACTTCAGTTACAGAACCGGATTAGGCGGATTTGCACGCAACATACAGTGAACAAAACATCAACAAACGCAGAGATTAGAATCAGACAATAGAGAGTCGACAGTTATATTCGAAGGTCTTTGGTGGATAAAATTAATCTGGTAAACCGGTTGTACGAGAACTGATTCTGCAGAGGCAACTCCACAGATTGTCCGTGTGAAACCACGTTGTCGTGGGCGGTAAAGGGAGAGAAAAGGAGCTAAAAAGGGTAAGGAATTCCTTACATATAAATATACATAACCAAAGCAGAGTTGAAGTGGTGGCGAGAAGGGAAAACCAGTGTGCTGGAAAACGGTGAGGCAGCACCGTGATTATGTAAACTACTAGCATATACTTGTGGCAGCGCGTGCGCAGAGTCGGACAACGTCTGTATCGACAATATTTATAAAGGTACATCGTAACGTGATAGATAGATCGTCGACGATCAAACAATCAAGTGAATCGAGGGTAAAAGAAGATTTAACCAAAGAAGAGGACAAAATCGGAGAACTGGGCTTTTCTTCGAGCATAGGCAAAGAAGCACGCAAACTGGCTCCAGAGGTGAGGATCAAGCAAATTGGAACGAGGGAGGACCTGTTGTCCATAATACGGCACACAATTAGCGATCATTTTTCGGAAGAACTCTAGCCGAAGATTGAGCAGCAAAACGGGTAAAAAGGAGACTAGCAATAGATCACTGTTTCCGAGTATTTTATACAAATAGAGGGCTCTTGTTTGCTGGATATTTCAAGCAAAAGCGTTACCAGGATCACTTTCATTCTCTTCCTGTAATTATCGACTTCTCGACTGGTCTACCTGTTGACTTGTGTTTTCCTTGGAAGGGAAGGGAAACCAAAGATCCCAATTTGAATAGTTCATCGTCGGGTTATGCCCTGGGTTACCGCCTGTCTCGACCTGTTGGCGGCACCGATTCTGGGTTACTGTCTGGCCGTGAGGAAACTTGCACTGCAAGCCGGCTTTTTCCAAGAAGAAACGAACAAATCGATCGTAACACAAGCGGTGAACGCTATCAATACGTCGACTATACAAAAGGAGACTGCGCCGTGCGCTGATACGATGGCACCAAGCGTCGAAGAACAGCGCCAAGGTAAATCGATTAAATGGAACACTAGTAATATGAGTTTCATCTAATTGATATTATTTACTCGTACAATCACACCATGTTCGATATATTCGATAGGTAACGATGTTATTGAATAGCAATTCAATCGGTAATCAGGTTGCGAAACATTCGATGGGAAACGTTATTTATTTCTTATCTATCGAAAACGAAAGCATCGGATTACTGTGCGTTATGCAATGCAACAGTCGTCATAAAAAATTGCATGGAAATGCAATATGCAAACGAAATTAAAAAATGCCACCTGCGGAAATACCGGATGAAATAATGGCTTTTTTCATCGTTTGTTTTTCTCATTGAAACGCATTACGCTTTTTCGCTCGTTCTCTTTGAATTTCTCGATTCGTGTCAGCTAGATCTTTAGCTATTACACCGAAATTACCACGAAACCAGGCCACGGTTTCACGAATCTGTGATCTCCACTTGTAATAGGAGTGGTGACTATAAATAAAACACGATTTAAATAGATATCAGTGTCGTATGTTCGAAACGCGTGCGACGAATGAAAATTCAGCATGTAACAAATAACTTAAAATTGATAAACTTGTTGTTTTCATTCAGAGCACGGTGGTTTCTTATCAAAAGTTTCGTTTCTTTTTTCTATATCTCAGTAACTAAACGATCGGACCAGGTCCCACGAGTATCTCATCTTATCAAACTCAAGTGCTTTCGAATTTTATAAAGCTTCAATAATTTAAGCTCCTCTCTATCGTAAAATTCTGACAAGAGTTTTCGAGTACGATGAGTTCCAGAAATTATTTTGTTTTATCTAGTTCAAGTAGCTGTCAGTTCAATTTTTCTTTTTCCTTTTTTTTTTTTTTAACGAAATTCTTTGGCAAATTTGGTGAAATGCGATGTAGTGGTAGCTGACGTTACAGCGCATGTTCCAATGCAACAAAATGGTTTCCTCCACAAGACCGATTATTGATTTTCTGCCACTGAGCTTGTTCTTATCCTGCGCATGACAGCATATGGAAATGACCGTGATGAATCTTCGCGAAGACGTAACGCAATTTTCATAATTAATTACTGTATTCTGACGTTACAAATTTCATTGCCATTTGTTCATAGATAAATAAATATTATCGACACGATATTCCATGGAATAATTTAGTATTCACGCATACGTTGGTAGCCGTAGCGTGGCGAGAGTACATGCGTTGTTACAATTCAACGCCTGAATAATAAATCGAGTGACGACACGTTTCAGGTTAAAATACCAACTGTTAAAGCTGGTTTCATGGGGATTCTCGATAGGTGATAGTACATCGTTCGGTATACGCTAATGATCGGTATTGATCGTGTATGGCGTGCAACAGTTTGGTAAATACGACACTCGAAGCTGCACTTTGAATTATAAAACAATATACATACATCGGTATATAATCCGATTGTTTGGGTTGAAAAACTTCCGTTTTCAATACGTTTTATTTTTCAAAGCGAAACGTGCGATTCGTTTGTATAATCTATAAACGTGCATCGAAGCTCTTTTATCCACGGATCAAGGGGTCTAATTCGTAATTATTTTGTTGACACGCGTTAAGTCGAGAAAAACAGACACGCAAATAAAAATGAAGACAGATATCGCGAATGACGAAATCGTTTCGTGGCGTACGTGCTTTTGCTTATGGTAAAAAATCTACTCAGAGATTCGTTAAATTAGTCCAAATGTAATGACCTTTATCGCTTTTCGACCTTCGATTATTAGGCACAAGGACATGCCGATTCGAAACAACACGCGATAACGCATATTTCTATCGCCATGTCGAATTTCGTGAACCTCAGACAATTCGATAATTCTTACTCCATTTCAATTTTCTATATTGTAAACAACGAGTTAATTATAACGTTACAGACAGGTCGTCGTACGTATTTTCGTACTTGAACTTTAATCCTGTTTTGTACTTTCATTCTATACACCGCAATATATTGCGTACGATTACATATCGATTACGAACGACTACACGATATATTACATAAATTATCGCATGACATATAGAGTTTTAGAAAATATAGCAATCAAATACGTAGATCACGGATATTTATACGGTTCTGAGAAATATAGAAAAATCCAAATAATTACACAATCATATAAAACGTATATAAAAATATGAAGATGTTTGAAAAGTTCGCAACATTTCCGAGAATTGATAAGCTCTGTAATCGATTGCGATAAAATTTGAAGGGGTTAATTTATACCTTTTAGAGATTTCATAAATTTAATTTATATGAAGCAGTATTGTATTTTATATTCGATAGAATGTCAATTCTACGAAAATACATTTTATTTGAATTTCACTGCGAACTTTTCAAATATATGAACTATAAAATTACTACATTTAGCGAGTGAAACAAATATTTCTCACAAATATTTCGCATGAATATCCGTATTCCAAAAATGAGAATAGAATAAGTCAGAATGTCGACAAAAAAAAACAAAGTTTGTTGTTGAGATTAATACCGCGAAAGAAGCGGCAGTCGCAAAAGTGTAGTCAAAAGCTCTCGTGCATGAAGAGAGAATTCTAAATATAAAGTTCACCAACTCTCGGATTTTAACGTGGAACCCAACAGGAAGGCATCAGTACTCAGTTGAAATTCGCACTCTGAAGCTCGCGAGTTCGTCTAGCCGGTTGTGTCATTGAAACGCATTTTTTATTATTGATTCGTCATTAGTTGATTGTCGAACAGTGTTGTTAACGGTACATTGTAAAGAACATGTGTGTGATCGGTAAGGATTATTCTTCCATCGATCAATAGTGAAAACGATTTTAATCTCAACGTACGGGTAAAAAGCAGAATGCTCATGCAAATTGTTTCAACCGTTCGCGGAGAGACGCGATCGCTGGATAACGCGTCAACGAGAGTCGTAAATTCTCGTTACGATTAAACAATCGACGCCACGAACTGATTGATCCCCTATTTCTATTACGAGAATAGAGGTGGTTAGGTTTGAGTGTATATGTAACAACTATACTGGGTTGGTTGATAAAAGATTAATAAAAATAACGAAACAACAAGTTCAGTCAAAGATCAACAATTAAAAACGGAAAAGATAACAGTCAAGGTTTGTTTAGCGGTTTGCTTATAACGAGACCTATCGCACTTCGCAGCTTGAGACAGATGTTATGTGTTAGATTCGATTCAATGTGTAACGTTCGACGTGTTACAAGGAACTAGCCGACTTTAGATGATTTCTTTGTCTCATTTTTAAGACGACCCCCACTCTACTTAGGTCACGCCACCGTTCGCGCCTATGATCACGTATGTCTATTCTTGCGTGGAAAACGTAACGGACGAAATTCGACGTTTCGAAAACTCGCTGCTTGGCGACAGCTATGCGCTCGTCGATACATTGTATATGATCCGGCGATCAGATAAAGCGATCTGACTGCGACATTGTAGGGCCGCGAGCGACGGTTAGAAAATACAGCCTGTGGTAAGCCTCGTGGCGTAACATCCTCCCCCCGTTGAGAGGGTACCGATCAAATGATATGGTGTGGAGTCAGGTGCGTCGCTGGCGGATCTCCTTCGCTCCGTGTGGGTGGTCGGACTCGTTTGGATCTGGGTGAATGGGTAAGGGGACCAGTCTTTTGACGCCACGATCCAGGGTAGTTGTTGCCGTCTGCACGGTAGCGGTCCGTATGATTCCGTCGACTCCTCCTGGATAGGCCTTGATCACGCGGCCCAAAGGCCATTGCATGGATGGTACGTTATCCTCCCTGAGGACTACCACGGTGCCTTCTCGGATGTTGTGACTGCCCTTGCTCCATTTGTTTCGGATGTTCGGCTCGTTCAGGTACTCTCGATGCCAGCGGCGCCAGAAATGTTGCTTGACCCTTTGAATGTGTTGCCAGCTGGAGAGACGATTGGATGGAGTGCCCTGGAAATCTCGTTCTCGAAAGCTTGTTAATGCATCTCCGATGAGGAAGTGACCGGGAGTAAGGACAAGAAGATCGTTTGGGTCAGATGATATTGGAGTCAGAGGACGGGAGTTGTGGATAGACTCGATTTGAATGATGAGTGGGTTAAAGTTTCCAAATTGGCTATCGTGCCATCCGGGAATCCGTCTCTCCATGTGTGTTTCCAGACGGGCGGCTATGATCCTTTCAAAGAGTTTGCCCACCTCGTCGAGAAGACACACCGGTCTGTATGCCGATGGCGCGTCCGGCGGTCGGCCCTCCTTCCGTAGCAACACGAGTTTCGCCGTACGCCACGCCCGAGGATAGGCGCCCTCCTTCAGACATCTGGAGAACAGATGCCGCAGACGGGGAGCCAAGATTTCGATCGACTCCGTCCAGACTCGGCCCGGGATCCCATCCGGACCCGGCGCCACGTCGCGGGATGCCATCTTCTTCGCGGCTTCGAGCAACTCTTCCTCCGTTACTCGAAGTTCCTCGTTCCAATCCGTCAGCCGTCCCGTCGATGATGGTGGGGGCTGGCGCGGACGTATCGTTGTTATCCCG
The DNA here is from genome assembly GCF_024516045.1 of Bombus affinis. Taxonomy (NCBI): domain Eukaryota; kingdom Metazoa; phylum Arthropoda; class Insecta; order Hymenoptera; family Apidae; genus Bombus; species Bombus affinis. Next base: position 695,322 of record NW_026108825.1, read on the forward strand.
CCGTGGGAACAAAGTCCCGATCACGTTGTCCAGTAACGCCGGATCCATGTTTTCGGTCAGCGGGGGGGGGGCCGAAGGTCGTAGTTTCTTCGTAACGACGCGAGAGGACCTCCCCCACGGATCTGAATCGACCAATTCGATCAGTCGATCCCAACACCGAGCCTTGGCTAGTTTGATCTCTCGCTGGAGAGCACGTCTCGTCTCTCTGTAGTCCTCGTAGCAGCGAGAGATCTCCTCTTCGTCGCGTGTCCGTCTGCGGCGACGCGCCCTCAGGAATCTTCTCCGGGCCTGGACGCAAGCCGCCCGCATATCGGCTATTTCCGGTGTCCACCAATACACGGAACGGTCGCTTCTGTCTCCTGGGACGGAGCGCGGCATGGAGGCGTCGCATGCCGCTCTCATGTATCCGTGGAGTTCGTCCGCCTCCTCGTCGATGCCACCCAGTGCGTTGGTGGTGGTAGGGGGGTTGAGGTGTTGTTGTCCCCCCGCGTGTCCCAGCTCCAGGCAGAGACAGTGACCGCCGCCCGCAGCATGTCCTTGTCCCTCTCCTTCAAACGCCACCTAGGTGTGGATGGTGGTGGTCGTCGGGACCGGTTCTCCTCTTGCTGTCGTCGGACATCGCGGTCGCGCGTGGCGGCCTCCGTCTTCATTTCCATCATTATATAGAGGTGGTCCGACAAGGTCTCCATTCTGTCGGCCACTCTCCATCCATGGATCTTCCGGTAGAGCTCGGCGGTAGCCCAGGTAGTGTCGACGATGGACGAACCCCTCCACGCGACGCAGGTACTAGTTGCGCCTCTGTTCACCAGAACTAGTCCGAGAGTCGCGGCCCAGTCCGTCAGCATTCTACCTCGGGAATCCGTCTTGGTGTCCCCCCATTGCGACGAGCGCGCGTTGAAGTCACCAAGGACGAGCACCTGACGGGGCAGACATCTGCGAACGCAGTCGCCGATTTCGTTCAGGAAATCCCCGAACGCGGCCACTCCGCTGTTGGGCGAGATGTAGATGCCCACTATCGCGATCCTGTTCCACTCGACGGCGACGAAGCCGTTACCGCGATCCAACAGGGCGCCGGGCGGACTCAACGCCGTCGACCATGTTATAGCCGTCAATCCGTTCGAATCCCTGATCCAGTTGGGGGCGTCGGGGACGCGGTATGGTTTGGCCACCACAGCGAGTGCGACCCGATTCTCCCGGATGGTCTGGAGAAGCAGGTCTTGCGCCCGTCTGGCTCTTCCTACATTGCATTGGAGCAAGCGATTGTATTACTCCGCCAACTCCATGGCCTCCTCCCGGCCACTCGTCACTGCTGAAGGTGATGCTGCCCTGTTGACGCTTCCGCCTTGGTTCTCGTTGCCGCTGGCGATGGTAGCAGCAGCGGCGCCGGCGGCGGCGGCAGACTGTTGAGTAGGCCGTTTCCTCTTTCTTTTAGCTTTCGGGGGGTTGCATGCCACCCCGCCCATCCTGTGTCCCGATGGAGCTCCCAGCCGCTCGCATAGGGGACATTTCGGCGCGGAGGCGGGACATCCTCTGGCGCGGTGCCCGCTTCCTCCGCACCTATAGCAGAGATGGCTTCTATCCTCGGTGGACGTACAAGTCGCCCGTACGTGCCCCAACTCCAGGCACTTGAAACATTGCAAGGGCCTCTTCGGTATAGCAGAGACCCTCGCGATGGACCACCCCAAGACCACCTTGCCCGCCTGGGCTAGCTTGCGGGCACCGGCCGCCGGGCACTTGATCCATGCCGATCCGAGTCCTCCCCTGGAGACGCCGATCTCACCAATCTGGACATCCTCGCTGCCGCATCCCGCGGCCAAGGCTAGTGCTTGACGCAGCTCCTCCTTGTCCATCGAGATGTCCACGTTGGTGATTCTCAACTCCGCCTTAATCATGGGGGTTCCGACCTTTACCTTGGTTGGGTCCAGAACACCCGCCAGGCGCGTCGCCAAGATCGACGCCTTTTCCCTGTCCTTGTCCCCCGGGACTCTAATGACGATGGCGCCCGTCACCGCCTTCTTCATGGTGACGGCTTGCACGCCTATCTCACCGAGGGGGATGGCTCTCCTGGCCGTCGTAACGACGTCGGCGTACGACATGTTGGCTCCCTCGTTAAGCGTCAGAGTTACCGCGGATGTACGCGGTGCGCGAGGGAGCGTGACTGTCGGCGACGTCTTTCCTTTCCTCTTCGGCGTTTTAACGGAGCCACCGCTGCGCGATTTCAGCGCGCCTTCCATCCTATCCGCCCGCAGTTTTTGGACTGCCACAGATGGTCGGGTCTTCTCATCTCTTCTCGGGGCATCCATCTTCCTTTCGGCGGTGTTCGTCTCTTTCCGCCCCTTCTTACTTTTTCTCCCTACCACCACGCTCCACCCGCCGTCCTTCTGAGTCCTCGGGGGCGGCGGGGGGTTTGCGTGGGCGGGGGGACGAGTAGCAGAGTGTTCCGCGTTCCGTCGGGTTTCGGGAGTGCTTTGTTGCTGTTGCCGTTGTTGTTGCAACAGACTCCCGAATTGTCTCTCCATCATCTTCATTATGGAGGGACCCAACTCTTCCAGCTTTCCCTCGAGGGCGTCGAGTCGCGCTCCTTGAGTAGCAGCCTCGTTTCGGGGGCGGTCCGCGTCGGCACCGCTACATCGCGTGTATTCGAACGCGGACATAGACCTTCTTGCCAGCTCTCTCCTGAGGGCGGCGTTCTCCTCCTCTAGCGCGGACAGTCTCGCCTCCACCAGCCTCATCGCCGCGCTGTTGCCGCTGCTACCCGCTTGTTCTCTCCTTCGCGGGGCCTCGTTCTTCCATGCGGCCGTGATATAGCTCGCCGCTTCCTTCAGCGCTTTGATGTACGTGCCCGTGAGGTTGGACGATGTGGTCACCACCCTCATGATTTCGGACACGTGTCTCGTTAATTCCGCGCTGACGTCCGCGGCCGAGCTTGTCCTCACTCGAATCTCCAGATCTTTGGAGATTTCCGGGGTAGCTGATGTCGCCAGCTTCCTCTTCTTCCCCCTGGATGCGGTCGATGCCAGCGATGAGCGGGACGCGAACGAGGCTACCGATTCTTCGTCGTCCGACCTCGTTCGCGCGCGCGATCCTCCTGCCGTAGATGTTGTGGCTTCGTCTACCGGGGCCGGCGCGAGAAAGACACTGCCCGACCGGCTCCTGCTTCTCGTCCTCGGAGTTCTCGGAGGTTCCATATCTTCCTCCGAGTATACGCTCCTAGCCTCGCCAGGCGTGATAACACGTTCGGGGGCCTGGCGGTCCACCCCCGAGCGGCCGTGGTCGTGTGGTGACGACGTAGTGGGGCCCACTTGACTACCCCCGACTACGCCGGTACTGGGGACTCCGTCCCCTGTACTGTACGTGTTTTCCTTTTTCTTTGTGCCTTCCATGTTAATGATTCTGTTTTTCGCCGGGTCGTCATCGGGAATCCGTCCTGGTGCCACTCACTCTTTCGCACCCTGCCCCGGAAAGGTCCGGTACAGGGTGACAGGGAGCCCCACGAGAAGGTGAGGTGAGTGGTCTTGACAGGCATGGGTCCACCAACTTCTCCGAAGTTCCCCGCACCGGATCGGCGAACTGACGGGTACCAGAGGCACCGACCAGCCGCCATCCGACTATAGAGGAACATCAGATCCATCGGGGTTTCCCGGGGCGTGGTCCTACGCCCCGAGAACCCATGCCCGCCTCATGCTCCCTAAGAGCTCGTTACCTGCGACACGTCTGAGATATCGTTTGAAGGACTTCACCGCAGCCTCCCACAACCCGCTAAAGTGAGGTGAGTTGGGAGGAATGAAGTGCCATTCGATCCGTCGATCGGCTAAAAAGGACTGAACTTTTACATTATGATCGTCGGACTGCAGGAGGTTTCGGAGCTCTCGTAATTCGTTGTTGGCGCCAACGAAGTTGGTACCGTTGTCAGAATAAATTGTTACACAGAATCCTCGGCGAGCGATGAATCTTCGCAGAGCAGCAATGAAGGCCTCGCTAGTGAGATCGGTGACCAGCTCGAGGTGGACTGCTTTAACTGCAAGACATACGAAGATTGCTACATATACCTTGATTTTGCGTCGGTTGCAATCCTTTCGTTTCTTGATGTAGAACGGTCCGCAATAATCAATTCCGACGTTGGTAAATGGACGAGATTCCGTTATCCGTGCAGCTGGAAGGTCGCCCATTACGTAATCCACTGGAGGTGGATTGGCTCGGCAGCAACGTACGCACTTCTTCAGCGTGCTCCAAACTTGACTACGGCCGTCGATAGGCCAATAAGGTCTCCTTAAGGCATATAAGGTAGCTTGAGTTCCGGAGTGGAGATTTAGGAGGTGTTCATGCTCGATAATGAGTGCTGTAACTGAGGATTTGGGTAGAATGATTGGGTGTTTCCGAGTAAAGGGCATTGGTGAGTGACTGAGTCGGCCTCCGACTCGCAATATCTCGTCCTTGTCCAGAAATGGATTGAGTCGTTGCAGCTTCCCCTTCACTGCAGAATTTCGATCTGTTCGGAGAGTACGTATTTCATCTGGAAAATAGCAGAGCTGTAACAATTTGACCAATTTGTTATGCGCATTGGTTAAATCATGTGTGGTTAGAGGTCCCCCCGGATCCTGTTTTCGTCTCCATCGGAGGCAACGAGCGGCAATTCTTATCAGCTTGGGCCAAGAAGAAAATCTCTCCAGTAGACTGTGGTCAAGTGGAGTCACGGACAGACATGTTGCCTTCTTCTGCTCTGGTATTTCAGCTAATGGTACCGGGTTCCACGTCGGCCAGTATTTTTCAGGTTGTTGGAGCGTTTCCGGTCCATGTTGCCAAATGGTTGATCGCAGGAAGTCTTCGGGTGATTGGCCTCGAGATATGAGATCTGCAGTGTTATCGGTAGTGGGAATGTGGCGCCAATCGGAGGTGTGAGTCTTCTGTTGAATCTCTGTCACACGATTCGCGACGAAGGTTTTCAGCGTATGGGGTGATGTATTAATCCAATGTAGAACGATTGTAGAATCAGTCCAGTAAACGGTCCGAGAAATGTTGCTTGGTAAGGCTTGAAGGACTGTAGTGGCCAATGATGTGAGAAGAAGTGCTCCACACAGTTCCAGCCTTGGAATGGTTTGTGATTTGAGTGGAGCCACCCTTGACCTTGCAGTGAGGAGTCGTGTCCAGACATGACCATCCGGAGTGATAGTGCGAAGGTAGACACATGCCCCATACGCCCTTTCGCTGGCGTCGCAGAATCCGTGTAATTCAATTTCCGTTGCGGTCTTGATTATAGTTTTACGTGGAAACTTCACGTTATTTAGCAAAGGTAGCTGTGAATAATATTTTCTCTTTTCTGTGTGTACGTCAGCCGGAAGAGACTCGTCCCAGTCAAGTTTTAAAGTCCAAAGTCGTCGGAGCAACATCTTAGCGCGAACGATCACTGGTGCCAGTAATCCAACAGGGTCGTAGATCTTGGCAATTTCGGAGCTGATTGTTCTCTTCGTAATTCGAGAGGCGGTAGGATTGATTTTGACGGAATATAGGATCGAATCGTCAAAGGAATTCCAAACAACACCCAGAGTTTTGAAAGTTTGCGATTCGCCTAGTCGCAGCTTATCGTTTATGTCCTGCTCGGAAAGTCCTCGTAGCAGTTCCCGGTCGTTCGCTGCCCATTTTCGAATGTTTAAGCTGGCTAGTTTAAGCAATTCTATGAGCTCCGTTCTCAGTGATTGTGCCTCGTCCTTTGTATCAGCTCCTGTGAGAACATCGTCGACGTAGAAGTCTCGCTGTAAGATCATCGCTGCTCGTGGGTATCGATGACCCTCGTCGTCTGCCAGTTATTTGAGGCACCGAATGGCTAGATGGGGGGCCGCTGACAGCCCGCATGTCACTGTGTTAAGTTGATATATGTCAACTTCTCCATCAGAGTTGCGCCACAAAATTTGTTGGAATTTCCGATCCTCTGGACGCACAAGAAATTGTCGATACATTTTTTCGACATCGCCTGTAATGACGTACTGATGAGAACGAAATCTTAAAAGGATAAGAAATATGTCGTCTTGTAGTTTCGGTCCGTATGAAGTACGTCGTTTAATGAAACTCCGGTGGTGGTTGGTGCAGATCCGTCAAACACAACTCGGAGTTTTGTAGTCCGGCTGGATTCTTTGATCACGCCGTGATGTGGCAGAAAATATCCGTCGTCCGTGCAGTGGTCCGTGGTAATCTTCGTCATATGTCCTAATTCCAAGTATTCTTCTATTACGGCGTGTTAGTCGGCTTCGAATTGTTTGTCTCGTTGGAATCGACGGCAGAGGGAAGTGAGTCGCTTCATTGCCATGGCTTTCGAGGATCCAAGCGGAGGAGTTGTTTCGTTGAATGGGAGAGCGACAACGTATCGCCCGTCGTTGATGCGTTGAACGTGATTTCGAAAGTGCTCCTCGCACTGTCGTTCCGTTTCCGAAATGTGTGCGGTGGGCGGTCCCTCGTCGATTTCCCAAAAACGGGCGAGATCCACCTGTAAAGCCGTCATGGAGGCGTGAAATGCGTATGCTAATGAGTGCGAGGTTGGGCTCCCCCCGATGACCCATCCGAATCGCGTTTTTTGCAGACGCAAGTCGGGCCCGTTTGCTTGACTGATATCAAGTTGGCCGACACAGAGTGATGCTAGTGTTGGTCTGGCGCTCAACAATATTTCGATCGGAGCAGGTCTATGGAATCTTAGATCGGCTAATTGGAGATTCCTAGGTATCTGTATCGTTGAGCGATCTACGGGTTGATCGTTCGTGCTAGAGCCGGTGTCTAGCAGAGCTCTACAACGAAATGGTTGAATTTCATTGTTCAAGATGTTGACCTGTGCTGTGACTAACAAATGGTGCTGCAATGATTCAGAAGGAAGCGAGGTCAATGAGTCCGTTTTCTGTGGTTCGGTCCCTAGCAGAGTCGTCTGATGACGTCATTGTTTTCCTTGTCGATTAGGACTGGACGATATAGTCGATCCCGAAGCCGCCGTTCGCGACAACCGAGATTCGCGTTTCGGAGATGTTCGCGGAGACGTTCGGGGAGACGCTCGGCGAGACGCTCGGGGAGATGCTCGGGGAGACGTTCGGGGAGACGAGGATGTGCGTCTCGAACGATGTGAGGAACGCGGGGTCGGTGAACTAGGCGAAGATCGACCGTTGGATGATCGGTCGCTCGACGATCGACCGCTTGATGTTCGGTTGACACGTGTTCGTGGTTTGCTACGCCCATGGTCTTGATGCAGATACGTGTGGTGTCGCTGTCTACAGATGCGATATGACCCCGCGGAGCATTGAGTAAGAGCGACGTCTAAACAATTGGTACAGAGCGACGCCCTTTTGGCGATTTCCAGGCGTTCTTTGGGCGACTTCGCTTTGAAGACATGACAATTCCATAATTCGTGTTGTCCGTGGCAGTTCGGACAAACCAACGTATTATGTGTAGTTATGAATGTATAATTTCGCGGCGCGTTCGGTCGCCGACGGTCGTGTTGATCGGACGCCCTTTTTTTTGACGGTTGATGCTGAACACGTTCTATCGCCATTCGTCCGTGTTTTCAGAAAATCTACCAAGTGCGTGTATGACGGCAGTTTCTTGTCCGGTAGTGTATGTTGCCATTTGCGAATGATGGCTGAGGGTAGCTTCGACGTGAAAAGCTTTAAGAGAACGGCGTTTGACGTGACTGGGTCCCCGAGTTTTTCTAACGCTTGGAGATTTACCTTGACTGTCTGGATAAGATCATCTATAGCTTCGGGTGTTTCCTTAGTTATCCTCGGATAGTCGAAATCAAGTCCCAGTGACGCAAACAGATTTGACGGTGGCAGTCGAATTTTTCTTTAAGAACGTCAATGGCGATTGCGTAATTTGCCTCGGTGATGGCTAATGATTGTATGCTTCGCGCGGCCCATCCAGTCAGGGCTGATCGGAGATGATAAAATTTCTGAACCGGTGTTAAATGTTCATTTTGATCTATCGTTGACGAGAAGGAATCGTAAAATGACTACCAATCCTCGAGGGCGCCGTCAAATGTAGGTATCCGAACCTCCGGTAGTTTAAGCGAAGCAGACTCGCGACCGGCGGCTGATTCGCCGCTTGTCGATTGTGACGGCGTACTTCGTCGTATATTGATCAATTATTTAGTTATTCGGCGTTGTAGTTTTTCGTATTCTTCCGCTAGTTCAATGCCGCGCGCGATCTCTCCCTCGTCTATAGCTACGATCTGGTTTTGTAAGCCACGGAGTTCCGTCTCGTAGGTTTCTAGACGATCTTTAATTTGTATCAAGTCGATCTCTTCCGGACAGCCTGATTCTTCGATGTCGTCCAGTTTTTTTTTGCGAAGCGTGTAAACTGGGCGATATAGTAGGCCCGGCGTCGACGCAAGGTGGCGAGTTCGTTTCCGGTTGCCATTATTTGTTATGTAATTGAGAGTGAACTCGTTTGAACTTACTTCTGTTGGCGATTGTCCACTTTGCGGCAGGAGGCTGTGTGGTTGCGATTCAACCACCGAATTATACCTCTTCAAAGGTGACGACCCTTTACGTTACTGACCTCGCTGGGGTAGTAACGCTTCCGCTGCTAGTTGTGTTGGGTTCACGTGGCACTGTATGGTAGTGGGTGTCACTGGCGTGCACTTTTCACTTGACACTGAATCCGGCTCGAAGGACCAAATGTTTCAACCGTTCGCGGAGAGACGCGATCGCTAGATAACGCGTCAACGAGAGTCGTAAATTCTCGTTACGATTAAACAATCGACGCCACGAACTGATTGATCCCCTATTTCTATTACGAGAATAGAGGTGGTTAGGTTTGAGTGTATATGAACAACTATACTGGGTTGGTTGATAGAAGTTTAATAAAAATAACGAAACAACAAGTTCAGTCAAAGATCAACAATTAAAAACGAAAAAGATAACAGTCAAGGTTTGTTTAGCGGTTTGCTTATAACGAGACCTATCGCACTTCGCAGCTTGAGACAGACGTTATGTGTTAGATTCGATTCAATGTGTAACGTTCGACGTGTCACAAGGAACTAACCGACTTTAGATGATTTCTTTGTCTCATTTTTAAGACGACCCCCACTCTACTTAGGTCACGCCACCGTTCGCGCCTATGATCACGTATGTCTAATCTTGTGTCATGTAAAATAAAAAGCAGGGGGGCTCGAACGAAAAGAAAAAAATTAAGGTAACAAAAAAAACAAGAGAATTTATTTCTTGTATTCTGAATTTACACTGACTGCGATTTTGTTCTGAGCTCCAGCCGTGACTTGCCAAGACTGAAGCTCTTACAATTTTGACTTTCGGTAACATCTGTTTCTTCTTTGTTTGTCATCCCTCAATATCCCCACTACCCTGTAGGCGTACGTGACCGTTGTCACACTTCTAGGACATTCGGTGGAAGGACCGTTAGGATACAGATGACTCATTAGGCACTTCGGCGATATACATTGCCGCTGTCACGTAAAATAAAAAGCAGGAGGCTCGAACGAAAAGAAAAAATTAAGATAACAAAAAAAACGAGAGAATTTATTTCTGAATTTACACTGACTGCGATTTTGTTCTGAGCTCCAGCCGTGACTTTCCAAGACTGCAGCTCTTACAATTTGACTTTCGGTAACATCTGTTTCTTCTTTGTTTGTCATCCCTTAATATCCCCACTACCCTGTAGGCGTACGTGACCGTTGTCACACTTCTAGGACGTTCGGTGGAAGGACCGTTAGGATACAGATGACTCATTAGGCACTTCGGCGATATACATTGTCGCCAAGGCCGCCACATCTCTATCTCCATCATCGGTCCATCGGATTTGAAGTATGCCGGTCGTGACACCGCCAAGGCCGCCACATCTCTATCTCCATCATCGGTCCATCGGATTTGAAGTATGCCGGTCGTGACACTTGTGTGGAAAACGTAACGGACAAAATTCGACGTTTCGAGAACTCGCTGCTTGGCGACAGCTGTGCGCTCGTCGATACATTGTATATGATCCGGCGGTCAGATAAAACGATCTGACTGCGACATTGTAAGGCCGCGAGCGATGGTTAGAAAATACAGCCTGTGGTAAGCCTCGTGGCATAACACAAATGTTGCACGCAATATAATGCTCGCGTATATCTTTTATTTTCACTTTTACGTTCATTGTTTCCTAGAAACCTAAATATTTCATTCGACGAAAACAAAATAAAAATTTAAAACATCTTGCTCATAGCGCGCGAGAAAGAGTTCTTTTGTGAATCGAAGATGCGTCGGAGGGAAACGATAATTTTCTCACTAATTTCATTCTTATTGTTATACGATCACATTGTTCGATTTTCTATCGAATTATGTCACATACGTTCACATTGTTAACGATCATTCGACTGTTGGCTGGCTTAACAAACTAACTTGGCACCGGGTCAGATCTATCATAGCCGTTTGGGTGCATCTTCTAAAATTGGTCGTTATTATTATATTATTATACACATAAAAATAACCGGATGCTACAATGAAATGCCTTAGAAAATATCTGACTTCTATCGTAATCGCGTATTGGCGTTGTTAAATTTGTTCACGATCTGTACATTTATACTCGCGTCTTTGTTGCACAATCCTTTGTCTCCTTGATGTTTATCACTGGCCATACGTCTACACATCAAGCATGTGAAAATGCAATTAATTACACGAGTATCATAGATTCTGTTGCTTTCAGAACCCAAGGATAATATCAAGGATAAAATCAATAAGGACGTCGGGGATAATGAAGTCTCCCCGAAAATTCTCAGGGGTTGTAATCGCGATGTGCGGTTTACCAGGTCGTGGAAAAAGCCAAGTGGCACAACGCCATTCGCGCAGACTCAACTGGAACGGCGATTCCACTAAAGGTTGGGAATTCTGTTTTGTTTACTGCCAATTGCTACACTTAAAAACGAAACCTGTTCATTAAATCATATTAGTCATCTTAAATAAGCGGCTTCGTAGTATTATTTCCATTCGACCAACAATTATCTGTGTTTCTTCTTTTTTTCTTTTTTTACTTCCTATTTTGTGGTTGTATTATGTGTACAAGTCACGTGTTTGATCATTAATTCGTTAGTTTTTCATTTTTCCCGTTTTTGTTTTCAACACGGTCGTTAAGAGGATTTATTACATACGCTAAATAGACTTGTTACGTAAATCAACATTTGCGGCGCTTTGAACAAATTTTAATTTCTATTTTGTAATATATTACATTGTGCTCTTCCTAGTTTTTACATTATTTCATTAACATTATTCATTAACATAAAAAGACATTATTTCATATTGTTCCTTTGTGAAATGCTAAATAATTGTTCTATATTTCATGTATAAATAAAACTATTCTTATATATTTTATACTGCATTAATTTCGTCATACCATTGTAGTAACGATGATAATAATAAAAAATTTATAACTATTGATAAATAGTTATAATTAATTGCTAATAAAAAATAATTATTCAAATTATGTATTGCTACTAATCTTGGGGCGCCGGTCACCGGTGATCTTGATGATACCACGGCCAAGTTGAGTGCCGGCCACCGGTGACCCTGTCACGTAAAATAAGAAAGAAATTTAAAGGAAAGAAGAAAACTTTATTTTTTCCTCGTTTATACACTTCTGAACTCTAGCCGTGGCCGTTCGAGACTGAGGCTCTTACAATATTTTCTTACTCTCGGTGACATCTGTTTCTTCTTTTGTTTTTCATCCTTCATTATCCCCACTACCCTGTAGGCGTACGTGACTGTTGCTACGCTTCTAGAACATTCGGTGGAAGGACCGTTAGGACATAGATGAACCCTCAGGTACTCCGGCAATATACATTGTCGCTAAGGTCGCCATGTGTAATGTTCAAGTATCGGCTGTCTGGAGAATGTTTAGAAGTGGTCGCCTAAGGTGACGTCAGGGCAAAAGAGTTTGGGGTTACAACCCCTATGGCATTTAACGTGTTAAATAATGACTGAATGTTTCGCGAATTGTTGAATGTTTCGATGAAAAACAAGAATCACAGGAAAAGTAGTGTAATTTCAATTTTCTCGAATGCTTCAAAATGACAAATGAGACATTGACAAAGAAGGGTAGTTTAGCTCACTATATTTTACGCCGTACTATTATATTGTTTCCATCTAACGATACAAACGTAAATCAAAAAATATCCAATTATTTAAGCTCTCCTAGACCCTTCCAACAACTAATGAATTACATTTAATTATTACTTTAGTGATGAGGGTTAGCGACTACCGCAGGAAAAGGCTGGAACCATATGGAGAGGCCGTATCGCACGAGCTGTTTCTTCCGGACCATACGACGAACGCAGCGTTGAGAGCTCTGGCCCAACGAGACGCGATGCACGAGTGCGCTACATGGCTCGCAGGCGGAAATTCCGTAGCTGTAAGCATCAATTAGACGCGTGACAAACGTCTAGTAAAGATGTGAAATTGAATAGAATCTGGAGATAAATTCAGTATCGAAAGGAGAACGCGTGCCGTTGCATTCGATCGAAAATAATCGCAAAAGTTCAAGAGATTTCAGTATCGAATCGAGAACAACAACACACGCGATTGTATTTGATTGAAAATAATTGAAAATAGTTGAGAAAGATTCGGTATCAACACGAGAACGAGAATACGCTCGGTTATGCTTGATTGAGAGTAATCGAAAAAAGTTGAGAAAGATTCAATGTCGAAACGAATGCAAGCACGCGCGATTGCATTTGATCGAAAATAATAGAACAAAGTTAAGAAAGAATTTTAATCGTTGCGCATTTGAAGAATCCGACCGGAAGAAGAAACACGTGTTTTTTTTTGTTATTATGTAACCGGAGCTGCAAGAATAGATTAGAATATTAGAACGGTCAAGGGTCGTATTTATATATAGATCGCGCTAACGGTGGACGACGCGATTAAACCGAGGCTAGTCAAGCCGGTCTACCTTTCTCCGACCGAACCGAATCTCGTCGTACGAGTTTTACCTTGCTTAATATTTTTAACAACATGTACCAACGTTCCACGATAGAAACCGCAATAGTTCATGGTGTTGAAAGTAGCTTAAGATCGGCTCGTTATTTTCTCGATATTATGCGCTTTAGAAATAGTCGAGAATTGAACAAATATGACACGAATTCAATATGAAGACTACAACGGTAAAACGTGTCTTCACGTTAAATTTTAAATTCTATGTGGAAACGTATCTTAGATATTATAGGAAACTAATTATTTAATTCTGAAATTAACGGTGCATTTTTCCTTCCAAATTATATCATATTGAAATATTCCTATTTATTCTAATTTATCGTATTCTTTCTATGTGGTCTTGATATATATGTTAACAATAAGAGAAACCAACATGTAAATTCATATATAAATTACTCGCCCTAATTATTAGGACATCTACACGTTATAAGCATCGATTGGAACACTTTGACACTTTTCTTTATCTGCTATATCTTACATTACAAAGTACATATGCCGCGAATGAAATAACAGATTTATAACGAAATTACTAGAAACGAAAGCACTCCATTCGTATTAAATATCAATATGTGCCCTAATATTTATGGCCGGCGGTGTTCTTAATTGAACAAAGCGATAATTAATTTTGACGAAGGGCCTGTAGCAACATGAAGACACTTTCAGTATTTAAATTGCATTTATCGGGAGAGAAAAACAAAAGTATAGGTTTCATATTCAAATGTGTTTAAATAATACAAATATTAGCTTAGATCATGAATTTATAGCACGTGTCAAAATATGATATAGTTTTGGTTAATTTTGACTTGCATTCTGCTGGTTTACACAAATTATTGGAAAGCTACCTCCTTGTTGCACCAATCTCTCCAAATATACAATACAAAGAAAGACAATTGAAAATCGATATAGTCTAATGTCTATTTAAATAAAATGCGTAGGAAGAAATATACTGAAATTTGAGTTTGCGAGTCGTCACAGTTAGTTGCATTTAAGAATTTTCCTGTTTGAAGATCCTGGACGTCACGTTGGTGATACGAGCCCAGCGCGCCAAGATCTTCGACTATTTTTCCGGGCAGCGGTTATCGCGTCCTCATTATCGAGTGCGTCTACGACGATCCGGTTGTACTGGAGCGAAATTACAAGGAGATATTGCGGTACAGCGCTTACTATGTTGGCATGGATTCAATAACAGCCGAAGAAGATCTACGATTGAAGATAGCTCATTACATTCGATCTTACGAGCCAATGGATGAGAAGACGTACCCACGAATCCGTATCGACACCGGCAGCATGGATATCGAGTCCTGCAACGTGTCTGGCGATGTGGAGACAAATGTCCTTGGATATCTTGGAAGCGTCACTGTTGAGCCGCATACTCTTTATTTCTCTCGGGTTGGTAATCCATCAAATTTTACATTTGTCATCGTTTAATCCCCATCTCAAATGTTCTAATCCTAGAAGCTCAGCCTTAGCGTCTTTAGTCTTAATTATAAGAATTTTTCGATAAGTGATAATGATAACGATAATGCAGAAACGTGTTTGTTCTTAGATTACAAGCTGAGTCAAGGACAACTGAGCCAGGTCGTGGCGCTTGCAATTATTAAAAAGATTAACATACATAACTGAGCACTTCATTTAGCATGACGAGTCCTCAATTGTTTACACACAACATGTTTTAAAAGCATACGTATACGTATACGCATACGTAAAAACATACATATTGTATTTTTAAAATCTTGCTATCTTATCAGGGTTTGCTTCCAAAAGTAATTTCTTCTCGCCTGATCGTAATCTTATCATTGCTACGCCTCTCTTTTTGAACGTAATCAGAATATTCTACGATTTGGTAAAACTAAAGCTCTCCCTCTCTCTTTTGATTACAGCACGGCGAAAGCGAGTACAACGTATTGGGTAAGGTTGGAGGTGACGCAGCTTTAAGCGCACGTGGCGAGAGATATGCACAAGCGTTGGCCACCAAGTTCAACGCTATGCGTATTCCCGACCTGCGCGTGCTAACTAGTCGCCTTCGAAGGACTATCGCGACTGCTCGTGGCGTGGAAGCGCCCCAAGAACACGTGACAGCACTCAACGAACTCCACGCCGGTATCTGTGAGGGGCTGTCTTATGAAGACATGCAGGAGCATTATCCGCAGGTAATTTCAGATCAAACGCGTCTTCCTCCTCGAAATTTCGTCACTGCTTGCATTGAATTACGTTTAAGTTGTTGTTGACCAAAGTGAAATAGCGAGTGAAGATAATTTATACTTTTAAGGATGATTCATCGAAAAATGTGTAAATTCGGTTTCACTTACTACTTGCCTAATCTTCTGGCTGTATTTTAACGAGCCTTCAATCGGTTGAATTTATCAATCCCTAGCTCTAAGAGCTTTAATTTATTTGTGTAGTAAATGGTAGATAGCTGTAACAGTTATCATTGTAGGTTATAGGGTATAACGGTATAAGCTTTTTGGGTATATAGAGTATATAGGGTTTATAGGGTATAAGCTTTTTGAATTAATCTAATTGTATCAGTATTATGTTAGAAACATGGTACTATAATTGACACATTTAACATTAGTATTTGATCAAAATTTTCCCAGTGATTGATTAGTTAATGCAGTTATAATTTGTATTTCAATAAGTTTGGGATCCTAGATATGGAATATTTATTATCTACTAGGTTTGTCAATTTAATTCTCTAAGCGAACAACTTTCAATCGTATCTTGGAAAATGAATAATAACATAAATCTTCACGGATGACTCAAGCATTGAATACTTGGCCACTGGGGAAAAGTATCGAGTGACTTAACGTCTGCGCTAACAGTCTGTAACTGATTAAAATTCAGTTGTATGCAAATTTATCCATTTACATCCACGAAATATTTGCTTGACTAATGAGAATGAGCGTTGAAGTTCAAAGAAATATTCCCAGTCAAGTACATAGCAGATAGAATATAATCACAATGTTTCACGTTGCTAGATCGAACTCAATCAGTCTGATTAATCTGAACGAAGTTTCAGAACATGGATAAATGAATATTATTGTTTAATCGAGCTATCGCGGGGAGACGCGGTCGTTAGAATACGCGTCAACGAGAGTCGTAAATTCCCGTTACGATTAGAATAATCGACACCACGAATAGTTCGATCCCCGTATTTCGGTTAGGATAATCGGGGTGGTTGATGCGGTATAACACTGGAAGTCAGAGTTATAATAATGTATATTTCCAACACTTTATACAATCACACAAAGTAGTAACGCCGTTGATTAAGATACAGATAACGAGAGAAGAGTTAGTCTTGAATGAGAGAAGGAGAGCTTTAGGCGCTCTAGGCCCTTGAGAGTTATAGGAACTGTCGGAGTTCTGGATAAGTGAGAGCCTTAGAAGACACTAGGCCGTGTAGGCACCTTGAGAAATGATGAAGGAACTCAGAAAGATACAGGAACGGTGAGAGTTGTAGGAAATGCAGGAACTCTAGGCACCGTGAGAGACGATCAAACTCTAAAGTTTTATTCTAATGTGAATGCGGAGGAAAGCTTGGTATGGGTGTGCCCTTTGAACGAAGAACGCGGATTCGTTGCTTAAATTTTCAGTTAGTAAAGTGAGGGAAATAATCCGCGATGTCGATTGGTTGGGACCAATGTTAGGAAGGAAGAGAGGAGGAAGAAACCTCCTACCAACTTGGGTCCTAGGCGACATTGTTTATAGGGAAACTCAGATTTTCGGTTAGGTATATCTCCGCTTTCTTCGTTATTCTTAAGAGCACATAATAAACCCAAGGACCTTTCTAAAAACCGGCCGAAAACACTTCTGGAATTAGAAAGTCTTTTCTGGCAAACAGATGTGCTTAGACCATGTGTGCGAACAATGCAGCTAGAATTGCAACTTTATAGTGGGTCCTTGGGCCTATGGAGTGTTAGAAGGACGACAGGTAGACCGTTGGTTGGCAAGCCGCGCGCGATGGCGTGCAGATGTGTTGCGCGGCGTAACATCCTCCCCCCGTTGAGAGGGCACCGATCAAAAACCTGTAGAGATAAAATTGATTAAATCTTCTATCCGCCTCCTTGTTGATTGTTGCTGCCCTGTGTACTGTGGCCGTCCAGAGGATGTAGTGGTCGCCAAGAGGAATTTGATGATACGGCTGGAAGGCCGGTGCGCTGAGGATATTTGTCTGTCCTGGAGACTGCTTCGTCGCTGCGTCGAAGGACCGCTGACTGCCTTGTAGTCTGGACCGCCGTGGTGCTTGGCATTGCCAAGAAAGTTGCCACTGAAGTTCACGGATCCAGAAATGTCGTGAAGAGCTCGGCTTACGAAGTATTGTAGGACACCTCAGACCTGGAGGTGTCGTTATACATCTCGCCGATTTCCCAATGGTAGATCATATCTGTATGGAGATGCGTTTTTCATCTGCCTTCTTCGATGTTCGTAGTTGCCTTGATCAGGCCGTCGTCGCCAGGGTAAGCTCGATGATACGACCGAAAAGCCGTTGCGTAGAGGACACCCGTCTGTCCTGGTGTCTGGTTCGCCGTTGCGTTAAGGGGCCGTTGAAGTTCACGATCCAGGATGTATCGTGAAACGGTTCGGCCCATGCAGTATCGTGGAACACCTCGGCCCATGAGGTGTCCTTGAATAGTTTGCCCCAGGAGGTGTCGTTGAATGAAACTCCGGTGATGCATGGTATAGATTCGAACACGCCGCAGAGTTGTGTGTTTGATTGGGGGACTGAGCTCCCCCCGATGATCTGACCCAATTGTGCTATCTTGTCCCACGTAGTGCTCTGTGGGCTTAGTGGACAAGTGTTGAAATCAGCTGGCGCGTTCTGAAAACTACTGACAATTAAATGATTAGTCATAGTGGTAATAACGTGGAGATGATCCCGATTTGGGTTACTCGCAGGCGTGGCTCCTCGCCGCCGTGGCGATGGAGAATTCTTCGCGTTAGGTCATGGAGAAAGACTCTCCGATATGATGTCCATGTCAGGTGTAATATGTAAAGTGGTGTTCTCCGTCGGCGGAGTATAACTGTTTTTGTCCTGGACGTGATTCAGTTCCTTCCTGTCTTGCACATCTGGAGCATTCGGCTGATTCGAGACATCTTGTGTAGTTGAATCAGATGGTTGCGATGCTGACGATGGGAACGTGGTTGTCGTCAGATCGCGTGTGGGTGACACGTTATGAGTGTCACGCGGTAAGCTCAGCGTGGTATGCGACGAAATCGCCGTTTGAGTGGATGCGATGGTTCCCGTTGGCGGAATACGGCCGTTGTTGTCTTGGATGAGAGTCGGTCCCTTCCGGTCCAGAGGGTCTCGAGCGATTGATTGATTCAAGACGTTGTGTAACGTCGAATCAGATGATTGCGATGCTGACGCTGCGAACGTGGTCGTCAGATCGCGGACAGTTGACATGTTGTGAGTATCACGCGGTGAGCTCCGCGTGGTATGCGACGGGATCGCCATTTGAGCTGGTGCGATGATTTCCGTCGGCGAAGTACGACCGTTGTCGTCTTGGACGGGATTCAGCTTTGTCCGATCTAGAGAATCTCGAGTGATGGACTGATTCAAGACGTTTTGTGGCGTTGAATCAGATGGTTGCGATGCTGACGATGGGAACGTGGTCGTCGTCAGATCGCGTGTGGGTGACACGTTATGAGTGTCACGCGCTGAGCTCCGCATGGTGTGCGACGGGATCGCCATTCGAGTTACTGCGATGTTTTCCGTCGGCGGAGGTTGATCCTTGTTGTCCTGGATGGGATTCACTTCCTTCCGGTCCAGTGGATCGTGAGAGGTTGGCTGATTCAAAGCATTTCGCGGCAATTTGATACCAGTGGCTGATCCATTGTGTGCCGGTCTCGATGACCGGGGTTGTCGTGCTGTACGTTGGTTACGTCTTAGCCGATCGCATATATCGTTATACTGTTCTCTGATCTCGAGACCGCGCGTTTGTTCTTCCGGGAGTTTTAGCGACGCGGACTCGCGGCCGACGGCTGATTCGCCGCTTGTCGATTGTGACGGTATACTTCGTCGTGTATTGATTAATTGTTTGGCTACTCGGAGTTGCTGTCTTTCGTATTCTTCCGCTAGCTCACTGCCGCGCGCGATCTCTCCCTCGTCTAAAGTTACGATCTGGTGTTGTAATGCACGGAGTTCCTTCTCGACGGTTTCTAGACGTTCTTTAATTTGAAGCAAGTCGATCTCTTCCGAACAGCCTGATTGTTCAATGTCGTCGAGTTTTTTTTCGAGGCGTGTAAACTGGGCGATATAGTAGCTCCGGCGTCGACGCAAGACGGCAAGTTCGTTTCCGGTTGCCATTATTTTTTATGTAATTGATAATGAAATCGTTTGAACTTACTTCTGTTGGCGATTGTCCACTTTGTGGCAGGAGGCTGTGTGGTTGCGTTTCAACCACCGAATTATACCTCTTCAAAGGTGACGACCCTTTACGTTACTGACCTCGCTGGGGTGGTAACGCTTCCGCTGCTGGTTGTGTTGGATTCACGTGGCACTGTATGAGAGTGGGTGTCACTGGCGTGCACTTTTCACTTGACACAGTATCCGGCTCGAAGGACCATGTTTAATCGAGCTATCGCGGGGAGACGCGGTCGTTAGAATACGCGTCAACGAGAGTCGTAAATTCCCGTTACGATTAGAATAATCGACACCACGAATAGTTCGATCCCCGTATTTCGGTTAGGATAATCGGGGTGGTTGATGCGGTATAACACTGGAAGTCAGAGTTATAATAATGTATATTTCCAACACTTTATACAATCACACAAAGTAGTAACGCCGTTGATTAGGATACAGATAACGAGAGAAGAGTTAGTCTTGAATGAGAGAAGGAGAGCTTTAGGCGCTCTAGGCCCTTGAGTGTTATAGGAACTGTCGGAGTTCTGGATAAGTGAGAGCCTTAGAAGACTGTAGGCCGTGTAGGCACCTTGAGAAATGATGAAGGAACTCAGAAAGATACAGGAACGGTGAGAGTTGTAGGAAATGCAGGAACTCTAGGCACCGTGAGAGACGATCAAACTCTAAAGTTTTATTCTAATGTGAATGCGGAGGAAAGCTTGGTATGGGTGTGCCCTTTGAACGAAGAACGCGGATTCGTTGCTTAAATTTTCAGTTAGTAAAGTGAGGGAAATAATCCGCGATGTCGATTGGTTGGGACCAATGTTAGGAAGGAAGAGAGGAGGAAGAAACCTCCTACCAACTTGGGTCCTAGGCGACATTGTTTATAGGGAAACTCAGATTTTCGGATAGGTATATCTCCGCTTTCTTCGTTATTCTTAAGAGCACATAATAAACCCAAGGACCTTTCTAAAAACCGGCCGAAAACACTTCTGGAATTAGAAAGTCTTTTCTGGCAAACAGATGTGCTTAGACCATGTGTGCGAACAATGCAGCTAGAATTGCAACTTTATAGTGGGTCCTTGGGCCTATGGAGTGTTAGAAGGACGACAGGTAGACCGTTGGTTGGCAAGCCGCGCGCGATGGCGTGCAGATGTGTTGCGCGGCGTAACATCCTCCCCCCGTTGAGGGGGCACCGATCAAAAACCTGTAGAGATAAAATTGATTAAATCTTCTATCCGCCTCCTTGTTGATTGTTGCTGCCCTGTGTACTGTGGCCGTCCAGAGGATGTAGTGGTCGCCAAGAGGAATTTGATGATACGGCTGGAAGGCCGGTGCGCTGAGGATATTTGTCTGTCCTGGAGACTGCTTCGTCGCTGCGTCGAAGGACCGTTGACTGCCTTGTAGTCTGGACCGCCGTGGTGCTTGGAATTGCCAAGAAAGTTGCCACTGAAGTTCACGGATCCAGAAATGTCGTGAAGAGCTCGGCTTACGAAGTATTGTAGGACACCTCAGACCTGGAGGTGTCGTTATACATCTCGCCGATTTCCCAATGGTAGATCATATCTGTATGGAGATGCGTTTTTCATCTGCCTTCTTCGATGTTCGTAGTTGCCTTGATGAGGCCGTCGTCGCCAGGGTAAGCTCGATGATACGACCGAAAAGCCGTTGCGTAGAGGACACCCGTCTGTCCTGGTGTCTGGTTCGCCGTTGCGTTAAAGGGCCGTTGAAGTTCACGATCCAGGATGTATCGTGAAACGGTTCGGCCCATGCAGTATCGTGGAACACCTCGGCCCATGAGGTGTCCTTGAATAGTTTGCCCCAGGAGGTGTCGTTGAATGAAACTCCGGTGATGCATGGTATAGATTCGAACACGCCGCAGAGTTGTGTGTTTGATTGGGGGACTGAGCTCCCCCCGATGATCTGACCCAATTGTGCTATCTTGTCCCACGTAGTGCTCTGTGGGCTTAGTGGACAAGTGTTGAAATCAGCTGGCGCGTTCTGAAAACTACTGACAATTAAATGATTAGTCATAGTGGTAATAACGTGGAGATGATCCCGATTTGGGTTACTCGCAGGCGTGGCTCCTCGCCGCCGTGGCGATGGAGAATTCTTCGCGTTAGGTCGTGGAGAAAGACTCTCCGATATGATGTCCATGTCAGGTGTAACATGTAAAGTGGTGTTCTCCGTCGGCGGAGTATAACTGTTTTTGTCCTGGACGTGATTCAGTTCCCTCCTGTCTTGCAGATCTGGAGCATTCGGCTGATTCGAGACATCTTGTGTAGTTGAATCAGATGGTTGCGATGCTGACGATGGGAACGTGGTTGTCGTCAGATCGCGTGTGGGTGACACGTTATGAGTGTCACGCGGTAAGCTCAGCGTGGTATGCGACGAAATCGCCGTTTGAGTGGATGCGATGGTTCCCGTTGGCGGAATACGACCGTTGTTGTCTTGGATGAGAGTCGGTCCCTTCCGGTCCAGAGGGTCTCGAGCGATTGATTGATTCAAGACGTTGTGTAACGTCGAATCAGATGATTGCGATGCTGACGCTGCGAACGTGGTCGTCAGATCGCGGACAGTTGATATGTTGTGAGTATCACGCGGTGAGCTCCGCGTGGTATGCGACGGGATCGCCATTTGAGCTGGTGCGATGATTTCCGTCGGCGAAGTACGACCGTTGTCACCTTGGACGGGATTCAGCTTTGTCCGATCCAGAGAATCTCGAGTGATGGACTGATTCAAGACGTTTTGTGGCGTTGAATCAGATGGTTGCGATGCTGACGATGGGAACGTGGTTGTCGTCAGATCGCGTGTGGGTGACACGTTATGAGTGTCACGCGCTGAGCTCCGCGTGGTGTGCGACGGGATCGCCATTCGAGTTACTGCGATGTTTTCCGTCGGCGGAGGTTGATCCTTGTTGTCCTGGATGGGATTCACTTCCTTCCGGTCCAGTGGATCGTGAGAGGTTGGCTGATTCAAAGCATTTCGCGGCAATTTGATACCAGTGGCTGATCCATTGTGTGCCGGTCTCGATGACCGGGGTTGTCGTGCTGTACGTTGGTTACGTCTTAGCCGATCGCATATATCGTTATACTGTTCTCTGATCTCGAGACCGCGCGTTTGTTCTTCCGGGAGTTTTAGCGACGCGGACTCGCGGCCGACGGCTGATTCGCCGCTTGTCGATTGTGACGGTATACTTCGTCGTGTATTGATTAATTGTTTGGCTACTCGGAGTTGCAGTCTTTCGTATTCTTCCGCTAGCTCACTGCCGCGCGCGATCTCTCCCTCGTCTAAAGTTACGATCTGGTGTTGTAATGCACGGAGTTCCTTCTCGACGGTTTCTAGACGTTCTTTAATTTGAAGCAAGTCGATCTCTTCCGAACAGCCTGATTGTTCAATGTCGTCGAGTTTTTTTTCGAGGCGTGTAAACTGGTCGATATAGTAGCTCCGGCGTCGACGCAAGACGGCAAGTTCGTTTCCGGTTGCCATTATTTTTTATGTAATTGATAATGAAATCGTTTGAACTTACTTCTGTTGGCGATTGTCCACTTTGTGGCAGGAGGCTGTGTGGTTGCGTTTCAACCACCGAATTATACCTCTTCAAAGGTGACGACCCTTTACGTTACTGACCTCGCTGGGGTGGTAACGCTTCCGCTGCTGGTTGTGTTGGATTCACGTGGCACTGTATGAGAGTGGGTGTCACTGGCGTGCACTTTTCACTTGACACAGTATCCGGCTCGAAGGACCATGTTTAATCGAGCTATCGCGGGGAGACGCGGTCGTTAGAATACGCGTCAACGAGAGTCGTAAATTCCCGTTACGATTAGAATAATCGACACCACGAATAGTTCGATCCCCGTATTTCGGTTAGGATAATCGGGGTGGTTGATGCGGTATAACACTGGAAGTCAGAGTTATAATAATGTATATTTCCAACACTTTATACAATCACACAAAGTAGTAACGCCGTTGATTAAGATACAGATAACGAGAGAAGAGTTAGTCTTGAATGAGAGAAGGAGAGCTTTAGGCGCTCTAGGCCCTTGAGAGTTATAGGAACTGTCGGAGTTCTGGATAAGTGAGAGCCTTAGAAGACTCTAGGCCGTGTAGGCACCTTGAGAAATGATGAAGGAACTCAGAAAGATACAGGAACGGTGAGAGTTGTAGGAAATGCAGGAACTCTAGGCACCGTGAGAGACGACCAAACTCTAAAGTTTTATTCTAATGTGAATGCGGAGGAAAGCTTGGTATGGGTGTGCCCTTTGAACGAAGAACGCGGATTCGTTGCTTAAATTTTCAGTTAGTAAAGTGAGGGAAATAATCCGCGATGTCGATTGGTTGGGACCAATGTTAGGAAGGAAGAGAGGAGGAAGAAACCTCCTACCAACTTGGGTCCTAGGCGACATTGTTTATAGGGAAACTCAGATTTTCGGTTAGGTATATCTCCGCTTTCTTCGTTATTCTTAAGAGCACATAATAAACCCAAGGACCTTTCTAAAAACCGGCCGAAAACACTTCTGGAATTAGAAAGTCTTTTCTGGCAAACAGATGTGCTTAGACCATGTGTGCGAACAATGCAGCTAGAATTGCAACTTTATAGTGGGTCCTTGGGCCTATGGAGTGTTAGAAGGACGACAGGTAGACCGTTGGTTGGCAAGCCGCGCGCGATGGCGTGCAGATGTGTTGCGCGGCGTAACATCCTCCCCCCGTTGAGAGGGCACCGATCAAAAACCTGTAGAGATAAAATTGATTAAATCTTCTATCCGCCTCCTTGTTGATTGTTGCTGCCCTGTGTACTGTGGCCGTCCAGAGGATGTAGTGGTCGCCAAGAGGAATTTGATGATACGGCTGGAAGGCCGGTGCGCTGAGGATATTTGTCTGTCCTGGAGACTGCTTCGTCGCTGCGTCGAAGGACCGTTGACTGCCTTGTAGTCTGGACCGCCGTGGTTCTTGGCATTGCCAAGAAAGTTGCCACTGAAGTTCACGGATCCAGAAATGTCGTGAAGAGCTCGGCTTACGAAGTATTGTAGGACACCTCAGACCTGGAGGTGTCGTTATACATCTCGCCGATTTCCCAATGGTAGATCATATCTGTATGGAGATGCGTTTTTCATCTGCCTTCTTCGATGTTCGTAGTTGCCTTGATGAGGCCGTCGTCGCCAGGGTAAGCTCGATGATACGACCGAAAAGCCGTTGCGTAGAGGACACCCGTCTGTCCTGGTGTCTGGTTCGCCGTTGCGTTAAGGGGCCGTTGAAGTTCACGATCCAGGATGTATCGTGAAACGGTTCGGCCCATGCAGTATCGTGGAACACCTCGGCCCATGAGGTGTCCTTGAATAGTTTGCCCCAGGAGGTGTCGTTGAATGAAACTCCGGTGATGCATGGTATAGATTCGAACACGCCGCAGAGTTGTGTGTTTGATTGGGGGACTGAGCTCCCCCCGAAGATCTGCCCCAATTGTGCTATCTTGTCCCACGTAGTGCTCTGTGGGCTTAGTGGACAAGTGTTGAAATCAGCTGGCGCGTTCTGAAAACTACTGACAATTAAATGATTAGTCATAGTGGTAATAACGTGGAGATGATCCCGATTTGGGTTACTCGCAGGCGTGGCTCCTCGCCGCCGTGGCGATGGAGAATTCTTCGCGTTAGGTCGTGGAGAAAGACTCTCCGATATGATGTCCATGTCAGGTGTAACATGTAAAGTGGTGTTCTCCGTCGGCGGAGTATAACTGTTTTTGTCCTGGACGTGATTCAGTTCCCTCCTGTCTTGCAGATCTGGAGCATTCGGCTGATTCGAGACATCTTGTGTAGTTGAATCAGACGGTTGCGATGCTGACGATGGGAACGTGGTTGTCGTCAGATCGCGTGTGGGTGACACGTTATGAGTGTCACGCGGTAAGCTCAGCGTGGTATGCGACGAAATCGCCGTTTGAGTGGATGCGATGGTTCCCGTTGGCGGAATACGACCGTTGTTGTCTTGGATGAGAGTCGGTCCCTTCCGGTCCAGAGGGTCTCGAGCGATTGATTGATTCAAGACGTTGTGTAACGTCGAATCAGATGATTGCGATGCTGACGCTGCGAACGTGGTCGTCAGATCGCGGACAGTTGATATGTTGTGAGTATCACGCGGTGAGCTCCGCGTGGTATGCGACGGGATCGCCATTTGAGCTGGTGCGATGATTTCCGTCGGCGAAGTACGACCGTTGTCACCTTGGACGGGATTCAGCTTTGTCCGATCCAGAGAATCTCGAGTGATGGACTGATTCAAGACGTTTTGTGGCCTTGAATCAGATGGTTGCGATGCTGACGATGGGAACGTGGTTGTCGTCAGATCGCGTGTGGGTGACACGTTATGAGTGTCACGCGCTGAGCTCCGCGTGGTGTGCGACGGGATCGCCATTCGAGTTACTGCGATGTTTTCCGTCGGCGGAGGTTGATCCTTGTTGTCCTGGATGGGATTCACTTCCTTCCGGTCCAGTGGATCGTGAGAGGTTGGCTGATTCAAAGCATTTCGCGGCAATTTGATACCAGTGGCTGATCCATTGTGTGCCGGTCTCGATGACCGGGGTTGTCGTGCTGTACGTTGGTTACGTCTTAGCCGATCGCATATATCGTTATACTGTTCTCTGATCTCGAGACCGCGCGTTTGTTCTTCCGGGAGTTTTAGCGACGCGGACTCGCGGCCGACGGCTGATTCGCCGCTTGTCGATTGTGACGGTATACTTCGTCGTGTATTGATTAATTGTTTGGCTACTCGGAGTTGCAGTCTTTCGTATTCTTCCGCTAGCTCACTGCCGCGCGCGATCTCTCCCTCGTCTAAAGTTACGATCTGGTGTTGTAATGCACGGAGTTCCTTCTCGACGGTTTCTAGACGTTCTTTAATTTGAAGCAAGTCGATCTCTTCCGAACAGCCTGATTGTTCAATGTCGTCGAGTTTTTTTTTCGAGGCGTGTAAACTGGGCGATATAGTAGCTCCGGCGTCGACGCAAGACGGCAAGTTCGTTTCCGGTTGCCATTATTTTTTATGTAATTGATAATGAAATCGTTTGAACTTACTTCTGTTGGCGATTGTCCACTTTGTGGCAGGAGGCTGTGTGGTTGCGTTTCAACCACCGAATTATACCTCTTCAAAGGTGACGACCCTTTACGTTACTGACCTCGCTGGGGTGGTAACGCTTCCGCTGCTGGTTGTGTTGGATTCACGTGGCACTGTATGAGAGTGGGTGTCACTGGCGTGCACTTTTCACTTGACACAGTATCCGGCTCGAAGGACCATGTTTAATCGAGCTATCGCGGGGAGACGCGGTCGTTAGAATACGCGTCAACGAGAGTCGTAAATTCCCGTTACGATTAGAATAATCGACACCACGAATAGTTCGATCCCCGTATTTCGGTTAGGATAATCGGGGTGGTTGATGCGGTATAACACTGGAAGTCAGAGTTATAATAATGTATATTTCCAACACTTTATACAATCACACAAAGTAGTAACGCCGTTGATTAAGATACAGATAACGAGAGAAGAGTTGGTCTTGAATGAGAGAAGGAGAGCTTTAGGCGCTCTAGGCCCTTGAGAGTTATAGGAACTGTCGGAGTTCTGGATAAGTGAGAGCCTTAGAAGACTCTAGGCCGTGTAGGCACCTTGAGAAATGATGAAGGAACTCAGAAAGATACAGGAACGGTGAGAGTTGTAGGAAATGCAGGAACTCTAGGCACCGTGAGAGACGATCAAACTCTAAAGTCTTATTCTAATGTGAATGCGGAGGAAAGCTTGGTATGGGTGTGCCCTTTGAACGAAGAACGCGGATTCGTTGCTTAAATTTTCAGTTAGTAAAGTGAGGGAAATAATCCGCGATGTCGATTGGTTGGGACCAATGTTAGGAAGGAAGAGAGGAGGAAGAAACCTCCTACCAACTTGGGTCCTAGGCGACATTGTTTATAGGGAAACTCAGATTTTCGGTTAGGTATATCTCCGCTTTCTTCGTTATTCTTAAGAGCACATAATAAACCCAAGGACCTTTCTAAAAACCGGCCGAAAACACTTCTGGAATTAGAAAGTCTTTTCTGGCAAACAGATGTGCTTAGACCATGTGTGCGAACAATGCAGCTAGAATTGCAACTTTATAGTGGGTCCTTGGGCCTATGGAGTGTTAGAAGGACGACAGGTAGACCGTTGGTTGGCAAGCCGCGCGCGATGGCGTGCAGATGTGTTGCGCGGCGTAACATCCTCCCCCCGTTGAGAGGGCACCGATCAAAAACCTGTAGAGATAAAATTGATTAAATCTTCTATCCGCCTCCTTGTTGATTGTTGCTGCCCTGTGTACTGTGGCCGTCCAGAGAATGTAGTGGTCGCCAAGAGGAATTTGATGATACGGCTGGAAGGCCGGTGCGCTGAGGATATTTGTCTGTCCTGGAGACTGCTTCGTCGCTGCGTCGAAGGACCGTTGACTGCCTTGTAGTCTGGACCGCCGTGGTTCTTGGCATTGCCAAGAAAGTTGCCACTGAAGTTCACGGATCCAGAAATGTCGTGAAGAGCTCGGCTTACGAAGTATTGTAGGACACCTCAGACCTGGAGGTGTCGTTATACATCTCGCCGATTTCCCAATGGTAGATCATATCTGTATGGAGATGCGTTTTTCATCTGCCTTCTTCGATGTTCGTAGTTGCCTTGATGAGGCCGTCGTCGCCAGGGTAAGCTCGATGATACGACCGAAAAGCCGTTGCGTAGAGGACACCCGTCTGTCCTGGTGTCTGGTTCGCCGTTGCGTTAAGGGGCCGTTGAAGTTCACGATCCAGGATGTATCGTGAAACGGTTCGGCCCATGCAGTATCGTGGAACACCTCGGCCCATGAGGTGTCCTTGAATAGTTTGCCCCAGGAGGTGTCGTTGAATGAAACTCCGGTGATGCATGGTATAGATTCGAACACGCCGCAGAGTTGTGTGTTTGATTGGGGGACTGAGCTCCCCCCGATGATCTGCCCCAATTGTGCTATCTTGTCCCACGTAGTGCTCTGTGGGCTTAGTGGACAAGTGTTGAAATCAGCTGGCGCGTTCTGAAAACTACTGACAATTAAATGATTAGTCATAGTGGTAATAACGTGGAGATGATCCCGATTTGGGTTACTCGCAGGCGTGGCTCCTCGCCGCCGTGGCGATGGAGAATTCTTCGCGTTAGGTCGTGGAGAAAGACTCTCCGATATGATGTCCATGTCAGGTGTAACATGTAAAGTGGTGTTCTCCGTCGGCGGAGTATAACTGTTTTTGTCCTGGACGTGATTCAGTTCCTTCCTGTCTTGCAGATCTGGAGCATTCGGCTGATTCGAGACATCTTGTGTAGTTGAATCAGATGGTTGCGATGCTGACGATGGGAACGTGGTTGTCGTCAGATCGCGTGTGGGTGACACGTTATGAGTGTCACGCGGTAAGCTCAGCGTGGTATGCGACGAAATCGCCGTTTGAGTGGATGCGATGGTTCCCGTTGGCGGAATACGACCGTTGTTGTCTTGGATGAGAGTCGGTCCCTTCCGGTCCAGAGGGTCTCGAGCGATTGATTGATTCAAGACGTTGTGTAACGTCGAATCAGATGATTGCGATGCTGACGCTGCGAACGTGGTCGTCAGATCGCGGACAGTTGACATGTTGTGAGTATCACGCGGTGAGCTCCGCGTGGTATGCGACGGGATCGCCATTTGAGCTGGTGCGATGATTTCCGTCGGCGAAGTACGACCGTTGTCGTCTTGGAAGAGAATCAGCTCCTTTCGGTCCAGAGGATCTTGAGTGATTGATTGATTCAAGACGTTGTGTAACGTCGAATCAGATGATTGCGATGCTGACACTGCGAACGTGGTCGTCAGATCGCGGACAGTTGACATGTTGTGAGTATCACGCGGTGAGCTCCGCGTGGTATGCGACGGGATCGCCATTTGAGCTGGTGCGATGATTTCCGTCGGCGAAGTACGACCGTTGTCGTCTTGGACGGGATTCAGCTTTGTCCGATCCAGAGAATCTCGAGTGATGGACTGATTCAAGACGTTTTGTGACGTTGAATCAGATGGTTGCGATGCTGACGATGGGAACGTGGTTGTCGTCAGATCGCGTGTGGGTGACACGTTATGAGTGTCAAGCGCTGAGCTCCGCGTGGTGGGCGACGGGATCGCCATTCGAGTTACTGCGATGGTTTCCTTCGGCGGAGGTTGATCCTTGTTGTCCTGGATGGGATTCACTTCCTTCCGGTCCAGTGGATCGTGAGAGGTTGGCTGATTCAAAGCATTTCGCGGCAATTTGATACCAGTGGCTGATCCATTGTGTGCCGGTCTCGATGACCGGGGTTGTCGTGCTGTACGTTGGTTACGTCTTAGCCGATCGCATATATCGTTATACTGTTCTCTGATCTCGAGACCGCGCGTTTGTTCTTCCGGGAGTTTTAGCGACGCGGACTCGCGGCCGTCGGCTGATTCGCCGCTTGTCGATTGTGACGGTATACTTCGTCGTGTATTGATTAATTGTTTGGCTACTCGGAGTTGCAGTCTTTCGTATTCTTCCGCTAGCTCACTGCCGCGCGCGATCTCTCCCTCGTCTAAAGTTACGATCTGGTGTTGTAATGCACGGAGTTCCTTCTCGACGGTTTCTAGACGTTCTTCAATTTGAAGCAAGTCGATCTCTTCCGGACAGCCTGATTGTTCAATGTCGTCGAATTTTTTTTCGAGGCGTGTAAACTGGGCGATATAGTAGCTCCGGCGTCGACGCAAGACGGCAAGTTCGTTTCCGGTTGCCATTATTTTTTATGTTATTGATAATGAAATCGTTTGAACTTACTTCTGATGGCGATTGTCCACTTTGTGGCAGGAGGCTGTGTGGTTGCGTTTCAACCACCGAATCATACCTCTTCAATGGTGACGACCCTTTACGTTACTGACCTCGCTGGGGTGGTAACGCTTCCGCTGCTGGTTGTGTTGGATTCACGTGGCACTGTATGAGAGTGGGTGTCACTGGCGTGCACTTTTCACTTGACACAGTATCCGGCTCGAAGGACCATGTTTAATCGAGCTATCGCGGGGAGACGCGGTCGTTAGAATACGCGTCAACGAGAGTCGTAAATTCCCGTTACGATTAGAATAATCGACACCACGAATAGTTCGATCCCCGTATTTCGGTTAGGATAATCGGGGTGGTTGATGCGGTATAACACTGGAAGTCAGAGTTATAATAATGTATATTTCCAACACTTTATACAATCACACAAAGTAGTAACGCCGTTGATTAAGATACAGATAACGAGAGAAGAGTTAGTCTTGAATGAGAGAAGGAGAGCTTTAGGCGCTCTAGGCCCTTGAGAGTTATAGGAACTGTCGGAGTTCTGGATAAGTGAGAGCCTTAGAAGATTCTAGGCCGTGTAGGCACCTTGAGAAATGATGAAGGAACTCAGAAAGATACAGGAACGGTGAGAGTTGTAGGAAATGCAGGAACTCTAGGCACCGCGAGAGACGATCAAACTCTAAAGTTTTATTCTAATGTGAATGCGGAGGAAAGCTTGGTATGGGTGTGCCCTTTGAACGAAGAACGCGGATTCGTTGCTTACATTTTCAGTTAGTAAAGTGAGGGAAATAATCCGCGATGTCGATTGGTTGGGACCAATGTTAGTAAGGAAGAGAGGAGGAAGAAACCTCCTACCAACTTGGGTCCTAGGCGACATTGTTTACAGGGAAACTCAGATTTTCGGTTAGGTATATCTCCGCTTTCTTCGTTATTCTTAAGAGCACATAATAAACCCAAGGACCTTTCTAAAAACCGGCCGAAAACACTTCTGGAATTAGAAAGTCTTTTCTGGCAAACAGATGTGCTTAGACCATGTGTGCGAACAATGCAGCTAGAATTGCAACTTTATAGTGGGTCCTTGGGCCTATGGAGTGTTAGAAGGACGACAGGTAGACCGTTGGTTGGTAAGCCGCGCGGGATGGCGTGCAGATGTGTTGCGCGGCGTAACAATTATAATTACAATACGAAGTTGATGTGTACTTATTAACCGTGTACTATAACGAAACTTAAATCATACCATGATTTGAATATTATATCGCAGGTCTACTTTATTAAAGTTTATGTTTAAAATCAGCCATTGTTCCCTGACTTTGCATAAGCTAGGTTTTAATGCTTTGAGGACCTCGATGTACGAACCATTCCATGACTTAGGCAAAAGTCTATATACTTTAGTATATAGTACATAGATAGCGTATATACCTTCTAGATCTCTAAATCAATGCTTTTGCGTAGGAATTTGCATGGCGCGATCAAGATAAGCTGCGCTATCGTTATCCATGGGGAGAAAGCTACATCGACGCCATGCGCCGCGTGGAACCGGTTATTGCTGAATTACAGAGATCCAACAACATCTTGGTCGTGTCTCATCAAGCTATTCTGCGCTGCATCATTGGCGTTTTCACAGATAAAAAACCGGAAGAGGTGCCTTACGCTGAGGTGCCACTGCATACCGTCATCCGAATCAGCAGCCAGGGTTACAATTACAAGGTGGACTTCTTCAAGTTACCCATAGAGTGCGTAAACACGATTCGCGTGAAGCCGAATAATTGTAGCGCGGACAGAACCGCGGACGATGCTCTGCTCACAGTCCCAGCACATTTCGACATACCGGATCCTTGGCGAAATCTTGGCAGCGGACCCACTCTCGTACAACAACACTGAGAAACCGCTCGGAGATCCACGATCACGTCGAAAATTCGATGTCTGTTTGTTTGTAACCCCTGGAGCTTTCAGCAGTGATGTCTTCTTGGAATATTTTTGCTTTTGAATTCAGGCAGGGGATGAAGATTTGAAATATCATGCAAGTATGGATTGAATATATTTTTAGTACGTATATATGTATAAGTAGATCGCTTTAAGGTATCTTTAAGAAATACAGATTCGATGAGACGGAAGATGATGATATCGGAGTCAATTCTAGATAAATAGATTGGATAGATCGCGTGAAAGAAACGACATGTAAAATCAAATAATTGTTATCGATACTGGAAATTTATTTCTGAAATATTCTCATGAATTTTCTCATGAATCCCGAGAAACTTAGGTCGTTTCAACTTTGACTTGTTTATCGTCGAGTTCCGTTACCTTCGCGGGATGTACTCCGATTGTCATGTTTTTCCTCGTTGATTCTGTTCCCATTGGCAATAATTTAGTATCCTGCTGCTGGAGCCCTCTATACGTTATGTTTCAGCAGTTTAATTTTAATAATCACATACAAGTCAAATGTTACATTAACTCTAATATGTCGCAGATGACTATCGCAAGAAATATTTTAATTGTACATCGTAAAATTCAGAAAGACAGGCAATCTTTTAAATTGTAGGAATGCGAAACATGTCTTTCGTATTAAATTCTATTTCAAAATATTGATATAATATATACAACGAACACACGAAAGACAGTTTTTTTAGTATTGTACTATTTATAGGTGATAGAATTTTAGATTTATGTATTTTCGTTTGCCTAGTTCCTAGCACAACGATTGTAAGCCTTGAGATTTGGACGATATTAGGATTTTTATTACTGTAAAGTACAATTGAAAGATACTATATCGTAGCGTTATATAAAGTTTGACTATAAAACGGACCTGATATCATTGTTAACAAAGAAATAACGAATATTGTATTTTTCGAGTGTGTATGAGTGTTCGAACGATAGATGTATATTTCTACGCACAAAATTAGCGGTATACTGTGCTACGGTCTCATTAAGAAATGTCAAACATTCGAGCAAAGTATTTTTCTCTACGAAGGAAAGCGCGAGAAATAATCAACAGAGGCGATTAAGAAAGAAAAAAAATCGATATCGAATGGTGCCTGCTTCTGTCGATATACTGTTATGTTTCACTTAGAGTTATATTCTATCTCGTGGACCGCATAAATATGCATAATATTTTATTAGGCATCACGTGGAAATCTCCGAGCAATCTATTTATCCAGAACAAGCTCGAGGATTCGTAAAATGTGAATAGAATAAAAAATAAATAAGCCTTACGGAACTAATTTATTCTGAGATGAACTAAGTACGGCAGAGGGCAAATTAATTTTCTATACAAGTATACAAATGGCACAAGTTATCTAGTCCATTCATTGCTGAACATTCTGGCGTTCTTTCTTTTCTCTTTCGCTATGCGGGAATCGACATAAAAAATTATACAGCGTTCTAAATGTTAAGTCGTATTAATACCTTTTAAACTCCTTTGTTTGTTTGTTTTTTAATTGTGTATTGTATTTTCGAGCTATCGCGGGGAGACGCGGTCGTTAGAATACGCGTCAACGGGAATCGTAAATTCCCGTTACGATTAGAATAATCAACACCACGAATAGTTCGATCCCCGTATTTCGGTTAGAATAATCGGGGTAGTTGTTGCGGTATAACACTGGGAGTCACAGAGTTATAATAATGTATATTTCCAACACTTTATACAATCACACAAAGTAGTAACGCCGTTGATTAAGATACAGATAACGAAAAGAAGGATTATTCTTAGATGAGAGAAGAAGAGCTATAGGAGCTCTAGGCCCTTGAGAGCTGTAGGAGCTGTCGGACTTCTGAATACTGTGAGAGCGGTAGGAGACTCTAGGCCGTGTAGGCCTAACATAACTTCCGCAATTAACATTCAATGACTCGTGTGTATGACTAGAATGATTCAATAGAAACAGGTACAGCTTTGAATAAGTTTGACTAGATAAAAAGTGATTATCAAGTAAACTGCGAACATGCATTTGTGAGAAACTTATGAACGTACGTAATATGCAAAAATATATAAAGTACGCAAAATAGAGTAGTCGTTAGAATATTTAGTAAAGCAAGTTTCTGCTTAGGTTGCATTCCTTCAGCAGTATCCATAAAAATATGAATTTGAATAAATATTCGCAGTTTACTATTCAAGACCCTGATGGAAGCTTAGACAAAGTCTTAACCACAAATCTTAAAAAATCAGCAAAAGTACAAATATTTCATAAAGTTTCACCATTGTTTCAATGAGAAACGACGAGATTCAATAAAATCCCGTCAGTATCCATTTTAAATGCCCGAGTATCCATTTGGCAGTATAATCCCCAGTATCAATTTGGCAGTATAATCTCTTTGTTTACTCGCCAAATGGAGGTCCAAGCTTCTCAGCATTCTGTCTTGAATCTCCTGGTCGTGAGACGAAGTACTTTTCCATAAACCAGTTCTACAATGCGCCATTCTCGGCTCGTTCCTCGAATAAATCCCCAGACGAAAGGCAGAGTAATTCGATTGAGACGACTTCGAGTTTACATCCCATTTCGTTTCGGGAACAACATTCTTCATGAACCCCACTGTAGCTCTGCGACAGGTGTCATAACCCAACAGTTGAATCTTTTTACCGTGAATCGCGTCGAATTGAGGCTTATTTAATTTGCTGTTAGTCACTCGGTTCATGATTGTTTCAACGGAGTCGGGTGTTCCGGGAAGATTCTCGAACACTTTGCGAAGAACTTCATTTGTCAGGTCTTCCTCGCTGCTGGACTCACCTGACGAAAAGTTCTAGGTGTTAACTTTGTGTCTGGTTGAATTAACTGTAAAAACGT
Organism: Bombus affinis; assembly: GCF_024516045.1. Classification (NCBI taxonomy): domain Eukaryota; kingdom Metazoa; phylum Arthropoda; class Insecta; order Hymenoptera; family Apidae; genus Bombus; species Bombus affinis. The sequence continues at coordinate 730,204 of NW_026108825.1, forward strand.
AAAAAGGCAGAACGAGGCACGAAAACTGTTACATATCGATTCCGGTTTGTAAACCAATTTTAAAGAATTATTATTTTCTATGATAGTAACAAAAAATCAAAATCAGTAAAAATATCGATTTCTACGTCCATTATGTTTTGATTCTATACTTTGTACGGTTCTGCCTTCTTTACATTACAAAAACAATATTTAAAAAATTGTTTGCTAATATCATAACTACATCACAAGATATTTGTTTGTTTCATTATTGTAGTATCGGAAAAAAGGACAGGATTAGGATAATTTAGATTTGTAAAATTCTCCTAATACTATTTATTTAAGATAAATAAAAATAACAGAGATTAATTGGACAGAGAACGATAAATGTTCAACTTGAACTAAAACACAAAAGTCTTATTCCACTCAAATCACTCTGTAAATGAAACATTTAAGTGGGGTATAAATTACTCCGTTCTATAGTATTTCAGGGTTAAGGTTTCAATAAAAATTGATTTACGAATAAAAGAAAGATATGCTCGTGTTGCATCGTAGGTACTACGCGGTCGTAAATCCTATTCGCCGCCATGTAGCCGGAATGAAAGCAATACCATTAGCGATACTAACAGCCTGCCTTATTTGGGTGCTGGCGATTGTTCTGTCGATGCCTGCTGCTCTTTTCTCTCACGTGATGAACGTCGACATAACAACTAACTCCAGCATCCACATCTGTAACCCTTTCCCCGTGGAATTAGGCGAGTATCTCACACGCTGAAATATTGGACATTTCTCCGTGTTTTCATTTCACACCCACGAAGTCGTATTAATTTATTTCTCGTTCTGAAACGCAGGGGCAAGCTATAGGAGAGGGGTGGTGCTGTTCAAGTTCCTGGCCTATTACATCATTCCCCTATTCATCATATCAGCATTTTATTTTCAAATTGCACGACACCTTCAACTGTCCACCAGGAACATGCCCTGCGAATTATCTGCAATGCAGCGGCTGGAGCAAATTCGATCACGCAGAAAGGTTGAGTGAATCGATATTATTATGAAATTATACAATTTTCAAGTAAATCTAATTTTGACACAAAAGTTCTATATTTGGTATACAAATATTTGGTATACAGGTATACCAGTGAAAAGGTGTAGAACAGAGAAATTGAAATTGCTACCTGTATGATATTTTTATGAAATTACACTGCTTATATATGCAGTCAGCTTGGAAATAAATTTAAATTGTAATAAATTGTTACTTAGACTGTGATGTAAATTGAGTTATAGCTATAAATTATTTACTTTGAAAAAATTTCACGCTCATCATGTACCCGAGTAACAAGGTGCAAGAAGAAGCGGAATTAATTTAGCGCAAATCTCGAGTCGATGGTGCAATTGTTATAAACTATACTTTACTTACGCAATCTTCGATACGATCAATAATAAGATTATGTAATACGACCTTAAGCCAATATACGGTTAAGCATCGATGAAACAAGTCTAGTCCAACAACTAGAAGAAGGCGTTCCATAACTTCCGGGATAGAATGCTTTTGTGTTTTAGTTCAAGTTGAACATTTATCGTTCTCTGTCCAATTAATCTCTGTTATTTTTACTTATCTTAAATAAATAGTATTAGGAGAATTTTACAAATCTAAATTATCCTAATCCTATCCCTTTTTCCCGATACTACAATATCTATAATAAGATTTCGCAGGTATCTGCCTCAGATCGACCGCGACCTTAGCAGATTTAGTCATCGCTCAATTGATCCTGTAAATATGCTTTCAACGTCTCGACACCGTTGTCGTTAGATAATACGCCTTTGCCTCAACTTTTGAAATATTACGTTAAATAAATTCTCAAGTTCGATATTTAACTTCTTTCGCAGAAGTCTTTTTTATCAGAAAGATAAATGGAGATTAGCTGGAAGAAAACGTCGCCAAGAGAAATAGTCTTTTCACAGCCGAGGAACAAATCTGGGAAGAGTGCAGGCGTTCTAGCATCTACGAAAAATAAAGAGGCGATAACTCGTAGTCGTTCGAGCGAATGGATCATTTTGATTCGCATACAGCGTGTCTTGGTATGGATTGCCAGCGGATAGTAGTTAAATCGAATCTCTCGTCCAGGCGTAATTCTCAGCCGTTATCTAGAGGTGATTTGTCATCGCTGTATTTATAGGCCAATCGATTATATTATTTGTCCGAATTGTTCCATGAAATTGTATTAATCTCGAAACTCTATTTTCACGAAACATAGCTACCGTTATTACTACTACGAAATGGCTCTTTGTTATCAAAATGGAATAGAGAACGGTTGAATGCATTTGACGGATGAAAACATTGGAAAAGTAGAAGTAAGAACCGTGGTTATTGAAGGTTCTGTCGTATCTTCGCTAGACACGCTTCGATGCCACCTTCTATCGAATTAGTCGAAGTGAATCAGAATATCGAGCCGCCTGTGAAGTGATTTTTAAATCAGACAACAAAGACTTTCTGTTATCGAGTATTTTAATACACTGACTTGGTGTATTAGATCAAGCCATTGTACTCACGTTGCATAAAAAGGAATACATTTCGATTGAAATAATAATTGGTCGAAAGACTTGATCAAATATGCGAACGATATTCATCTTAAATTGTGTACGAAGTTTTCAAATAAATTATTGTTTTATATACAACAGAAACGAGGAAGACGTAGAGTTGGCTCGTTGAAGAAACTTCATTGGTCATTGATACGTCGATGTACTTTAAGATGATCGACCGTCACTTTTCATTCAAATACAATACGGAAAGTGAAATTGGATTACATGCTAAAGATATTGCCAGAGAATATCCCGATCTATAATGATTTATAATTAGCATTCTATCCCGGAAGTTATGGAACGCCTTCTTCTAGTTGTTGGACTAGACTTGTTTCATCGATGCTTAACCGTATATTGGCTTAAGGTCGTATTACATAATCTTATTATTGATCGTATCGAAGATTGCGTAAGTAAAGTATAGTTTATAACAATTGCACCATCGACTCGAGATTTGCGCTAAATTAATTCCGCTTCTTCTTGCACCTTGTTACTCGGGTACATGATGAGCGTGAAATTTTTTCAAAGTAAATAATTTATAGCTGTAACTCAATTTACATCACAGTCTAAGTAACAATTTATTACAATTTAAATTTATTTCCAAGCTGACTGCATATATAAGCAGCGTAATTTCATAAAAATATCATACAGGTAGCAATTTCAATTTCTCTGTTCTACACCTTTTCACTGGTATACCTGTATACCAAATATTTGTATACCAAATATAGAACTTTTGTGTCAAAATTAGATTTACTTGAAAATTGTATAATTTCATAATAATATCGATTCACTCTACCTTTCTGCGTGATCGAATTTGCTCCAGCCGCTGCATTGCAGATAATTCGCAGGGCATGTTCCTGGTGGACAGTTGAAGGTGTCGTGCAATTTGAAAATAAAATGCTGATATGATGAATAGGGGAATGATGTAATAGGCCAGGAACTTGAACAGCACCACCCCTCTCCTATAGCTTGCCCCTGCGTTTCAGAACGAGAAATAAATTAATACGACTTCGTGGGTGTGAAATGAAAACACGGAGAAATGTCCAATATTTCAGCGTGTGAGATACTCACCCAATTCCACGGGGAAAGGGTTACAGATGTGGATGCTGGAGTTAGTTGTTATGTCGACGTCCATCACGTCAGAGAAGAGAGCAGCAGGCATCGACAAAACAATCGCCAGCACCCAAATAAGGCAAGCTATTAGTAGCGCCAATGGTACTGCTTTCATCCCGGCTACATGGCGCCGAAGAGGATTTACGACCGCGTAGTACCTACGATGCAACACGAGCATATCTTTCTTTTATTTGTAAATCAATTTTTATTGAAACCTTAACCCTGAAATACTATAGAACGGAGTAATTTATACCCCACTTAAATGTTTCATTTACAGATGGCTGTTGTGCGTGTATTTATTACTGTTGAGAAATGGTTGTTATTTATACGTTCCGAGCTGTATCGTGCAACAAATGTACCAACTGTAATATTAATATGTTGGCAAGATAGAAATCTTAGATTATATATAGATTTCTGTTTTACAATTTATTTATTATTTTATTTTATTTGCTTTATTACTAAATTTATTACTATTGGACAAGGGTGTTTAACGCCTTCTGTTTTATTAAACGTCACTAACGATACTAATTCAAATATGCAGATAGATCCTGATAATTATTTGACATGGAAGAAATCAAAATTATTTAGCAACGTATCGTTTGTTGGAAATAAGCGTTGTGTTAATAAAATGATATGTAATTTTCAATATAGCGTTAATTGGATTGTTTATAAATGCAGTATTGCAGGGTTAAGATTAAATGATGTCTGATTAAATGAATTCTTCAGTTATACTTTATTTTAACGTTGAACTTTCTTATTAATGTAAATTAATTGATTTTCTTAATAGCGAAAAGGAAATTGGACGTTTGAGATTTCATTTCGATTACTGATTAAAGAGTCGATTGGTCCATTAATGGGGCGGAACTTCACTAAAGTTAGGACGACCAGCCTATCCCTGAGACAACAATTTCCTCAACCGTAACTGGGTTTGACAACTTACCTCTCGGCTGATAACGCGGTCAGAGTGAAAACTGAGACACCGACTGAAATATCCTTGACGCACTCCGATAATTTGCAAACTGTCTGTCCCCACGGCCATGAATCGAATGTGAATATAACAGACGTGAGTGGTACACTCGTTAGGATCACCTGAAATAACCGAAAATTAAAATTAAAAATATACACGTGTATTTTATTGTATTGTATTTCCACGGTCAATTGTACTCGTGTTATTCAATCTACCCTTTATCGAAATTTTATTCGAATATTTTTCTGTACTTTTGCGAAATTTAATTGAATTCTACGAATATATGGGAAACGTTTTAAAATCTGTTTCGTTGAAAACCCTTTATCGAAATTTTATTTGAATATTTTTCTGTAATTTTGCGAAATTTGATTGAATTCTACGAATATATGGGAAACGTTTGAAAATCTGTTTCGTTGAAAACGACGCCTTCGACATTTCGATAGGTGAGAGCGATAAAATAAACAATACTTGATATTATATTTGTACGGCATCGAGCATATAGTAAAATTATTAGGAAAACATTTATCAGGATTCATTGTTATCGAGAAAATTAAAATAAAAACAATCCGCGATTATGATACAGAAAAATCTATTAAAATTATTCGTGATGAATTCACATCCCACGTCCTTTTATCATACTGTGTAACGTTCACTCAATTTGCGAAAAAAAGATTCCCTCATTAACTCGCTAAATTTCGTCTGTAATACGGACGTCTCTGATGAATTTCGAGATAAAAGGGGGATATTAACAGGAACGTTTTGTATTGAATATTATAATAAAAAATGTAGATTAAGCGAATTTTCTGCAATTTCATGCGGGATGTACAAATTTCGTCGTATGATCGAACACTCAATTATGGTGTTGCACTTTTTTCTCAGTGTTAATCGTGAAATACACATTTTCTTTTTGTTTAAGCATGATCGTTCGAACACTATAATCGAGAAAATATTTATTTATGATTTTCACAGATGATATCGTATGGATCGCATTAATCTTTGATTATTCTCCGTCCGGCTATAAATTGTCCATGGATCAAGATGTATAGCTACATATATCATAAAGTAAGCTCGATATCCACGAAAATAAGCGCGTTTATAATCGAACTCGCTATTGGTCCACGATTACGTGTCCAGAACAACGGAATTTTAACGTCTGATTCAAGGTCTCATATAGCATGTGCTTCTTTTAGAAATTATTTATGAAAATATTTGAATATTTCTAGATGTTCTGTCGCGCAACACATCTGCACGCCATCCCGCGCGGCTTGCCAACCAGCGGTCTACCTGCCGTCCTTCTAACACTCCATAGGCCCAAGGACCCACTATAAAGTTGCAATTCTAGCTGCATTGTTCGCACACATGGCCTAAGCACATCTGTTTGCCAGAAAAGACTTTCTAATTCCAGAAGAGTTTTCGGCCGGTTTTTAGAAAGGTCCTTGGGTTTATTATGTGCTCTTAAGAATTACGAAGAAAGCGGAGATATACCTAACGAAAAATCTGAGTTTCCCTGTAAACAATGTCGCCTAGGACCCAAGTTGGTAGGAGGTTTCTTCCTCCTCTCTTCCTTCCTAACATTGGTCCCAACCAATCGACATCGCGGATTATTGCCCTCACTTTACTAACTAAAAATGTAAGCAACGAATCCGCGTTCTTCGTTCAAAGGGCACACCCATACCAAGCTTTCCTCCGTATTCACATTAGAATAAGCTTCAGTGTTTTCCATCGTCTCTCACGGTGACTAGAGTTCCTGCATAACTCTCACCGTTCCTATATCTCTCAGAATTTCCTACCACTGTCAAAGATCTAACGCCTAACTTCTAACATTAAGTCTCATACCGTGCTACTTTCATATCTATATGATCGCAGCGTGATAAGTTATTAAGTGTTTATATCTACTCAATCGTGTATACTAAGTGTTGGAAATATATATTTTAACTCTGTGAGCCACAGTGTTATCATACCTGAATCACCCCTATTATCTTAATCGAAATACGGGGATCGAACTATTCGTGGTGTCGATCATTCTAATCGTAACGGGAATTTACGACTCCCGTTGACGCGTATTCTAACGACCGCGTCTCCCCGCGATAGCTCGAAAATACACTAGAGATTTTTATGAACGTATTACGTGTGTGATAGAAAAAATTTTGAAATTTCGTTACTAGACCATTATGATCATATTGATAATATATGTAACAAACTAAAAAACATGTATAGAAGTTACAAGATATTTATTTCAAGCATACAATTCACAGAAATCGCTATATCATATAAAAATATATTGTATTATACAAGAATAATTATACATTTCTAGGAGACTTAAATTCTTCTATATTATATGTGATAATAAAGAGTAATGTCTGCGTATTTGTACGATATAATACATTTTATCAATATAACCACGACAGTCGGTAAAGACAATAAAACTGTCATAATATATATCCAGACAAATTTTCTACGATGGGCCCTCAGATGCTTTCGTGCGTTATCGTACCTACTTACATTCTACGCGAAATCGATGACGGAGAAAGTACCGGATGTTCTGATGTTCGCTCGCGACAGATTTATACGCGCGATCCGACAGTCTGAATAAATTCGATATATTGCCGGGATACAAATGACATGGGGTCCTAGCAACATTTTCCGATTGACGGGAAATCGAAATGTAAAAAAAAGGATCCCGACGAAGGAAGGAAAGATTTTTCTCATCTATATTCGGAATATTCATGGATTGTTAGTTTTTACCATTCCAGCTTTGTCGCAATTTATTTCCAACTTATTGGACATTCATTTTGATTTATTATATATATTTAGACGCGGAATACAATGGGTAGCAGATGGCTTTTTCAAGATGTATGAATCATAACCACAAGAAGTACAATTAAATATTTATCCCTTCCGTGTTAGTAAGCTGATGAATCTTTTGATTGTGGCTTGCAAGAATAATAGTAGATTAGTTTAATTCTACCCAGTTAATTATTCATGTAGAAATATGTTTTTACAAAATTTATGCTATGAAATTTTGAATACATTTTATATTTTACGAGAGGAAACTTTCGACACGTCTTGTCCATCTGAACGTTTCTCAAACGTGCACGAAATCTTTTTCCATTTTATTCGACGTCAGAGATCCTTTTTTTTAACGTCGGTCTTAAATGATACATTAGAGATAATATATACACATATTGTACTTTCTTACCAAAATATCGCCCAGAGCCAACGAAAATATGTAGATAGTGGATGTATTTTTTGCAGCCGAATCTGCACCCAATGTAATCATCATCAGTCCGTTCCCAAATACACCCACTATCAGGATTATTAAAAATATCCCAGGTACTATGTAGGTTTCCGGGCGATGGATGTATGGAATGTACCCACTCTCCTGGACCAGGCTCGTCACATTCGAATTCAAAGCCATCTGTAAAAGAATAAATCCACGTCTATGCGTTATGTATGTAACTATGCGTTATGTATTTTATTTTCATTTTCAAACGTTGTATAAATAAATAAGTCTCTTTTATATTTATCATTCAAAATATTTTAGTTGGAAATGGAAAGGAATAAGCCTTGCGCTATAGTGTGATTTTTCATTTTCCGATACGCCGTTCCTTTTGTCCCATGCAAAACCCACGCGTCCATATCTGGATGCTCGATAACGAACCGCGGCACAACAAAAACTAATCAGATCGATCGCGTTGCTATATGACCTTTCTACCATTTTAAATTGATATAAACTCAACGACAGCGAGAACTTCGAACGCTGCACGGTACGGCATTTAGATGAGGATTTAGGACAAAAATCAGAATTTGCTGGCCGCGTTCGCACGCTTGCGGGCTACGTTTGCACGTCTGCAGGCCACTTTCTCAGCTTCTACAGTGCGGCGTTTGAATGAGGATTCGGGACAAACATTTTAAAAATATATATAATATGCAGTTTTCCAGAAACTTAATATCAGGGAATTCGATGTGAATAAAAGTCTGTTTACCAAATATCCCTTAGTATTTTCCCTACTTCCTGGTTCAGTTCAAATATTATAATTATTTATTGTTTTTGTCTAGTCTCTTTTCCTAAATTAAAAAAAATAAGATTTTTTGTCAGATATTATAAACATCTAGTAAAGAACAGAGTTTTTATGTAAAAAATTTTGTTGAGACAAGTGTGGTAAAGAATCAGCCTGCGTGACGCTGTTGAGAACTGTTCGACTCGAAAATGCTCGTCGATGCTATTTCGAAACTTCATATTCTGACGAGAAATCAATACAAAAGTAATTAGAATAGAAGCTACTATAATAGAAGCTACAAATTGTTTAGAAAGTCAATTTTCCATGGAAAAAGGTTACTATTGTTGACATGTATAGCATCAGTCCTCAACTACCTAATGGTAAAATGAAATGGTTCAATATAAAAATTTACAGCTGGAAAGATAATTCCAGATTGACTATCATAATGTAAGGGTTTATAATGTAAAGTAGCAGCATTCAAAAGAACAAATAATTCTGAAGGCAAGCTGAATACGTAATTCCAATTTCTAAAAGTTTTTTCAGTTTCGTACCAATATAGACGACTGTTATCGAAAAAATTTTTCAGAAGTCGAACAATGAAAGTTGATAGAGTTGGTCAGTTTAATTTCCGCGTGAATTGAATGTGTAATAGATGTCCTGATACTAATCGAATACTAACGATATCGCTTTAACGATACTTGAAAAGGAGTTCTAGCTCTTCTAATGAAGTAAAACGCAGATACACACGAATTAATGAAATCTCGTTCTACATCGTTTGATTTCCAAAGGAATTTCTTATCTTCTTAGGAAACAGTGTTTTATACGTAGTAACGATACCATCGATGAACGTATGTGTAAATTTCACGAGCTGAGTCGCGTATCTTGCACGATCGTATTCTTCGAAACTTTATGGCTCCCCATAACGATTCTCCCGTCTGTGAAACTACGTATTGTCTTGCTTCGTTACCGGCGAAGTTAAACGTGGTGTCGAAGTGATATTTCACGGATTTGATAAATAAGAGAAATGGAACGAAATCGATTGCGTTCGAAAGAAATTGCACCATCTGAGTTTAATTTATCCACGTCGCAGAAGCGCTGAAACCTCGTTATTTCACAAACATTTCCAACGATTTCATCACGCTTTCGTGATTTCGTGACTGGTAATATATTCCTTTCGATTCCCTGTTTGTAGAATTTTACGAAGATCTCTGCAGCTTCAGCGCGATGTTCCATGTCCCATGAATCAGACTAGATTTACGCCTGAACTTCGTGAACGAGTTTGAAGCGAATACAACGTGTGACGAGTTTCGTGCCATGCGTTAAAAGAGTCCAACTTAGTTTTCAAACAGTCAGTGAAACGTAAAGCAACCCTGGCCATGGTATAAAAGGATATACAGGGTGTTAAAGCTGTGGACGATATTTATAGGATTTTATATATTACATGTCAAACGTGAAGGTAATGAAAAAACGCTTATATAGAAAAATATTATTCGAGGCTTATTTTTTAATATACATAGTTGGTTAACGAATTATTTTCGAAATAAATATTTATCCAGGATAGTTATTCGAAAATCATTTTAAATTCACCGATAGCTGCATAGATCGATGAATCAGCTGATGAAACTTTCTCTTCATTCTATTCACATCTCGCGTTTCTCATTTTGAGTCAAATAGAAATTAAATATGTAACAATGGAAATTCTATCGTCGTTTATTTTCTCAGGAACAAGGGACGTAAAGTTCGAGTAAAATAAAGAGAAAAAGCCGTAATTCATAAATTTTTACCGCAAAATTCAATTGTTTATGAATTGAAAAATAAGCTGTAAATCTTTTTGTGTGAGGTGATGGGCGTGATAGGTCTAGAATAATCACTCGTATCGTTAACAATAACAATTTATTAGTTTATGTTCGTGATATACACTCGTGCGTAGAACACGCGATACAATTATCGGTTCGCGGTTGCAAGTTCGAGCTCGGTGGGATACGTTTCGCGGTGCGATTCACGTCGGAACGATTGTACCAGATGTCGAGAAGTTCGGATTCGCTATTACGGCCAACTACCAACGGTCACTTCGGAATGGCGTCTCTCGCTCGTCTCGCGGCTCACGACAGAATTGAATGAATTTGTGTCGCGATGATGCTCCTTAGGAAAACTGTGCTTGGGTGTGTCTAAGGATACGAAATCATCGGATTCGTTGAGAAAAGCGTTAGTTCAGAGGGTGAGGGAAATGGACGTCGCTGTCAATTGGCTAAATCGTGAGTTGGTGGTTGGAAAGAGATGGCAACTGCCCTTGAGAGAAAGTTGCTAGCGAGGAGCGTCGTACGTGAGGAAAAGCAGATTTCCGTAGTGGGTGGTATGTGTAGGGACTATTGAGACAAAGGCTATCTGTTCCTTTAGAGAATCTTAGCTGCATGGATCCTAAGATTTATTGCGGGTCCTTAGGCTCGCTGTAAATATTCGGAGAGAGTGTATCGACATCTGGCAATCATCTGTTCGCAAGGTAGAGTCCTTGTGTAGCGAGGCACGGGACAGAAACCGTTGGGAAGTTTGCTGTCGAGTGCCGCTACAGTACCCCCTTACCAGTGACAACGTTTATCTTTTTTTCTTACATCTCGCAGGTAGTTATGACCTATTATCTTATCGCAGACCCGCCTGAAAGCGATCAGGAAAGCGAACTCTCCTGCCCGCGCGCGTGGTGTGATGAACTCCTGAGTCATCTTCGCTTTGCTGTGCCTGCTCGGCGTTTTGCGTAGTTGTGGTTTTGCGCGGTATAAACGTAACGAGGGTTTCTGCGCTGGTTTCTCGTTGCTGTTGTTCAATGTCGTCGGATACAATAAAAGCGGGTTTCAAACGATCTATGGAGACTATTACGTTTTTATTGTTTATTTTGACGGTGAAGGTCTTTGTTCCACGCTGTATAACCTGGTAAGGTCCGTCGTAAGGCGGTTGTAACGGGCCACCGCTCGCGTCGTGGCGTACGAATACGTATGGTGATGTTTCGAGCTCGCGGAACACGAAAGTTTTCTTGTCGCCGTGTCGCGTAATCGAACGAGGCCTGATTTTCTCAATTCGCTCCTTTAAACGGTTCGCGAATTCCGAGTTGGGCTGTTGCTTTGTCGGTGCGAAAAATTCTGTCGGCAATCGTATGCCGGTGCCGTAAACCATTTCAGCGGCCGTCGCGTTCAGGTCCTCCTTGATAGCGGTTCTTATGCCAAGTAAAACAATTGGTAGGATTTCTACCCAGTTGCTCGTATTGTGACATTTTATTGCTGCCTTTAATTGCCGATGTAAACGCTCTACCATCCCGTTGGACGCGGGGTGATAGGCTGTCGTGCGTAGATGCTTAATGCCGAGCAACCGGCACAGTTCGTTAAATAAGTTTGATTCGAATTGGCGTCCTTGGTCGGTTGTTATTTTTGCAGGCACGCCAAAACGAGCTATCCATGTAGAAAGGAGGGCCGAGGCAACGGTTGTCGCTTCCATGTCGGCGATGGGGATGGCTTCAGGCCAACGCGAGAAACGGTCTATGCACGTTAGACAATATCGGTAGCCTTGCGAATATTGCATCGCGATAATGTCTATGTGTACGTGCTCGAACCGGCCTGCTGTTGTTTCGAACGTTCCGACGGGTGAGGATACGTGCCTGGTGACTTTGCATCGTTGACACGGGATACATTGTCGTGCCCAAGTCCGGCAATCTTTGTTTACGGACGGCCAAATGAAACGCGACGTCACCAACTTTTGCGTGGCACGTATCCCTGGGTGGGAAAGTCCGTGGAGCGAATTGAATACGTCGCGCCGCAAAGATTTCGGTACGTACGGTCTTACAATGTCGGCTGATACGTCGCAGTATATTTCTGCGTCGTAACCGGGAAAGCGTATCTTCTTTAACCGTAACGCGGTTGTACCGGAGTTGACGATATCGCTTAGTTCGTTGTCGTTTTCTTGCGCGGCGGCGAGAGTTTGATGGTCCACGGCCTTCCCTATTGCTTCGATGCGCGACAGAGCGTCGGCTACGTTATTATCTAGCCCCTTTATGTAACGTATATCTGTGCTGAATTGACCGATGTAGTCTAGGTATCGGAATTGTCGCGGCGAACACTTTTCTAACTTTTGTCTGAACGCGTAGGTAAGAGGTTTGTGGTCGGTATATACTACGAAGTTTCTGCCTTCTAAAGCGTGTCGGAAGTGTTTGATTGCGGTGTATATTGCGAGTAGTTCGCGATCGTACGCGCTATATTTTTGCTGCGCGGGGGTCAGAGATTTCGTAGCGAACCCTAGCGGTTGCCATTCGCTATTCGCGTGTTGTTGTAATACCGCTCCCACGGCGTAGTCGGACGCATCTACCGAGAGGCTGATAGGCGCACCTGGTATCGGATGCGCCAGCATCGTGGCATCCGCGAGAGCGCGTTGCGATTCGCGAAAGCTGTTATCCGCCTGTTCCGACCACTCTATGGGCGCGTTGCCCTTTTTCGCGCCTTTTAACAAATCATTGAGCGGCTTGAGTGTTTTTGCGGCCCCCGGTATAAAACGTCGGTAGAAGTTTATCATACCGAGGTACCTACGTAGCTGCTTAGCGTTCGCGGGTTTCGACAATTTTATAATCGCTTCGACGCGTTCGGGCGGCGGTTTAATTCCGTCGGAGTTTACCGAGTATCCGAGGAAAGTAATTTCGTGCACGCCGAATTCGCATTTCGTGGGGTTTATCACGACGCCGTAATTATTGAGGCGGTCGAACAGAATTTTCAAATGTTCGCGATGTTGACTTTCGTCGTCCGATGCTATTAGGAAATCATCGATGTACGCGTAGACGAAATCGAGCCCACGTGTGATTTCGTCGACGAATCGCTGACATGTTTGCGCGGCGTTCCGAAGCCCAAACATCATGTTTGTTGCTTCGAAGAGGCCGAACGGTGTTGCTATCGCGGTTTTTTCGATGTCCTCGGGCGCGATCGGAATTTGATGGTACGCGCGGACGAGATCGATCTTTGAGAAGATTCGCTTACCAAACAGATAATGCGCGAAGTCTTCGATATGCGGCGGTGAGTACCTGTCGGGTACGGTGCGGGCGTTCAACGCGCGGTAGTCGCCGCATGGTCGCAGGTTTCCGTCCTTTTTCGGCACTACGTGCAGAGGTGATGCCCACGGGCTTTTCGATGGTCGCATCACACCCTGCTCGATCATGAGCTCGAATTCCTCCTTTACCTGTTTAAGTCGATCAGGTGCGAGACGGCGGGGTTTGTTGTAGACCGGCGGGCCAGGCGTGGTTTCGATGTGGTGTACCACGCCGTGTCGAGTCTTCTCTTTTCCAAAAATCGGTGGGCGGGTGAGGTCCGGGAATTCTGCCAGGAGTTGGTGATATGGTGATTCGCCGATAATGGTCTTAACGGACACTTCGTCTGTCGTGTCGGTGTATCCCCTCGATGACATTCGAGTTGCCGTGTCGGTGAGGCTTTTGTTTCGCGCGTCCACGAGCAACCCGTAATGGCTTAGGAAGTCCATGCCGATGATGGGGGTTTGCACGTCGGCTACCGTAAAGTTCCATCTGAATGCTCTGCGTAGGGACAGGTTTAGCTCCATCGCTAAAGTGCCGTACGTTGCGATGCGCGTCCCATTGGCAGCGAATAGTTCATACGGTGTTTTCTTTACGTCCGTGGATAGCCTGCTTCGGGGATAAACGCTGATATCAGCACCGCTGTCAACTAAGAATGAAGTCTTCGTTCTCTGGTCCAGAACAAAGATGCGGCGAGATCCTAAGCCGTTGTCGTTCGCCGCTTTTACGGACGGCTGGTGTCGTTTCCCGACTTCCACTTACAAGGGGCGTTACATTTCCTGGCGCGATCGCCAAACCTCGCATGATAGAAGCACATTCCGTCCTGGCGCGGGTTATCTCGCGAACGCGAACGGCGGCGGGGTCGGGTGAGAGAATTCGAGCGTCTTCGTGGTCGACGATGCCCGTCGATTCTCATAGCCTTCATTCCGTCTAGCGCCATATTTTGACCTGTTGAATGATACACTATAAATGTCGCCCACTTTTCCTCATCATCTTGTTACAAGTATCGTGTTAAAGATGTAGTCCTCAAAGTGTTTTTTTAATCGTCTACAATCCCAGATGAAAGGAGAACTATCGTATTACGTTCTCTTAGAGCAATTGAAAAATAACTCTCATACTTGCGATCGAAACATTCAATCTGCTAGTTTCAGACCCGTTAATGGCACCAGTACCATGCCCTCGACATTCGGAATATGGTAGGGTGAAATTGAATTACGGTTTTGGAATTTCTCGATCGCAAAGAGAAATGATCGTGATAGAAGGAGTATACCTTGTGTCAGACTCTATCAGTTGAAGTAAATTTACGGAAAACAGAATGCCACGGAAATGTGTCAAGTTTGACATAATCCAATCACATAGATTATTAGAAATATTATAATTATTAAAAATGTAACTCCCTCCGATAATGCACTAGTAAAATCATCTTGTTCCGGTATGCAAGCGATACACAATTTTATAAACTATACTATTATTATTATACTATTCTTTGCATAAGTAAAATACACAAAATTTGGCAAATATCGACAGGCATTTAGAAATCGCCCTACTACTATAGCTCGCACACGGAATTAAAAGGATTGTCATTGCATTCATAGTTGCAGTAGTATTTGCAATAATTGATATTAATGACGTTATGCGAATATTATCCGCCTTGTCGCTGAAAGTGATTATTCGAAATTGCTTCGGACTGAAATGCCGTGAATTCGTTGCGACAGAGAGTAACAGGTGTCATGTTGTAAATACAACGCAGCAGGACGCGACTAAATGTAATTTTATAATAACGACAATCCTGGTCGTACTCGCGACGAGCGAAATGGCGATTGCGATGCGCAGATTTAACGTTGTAAAAATACGTCTGTCATATACATATTCTATGGTGTGCCACGATCAACGGACTGAAACCGATTGCCGATGAAGTATGGCCGAAAAATGGACGATGTATGTATAACTACGTTTCAACGATCTATTCTAATGGGCCACGCAAATTCATTCACGTTCAAATTCGACCAGTCGTGCGAAAAACGCGATTTTATTCTTTTATTCTTAAAGGCGATAATCTGGTTTCATGTATAGAATCAGTACACAATAAAAGCAGCTGATATTACGATATTGATTTATCGTTTTCACGAGTGTTGGATTCTCTGTACCTGTTATAGGAAATTTGCCCAGTTTGATATTATACACGATACGATACAGAAAAATTAATAAACTAACTCGATAGTATTTCAGTCTTATGTGTATTGAATGATAAATTCGTTTTTTAGCCGATCTGGAACGAATACCTGAATCACGCTCTAAAACCAATTATATTCATACTAACATACTCCACTGTAATTCTGTTTTAGAATAGTAAAAACTTAGGTCGAATATGAGAGATGTGCTTATTTTGGAGGTTCTCTGTGTACAAACATTAGAACACTTTCCAGAAACTAATGGACAAATACCTTAGAACGAGCTAGCTTATTTCTTAGAACGAGCTAATCCGAGTGATAACAACGGTATTAAAATATATCGATTAATTTCAGGTATATTCTACGAGTTAAATAATGACGTTGATTCCTGCTCATACAATTGTTACGTTTCTGTTTTTATTCATTTTAACAAGACAATGGACAATGCGTTGGAATAAATATTTTTATATTTAATACGAAGGGAAGACATTTCTAACGAAAAAAGATGTATAATTTCAAATAAGATAATCGTATCGACGCAACGTGTATGTATAATGGTAATAACTATATTAAGATAAACTACAAATGAAATATCTTCAAGAGTGTTCTTACGCACCAGCGTATGGGAACATTTTAATCAATAAGATACATATGTATGTAGAAACCAATACCTATATAGAAGCTCCAATACATTCATAGCGTTCTGTACTGCAGATGATATTGCAATGGAAACCGAATGGTGGCCCATTAATTTCGGGATAACCAGAAATTGGTATTCGGAAAGTCCAAGCTATGGTTTAGGTTCCATTAATTATTTACTAGTCGGAACTTGTGAGTTTGAAGCGTGCTCTTTTAGAAAAAAGTTCCTGATGTATTGTCGATGTCGTGTTTACGGATGAACTAGCATTAAGTATCGATAGATGAACATACTATTTCCACGTTTGCAATGCGGAGATATTCCACAGCTTGTGTAACTTTAATTAATGTCTCAGCTTCGATTAAACTTTAAAGCGTTTTGAATGGAATATTCACGCAAGTTCGCAAATGTTGTGTCGAATTATAATGATTTGTAGAACCACGCACAGTGTCGCGAGACGTCGTCCTAACGAAGAAGATGAACGATACATCGCCGCGTCGAAGGAAATGGGGGACTGTTAAGAGGTAACCATTACAGGGAAGATCCGATCCGAAATTCACTTTACGTATATTTATCGACCATATTCTCTGTTATATTCTTTTATGAGCTATGGGATCGTTTAACTTCTCCCTAACGATCGTCTCTGTGTCACAGAAATTGCATCGATGGATCGTTTCCTTGGTGTGTAAAAGCTGAAAATTTTCTGATATGAAAGAGATATTCTCAATGCACGTTCGTAATACGTTGGTAATAAGCTCGTAGATAAAATACTACGATGCATTCAAGCTATTTGAGGCGAGTAAATGCACGATACACTATAGAAACATAATGGCGCTGGTTTCGTAGTTTTTCAAGGCAGGCTGTTTTCTTTGGTCTATAATTTATGGAATGTTCGCGCGGAGCTTCACAAAGCGGGACTCTAAGGCAGAGTTCGCGTGGCTAAAGGGTTTTCTAAAATGTAAATACCGCTTCCTGGAAGTAGACGAACATGCGAAACCACTTAGTACACGAGGTAATCTTTTGGGTATAAATTATTAATCCTTAAATGCATAGTGTCATCATTTGATAATACAACTTTTTTCTTAACATAGCAAACATATGCGAGGCATTGTGAACAGAGATAGACTAAAATATATTTCTTCTGAATGTAAGTTTATGAATAAAATTATTATACTACGCATAGTTCGATCCAAGTAACATAAAAATACTGTCAAATTAGTTTATTTCATTTGTACGTTTGATCATCCTATTGTCTTCGTCTCTTGTTACAGTCAAATGTTTTAAAAATTGTGTTATGCAATCAACGAGATAAATAACTGACTATATCTTCGCGATAATCGACCTGCAATTTGCTTATACCTTTCAGACACGTTATAGCCATCTTTGATAACAAAGTACTTTCCCAAGTAAAAAATTAAAAAAAATAAATGGCGTGAATTCGATAATTTTTCTATGATTTTGTGGTTTGATTATATCTAAGGAGAAGAATCAGGGTTTGACAAATCTATTGCGACCATTTCTCTAACTCTTTAGCTACAGAAGTGTTCCACTTCGCATTCTTCCTTCTGGTAACGCGAAAACTCATCACGACGGATATCTTGAGGTACGAAGTTAATGAGAAACTTTATCCACTTTGTGACAATCTCCAGAATATAACTTTTTCAATTAGGTACAGAATTTGAACTTTCAAATCGAAATTTCCGTTCATTAGTTCGTGTGCAAATGAACCGAACGGAAAGGGACAAGTACCGTGCTGATGTTGAAGTTCAGCGTCCTACGAAAGTAATTCGTGAAAGTTGCGAACTGCCGAAGAAGTCGAAAAAGTTCTTAAAGGTTCGTGGATAATCTTAATTTAGTTCTAAAGCAGAAAAAACATTTGGATGCGATTAAAATTTCCGCGTGAATATAAAGGGTGATCGTTAGGAATTGATTTCTGCACGATGTCATAACGAAATTGAGAGAACATATAGAACCAAACCGAGCAAATACACCATTGAAATTGGCAAGCACCTGTCGCGTCGATATCGCGACACGCTTTTATAGGCTTTACCCTTTCATTAGCTTCCCAAATTGCAATATTCGCGAGATTGGAATCAAATTAGTGTAGTATCGGGGAAAAAGGGATAGGATTAGGATAATTTAGATTTGTAAAATTCTCCTAATACTATTTATTAAGATAAATGAAAATAACAGAGATTAATTGGACAGAGAACGATAAATGTTCAACTTGAACTAAAACACAAAAGTCTTATTCCGCTCAAATCACTCTCGCAACTCTATAACTCTAACAACTCGATCTCTCTACAACGCTAGCAACTCTACAACTCTCGTCTTCGGCATCTGCATTCGCACGCTCTCGCTTCTCAACTCATACTGTACGCCTTTTGCATTCGTTCTCGCTAGCGTCTCAACTAACTCTACCCTTAGCGTCTCTTTGTCTTTTCTCGTCCCATCGAACACGTGTCCCGAAACCCCGTGGCCAGGGTCACGCAGACTCTTTCCACAAAACTGTCCACTCGAAAGGACAGACGACACATTGATGTACTCGACGGCGCCACGGTTCTCGCCACTTTGTATACGGTTCGGCCGATATCTTGGGCCTTTTGCCCATGATACTACATTAGAATTATATCTTCGACGATTATTAGAACGAGCGAAAATTTCTACGGATAGTGATCACAGAATTTGTCAATCAGCTGATAAACGTATTGAGCTAACATGATTTGCAACGGAAACCTTCCGTTTCCATATCAATTTCAAATCTATTTGGCTATGATCGCGCATCCCTCGATTGCCGCATTTTTATGGAAAACTCTGCTTCTCAAATGTACACAGGCGGGTCGAACGATGAACGGACTGTTCCATTATTCTTTCTAATAAAAAATTATTATTTTACTTTTGGAATGGACCATCGAATTCATTTATGAATAAAATTTGTGACCTTTGTACACTTTAGAAAATTGTATGTTGACTTCCAACGTAATAAGTAGCACTCAAGTTTTGTTAATAGAATGTTCTCCTCTCGTGTCGTATTCTGGAGGGTGGTTTCATCCCTTGAACTCCAGTTATCGCGACTAACAAGAATGTGCAATTATAAATGTGACTGTTCTTCAAGCCCACAAAGTGCACCCTCGAGTTTCATCCAAGTTTTGTTATTGGGATCGAATGCAAATTTCGAATCTGTCAGATTTTTCTCTGTAAATCAGCTAAAATATCCGAAGCTATTCTCTCTAGTAACTTGTAATAACTAACCCTTACTCGAATCTCTGCCCTGGGCAATGTTCACTCCATCGATCAGCAACTTCAGTTACCGCTCATCCTCACTAAAATCTTTCCATGGCTCAATGCCTCGTGGGTGCACTTCCAGCTCCAACTGTTTTCTTGGACAGTGTCCACTAGCTACATCGATTGCGGAGAATAATCTGTCTCTCTAATCAGTCTCTCTGTAGACGCTGCCGTGTAAACTTGCAATTATTTCCTTGACAAATCACCTTCTGTGGACGACGTCCATTTCCTGGTTATTTAGTGGTTACTTTCACCAAAATTGTCGACCACTTGATCACTGCGAAACTTTCCGGGGGATTCTTAGTAGTTTCACCTACTTTCACAGACAGTGTCTATCCAAGATTGGTAAAATAAACAGACTATCGGGACCTTCTTTGGAAAGTAGAACGATTTTCGCTATCAGAGATGCAGATTCTATCAAGCAAAAGGGAGACACTCCGGAGAAAAGAAATTGACGCTAAAACATGTTCTAATAAACAAGTTCTAATAAAATATCAAAAAAAAAAAACAAACAAAGCAATAAAAAACAAAACTGACACGAAATTCGAAGAATAAGAATAGATCAAGAATATCACCGAATAAAATACGAAAAAAAAGGTAGAAGAAAAGACTGGATGGGAGCACTAAACTGAAGTTTTACTGATAAAGAAACAGGAACACCAAAGAGAGTAGTTCAATCAATAAAAAATAGCCTAACGATGCTAAAGATCAGCAATAAAAAAAAGGTATACGAAGGGAGAGACGGAATTGCAGCACGTCTGTACTACCATTCGCGGTATGATAGCCCTGATATAGCGAAAACTTTTTACCTTGTTTTCGATTTAATCAAATTTTCAATCCCACTGAAAACTTTTAATTTCAGTTCATCCCTTAACTCGCACTACTTCGAGATTTTCTCGATGATGGCTGTATACAGTCAAAGGCGGGGAAAAGCTAACCATTGGCAAAGGTTTATTTTTCGACAGAAAAAATCTCGTTGAGACTATTCTTTTTAATCATTGCAACGCCGAGATTTCCAACGTCATTTTCTGGTAATAAATCCAGCTGATATCAACTACTGGAAGCACCGACGTGCACTAACACGTTCGTGATATTCATTTCAAAATAACGCGCGTGTGTTTTATTTTCCCTGAGCATATCATACTTTTTCATAACATCGTCGAACATTCGTCTGTTTACCGACGGAAGCAGGAAAACGAGGAAAAAATACGTAGACGAAAAGAAAAAATCTGTTTTAATAACGAACTATGAATATCTACGCAAAATTTTACGAACATGACATCATGAACGACCTATATCTTTATTTGTTGTTGAATAAAAATTAACGCTGCTGTAAACACGGTTATCATGAGATCTACAACTTCACGATCTTCTTAAATATACTTCTTTTACGATATAATCGCAAAAACATTTACCGGGATTATGTATTATAATGAATATTGTGTAAATAAGGAAATTGAAATGTATCGAACAGAAATTAAAGATATTGAAGTATAAGAGTCATGTACCGTAATGAATATTTTATTAAAATACGTTCAAATGTATCAAACAGAAATTAAAAATGCCGGAGGATAAGAATTATTTATTACGAGTATTTCATTTTACAAAATTGAAGCGTTTCAAACAATAATTAAATATGGGTGGAGAAGAAACATTTATAAGAGTTAGGTTTGGGTTAGATTTCTCTTACTTATCTCCCTGTCTGTCTGTCTCTCCCTCTCTTTTTCTTGGGTTTATCTTAGGGGTGCTTTAATTTGTCAATACAGAACCTTCCTTCTACATCTATCTTCTTCCCAATTAGCAATTTCATATTTCAGGTAAATAATTTCACGTCCGCGAAAGAATAGAGTTACTAAACTAACGAATTACATTACTGTCTCGGCAAAGGCGTTAAATTCTGTCGATTCATCGTCTACGAGGTACAAGCGGCTGAATGACAGCTACTTTATCGAGGGAATTGCGTTATAATGTTGTCGGCGACCGGCAAAGAGCTTTAATCCATTGATTGTCATTCGAGTAACTGAATTCGGAAACAAGCTTGTGGTAATTAAAAAGAATGTATCGCTAATGTATTTAAGATTCGATGAAAAAGAAATTTCATTTATCCTCGCCGATAAGGATAAAGGTAAATATCAAAAAGGGAACGCGTTTCAGACGACAAACTCGATTTTGATCGACTGGTCATTGAAACTTCCTGTCACGTTCTTGTTACTAGAGTTGACGTTTCGCCGTTTTAGTGCTTTCGTCCTATTATTTTATGTTACTAATTAGATCTTCTGGAAATGGCAATTATTGATATGAAAAGCGACCAGTTGACCGTCGTATTTGATTTTCTCATTAACGAGGTATTTATCGATCATGTAACAAATATCTCTTAGCCATATCGCTTTGACACAGCTGCTGATCTGTCCTTTGCACCGTGTGTAGGATTTAGTGCAATTAGCATAGTGCTTTATACGTCTCTATATAGGATCGATTTGCATTTCGTGGTACGATACCACCAGAAACGCATGTTTCGTACGTACAATTATTTTTAATTATCTTTATCAACGACAGGAAACAATCTACACATTTTGAAATTTCGTTGAAACCACAATGAAACACATTTACACCGATTGTATCGGTGAAATGTTAAAAGAATTTGTAAATGTACGTAGAAGTTTGAAAATATTTATTGCAAGCATACGCTTCATAAACATGCTCGAAGTATACGATTAGTTATCGAATCATGATAATAGTGTTTCATTACATCTCATTACCTCATTAATTAATTATTCAACAAGTTTCGTATAACATACGATAAAAGACTTTCTCCCCTATCTACGAAGAGAATTTCTCGATGAGCCTCTACTACGTAATGCTCGTTCTTTTGGATGGCGCGACTGGTCCACAGAAAAATTATACGGTTCCGTTGGAAACCGACGAAAGCAGCTGACGCGCCAGGCAGAGAGCAGAGGGAATGAAATATCACGGAGATGAACCTTGATTCTTCTGCTTAGTGGAAAGGTTATCGATCGAGAGCAGGATCAGAGGTCTTCGTCTCACGATTAATTACTCCACGAAAATATGTCAAAAGGAAAGGCGGGTCTTTAGAAGTTGGTCAAAAGTCAGGGCAATCGTATAGAAAGTATTGAATTATTATTTCCTTTGAAACGTATGTAAAAATATGTAGAGATAAAATGTTATGATAAAAATCTTATTAATTTTACTATTAAATTTGTTTTTATTTAATTTCAATATTCGATTTAGATTTTACGGGTGTTTCAGGGCGTATTATTAATTTCACAACTTGTTTAATTTTCTTACGCTAATTAATATCGATTAAATGTCCGTCTTTCTCGCCCTTTCGTAATTGTAATTTTAATCTAGATTCGCGATAAGTTGTTTTCGCCGAGGTAAATTCGCGAAATAGTTTTCTTTGAAACTCCATAGTTATCCTCAGTGTTGACCCAATATTAATCTTATTCGCTTCGTGCCACGGTAATTAGCCTTCGCGTCTGGTTGCTCGTTTTGAAGATCGGGACACAGTTTCTCATTTTTAGCGGGCACTTTGCGCGGTCAATTCACGCGCGCCATTTCTTCTAGACGTGACCGATTCTTCACCAGACTTCTACTTCCATATTTCTGGTGCCGTCATGGCCAATGTGTTTCTTATTCTTCTCCAAAGACTTTCCACGTCGTCGTCATGAATACCACGTTCGATCGATACTCGAGAACTCACGCTATTTTTCTTCCGTGCAGCTCTCCAAATATCAGACACCTGACCACCATTCGAAGAAACATGAACATCTCCATTCTGCGATTTCGATGCGAAATGTCAGTCAGTCAGAGCAATTTCGCTGGCCAGAAACACAAAACCAATTTGTTTAAATTTCCCACATTATTTATTCGAAAATTAAACCACCTATTGCTTAGTGTTCGTATCGGATATCAGTTGCCTGCATTATGCAGCCAGTTTAACGTTACAACGCGCTTGTTAGCTCACGTTTGTAACAACTGTGGTCACATTTGCATGCGATACGAGATTCCTCCCGGAAACTCTGGTTTTGGATCATTAAAGTTAACTCGATGCATACACAGCAGATAGAATGTTCCTTTGCCTTCAAACGAAATCAGACTTTCAATTCATTTCATATAACAGTTTGTTGCGATATGAAGCTCTTTGCTTTCGTCGAAACGGAAGTAGATGAGATACGTTCAAGTCAGACACGTACAGTTAATGAAGTTTAATTGAATTACAGTATTGTCGTACATACTTAACACATCTTTGACCGGTCACGAGTTGACTCGTGTTTTCATGGCCAAATTGTGCACCATTACACGCAGATGATTGTTACACTGTTTATCATACGAAAAAGAAATATTAAAAGTTGAAATAAAAATATATAAAATTTATTAAAGTTTATTTATATTGTTTTACTTTCACATCCAATTACGAAATAATAACCGATGACATGAGATAAATTCTCAGTAAAATTTCCGGTCAACAATGTGTTAAATTTTATTTATTATATATCCTTGCAGTGCAATAGATTATTTACCCAATTATTGTAATTACACGTCTACTCTTTTGTGTAAACAAGCCGTATTTTCCAGTCGCTTATTTATTAGATCAATTAATCCCACAAAACAAAAAATAGACAAAACTGATGAAATTATGTAAAATAAGCGTCGATCAAAAAGTGCTTCGGCACTAAAATCTCAACAATTTCAAAAACTCCAGCTAACCATTGCGGCCTAATTCAACGATGTTTCAGCGATACCTATTTCCACTATCTGTTCGTTTATTTCTGTCCGAAATTGTAGTCGGTCGAAGAATATGGAACATTCGATAGAACTCAACTTATGGTCAAGAGCTACCAGGCTACGAACTGGTGCTTTAATTCTCAAATACAAGAAAAGGGATGGAATAATTCATAAGGGGGTTGCCGTTTCCTCAGCGTTTTGTGCGTCCGGAGTTTCCACGCGGAATAGGTCCTTTTCAAGCGGATTATTCCACAAGCTACCAAGCTAATGCAGCTTCCAAGCAGCTCGTACCTTCGTCTAGCAGTTCCTGGTACGCCTGGCCTGTAATCCGCCACTTGGGAAATATTGATCCGCCATCGAACATAAAAGGGACAAAAAGAAAAACGTGGAGAGAAGATCACAGATTTTCCTGCGGCGCGACGAAGAGATCCAAGTTGTCTTCCGCTAGACTCAACCAACCAATTTCTGCTGGCTCGACGAACGCGATTAAGGAAAATTAATTATCTCTGGTCGACCATATGAAACATTTGTTTATCCTCGTCGAGTTAAGCTTTCGTGGACTTTGATAATTAATTAGCGACATCCTCGAAGACATTACAGTCGATTAATCGGGATAATTGAGTAACCCGGCTTTCCTCGTATCATTATCTACCATTTTGGAATCCTTTCTATTCCACACAACTGGTATCTGCCTCAGCTCTACTTCAATTTCCTTGCTCTCGTCTCGACTTATCGTCCCGAATTTCCGTCTACGCTTGCCAATTTCCGTGTGTCTTCTGATTCAAGATGATCTTACGATCCTTTGCTTCGTATTAATTAAATTGGCCACGATAAGCGGGACAGCGTACGTGATATAAAGTTTTCATAAGTATTTTGACATTTTCAATAGGAAACTTGTATGTCCATATTGTACGCGCTACATGAAACATTTTGAAATTTCATTTCATTAGCACTGTAACATGACATGATTATTTTTCTTCTTTTTTGACAATTTGGAAGGATTAATTTAATAGACCAAGTGTAAAAAGATTTCGAAGAAATTGCAATTAGTCGAAAGAAGAAGAAAATAGCAAAGATCTTTCGATGTCTGTTACTTGATTCCATTGATCAACCAATTTCGATAAAATGTTCAACATATCTGCAACTGAACAACGTCATCGTCCTACGTACATGAACTATGAACTTTCGCGCATTTAGAGGAAATTTAAAAATGCAAAATTGCGCAAAATATACATACATATATATGTAAACTCCCTAGAGTTCATGTAGGATAGGGATTCTTTTCGTTTTACGGGTAGCACGACAGGCTGTGTTTCATGGACAGAACGATCTTCCTTTGTTTTACGGACGGCCATTTGAAGAAACACGTTCTTCCCAAACGAACGGACAGAGAGTTACATTAGAGACAGATAAGGTTACAGAATAGTTATTTAAGATTTTAAAGACTGAAGGAGAAATATTGGTAGCTAAGGACGTTGAAAATCGATTCTCGATTTTCAGGTAAACATTGTATCAAAGACTTGTTATTTCCCGTGTAGATAATTATCGTTATTTATTGTTATAGACGCATATTAATTGTTTATTTTTGTATTTTTAATTACTTCATAATAAAAAAACTCGATTTTCAGACTTCAGAATCGATCCCTGAATTATCCAATTATTGAACCTTATAAATCGACTTTCCCTACGCCATGTTGCTGAAAGTTAACCTACGCGTCGTCATGAACGAGAACGCAAAACAGTAGAAGATAGAGAAGATATAGAATCTATCAGAAGACCAGAAGACGAAATATGCTGTATTTTCCCCCCGGAATATCAAGAAGAAAAGTACCATCAAAAATTATTCAGTTTACCAATAGTGAAGAAGGTCGCAAACAGTCTAACCAAGGTAGGCCAATGTAGAAATATTAAACTCACAATAGATGACGAGACAGCAACATTGTATATCAATACGGATTCAAGCTTCGCATTCCGAGACATTGTCTTAGAGGAACCAGAAATAACTCGCACAAGAAAAACAAAGACGGAAATTGACATGGTAAAACTTCTAGAGACTCTCCGAAAATGAGATAAGAGGGAAATAGAGGAAATAAACTTCAATATAGAACAATTTGAAGGAACTCGAAAAGCCACAGACTGGATATCGGAGCATGAAGAGGAATGCAAAAGATACAAAATAAAAGGTAATGAGGAAAAAGTCAAAGGTTTAAGAAAGTATCTAGGAAAAACAGCAGAAAGATGGTACCAAAGGAATCTGCTGAAAGCTGAAGGACAACTGGGAAGATTGGAGGAAGCATTTCTCAAAACTTTTAATCCTTTGAGTGCTGTGGGCCCATATAGGTGTCTGGTGAAAGCTATCAGTAAGGACTAAGGATATATATACTCGTTTTCTGTAAGTGACTGGCATGGACTAACGACACATGTATGGGTTTCTCAATTGTTCCAAACACCTACGTAGAAGTAATACTATTACATTTGTGTGAAATAAATATAAATGCATTCCTTGCGGCATTAAACAAATGCCAATAGTGTCTCCTTATTGTTGAAGTGATCACCACTTGTAAGAAAACTCTACATATGGTTTTGTTAGTTTTCTCAAGCACTGAGATTTTCACATACAATTAAATTATTAACTTGTGTTCTATTTACTAAATTTAGTTTTCTAGTTTATTACCCAAATTCTAGTTAATTGTAAATTTCAATGTTTATAATAAATAATTAAAAATAATTAAAAAATTTCTTCAGTCATTTAATATCGCGCAAAAGAATTGCTATAACTTATAACGATTTGTGCTTTGAATAGTCAATCAACAGAGTTCAATCTACCGAAAAATTATTTCGTCCATAGCGATCGTCAGCGCTAGATACGCGCTGTAAGTACGGACGGCATAGGCCGCGAGTATTCAGCACTCAAAGGTTAAGAGTAAAGGTTGGTCGGTAATACGATATGCTTACAATTTTATATACCTTTCAGGTTCGTTCATAGAATATACAATAGAGAAAGAACGACTAATATTGGAAGTAAAAGAAGTAAAAAGAAGAATGCCTGAAGATGTGAGGGTGCACCTGATTGTCATTGGATTACCTATCGAAATCCAAGATAAAATCGAAAGAGAAAGTATACAGTCAACAAATAACCTAATGGGAATTTTGGGACAATATGAAGATTGGAGAAACTGATTCCATAAAAATTATCCGTGCAGATCGATACCCAGTAATGACATCCAAAGAAATTCGAGTATGCGAGAAAGAAGAACATTAAATTAAATTTCACCTCGACAGACTGTCCATCCTCCAATGGACTAAACGAGAGGGTAAATCAGACATTAGTAAACAGGATCAGATGTAAGATCAATTCGAAAAAAAAGAGAAACTGGACAAAAATCGCAGAAGAAAGCGCAGAAGAGTACAATAACACCAGACACAGTATAACGGGATTTGCCCCAAATCATTTACTGTATGGAAAAATGATTGAAATCGTCCCTAAGGGAATAATGGAGAATAAGATAAACCTAAAAAGAGACAGAGGAGAAGCATTCAAAAACTCAACAAGAAATTTCGAACTCAACAAACAAAAATACGATAAAAAAAGAAGAGAACACGAATTTAAAATTGGTGATATAGTCTTCACCCACAACGGAAACAAAATGAATAGAAATAAGCTGGAAGAAATTAGGAAAGGACCTCTCAAAATTCTAAGAAGGATTTCAAACTTCATATATGAAGTGGATAACGGTAATCGGAGATCTGATGGGAATTTCTTCCACTCAAGTAAGCTGATCCCTTATAGAGAAGATAATTAACGATGTAATTATCAACACGAGGAGGGGAGATGTAAACTCCCTAGAGTTCATGTAGGATAGAGATTCTTTCTGTTTTAGGGGTAGCACGACAGGCTGTGTTTCACGGATAGAACGATCTTCCTTTGTTTTACGGACGACCATTTGAAGAAGCACGTTTTTCCCAAACGGACGGACAGAGAGTTACATTAGAGACAGGCAAGATTACAGAATAGTTATTTAAGATTTTAAAGACTGAAGATTTAAGATTTAAAGATTGAAGAAGAAATATCGGTAGCTGAGGACGTTGAAAATCGATTCTCGATTTTCAGGTAAACATTCTACCAAAGACTTGTTATTTCCCGTGTTGATAATTATCGTTATTTATTGTTATAGACGCATATTAATTGTTGTTTATTTTTGTATTTTTAATTATTTCATAATAAAAAAAACTCGATTTTCAGACTTCAGAATCGATCCCGGAACTATCCAATTATTGAACGTTATATATATAATAATATAAAAAATAGTTAAAATATTCAAAGTACTATGATTTCTCTAATACTTGTTAGGTAAAACAATTTTCTACCGAGGTTCTTCTCTCTTAATTGCATTCTCGAAAATATGAATTTATATAAAAATCCGTAGTCTAGTCTAACTGATATAATATGTGTTGTTTAAATTTTACTACAGGCCCAGATAAAAAAGACGTAAAAAGTGACCTTTACTTCCTATTTCGAAATTCCAACCGTATTGCTATTTCTTCAAATTATCTTTACACGTCATCCAGTAATCTAATCTTTCTAACTTCCCCAAAAAGATGAAGTCGCTTGGCTGGATTTTAATAAAGTTATTATGTTTCAAGGAACGTGTGCTGATATTTGACCGTCATCAAGGAAGCCGTGCTTTGCTGTAATATTAATGAATCAGCGTATATTTATACTTGGGTAGATATTAAATGAAGATAATATATAGGATAAAGTGGAAGATAATATTTCAACAGATATCACAGAAATATAGTAGAAATATAGTACGATGATTATGATAATATGGACATGATACAATGGCTGAATGGATTTAATATGATTCTTTTAATTAATCGTGACGCTAGGTTTATCTCTGCATCGAATAATCAATGGGAACGTGGATATAAGGGTAAGAAAATTAAAATGGTGCGAGACAAGCGGTATGTAACTTTATAAAATTAAATCTGCTAAGGAAAATGTGCAATTTAACAGATAAAATAATTTATAATACACGCAACATGTTTATAAAATTTTTTTTATGAGACGTATTCAGATACAATACTTTCGTAAGCCCCTGTTTATTTGACAAGGTCTACAGCGTATTCACCGTTCTACTCTTTTCGCTAGATGCTGAGGGTACTCGATAATCGAGTGACTTTCGTGACTTCGAGTGATTTCACTCAACGTCCAACGAACAGCTCGAAGCCGAATACCAGGAATAGTAAGAAAGTATTTACCAATCATTTTAAAATCCTGGATAAATCACGTACATTTGTTAAAGATAAACAAAAGAACAGAATTAAATATTCCAGAGCTACAAGAGGCTCCGCCCTTTTTTTTCTTAACAAGCTCTTTACTATTCGTCATGAGAATTTAACAGCAACAATTTGTGTCTCGCGTGACTTACAAAATTTTAATAATAAGATCCAACTGTAGAAGAGAGCTCTGGAATAATTTATTTCGGGTTTATTTGCATCTTATTTAAAGGGACAAAGTCCAAAGAGGGACTGATACTCTCTTTTTTTCCAGTTTCTTCTACACAGAAAGGAGGAGCAAGCTTACCCTTCGTACAATAAATAGAAGGAGCTACATACGTTTTTAATCGCGAAGATCGCGGTAAACTTACGAAATTTGGAAACGTCAAGGGTATCGTAAGGTTTCTGTGAATCCTTTTTATGGATTCCCGTGAGTCTCGATTTACTGCCGCTTTTCGTATTTCTTGTGCGTATTAAAGGACCTTGCACGACGCAATCTCAGCGGAAAATCTTAGCAATAAAACGTCCAGCTGTTAACCACAACTGGCATTGAAAAATTTGGAAATGTCGTAAAAGTCCAGATTGTCGAAGTAACACGTGCACGTTGTTCAAGTAACATCGTAAAAAACAATTTAGAGGAGACAATTATTATAATAGAATTTCTCGAATAATTAGTATGACGTGTGCCATGTGAATAAATAGTCGTGTTTGATGTGGTATTATTAGTTTCCAATCAAATTTAACTGTTCTTTTGGCAATCTACGTAAGAGATTCAAAGCAAACAAATCCATCGACTGTAAGTATTTATTAAACATTTCTAAACTCAAAATAAAAGAGGGAGAGAGAGAGAGAGAGAAAGAGAGAGACAGTAATGACTCGCCACTTTTTATTTTGCTAATCTAAAATAAATTTATTCAGCAGTTTACCAAGGCCCACCTTTACCTAGTTTGATGCAAATGAGAAACGGTAAGTGTTAGCAACACCATTTCCAAGAAACTTGAGGTACTATGTCAAACTTAGTTGACACGAGAAGCAACCACTGTACGCTTAACTGACGGTCACGGAATACATTACTTCTTGATACAATCTTCCTGCTTGATTTCCCTTTACCTTTGATTTTCTCCTACCTCTGGAAACCACTTTGGTATTTAATATTAACACAGTTCTTTAGATGGAACAACTAGCTCTCTCGATAAACTTAAATATAAATAGAGAACTTTGTTACGAATTTAATTTTAGAACAATTCAAAGTGATTAAAATTCGCGTTATGGAATTATTCCTTTCATAAATAAGCGAGTGGCTGCCGATTCAGATAAATTGAAAAATTAGTTGCGAAGAAGTAGAAAATGTTTTTTTATTCCCGTAGTTTTCTTACGCCAGGCGAATTAAAATTAACAGAGTTTTCTTATCATGCAGATTTCTGCATGTTCATCTAATAAACTGGAAATTTGCCGCAAGCGGCAAGCCACGCCGATTCGCCGAAACTCTTATCGAACAAAATAACTAGAAACTTCTTCCCTCGCTCTACTTTCCATACATGTGCTAGTTTCTCTATACATATTCGTTTTTCCATTTTTGTTGCAAACGCTTCTTCGCTTCGATGATCATAGGTTGATAAATCAAAGGCTTTATTCGAGCTTATTCCAGTCGAATTTTTTCCTTAGTTTTAATCAAAATTCCCTTCCATCCGTATTAATTTTGTCACGTATAAGCAGCTGAGTTTAATTTCGCTCTTCGTGCACGAACTACAATTCGTGAAATACAATTTATATGACCATCAACTCGACGGTCCACATTTACACGAATTTTTTCGACCGTATTTTAAATGCCATGAAATATCGGACCTAGTCAGAATATAATTTCTATCAAATTATTCGCGTACATTGCAATATTATTCGCTGTATTTCTTTGCACACTATACGTAGTATCGGGTAAAATGCGATGGTCCATGAAAGTGTTCGGAGAATTATCAAACCACTTGTACGTGTGTCGTATAAAACATTTCGAAACTTTATTAGCATTGTAATGAGACTGTAATATTTGCAAAATTTTAAATGAGTATGAAATCTACTCGCAATCGTTTTGAGGGGTAGTTTCATGCATATGAATTTTCTGTTTGAAGAAACAAAGGATGATGTCTAATATAACGAAAAACGACTGTTCAAATACGTCGGTGCCTTTTATGAAGCTCGTAATCCCTTGCTCGTAAACATTTTCAGATTTCTGTCAAATTTTCCCAATATAATCGCCAGTCTTTCTTTTGATATAGGGTTAATCAAGTTTTAACATGTTTCGCGCAACACACATACTATATTGAGGAAACTCGTTAATGGATAATTTACAGAAGAATATTGTCTCTAAAGCGCGATGCAAAGAAAAGACAGTGGTTCGACGATAATTCAATACGAATTACTCGTGAAAATGGATGCACGTTGCAAATGACCACGTTGTTAATTTAAAACGACGTTAACAGCATCGTGATCACACATTGTCGGACCCAAGGCATTAATGTTTAAAATTAGAAAACTACTTGCAAGTCTGGCTATATATTCGCGTGTTAGAACACTCTGGCCGAGCAAAAAATGTTTGCCTATGAATTATTCGCCACTTCTTCTGCTGCACGTATTTGCGTACATATATGTTGCGCTCTATTTTTTTACCCCGCACGACAAAATCTTTTTCGTATGGTTCATGAAAAATCACACTACTTTTGAACTTATAATTGGCAGATTTCTCGGTCAAGTTGATCCACAAACACATATTTCTTAAAGATACGTATACAACAATTAAATGTAAACGGAGATTTGTTTCATCTTCAGAACACCATAAATCATCTTAATCTCAAAATTATCATAAATATTGGAAAGAATACTCTACTTTGGTTATACCACATATTTTTCAATATTTGTCTGCATTTTTGTATCTTTAAAATTTTCACAAGTTCGATGATTCGTCATAAACGAAATATTTAATTGTCAGATCCTTTTGTATCCTTCGATTATCAAATTATTTTCTATATTCCGCACTACTTTTTATTCTATATATTAATTATCGTCAAATCTAAAAGTCTATCTAAAAATCTATCGTCGAGAATTATCTCGTAGTTTTTATTTCGGACCGATTTTCCGTTAAAAATTATTAAAGTAACTCCTCTGTAAGCTGCAAATGTGCCTGCAATTATTTCTAATGATATTAGAATTTTACGAACGATTTCGTGTTTGGTTATCTTGTAAAATAGAGTCGAACGGACTTAACTCGATGTGTCCTGTTTATCGGTAACTCGATTCGCCAAAGACTTCGTAAATTTTTTTTTTATTTATTTATTGAAATTCACAATTTGTCCAATTTGGACATTTGGTGGAATTTTTTAACGGTTAAATTAGCATGTTGGTGGCTACCCCCAGCGGGGTACCATCCTCGTGTTTGTTAGGTTATGTCCTTTATAAGGTCTGCTGGGTGCTTCCTTTTTAGTCTTCTGTCCATATTTATGATTTTGTATGTTTCCGCAGCTAGCCGGTTTGGGTGTGTTGCTATTCTTGATTTATATTTCTCGAAATATCTGCTAATTTCTTCCTTGACCGTTGGCATTCCCAGGTCCCTTCGTATATCTTCGTTTCTGACGTACCAAGGTCCGTTTACTATTGTTCTGAGGATTTTAGCCTGTATTACCTCTATTTTGTTTATATGGCTCATTGCTGCCGTCCTCCATAATGGTATTCCGTACGTCCAGATTGGTTTTATGATCGTTTTATATATTTTTAATTTATTTTCTGTGCTTAGTTTAGATTTTCGGCTTGTTAGCAAATGCATTTGTCTCCTTGTTTTCTGTATTTTTTCTACTATTGATTTGATGTGTAGTTTCCAGGTGAGTTGTTGATCTAAGTGGAGTCCTAGGTATTTGACATGCTTTGTTTGCGTTATATGCGTGCCGTTCAATAGGATGTTTGGTGGTATCTTTTTTCGTAGCGTGAATGTAATATGGTTGCATTTATTGGGGTTTGCTTTTATTTGTTTTTCTTGTAGCCAATTTTCTATTTTCGAGCTATCGCGGGGAGACGCGGTCGTTAGAATACGCGTCAACGGGAGTCGTAAATTCCCGTTACGATTAGGATAATCGACACCACGAATAGTTCGATCCCCTGATTTCGATTAGGATAATAGGGGTGATTCAGTTAGTATAACACTGTGGTTCATAGAATTAAAGTATATATATTTCCAACACTTTACACAATCACACAAAGTAGTAACACCGTTGGTTAAGATACAGATAATGAAGAGAAGGATTATTCTTAGATGAGATAACGATAGGAGTTTTAGACCGTGTAGACACTTTGAGAGTGGTAGGAAACTCTGAGAGATATAGGCACCGTGAGAG
Source organism: Bombus affinis (assembly GCF_024516045.1). Classification (NCBI taxonomy): domain Eukaryota; kingdom Metazoa; phylum Arthropoda; class Insecta; order Hymenoptera; family Apidae; genus Bombus; species Bombus affinis. The sequence continues at coordinate 764,386 of NW_026108825.1, forward strand.
CCGAAGAAATACTCTGATGTTCGTTCTGATGTGATTACGGAAGAAAGCTCGGTATGGGTGTGTCCTTTAAGCGAAGAACGCGGATTCGTTGCTTACATTTTTAGTTAGGAAGGTGAGAACAAGGATCTGCGCTACCCATTGGTTAAGACGTTAACGCTTGAAGACGGGAGATGTAAACATCCAATCGGCATGACTCATGGAAAAATCCAGACATTTCTATTCTATAAATGCCTGGTTTTCCCTATCATAAAATTACCAGTTTTTCCCGTTATAAATACCAGCTTTCTCCGTAATCTTTAAACACTCTCAATAAACCTAATGACTTGTTTAAGTACCACAGATAAACCCACAGGATTCAAGATTCCTGCAAGCTAATGAGACTTGGTTTATAGTGGGCCTTAGGTTTATTGAGGGTTTCTCTAACGGCGCTTGGGCCGTTACGGTCAGACAATAGAAGACGTCGCGCGGACCTCTTTACGCGACGTAACAAATTTTCTACTTTTATGATATGTTCATGTAGTATTTTGACTGCCGTTTCTGGGTTAGTATGCCTGACTAGTATAGCTGTGTCGTCCGCGAATGTCAATACTGTACTGTTCGTAGTTGTTGGTATGTTCGCCGTGTATATTGTGTATAGTATTGGGCCTAGAACGCTTCCTTGTGGTACCCCGGCCTTGATGTCTTTAACTTGAGAATATGTGTCCTTGATTTTTATTACGAAGGTTCTGCTGCTTAGGTAGGATTTTATTAATTGGTGTATTTGCTCCGGGAATTGTTTCCTAATTGTTTGTAGTAGACTTTCATGGTTAATTTTATCGAATGCTTTCTCTATGTCTATAAAGAGGGCTGTGCAGTATTCCTTGTTTTCTAGTGCTACTATTATTTCGTTTATAAGCCTGTGCATTTGCTCTATCGTGGAGTGTTTGTTTCTGAAACCAAATTGGTGATCCGGTATTAGTTTTTTTGTCTCTATTATTGTTTCTATCCGGCAATATATTATTTTTTCCAGTATTTTGGAAAATACTGGAAGCAGTGATATTGGTCTGTAAGATGCAGTTTGGTGTGGGTCTTTGCCTGGTTTGTGTAACATTTTGATCTGTGCTAATTTGCATGGTTTGGGGAAGTGTTGAATTCTTAGAATTGCATTGAATATTATTGTCATTAGTTTTATTGTTTTTGGCGGAAGGTTTTTCAAGATTTTGCCATTGATTAGGTCGATTCCTGGTGCTTTGTTGTTTTTTGTTTTATCAGTTATGTTTTTAATTTCTTGTGCTGATGTTTTAGGTATGGTGTATTCCTTGTCGGTTGTGGTAATAGTGGTTTGTGGATCCTCCTCCGTATGACTTTTGAGGTTGCTGTTGTTGATAATGTGTGGTGTGAATGTGTTGCAGAGGTGGTTGGAGAATTCTTCAGCTTGTTCTTCGTTGCTTCTTGCCCATGTGTTATCTGCTTTTCTGATTGCCGGGACGGGTATTATTGGGTTCCTTATTTTTTTCGTGGCTTTCCATAGTGAATAGTTGGTGTTCTCGTGTGTGGAGAGTGTCCCTATGAACTTTGCGAATTCGTTATCGTTGTGCTCCTTTATTTTGTTTTTTATTTCCTTTGCAAGTTTGTTTAAGTGTTTTTTGTTTTCTCGGGTTCTGTATTTTTGCCATTTTGCTTTTGCTTTTCTTTTTTCTTTGATTTTGTCGAGTATTTCTTGCGGGATTGTTATTGTTTGTCTGCTGGTTGTTTCGGGTGTAGTTGTTGTCCTTGCTGCTTCTTGAATAGTTGCTGTCAATGTTGCTACTGCCTGTTCTATGTGTTCAGGAGTTTTCAACGGGATATTGCAGTTTATTTTGCTTTCTATTATTTCTTTGAAAGTTTGCCATTTGGTGGTTTTATTGCATAGTGTTTCTGGTTTGCTATAGTGTATTGGTTTGTTTCTGTATTCAATTATTATGGGTGTATGATCGGAGCTGAGCTCGAGGTTGGGTGTTATTTTTAGTTTATTTGTGTTTAGTCCCCTTGTAACTGCAAAGTCCAGAAGATCTGGTTTTTTGTTCAGGTCAGTCGGCCAATGTGTCGGTGTTCCTGTGGATAATATATTGAGGTTATTATTTCTTATGTATTTTTCCAGTGTTCTACCTCGAGGTGTAATGTTTCTTGACCCCCAAAGCGTGTGCTTTGAGTTGTAGTCTCCCGCTGCGATGTACTTGTCCCCTAGGTCCTGGAAGTATTCTTCCCACATTTGTGTTGTTATTTTGTGTCGCGGAGGCACATATACTGCTGACAACTGGAAGTAGTTGCTGCTAGTTTGAACTGTGACAGTGGTTGCTTGTAAATATTCTTTGTTAACTTGGCTGTGTAGATAATGTTTGATATCGTTTCTGACTATCACTGCTGTCCCTCCGTGAGCTTTTCCTGAGGGGTGTTTGTATCATATATGGTGTAGTATGGTATTTTCAAGTAGCTTTTTGTAGTGAAGTGTGTTTCTGAGACAAGTAGTATGTCTATATTGTTATTGTATATGAATGTTTTAATTTCGAGGGCCCGTTGTTGTAGGCCGTTTGAGTTCCAGGCTGCTATTTTTAGAGTGTCCGTTTTTATTTTTTGCTTAGCACGTTTGTAATTAGTTGTAGCATGACTGTGATTTGTTGGGTTTTCTGTCTGAGTACTGCGTTTTGTTCGCTTATCATTCTGGTTAGCATTTCGGTGTTCTTTATGGATTGTTTGAGCAGTTCATTGATTTCTGCAGTGTCATTGTTACTATTGCTGTGGTATTGGTTGTGTGTATGTGTTGATTGGCTGGCTACTTGAGCATAGCTTAGACCACCAATGGTGTTGGTGCTGATAGGTTTGGTGTTTGTTGCTTGCTCTGTATTTGGTATTATTTCAGGTTTTGTGCTGTCCTGTTGGGCTTGTGTGTTAGTGATTGTCCTGCTTCGTAGGGGCGGGAACAGTTTACGTTGTAATTGTTTTCTTACTTCACATCCTTTATAGCTGGCTGGGTGGTTTCCGTTACAGTTGTAGCATTTAACCTCCTCAATTTTTCCCGGGTCTATTATTTGGGCCTCAACAAAAATTGGTGGTGGTTTTGTAATATGATTTGTTTGGATTGTGGTTTTATTTATGGGGTCAGCGTCTGTTTCTTCTGTTAGTGAGCTGAAGGAGTTGCTTAGTGGTAATTCTTGCAGCCATCGCTGCTTTTCTGTAGCTGGGTTTCCTACGGCACTCATGTCTGGAGTTGTTTTGCGTTTTTTGCTAGCCTTCGCTAGCTTCCAGCTTTCGTCCTGATAGTATCTTTCATAATCTGGATTGCTCTCTTCCTGTCCCCGCTGCTCTTTTGTTTCTTCTGTCTCCATGTTAATTTGTTTGTTTTTTTATATAATATGTTTCTCCTTTTGTTGCTATGTTTATAATTGGTATCTGCATTGCTATTTTATTTCCTCCTCACTATCACTTTGCAGCACTATTACTTTGAAGCACTTTTTCCCTGTTCACTTATACCTGGAGAGGACGACCGTCTAGACACGTCCGTCCTCCTCGGCTGCCCGAGCAGGAGTGATGAGGAAAAGTGGGCGATATTTATAGTGTATCATTCAACGGGTCAAAATATTCATACACAAAAAGATTTACAGCTTATTTTTCAATTCATAAACAATTCAATTTTGCGGTAAAAATTTATGAATTACGGCTTTTTCTCTTTATTTTACTCGAACTTTACGTCCCTTGTTCCTGAGAAAATAAACGACGATAGAATTTCCATTGTTATATACTTAATTTCTATTTAACTCAAAATGAGAAACGCGAGATGTGAATAGAATGAAGAGAAAGTTTCATCAGCTGATTCATCGATCTATGCAGCTATCGGTGAATTTAAAATGATTTTCGGATAACTATCCTGGATAAATATTTATTTCGAAAATAATTCGTGTAACCAACTATCTATATTAAAAAATAAGCCTCGAATAATATTTTTCTATATAAGCGTTTTTTCATTATCTTCACGTTTGACGCGTAATATATAAAATCCTATAAATATCGTCCACAGCTTTAACACCCTGTATATCCTTTTATACCATGGCCAGGGTTGCTTTACGTTTCACTGACTGTTTGAAAACTAAGTTGGACTCTTTTAACGCATGGCACGAAACTCGTCACACGTTGTATTCGCTTCAAACTCGTTCACGAAGTTCAGGCGTAAATCTAGTCTGATTCATGGGACATGGAACATCGCGCTGAAGCTGCAGAGATCTTCGTAAAATTCTACAAATAGGGAATCGAAAGGAATATATTACCAGTCACGAAATCACGAAAGCGTGATGAAATCGTTGGAAATGTTTGTGAAATAACGAGGTTTCAGCGCTTCTGCGACGTGGATAAATTAAACTCAGATGGTGCAATTTCTTTCGAACGCAGTCGATTTCGTTCCATTTCTCTTATTTATCAACTCCGTGAAATATCACTTCGACACCACGTTTAACTTCGCCGGTAACGAAGCAAGACAATACGTAGTTTCACAGACGGGAGAATCGTTATGGGGAGCCATAAAGTTTCGAAGAATACGATCGTGCAAGATACGCGACTCAGCTCGTGAAATTTACACATACGTTCATCGATGGTATCGTTACTACGTATAAAACACTGTTTCCTAAGAAGATAAGAAATTCCTTTGGAAATCAAACGATGTAGAACGAGATTTCATTAATTCGTGTGTATCTGCGTTTTACTTCATTAGAAGAGCTAGAACTCCTTTTCAAGTATCGTTAAAGCGATATCGTTAGTATTCGATTAGTATCAGGACATCTATTACACATTCAATTCACGCGGAAATTAAACTGACCAACTCTATCAACTTTCATTGTTCGACTTCTGAAAAATTTTTTCGATAACAGTCGTCTATATTGGTACGAAACTGAAAAAACTTTTAGAAATTGGAATTACGTATTCAGCTTGCCTTCAGAATTATTTGTTCTTTTGAATGCTGCTACTTTACATTATAAACCCTTACATTATGATAGTCAATCTGGAATTATCTTTCCAGCTGTAAATTTTTATATTGAACCATTTCATTTTACCATTAGGTAGTTGAGGACTGATGCTATACATGTCAACAATAGTAACCTTTTTCCATGGAAAATTGACTTTCTAAACAATTTGTAGCTTCTATTATAGTAGCTTCTATTCTAATTACTTTTGTATTGATTTCTCGTCAGAATATGAAGTTTCGAAATAGCATCGACGAGCATTTTCGAGTCGAACAGTTCTCAACAGCGTCACGCAGGCTGATTCTTTACCACACTTGTCTCAACAGAATTTTTTACATGAAAACTCTGTTCTTTACTAGATGTCTATAATATCTGACAAAAAATCTTTTTTTTTTAATTTAGAAAAAGGGACTAGACAAAAACAATAAATAATTATAATATTTGAACTGAACCAGGAAGTAGGGAAAATACTAAGGGATATTTGGTAAACAGACTTTTATTCACATCGAATTCCCTGATATTAAATTTCTGGAAAACTGCATATTATATGTATTTTTAAAATGTTTGTCCCGAATCCTCATTCAAACGCCGCACTGTAGAACCTGAGAACGTGGCCTGCAAACGTGCAAACGTAGCCCGCAAGCGTGCGAACGCGGCCAGCAAATTCTGATTTTTGTCCTAAATTCTCATCTAAATGCCGTACCGTGCAGCGTTCGAAGTTCTCGCTGTCGTTGAGTTTATATCAATTTAAAATGGTAGAAAGGTCATATAGCAAAGCGATCGATCTGATTAGTTTTTATTGTGCCGCGATTCGTTATCGAACATCCAGATATGGACGCGTGGGTTTTGCATGGGACAAAAGGAACGGCGTATCGGAAAATGAAAAATGACACTATAGCGCAAGGCTTATTTCTGTCCATTTCCAACTAAAATATTTTGAAGGATAAATATAGAAGAGACTTATTTAAAGACCTGGGAAGATAAAAAGGAATAAGAAAACAGGATGGAAAGCGGAGTTAAAAGACAATTACACGAATATAATTCCAGTATATTGCATTCTTGAATCGTTTCACCAGCACCAATGTTTTCTTCTCCTTTAAAGGGTTTTCTAAGATGTTGGCGTTTTCAGATCAGGAAGATACAACGTCGCAATTTGCAATTCTAACGTGCAATCTTCAACGTATATTATACTTCGTTAATGAGCATTTTCGCTTACGTTCGTGTCTTATCTTTGCAATCGCGTACAACGTTTACCCGTTTGCGCTAACTATAGTTTCCCCTAATCTTCATGCTTGATCCCCAAGAACTCTTGTATCTCGTGTATACGCTGAGAGAAAATTTCATAGTTACGTCCCCTTTGTGCCTATCCAGCTTTCAGCTGATTGCAAAAGAGCTCGAAATTGGAAACGTCTGAAAATTTTGGCACGCAGCGTGAATTTCCTTGTAGCAATTAACAAATTTTACTGAAACGCGCCGCGTGGTAAACCACGAAAAAATTACGTTCAAAATGTCCTCGTGCTAATTTATCGTTGAGTATTATACCCTTTGGAACATTTGGAAATTTCGCTAGTAATGAGACTCGATTATCGTGATTAGATTGGTAAAACTTGGAACAGGCTAGAAGGTATCTATTGCAATTAACAATTACCTTAAACAGGTATTAATATTCAATAGCTAAAATTATTCTTTGCAATATAGTATTTACAGTTGCAATTTTGCATTATATTAATGAACTACAATATTGTTAGTATTATAAAACCGTGTTTACCATTAATTATATATTTAAGGTATACTTGTTTCAACATACAACGCTATTACTACTGTAGATTAACTATTCAACGAGCGAGGAAATAACTCGAAAGTTCAAACAAATTTGTGCTTTACAAAAGCATATATATGATCGAAATTTAAAAAGCAGACGTTGGAAAAATATTTTACATAAGGTGGTACACGGATATATATCCATCTGACGCGGGTGGCTCAACTACATTAATTCGAAAACAGGATGCTGAAGCGATGGAACCGTGATATTGCAACTTCGTCTGTAACTTGCTGGAAATAACAAACAGACGATGCAAAAGTGAATACACAAGATGTTCGTTCGCTTGAAAAAAGTATCGTGGAAAATATGCAGACGCCAAAGTATTTGAACGTGCCGTCAGATTGTCTTACATGAAGTTATTTTCGTTTTCATTACTCTCTTGTCGTGTTTAAATAGAGGAAAACACGGACCACGAACAAACAAGCCATATATTTTATATACTAATGGAATTTATAGGGATGCATAAATGTTATTTATAGAAATATTTTTCATGGAAAAAAAAACTAATATTGTAGTATCGGAAAAAGGATAGGATTAGAATAATTTAGATTTGTAAAATTCTCCTAATACTATTTATTAAGATAAATGAAAATAACAGAGATTAATTGGACAGAGAACGATAAATGTTCAACTTGAACTAAAACACAAAAGTCTTATTCCGCTCAAATCACTCTCGCAACTCTATAACTCTAACAACTCGATCTCTCTACAACGCTAGCAGCTCTACAACTCTCGTCTTCGGCATCTGCACTCGCACGCTCTCGCTTCTCAACTCATACTGTACGCCTTTTGCATTCGTTCTCGCCGGCGGCTCAACTAACACTCCCTTTAGCATCTCTTTGTCTTTTCCCGCCCTATCGCGCACGTGTCCCGAAAACGCCCGTGGCCAGGGTCACGCAGGCCTTTTCCACGAAACTGTTCACTTGAAAGGACCGACGACACATTGATGTACCCGACGATGCCGCGGCTCTCGCGACATTGTTTACGATTCGGCCGATATCTTAGGCCTTTTGTCCACGATACTACAATATTTCAATGAAATGTCGCTTGTTGGGTGTGCGAGCTTCGTTTTCCTCGTCGCTCTACCTGTGTTTTTCTATTTTAAAGAATACACATTGGATTTTTGCGGCATTGTTGGCGAATGATATTAAAACGTCGAGACAAAAATTTAATCAATAACTGAGGGAAATCGCACTCATCTCGTAAAAGGGACCTTTTTTCCCTCACGTGAAAAGAAATCCATCTGGTATCGAATGATACATCTTTTCTCTTTGCTTCTTTTACCTACAGTGGTTCGCCACGCTGCATATATTTGAATATTTATCGTAGACAACTTTTATGCATATATTGTCTGTGTTATATAAAACAGTTTGGAATTTAATTAGAACTATTAATGGGACATTATTATACGTACATAATATAAAAATGTATACATGACATAAAAATTACATGATAATAAAAAATTGCTTGAAAAATACTAAAATACTTAATACAAAAATTAGTATATATTATAAACACTTATTTTAAACACATAATGAATGTTAAAAATAGTCTGACTGAATATTTAGGCTTAACAACATGATGAATTATTTAAATAAATATTGTGATCGCTACGAAATATTAGTGGCACGCGACGATTTAAGTGTATGTCTTGTAGTTTCTATATACATTTACAGATTTCTTTCAAACCTTACCGATATAACTATAATAATTTCATATGAAACACATAATATTTATAAAAGTTTTCTATAAATATTCCAATTTTCCCAATAACTACATAGCCGAAATACAATTTAAATATATTCGTATAGTCTCCTTATCGCTGCAAACTACAAAGCTTCCGATTACAGGGTATTATCACGTGCCATTGGGCAAATAATTTGTTTAAAACGCGCACACAGGTGTCGAGGTAGTTTTCTTGAAATATCAAAAGAAATGGACAATTTCTTTGCCTATCTACCTTCCACGGGAATGTGCAGTCTTTTCGTTTTATTTCCAGTGATAAACACACACGTAAATTCACATTCGTCCACATACCAATTTAGCTAACCTCCATGGGAATACACGAAAAGTAGAACGTTTACAATACATTCAAATGACTGTATAGTTTTACGAAGGAGAAAGGCACGTTTATTGGTATCGTTTCAATTTTTGAACTAGTAGTTGATCGTCGAAATCCTACCGATTCTCCGGCTCGATGAAAAATTGTTATCCAATCATTCGATAGTTAGACGTGGAAGCAGCGTGAGGAAATAACGATGGACAACCGGCGCAATTTGTCGAAGAGCAATCGATCGAATTAAAATAAATAGAAATATCTGATTGATGAAATTCATGTTTAATTTCATTGACAAATAAAATCTTGTCTCTCTATAAAAATGTATACGCGTAACGAATAGAGTTAGCACGCGCGTTCAACGTTTGAAAATGAAAATAAAATACATAACGCATAGTTTGCTTTGTTATTCCGCGGAAAACTAAATAAATTTGTTGGAAAAATGTTGAAGAATTTCAAGTTGTCCTTAACGCGGTAAAAGGGAGTAAATTGCAGTGACTGCGGTTGAATATTCAAGAATGGAAAAGACGTGGATTTATTCTTTTACAGATGGCTATGAATTCGAATGTGACGAGCTTGGTCCAAGAGAGTGGCTACATTCCGTACATCCATCGCCCAGAAACTTACATAGTACCTGGAATATTCTTAATAATCCTGATAGTGGGTGTATTTGGGAACGGAATGATGATGATTGCATTGGGTGCGGATTCGGCTGCAAAGAATACATCCACTATCTACATGTTTTCGTTGGCTCTGGGCGATATTTTGGTAAGAAAGGGCAGGATGTGTATATATTATCTCTAATGTATCATTCAAGACCGACGTTAAAAAAAAGTATCTCTGACGTCGAATAAAATGGAAAAAGATTTCGTGCACGTTTGAGAAACGTTCAGATGGACAAGACGTGTCGAGAGTTTCCTCTCGTAAAATATAAAATGTGTTCAAAATTTCATAGCATAAATTTTGTAACAACATATTTCTGTATGAATAATTAACTGGGTAGAATTAAACTAATCTACTATTATTCTTGCAAGCCACAATCAAAAGATTCATCAGCTTACTAACACGGAAGGGATAAATATTTAATTGTCGATGCAACCCGCTTGAAAGCGGTCAGGAAAACGAACTCTCCTGCCCGAACGCGTGGTGTAATGGGCTCTTGCGTCTCCATCGCTTTGTTGCGCTTGCTCGCTGCTTTGCGGTCGGAAGATTTTTCTAGGTACAAACACGTCGTGGGTTTGTGCACTCCTTTCTAGGTGCTCAATATCTTCCGACACGATGAAGGCGGGTTTTAGATGGTCTACGGAGACTTTCACGCTTTTGTCCTTCACCCGTATGGTAAAGGTTTTCTCCCCACGCTGTATAACCTGATAGGGGCCATCGTACGGTGGTTGCAGTGGGCCTCCGATTGCATCGTGACGTACGAAAACGTACGGCGACGTTTCTAAATCGCGGAACATGAACGTTTTCTTTTCGCCGTGTTGTGAAATCGGCAGAGGTCTAATCTTGCTCATTCGCTCTCGCAGACGGTTTGCGAATTCCGCATTGGCCGGTTGTTTTGCTGGTACAAAAATTGCGCTGGCAATCGTATACCCGTACCATAAATCATTTCGGCTGCCGTTGCGCTCAGGTCTTCCTTGATAGCGGTTCTAATGCCTAGAAGAACTATGGGAAGGCTTTCGACCCAGTTGCTCGAATTGTGGCATTTGATTGCGGCTTTAAGCCGCCGGTGGAAGTGCTCTACCATCCCGTTGGACGCGGGGTGATAGGCTGTGGTACGCAAATGCTTAATGTCGAGCATCCGGCATAGTTCTTTGAAAAGATTGGATTCGAATTGGCGTCCTTGATCTGTTGTTATTTTTGCTGGGACGCCAAACCGCGCTATCCATGTGGAAAGAAGAGCCGAGGTAACGGTCGTTGCTTCCATATCTGGTATAGGAATCGCTTCGGGCCAACGTGAAAAACGATCGATACATGTTAGACAATATCGGCAGCCTTGTGAGTATTGCATGACGATAATGTCTAAATGTATATGCTTGAATCGTCCTGCGAGCTCCCCGAATGTTCCGGTCGGCGTTGATACGTGTCTCGTTATTTTACATTGTTGACACGGGATGCATTGCCGTGTCCATGTTTGGCAATCTTTGTTTAGCGCAGGCCAAACAAAACGCGATTTTACGAGTTTTTGTGTCGCGCGTATCCCTTTGATCTGACTATGATCACGGCAAAAACGACGGATTTGGATTAACGATCGGAACCGCCTAAGGTTGTCGGATCTATAATAAGCTCGTCTTTGGGTAAACACGATTTCTTGTGTAGCGGATTTACTGGGCTAAAAATGTGAAATACACATTTTCTTTTTGTTTAAGCATGATCGTTCGAACACTATAATCGAGAAAATATTTATTTATATATTGCCGGGATACAAATGACATGGGGTCCTAGCAACATTTTCCGCTTGACGGGAAATCGAAATGTAAAGAGGATCCCGACGAAGGAAGGAAAGATTTTTCTCATCTATATTCGGAATATCTATATTCATGGATAGTTAGTTTTCACCATTCCAGCTTTGTCGCAATTTATTTTCAACTTATTGGACATTCATTTTGATTTATTATATATATTTATACGCGGAATACAATGGGTAGCAGATGGCTTTTTCAAGATGTATGAATCATAACCACAAGAAGTACAATTAAATATTTATCCATTCCGTGTTAGTAAGCTGATGAATCTTTTGATTGTGGCTTGCAAGAATAATAGTAGATTAGTTTAATTCTACCCAGTTAATTATTCATACAGAAATATGTTGTTACAAAATTTATGCTATGAAATTTTGAACACATTTTATATTTTACGAGAGGAAACTCTCGACACGTCTTGTCCATCTGAACGTTTCTCAAACGTGCACGAAATCTTTTTCCATTTTATTCGACGTCAGAGATACTTTTTTTTAACGTCGGTCTTGAATGATACATTAGAGATAATATATACACATCCTGCCCTTTCTTACCAAAATATCGCCCAGAGCCAACGAAAACATGTAGATAGTGGATGTATTCTTTGCAGCCGAATCCGCACCCAATGCAATCATCATCATTCCGTTCCCAAATACACCCACTATCAGGATTATTAAGAATATTCCAGGTACTATGTAAGTTTCTGGGCGATGGATGTACGGAATGTAGCCACTCTCTTGGACCAAGCTCGTCACATTCGAATTCATAGCCATCTGTAAAAGAATAAATCCACGTCTTTTCCATTCTTGAATATTCAACCGCAGTCACTGCAATTTACTCCCTTTTACCGCGTTAAGGACAACTTGAAATTCTTCAACATTTTTCCAACAAATTTATTTAGTTTTCCGCGGAATAACAAAGCAAACTATGCGTTATGTATTTTATTTTCATTTTCAAACGTTGAACGCGCGTGCTAACTCTATTCGTTACGCGTATACATTTTTATAGAGAGACAAGATTTTATTTGTCAATGAAATTAAACATGAATTTCATCAATCAGATATTTCTATTTATTTTAATTCGATCGATTGCTCTTCGACAAATTGCGCCGGTTGTCCATCGTTATTTCCTCACGCTGCTTCCACGTCTAACTATCGAATGATTGGATAACAATTTCTCATAATGGTTTTAGCCCAGTAAATCCGCTACACAAGAAATCGCGTTTACCCAAAGACGAGCTTATTATAGATCCGACAACCTTAGGCGGTTCCGATCGTTAATCCAAATCCGTCGTTTTTGCCGTGATCATAGGCCCTCGAGTCAGCTACCCGAAAAGCCAACAATTGTAAACAAGGTCGAGAGCTCAGCGCCTGTTGGGATGTTTCGAGAACATCTTCGAAATTCAAATCCCAACGCCTTTCGTCAACTCCGACGCATATAAATATAGCGAACAGGGTAGCGACGCATTCTTAGTTATCGAGAGACACGAGCAGCAGCAATTAAGCGATACTTCTTGGCGCCGAACTATTAGTGACCGCGAACCGAGACAACAAGTGTATTGTATCTAATAAACTACGTAGTTAGGTATACTCTGGTGTTTGTGAAAACTAATCACTACCTTATCACCTCACGTCTATCGTTCGAACACTCATACACACTGGAAAAATACAATATTCGTTATTTCCTTGTTAACAATGATATCAGGTCCGTTTTATAGTCAAACTTTATATAACGCTACGATATAGTATCTTTCAATTGTACTTTACAGTAATAAAAATCCTAATATCGTCCAAATCTCAAGGCTTACAATCGTTGTGCTAGGAACTAGGCAAACGAAAATACATAAATCTAAAATTCTATCACCTATAAATAGTACAATACTAAAAAAACTGTCTTTCGTGTGTTCGTTGTATATATTATATCAATATTTTGAAATAGAATTTAATACGAAAGACATGTTTCGCATTCCTACAATTTAAAAGATTGCCTGTCTTTCTGAATTTTACGATGTACAATTAAAATATTTCTTGCGATAGTCATCTGCGACATATTAGAGTTAATGTAACATTTGACTTGTATGTGATTATTAAAATTAAACTGCTTAAACATAACGTATAGAGGGCTCCAGCAGCAGGATACTAAATTATTGCCAATGGGAACAGAATCAACGAGGAAAAACACGACAATCGGAGTACACCCCGCGAAGGTAACGGAACTCGACGATAAACAAGTCAAAGTTGAAACGACCTAAGTTTCTCGGGATTCATGAGAAAATGAAAATTTCAGAAATAAATTTCCAGTATCGATAACGATTATTTGATTTTACATGTCGTTTCTTTCACGCGATCTATCCAATCCATTTATCGAAAAATATATTCTGAATTGACTCCGATATCATCATCTTCCGTCTCATCGAATCTGTATTTCTTAAAGATACCTTAAAGCGATCTACTTATACATAAAATATACATAAAACTTATACATAAATTATATACTAAAAATATATTCAATCCATACTTGCATGATATTTCAAATCTTCATCCCCTGCCTGAATTCAAAAGCAAAAATATTCCAAGAAGACATCACTGCTGAAAGCTCCAGGGGTTACAAACAAACAGACATCGAATTTTCGACGTGATCGTGGATCTCCGAGCGGTTTCTCAGTGTTGTTGTACGAGAGTGGGTCCGCTGCCAAGATTTCGCCAAGGATCCGGTATGTCGAAATGTGCTGGGACTGTGAGCAGAGCATCGTTCGCGGTTCTGTCCGCGCTACAATTATTCGGCTTCACGCGAGTCGTGTTTACGCACTCGATGGGTAACTTGAAGAAGTCCGCCTTGTAATTGTAACCCTGGCTGCTGACTCGGATGATGGTATGCAGTGGCACCAAAGCGTAAGGCACCTCTTCCGGTTTTTTATCTGTGAAAAAGCCAATGATGCAGCGCAGAATAGCTTGATGAGACACGACCAAGATGTTGTTGGATCTCTGTAATTCAGCAATAACCGGTTCCACGCGGTGCATGGCGTCGATGTAGCTTTCTCCCCATGGATAACGATAGCGCAGCTTATCTTGATCGCGCCATGCAAATTCCTACGCAAAAGCATTGATTTAGAGATGTAGAAGGTATATACGCTATCTATGTACTATATACTAAAGTATATAGACTTTTGCCTAAGTCATAGAATGGTTCGTACATCGAGGTCCCCAAAGCATTAAAACCTAGCTTATGCAAAGTCAGGGAACAATGGCTAATTTTAAACATAAACTTTAATAAAGCAGACCTGCGATATAATATTCAAATCATGGTATGATTTAAGTTTCGTTATAATACACGGTTAATAAGTACACATCAACTTCTTATTGTAATTATAATATTCATTTATCCATGTTCTAAAACTTCGCCCAAATTAATCAGACTGATTGAGTTCGATCTAGCAACGTGAAACATTGTGATTATCGTCTATGTGCTATGTACTTGACTGGGAATATTTCTTTGAACTTCAACGCTCATTCTCATTAGTCAAGCAAATATTTCGTGGATGTAAGTGGATAAATTTGCATACAACTGAATTTTAATCAGTTACAGACTGTTAACGTAGACGTTAAGTCACTCGATACTTTTCCCCAGTGGCCAAGTATTCAATGCTTGAGTCATCCGTGAAGATTTGTGTTATTATTCATTTTCCAAGATACGATTGAAAGTTGTTCGCTTAGAGAATTAAATTGACAAACCTAGTAGATAATAAATATTCCATATCTAGGATCCCAAACTTATTGAAATACAAATTATAACTACATTAACTAATCGATCACTGGGAAAATTTTGATCAAATACTAATCTTAAATGTGTCAATTATAGTACAATGTTTCTAACATAATACTGATACGATTAGATTAATTCAAAAAGCTTATATCCTATATACCCTAAAAGCTTATACCGTTATACCCTATAACCTACAATGATAACTGTTACAGCTATCTACCATTTACTACACAAATAAATTAAAGCTCTTAGAGCTAGGGACTGATAAATTCAACCGATTGAAGGCTCGTTTAAATACAGCCAGAAGATTAGGCAAGTAGTAAGTGAAACCGAATTTACACATTTTTCGATGAATCATCCTTAAAAGTATAAATTATCTTCATTCGCTATTTCACTAATCTACTGGCCGTGTCTGAATAAGCCTTTGGTCAACAACACTTTTTTTTTTTTTGCGTGGGGAGGGGAAAATGCTATTACGCATGCCCAGTGACCCGCATCACTGGGTTATGTGGGAGTCGGTCGGATGTCGTTGCCATACCCACTAAAAACCCCTCCTCCTTCTTCCTCCGCTTGGGGGGCAGACAACCCCGGTAAAACCTGTCGGCAGTCATCAGGGTTGTCCTTTCGTGCCCCGTAGTATCTACTTCTTCGGGCCGTTACTGCTCATGTCGTCCTCTCAGCCAGTTCAGAATACTGGGCTGGTCTCCTTCTGCGGTTTTTCGTTGTTTCATGTCCTTGCCCTCATTGCTCCGCGTAGTTGTTGTTTCGCTCGTTCTCCTCCTTGCTTCTTCCCAGGCCCTCGCTGTCACCCTCCTGTGACACATGACGGTCTTGCAGAATTGCCTAAATTTATTCCAGCTCTCGTCCTTGGCGGTCACCGTGGCGATCAGATTGCCCACGTCTATCTTCCCGCCCAGAGCGTTCTCCAGCTCGATCCTTCTGTCCGTCCACTTCGGGCACGCGAAGAGGGCGTGCTCTGCATCGTCGTTCGGGTCTCCACAGTCGAGACAGTTGCTGTCGCTGTCCCTGCCAATCCTTTTCCTATAGACACCGAAGCTCCCATGCCCGGTTAGCAGCTGCATGGTGTGGTGATCGATGTCCATCTTCTTTTTGGTAAATAACAGCGCACTCGGTATTAGCTTCTTTGTGATATTTTCTTTTTTGTAGTTGTTCCACTCCTTCTGCCAGTCCTCTTGGGCCTTCTTGCGAATCGCCTCCAGTTCCTCCTTCAGCTTGCAGTCGTCATCCGTGCCACTCCTGGGCCCGTGGATCTTGTTCCTCTCGTAGGTCTCTCCGAGCATCTTTATCTTTATGTAAATCGGGAGATTCCCGGTCAACACGCAAAGTGCCGCGTGGGAGACGGTACGATGTGCCGTCGTTGTTATGCACAGGGCCGTTCGTTGTGCACGTTTCAGCTTTTTCCTGTTCTTATCGGTATTCGCTGCTCTAGCCCACACCGGTGCTCCGTAAGTTACGATGGACTCCCACACATTGTAGTAGAGCCTCCGAGCCAAGCTGGGCGGCCCGTTGATGTTGGGTAGAATTCCCCTAAGTGCTCCTATTAACTTGTCGGCTCTGTTACACGCCATCTCGATATGCGCACCGAACCTCCGACTGGAGTCAATGACGACTCCGAGATACCTGATGCGATCGACCGTTTCGATGTCCGAGGAGCCCAACCTGAGTTTCACCACTCTCGGCACTCGCAAGCTTGTGATGAACATGACCTCCGTCTTTTCTCTCGCCAGGGTGAGCCCGACACTCGTGCACCAGTCGTTGGCGATCCTTAGCATCGTGTTGACCTTGGCGGAGGCCTCTTCGTTCCTCCCGACGGAGCATGTGATGGCCAGATCATCCGCGAAGGCGGTTGCTCTGACCATAGGCATGTTGTCGAGTCTCTCGAGCAACCGGTCGTATACCAAGTTCCACAGGAATGGTCCGAGGATGGATCCCTGCGGGACTCCCGCCGCCACCTCGTGCTCCACCGTGCCGTGCTGGTTGCTCACGATGATCCTCCTTCCGGATAGGTAACTGCCGATTAGCCTTTTGACCTTCCATGGCAGCTTCCTCTTGTCAAATTCCTCGTATATGCTCTTCCAGCTGAGCGAATTGAAGGCATTGCTAATATCTAGGGTGATCATCAGGCATACTACCTTCTTCTGTCTGCAGATGTTGGCAAACTTCATCACCTGCGTGATGGCGTCTACCGTACTCCTCTTCTTTCTGAAGCCATATTGCCTCCGATGGAACGGGTCCATTCCGATGCATCTCTCGATGATCTTCTTAAAGCATTTTTCCCAGATCTTGCTCATGGTTGGGAGTATGCTTATCGGCCGGTACGCGTTAGGGAGACTGGGATCCTTACCCGGTTTCCTTAGCAGTATTACTCTGGCCGTCTTCCAGCAGACTGGGATCCTTCCTGTTTCAGTGATGCCGTTGAACGCCCTTGTCACGAGTTCGCTCCTGCGACTCGCTACCAGCTTCGCGATCTCGCCCGGCACGCCATCGACTCCTGCAGCCTTCTTGGTGTTCATTCTTCCGGCGGCATCGACGACATCGCCTTCTCCGATGGCGACGCTGAGGCTAATATCTCCTTCTTCTTCGGTCTCTGCCTTTTCGCGGCCCTCATAATGGGGGGGTCCGTGTCCCAAGGTGAATAGCCTCTGTAAGACTGCCTTCACCATGTCGATCGGCATGTCGTTGGTTGGTCCCTTGCTTTTACATATCTTCATGACCGTGCGATAGGGTTTGCCCCAAGGGTCGCTCTCCAGTATCTTGCAGTATTCTGCCCAGGCTGTTTTTTTGCTGCGGGCGATCTCCTTTTTTAATTGCCTTCGGATCTCCTTGTAGGCGTTGACGAGGGGCTCGGTGTTGCCGGCGTTCTTCTTCCTTTCTCTCGTCACCCTCCTGAGCGCTTTGTGCGCCTGCGCTCTCAGTTCCGCGATCATCGGGTTCCACCAGTAGTTCGCGTACTTGCGGGTCGCCGCCCTGTTCGACTTCCTTAGCATCCCTTCGCACGTACCTTCGATGCTCTTTTGCAGGGGCTCGGCCCCATCCTCTCCGATAGCCGCGTTGAGGTCTTCCTTCTTCAGAGTGTCGTCGAATCTGCTCAGGAACTCCTCCGGCGATATGTCCTTGGTCACGTACCTGTATAACTTCGATACGGTTCGGGTCTTCCTCGCCTCAAACCTGTGGAGCACGTACAGATGGTCCGAGGCCGAGTATTTGTCCAAGACCGCGCTTCCGGCGTGTATCTCGCTGACCTTATTGGATACGCTTATTATGTCAGGGAAGCTCGTCTTCCCGTTCATGAAGAAGGTATACTTTTCCTTGAGCCTCAGTGGAAACACCCGGTGGCTGCTTAGTGCCTCCATTAAGACTCTCCCTCTCTTGTCTGTGGTCGATCCTCCCCAACAGGTTGACTTTGCGTTGAAGTCTCCGGCCACGACGACCTTGTCGTGTCTTCTAGCAGCGCTCTTCGTCATAGTCGACAGCGTGTCTATGTACTCGGAGTATGCTAGCCTATTTATGTTGGGCGAACAGTATCCGCTGAAGCAGAAGACGTCGCCGACGCGGACGCCCACTATCCCGTCGCTCTTGACCTCTGTTGTTTCATCGGGCAGTTTGCCGTTGAGGAATGTGACCCATATCGAGGCGTCTCCTTTGGTGTCATTATACCAGTGCGGTAGCTGCCTGTTCGGCTCGGAAATTATTATTATATCCGGCCTAAGTTCGATCGCGCATTGGTGCATCATGTCCTGCGTCAGCTTGCATCTGTTGAGGTTTATCTGCAGTATCCTCATTTATTCGCTTTCAACCGCCTTCTATACTCTGGACAAGCCAGGGATCCGGTTACGTGGTCAAATTTCACACCTTTCTCCTTGCTGCAGATGGAGCAGCAGGGTGCGTTGGCGCAGGCAGCTATCGTGTGGTCTTTGGCTCCGCACTTCCTGCAAATCTCCTTTCCAGGGCTTATCGCCGTGCATTTGTTCGCGATATGACCGAACATGTGACATCTGTAGCACTTTACCACATTGGGTAGTGCCTTTATCGAGGCTATCGTCAAGCCGGTTCTGATCTTCCGGCTCGCCCCCTCTTTGGCCAGGTAGGCTTTCGGCATCGTCACTATTGCCGATTGGGTGCCCCACGGCGCCATTTTTAGGGTCTTTACTTCGACCTCAGTGATGTCGCTTATGCCCAGATGCATTCCTATCACCCTGGCTAGTTCTTCCTTGCCTACGAGCGGGTCTATATCCCTGATCTCTACGGAGGTCTTGTCGCGCATTGGTAGCGCTCTCACCTTGCCTCTTAGCGCCGTGTTCATATCCGCCGCGGTCTTTTTGGCGTTGCTACCTGCTTTCAGCTCGATTAGAATGTCACCTGTTCTGGTCCTCCTAATTCCACAGCTCTCTTTTAGGGTCTCCTTTGCCCCCATCAGGTCTTTGTAGGCCTGGATCCACTCCTTGTCTTGCCCTACTTTGACGAGGATGGCTTCGGGTCTGTTACGAATCCTCTTCGGTCCCTCCGGCCTCTTTGGCTTGTCCAATGCCGCCCTTCCTGCGTTCGCCTTACTGACCACCGTCGGGGTGTCCGTTCTTTTTCCTCTCCTTCCGCGGACAGGGATCCAGTCATCCTTTACATCGCTGTCCGTGTAGTCAGTAGTCGCTTTTGCCGAGCTGTTGCCGGCACAGGCTCCTGCGTAGGAGGCCTCCATGGTCGTTGGTCTCTTTCTCTTGGTGTCGCCCTTCCCCTCGACGGGCGATCTCTCCTTCCTTTTTCCTTCCTTCTCCTCACTCCTCCCCGGAGGGGTGGTCATCCAGGTGGCCGTGACTGTCCTAGCGTTCCTCTTGAGCCTCATCTCGTCCAACATCGAGTGGAGCTTGGACGCTTTTTTACTGATAGCGTCCCTCCTTTCCTTGATGTCGGTATCCTTTTTGCTCATGAGGTAGAGTCTGCTACCTATGTATTGGATTTCGCGGAAGACTTCTGTGATGATTTCCGTCATCGTCTTCCATTCGCTCATTTTGATGACGATACTGTCCTCGTCATTGCTTTCGGTCTCGGCCGTTGCTCTGTTCGCCATGGCCTTCCTCCTGAGACTTTCCCTTGGCGCCGCCGCTTCGCTGCCGCTGTCCGACATTTCCGCCGGTGTGTCCAGCTCCGAGGTGCTGGCCGCTTCGTCCTTCGTTGCCATCGGCTGGCTTCTGGCCAGGCTTCTCGTTGTCTTGCCCGCCCTCCCCTCCACTGGGGACTTTCTCAAATATCTGGTGATCTTGTCACCTTTCGGGATTTTTTCCTTTGCGAATCGGGTCGCCTTTACGGTGGGTGGTGTCTTATCCTTGAGTGCCTGCATTGGCATCTCGACATCCTCGATGAATCCCGCGATGTCTTCATCAAATTCGAGGTATCTTCTTGTGCTTTTTTTGCACATCTTTCCCTCTGTGACATCTGCGGGTGTTTCTTGGTCCCCGGTCGTGTTTACCGAACGAGGGGAGGCCCTGGGATCGACCTTCCCCTCGCCGTTCGTCCAGTCGTTGGGTGACCGTCGGGTCGAGCCTGGGACGCTACTCGAATCCCCGACGGGGCTTGGAAGCTCCGAAACCCCCTGAGCCGTAAGTTTACTTACCTTGTAGTACTTGTCCATATTGTGTTTATGATTTTAATATACATATATATATATATGTATTTTTGAGGTGTATCCTTCCGCGTGTATGCGATTCGTGTCCTAAATACTTGCCGATGTCGTCGTAAGGTCGCCAGTCGTCTGTCTGATGACCGGATACTTAAACTCGCAGTGTCCCTATCACTGTTCGACGCGGGGAGTTTTGACTGGCCCTCCACGGGGGCGCTCTCCCGCTCCTTGGTTACCCAGGTAGCCCGCCCGGTGGCGCTTCGGTCTCGCGACCCAAGATGGCCTTCGCTCTGCCCCTAACCTCACTTTCCACACACAGCACTTTCAATCGTTTCTCTCGCTTTCATACCAGCGAGCTCCATTATTTCTTGTATTCCCACTCATTCCGGAACACTAGAAACTTCACTTTCGTGCACTTTCCGCCCGAGTTCTTTAATTTACCCAGATATTTCGGTTATGCCTACGGAGCGTCGTGCACGTGTCCGTTCTGCTTGCCGCCATCATCGAGACCCCGAGGTCAACAACACTTGAAACGTAATTCAATGCAAGCAGTGACGAAATTTCGAGGAGGAAGACGCGTTTGATCTGAAATTACCTGCGGATAATGCTCCTGCATCTCTTCATAAGACAGCTCCTCACAGATACCGGCGTGGAGTTCGTTGAGTGCTGTCACGTGTTCTTGGGGCGCTTCCACGCCACGAGCAGTCGCGATAGTCCTTCGAAGGCGACTAGTTAGCACGCGCAGGTCGGGAATACGCATAGCGTTGAACTTGGTGGCCAACGCCTGTGCATATCTCTCGCCACGTGCGCTTAAAACTGCGTCACCACCAACCTTACCCAATACCTTGTACTCGCTTTCGCCGTGCTGTAATCAAAAGAGAGAGGGAGAGCTTTAGTTTTATCAAATCGTAGAATATTCTGATTACGTTCAAAAAGAGAGGCGTAGCAATGATAAGATTACGATCAGGCGAGAAGAAATTACTTTTGGAACCAAACCCTGATAAGATAGCAAGATTTTAAAAATACAATATGTATGTTTTTACGTATGCGTATACGTATACGTATGCTTTTAAAACATGTTGTGTGTAAACAATTGAGGGCTCGTCATGCTAAATGAAGTGCTCAGTTATGTATGTTAATCTTTTTAATAATTGCAAGCGCCACGACCTGGCTCAATTGTCCTTGACTCAGCTTG
Source organism: Bombus affinis (assembly GCF_024516045.1). Lineage (NCBI taxonomy): Eukaryota > Metazoa > Arthropoda > Insecta > Hymenoptera > Apidae > Bombus > Bombus affinis. The sequence goes on from NW_026108825.1 coordinate 786,282, forward strand.
TAATCTAAGAACAAACACGTTTCTTCATTATCGTTATCATTATCACTTGTCGAAAAATTCTTATAATTAAGACTAAAGACGCTAAGGCTGAGCTTCTAGGATTAGAACATTTGAGATGAGGATTAAACGATGACAAATGTAAAATTTGATGGATTACCAACCCGAGAGAAATAAAGAGTATGCGGCTCAACAGTGACGCTTCCAAGATATCCAAGAACATTTGTCTCCACATGGCCAGACACGTTGCAGGACTCGATATCCATGCTGCCGGTGTCGATACGGATTCGTGGATACGTCTTCTCATCCATTGGCTCGTAAGATCGAATGTAATGAGCTATCTTCAATCGTAGATCTTCTTCGGCTGTTATTGAATCCATGCCAACATAGTAAGCGCTGTACCGCAATATCTCCTTGTAATTTCGCTCCAGTACAACCGGATCGTCGCAGACGCACTCGATAATGAGGACGCGATAACCGCTGCCCGGAAAAATAGTCGAAGACCTCGGCGCGCTGCGCTCGCATCACCAACGTGGCGTCCAGGATCTTCAAACAGGAAAATTCTTAAATGCAACTAACTGTGACGACTCGCAAACTCAAATTTCAGTATATTTCTTCCTACGCATTTTATTTAAATAGACATTAGACTATATCGATTTTCAGTTGTCTTTCTTTGTATTGTATATTTGGAGAGATTGCTGCAACACGGAGGTAGCTTTCCAATAATTTGTGTAAACCAGCAGAATGCAAGTCAAAATTAACCAAAACTATATCATATTTTGACACGTGCTATAAATTCATGATCTAAACTAATATTTGTATTATTTAAACACATTTGAATATGAAACCTATACTTTTGTTTTTCTCTCCCGATAAATGCAATTTAAATACTGAAAGTGTCTTCATGTTGCTACAGGCCCTTCGTCAAAATTAATTATTGCTTTATTCAATTAAGAACACCGCCGGCCATAAATATTAGGGCACATATTGATATTTAATACGAATGGAGTGCTTTCGTTTCTAGTAATTTCTAGTAAAGAAAAGTGTCAAAGTGTTCCAATCGATGCTTATAACGTGTAGATGTCCTAATAATTATGGCGAGTAATTTATATATGAATTTACATGTTGGTTTCTCTTATTGTTAACATATATATCAAGACCACATAAAAAGAATACGATAAATTAGAATAAATAGGAATATTTCAATATGATATAATTTGGAAGGAAAAATGCACCGTTAATTTCAGAATTAAATAATTAGTTTCCTATAATATCTAAGATACGTTTCCACATAGAATTTAAAATTTAACGTGAAGACACGTTTTACCGTTGTAGTCTTCATATTGAATTCGTGTCATATTTGTTCAATTCTCGACTATTTCTAAAGCGCATAATATCGAGAAAATAACGAGCCGATCTTAAGCTACTTTCAACACCATGAACTATTGCGGTTTCTATCGTGGAACGTTGGTACATGTTGTTAAAAATATTAAGCAAGGTAAAACTCGTACGACGAGATTCGGTTCGGTCGGAGAAAGGTAGACCGGCTTGACTAGCCTCGGTTTAATCGCGTCGTCCACCGTTAGCGCGATCTATGTATAAATACGACCCTTGACCGTTTTAATATTCTAATCTATTCTTGCAGCTCCGGTTACATAATAACAAAAAAAACACGTGTTTCTTCTTCCGGTCGGATTCTTCAAATGCGCAACGATTAAAATTCTTCCTTAACTTTGTTCTATTATTTTCGATCAAATGCAATCGCGCGTGCTTGCATTCGTTTCGACATTGAATCTTTCTCAACTTTTTTCGATTACTCTCAATCAAGCATAACCGAGCGTATTCTCGTTCTCGTGTTGATTCCGAATCTTTCTCAACTATTTTCAATTATTTTCAATCAAATACAATCGCGTGTGTTGTTGTTCTCGATTCGATACTGAAATCTCTTGAACTTTTGCGATTATTTTCGATCGAATGCAACGGCACGCGTTCTCCTTTCGATACTGAATTTATCTCCAGATTCTATTCAATTTCACATCTTTACTAGACGTTTGTCACGCGTCTAATTGATGCTTACAGCTACGGAATTTCCGCCTGCGAGCCATGTAGCGCACTCGTGCATCGCGTCTCGTTGGGCCAGAGCTCTCAACGCTGCGTTTGTCACGTAAAATAAGAAAGAAATTTAAAGGAAAGAAGAAAACTTTATTTTTTCCTCGTTTATACACTTCTGAACTCTAGCCGTGGCCGTTCGAGACTGAGGCTCTTACAATATCTTCTTACTTTCGATGACATCTGTTTCTTCTTTTGTTTTTCATCCTTCATCATCCCCACTACCCTGTAGGCGTACGTGACTGTTGCTACGCTTCTAGAACATTCGGTGGAAGGACCGTTAGGACATAGATGAACCCTCAGGTACTCCGGCAATATACATTGTCGCCAAGGTCGCCATGCGTAATGTTCAAGTATCGGCTGTCTGGAGAATGTTTAGAAGTGGTCGCCTAAGGTGACGTCAGGGCAAAAGAGTTTGGGGTTACACTCCCCCCTCCTTAGAATGAACTTAGTCCTCGAAGTTCCTTTTCCTCTTTAAGATAGATGGGTGAAATTTTGCCTTGGGTGTTTCCAGGTCGAAGGTTACTTGTGAATCGTTGCTGGTGCTGGGCACAGGTAGAATCGGGGTGAATATGTTGATAGGTGCCGGGTTGATTGGCATCGGAGCGCTGGCTGGTGGATTGTTATTTGTCGTGTTTCGCTTGATTTTACAACAGAATAAATGAAAACACAATTTCGGCATTCCTATTTTGTTGAGAAAGTATAAGCATATGAGAGCAATGGATAAATATCCTATAATTTGTAATATAGATATTCCCCGTGATTCAACTTGATCGATTCTATGAGCAAAAGTTAGTTGATTCGTTTGATCTTCGATTCCATCCAGAGTGTCTTTGTATCCGTAATTATCGTTAATAAGTTTTGGAGTTTTCTCTAGTTTATTTAGTAAAACAATCCAGTCTGAATCATTAGTTACATTGACTGTTTTGATTTTAATCTCGTAAGAAATTTCCTTGCTACTACCACTGATTCTCATATGGTTATTCTTGTACAATATGTCTACGGTTTTATTAGTTTGTAACAAAGATGGTTTCTCTAGTCTAACAATTCGATGTGTCTTTTCTTCGAAAATGCTCAGATCTATTGGTTTTTCTGGTATAGCTATAAAATGATTCTCAGCATTTAATGGGATAAAAGTTATATCTTCAATGTTATAAACTACCACCTTACAGAATTTGACAGTGTTTTCTGCGCTTAAGATTTCAGAGTTACAATCGTGCTTCACTCGACGGTCGTGAATCGGCTGAGTTTGTTTGCAAATGTAAAAGTCAGATATAGAACGGCATTGCTTATCCAAGTAGTTTTGATCGACATTGATGTAATTTAGTCCTGACGTTAAAAATATCGGATGAACTACTAAAGGTGCTAAAAACACTTTGTTCGTGAGAGATGGTATGGGATATATTTGCTCTATATCCCATTCCATGTCCATAACTGTTGGTACAGAAATTACAAAGAAAACTTTGTTTTGTCGAGTAAACAATGTGAGTTCTGAGATATCTAAAATATTTTGGAAATTCTCTTCCTTTGGTATAAAAGCGTTTCCTACTGTTTTGCTACCTAGTACTTGGGCGTAATTGTTAATAAAAGTTCCGGGATCAATAATCTGTGGGCTTATTATTCCTTGTTTTCCTAAGATGATTAAATTGAATATTTCGTCGATTTGGAAATGTAAGTCAGAGAGTGAGCTTTCTAGAGCTATGACTTTTATTAAGGTGATCTCGTTTTTGTTAAGCGTTTTAAGTTCGTTTGTTACACCTGTGTCTACTTGTTTCAGTCGCTGGATGACGTCGTTATTTAAAATTCGTTTAATCAAAGCTGTCTGGTTGGCTACTATGGTTTTTAGGCTGTTACCTTCTTCAAAGAGTTTGTCTATATTTTTGTTGATTATATCTAGATCGTTCGCGGCTAGGGTTCCAAAAAGAGTTTTACTAATAGATCCGATAGCGTCTACTAGTCCTCGTCTACTTCTGGGATGAGTGTGAGCTAAGGATCGTAATTCGATGCTAAGTGTTCTGACGTTATTTAGTTTTGCTTGTAAAGAGCGTATTTCTGGTAATATGCTACAGTCTTTTCGTGTCTCGCAGTGATTCCTAACTTCGGCTACTCCCTTTTCGATATATCTTACTTGTTCCAATACAGCACTAATATCTAGTCCTATAATAACATTTATGTGCTCGCTATAAAGATATGCTTTGGATATTTTCTCATGAAATATTCCGTTATTGTCAATAGGGGTTATTTTTAATCCGTTAAGGGTGGTAAAGCCGACGGCAAGGGCGATCGTCCTGAAAAATAAGGTTTTATTCTGTTACCGTGGATTTTCTTAACTCGATCTCTAATGAGAATCTCATAATACGGTGTCTTGACTGATTTAATAACGTAGGGTCCTAACCATTCGTCGTCCAATTTATCCGACTTATGATCGTTGTGAAGGAGTATACGATCTCCTTCCTTAAATAAGGTTTGGGTTCTAATGATTTTTCTTGTCTGATCTCTCATGTACCTCTTTCTACTTTGTTCAAGGGTGTTCTTCGCTATCATTCTATATTTTTGCAATTGTTTTTGCCATAGTGCAAACATTTCTTCGTAGGTGTAATTGGAAGTTCGGGATACGGAAGACGGGAAGTTGGCTTTTCTTCCAAATGTTAGTTCGAAGGGTGAAAATCCAGTTGCATCGTGTATCGCGGTATTATACCCTAGGCAAATAAAGTCTAATACCTGATCCCATTCTTTATTAGAATCGTGTAGGCTCGTGCGAATCATGTCTTTTACTGTGGCGTGTGTTCGTTCTAAGGATCCGTTAGATTGAGGATGAAAACTAGTGGTCTTTATATGTTTGATTTTAAATGCTTCTTCGAATTTTTCCATTAGTTCGCTAATAAAGTTTTGTCCCTGGTCTGTCAGTATCGTTTTGGGTGCTGAGAAGATGTAAATGTAGTGGTGTAGTAGTGCATCGATAATCGATTCGGTTCGTTGTGTTTTCAGTGGTACTATAACGAGATATTTCGTTAGGTCATCGTGAATCGAAAGAATGTATTGATTTCCACGTGTGGTTTTAGGCATCGGACCAATTAGATCCATGGCTATCTTTTCGTTTGGCTCTACTGGTGTCTGAGGAATTACGGGTTGTTCCTTGGGTCTGATTCTAACTAGCTTTTGTCGTTGACAAGCTTCGCAATTTTTTATAAAATCTTCTATCTTTTCCATGAGGCGTGGGATTTTGAATTGGTCTTTGATTTTACTATATGTCTTTTGAATACCCAAGTGTCCACTAATGTCGTTATGGTTTTCGCGTATAATGTCTAGAGCTTGTTCGTCAGTTATGGTTTGTATTGGTTCGTATGCAAAAGTTATTTCTTCAATTTGGTCATTAATAAACATGAGTGTTACTTTGATCCTAGCTTTTTCGGTTTCGGTAAAACTATTGTCTCCTATCCCAATTTTCTTGTGTTTCTTCGTTAGTTCAAAAATTTTTCGAATCCAAGTATCTTTGTCGAATGGACCTAATGTTTCTCTATTCAATTGATAGAAGGTGTGATCGTTTGGCGTGATTTTAAGTCGTCTCGGGGGTGTCGCGTCTTCTGACCATGCGTTAAAGTGTTCTACAATATTTTCGGAGTTTGCAGGTGTGTCTGGGACTGATTTGTCGGTAATTTGGTAAATTTTTCTGGAAAGTGCGTCGGCTGCTGTGTTCTCTTTACCTTTGCAATACTGAATATCGTACTCGTATTCTTCGAGTTTAAGTCTCCATCTAATCAAACGCGAGGAAGGGTCTTTGCAATTTTTGAGCCAAGTGAGTGCTTGGTGATCGGTTCGAATAACGAATCGTCTTCCTAACAGGTATTGCCTGAGTCTCTTAACTGCCCATACGATAACTAATAATTCCTTTTCTGTGGTAGAATAATTTTTCTCTGGGGGGTTGAGTGTCCGTGATATGTAACAACAAGGATGTCCGTCTTGTGATAACATTCCGCCTATTCCTTCATTGGAAGCGTCTGTGGTGAGTGTGAATGTTTTCGTGTAGTCTGGGTATGCTAAGACTGGGGCTGAGCATAGCTTTTCTTTTAGTGTGTCAAAGCTTGTCTGTTGCGTTTCTGTCCATCTAAAAGGATTGTCTTTCTTTGTGAGATCTGTTAATGGTTTGGCGAGTTTGGAAAAGTTCTTAATGAATTTTCTGTAGTATCCAGCTAATCCGAGAAATGACTTTACGTCTGTTGGTGTTTTGGGAATCTTAAAGTCTTTTGTTGAAGTGGTCACCACTTCTAGGAAAACTCCACATCTGGTCTTTTTAGCTTTCTCAAGCGCTGAAGCCATCGACAGCACATAGACAAAAGAATAGCAGGGAGGCAGACCATAAACTGTAGACAGGCGACGTTGGCTTCGGGGTTTTCAGTCATAAAGTAACACTGCTAGCGTGCGGATCTGGACCAGCTTAAATTGTATTCCTGTATTTCATTATTAAGTCAAATATATACTTTGTATCTTACACTTTATCCACGCGTTTTTCTCTCTTTATATACCGAATAACCTCAACAGGTTATGGGCCCAGGGCTGTAAAGTGTAAGATAGCAACGCGAAGTGAATAAATTGTCAAAGTATTGTGCTTAGTAAAGTAAGTGATAGTGCCAAAATGGAATCTGCAAGTGCGAAGATCGAAATGTTACGTGGCGAAGAAAACTGGCTCCAGTGGCGTTTTGTCATGCGTACACTTTTGGAGGAAGATGACGACCTGATCGACGTGTGTGAAGGGAATCTGTGTCATCCAGGTAACAGTGCGGAGAAAGAAATCGCCCGTAAAAGATTTTTGAAGGCAGATCGGCTAGCGAGAAAATTAATTGTGACCTCAGTAGGAAAGAAACCGTTGGATCTTCTTTTATGTTGCACAACAGCACATGAAATGTGGAAAAAGTTGAATACAGTATATGACATGAAGTCGGATGAGAATCTAAGTATGGTCCAGAAGCAGTTCTTCAATTTTAAATGGGAAGAATCTGAAAATGTATCTTACAACTTATCAAAGTTGGAATTGATAGCGGCGAAGATGAAAACTCTTGGGAGTGAAATTGGCGAGAAAATGCTGATAACACGCATTTTATCGGTGTTACCGAACAAATTTGACCATTTTCACAGTGCGTGGGATTCGGTGGAAGAAGAAAAGAAGACCTTAGACAGGCTTAGTACCAGGCTGATGGCGGAAGAAATCAGATGGAAGAAAGACGACCAGGAAACATCGGTGGCGCTGGTAACAAAAGGTAACAATTATAAAAGGGAACAGCAGAAGCAGTCAAGCAAACGTGAATACGAGAAACAAGGACCAAGCTGTTTCAACTGTGGAAAAGTTGGCCATCTAAAGAAAGATTGCTTTAGATGCTTTACATGCAAAAGGAAAGGCCACACCAGCAAAAATTGCTTCAAAAATAAGAAAGGAAACAACAGCAGAGACAACCAGGAACCCAGAAATGAAAATCGAGATCACAGCGGAATTGGTCTATTAGGAAGCACCTCAACGATACAAGTGGCAAACCATGATGCTTGGATAATCGACTCAGGAGCTACGGATCACATGACAGGACGACAAGAATGGTTCAGCGTCTTCGAAAAATTCGATAACACGGTAAAGATAGAAATCGGCGATGGTACGTTCATGGATGCGTACGGCAAAGGAAAAATCAAGGTAGAGACTTTTGTGGACGGCAAATGGGTAGCATGTACAATGAACGATGTCTTGTATGTACCAGGTATGAAAAGAAATCTATTTTCCATTAGATCTGTTGCAAGAAGAGGTATAGATTTCTGTATTCTAAGGGAAGGGAAAAACTGCATGTTTCTACAAAATCAGAAAATAATAGCAAGGGGTTCTGTTATTGGAAATTTATATAAGGTCGACATGCGAGTTATCATACCGTCAGTTTGTAATCTTAGCAATAGAGCGGAGTCAAACGCGGACACACTGCAGTTATGGCACGAACGGCTATGTCATCAAAACATCAGACACGTTAAGGAATTTTTAAAGAATTCGAATATAAAAGTTGTAGAGGATAGTAACTTTTTCTGTGAAGGTTGCGCGTACGGGAAACACCATAGATCGAGTTTTCACCAGAAAACCAAGCGTGCGACTAAACCTCGCGAAATTATTTATACGGATGTATGTGGACCCATGGAAGTCGAGTCATTAGGCAAAAAATTGTATTTTCTTGCGTTTAAAGATGATTTTTCCAAATTCACAAAGATTTACTTCTTACGACATAAGTCAGAAGTAATCGAAAAGTTAAAAACTTTTTGCCTAGAAGTCGAAAATCAATTCAATGATAAGATTAAAGAAATTCATAGCGATGGAGGGAAAGAATTCAAAAATAAAGAAGTTAAAGAATTTTTAAGAAGTCAGGGAATTAAGCATACGATTAACGTCCCATACACTCCTGAACAGAATGGCGTCGCAGAAAGAGAAAATAGAACAATAGTAGAAGCAGGAAGGTCGATGTTATATTCGAAATCTAATCTACCGCTGTTTTTATGGGCCGAAGCCATGAACACCGCAGTGCATGTCATAAATAAGACCGGGCCGACAAGACAAGACAAGAAAACACCATATGAACTGTGGTACGGGAAATCGCCAGATGTAGAAAAGTTTAGAATTTTTGGTACTGAATGCTTTGCACACATACCTGCGGAAAAGAGAAGGAAATTGGACAGAAAGGCTAACAAAGGATATTTGGTAGGCTATCTAGATGACGGACGAGGGTATCGAGTGTACGTGCCGACCGTAAGAAATGTAATATTAAGCCGTGACGTAATATTTAAGCCCGAATTAGAAACTGAAAAATTCGTTAATTTAAGTTTACCGAAAATTGTCGAGCGCGAAGATGTGCGTGCACAGAGCGATAGAGTATGTACGCATGAAAGTGCAGAGAGTGAAACTGAAAAACAACCTTTTATAACTAGCGAGAACGTGAGACAATTGAGAGATAGAGATAAGATCAAGCGAACCGATTTTTATGGTAACCCAGTAACGTACGTAGCGGAAAAATTACCAGTGGATTTTAACGAAGCGATGAGATCCGAAAAGAGAGAGTTATGGGAAAAGGCTATGAATGATGAAATGAAATCGCACTATGAAAATAAGACGTGGATTCTTGTGGAAAAACCAAGATTTGAATATTTAAGACAAAAGCTAGGTTTGAAAAATAAAAAGGATGTTAAGAGGTAATTGCTTATAGAGATGTAGAGTTTTTAGGGAGGGTGTCGAAGTGACTATCACTTCTAATATATCAGTTCCGCCTGGGCAGGCGACCTAAACGGACGTGCGAAACAGTGCTCCAGTGAAAGTGCGGCAAGAGAGAAGAGATAGGGACAAAGTTAAAGCCAAAAATAGACAAAAAGTGGAATCATGCAGATTCCACCAATAAAAATAATTAACTCCGGTGAAACATTTTTCATAAATAAAGCTACAGACTCTACATATGTAGAGAAAAATGATGACATTATGGAAACAACACAATCCGACGAAGAGCAAAACATACCAATACACCATGAAGAAAGCTGGACGGTGGCAACCTCCAGCAAAAAACGGAAGGTAACCCCGCTCGCAAGCGCGAGGAAAATTGATACATATGAAAAAAAACAATGGCTACAAGATATCAAACTGCACAATCCATTCAGCGCACTGCCAGAAGAGGCAGCAACGGACCCAACGGAAAGTCCGACAAACCGTACACCCAAACCACCACCAATATACGTAGACGCAAAAATAATTGACCCCCTCATCGAACTGCTAAACAACATCGCAGGAAAAGACAACTACATCATCAAACAGATAAAAATAGACCAGGTTAAAGTACAAACCAACACCCCAGAAACATTCAGAAAAATTACAAGATCACTAAAGGAAAAAAATGCAGCATATCACACTTTTCAGCTCAAAACAGACAAAAGCTACAAAGCAGTAATCAGGGGACTACACCCAAAAACAAATACTGGAAAAATAAGTGAAGAACTGGCAAAAATCGGACACCAAGTAAGGTCAATAAATAACATAAACAAATACGATACCAAACAACCACTACCGCTATTCCTAGTTGAACTAGAACCTAAAAACAACAATAAGGAAATATACGATATAGAAAAATTACTAAACACAATAGTAAAAGTGGAGCCACCCAGGCATAAAAAAGAAATCCCACAATGCATAAGATGCCAACAATACGGACACACCAAAAATTATTGTAATAGAACCCCGGCATGCGTTAAATGCGCAAAAAATCATCTCACGACACACTGCCCATCCACGGGAAAAATTGAGGAGGTTAAATGCTACAACTGTAACGGAAACCACCCAGCCAGCTATAAAGGATGTGAAGTAAGAAAACAATTACAACGTAAACTGTTCCCGCCCCTACGAAGCAGAACAATCACTAACACACAAGCCCAACAGGACAGCACAAATCCTGAAATAATTCCAAGTACAGAGCAAGCAACAAACACCAAACCTATCAGCACCAACACCATTGGTGGTCTAAGCTATGCTCAAATAACCAGCCAATCAACACATACACACAACCAATACCACAGCAATAGTAACAATGACACTGCAGAAATCAAAGAACTACTCAAACAATCCATAAAGAACACCGAAATGCTAACCAGAATGATAAGCGAACAAAATGCAGTATTAAAACAACAAACTCAACAAATCACAGTCATGCTACAACTAATTACAAACGTGCTAAGCAAAAAATAAAAACGGACACTCTAAAAATAGCAGCCTGGAACTCAAATGGCCTGCAACAACGAGCCCTCGAAATTAAAACATTCATATACAATAACAATATAGACATACTACTTGTCTCAGAAACACACTTCACTACAAAAAGCTACTTGAAAATACCATACTACACCATATATGATACCAAACACCCCTCAGGAAAAGCTCACGGAGGGACAGCAGTGATAGTCAGAAACGATATCAAACATTATCTACACAGCCAAGTTAACAAAGAATATTTACAAGCAACCACTGTCACAGTTCAAACTAGCAGCAACTACTTCCAGTTGTCAGCAGTATATGTGCCTCCGCGACACAAAATAACAACACAAATGTGGGAAGAATACTTCCAGGACCTAGGGGACAAGTACATCGCAGCGGGAGACTACAACTCAAAGCACACGCTTTGGGGGTCAAGAAACATTACACCTCGAGGTAGAACACTGGAAAAATACATAAGAAATAATAACCTCAATATATTATCCACAGGAACACCGACACATTGGCCGACTGACCTGAACAAAAAACCAGATCTTCTGGACTTTGCAGTTACAAGGGGACTAAACACAAATAAACTAAAAATAACACCCAACCTCGAGCTCAGCTCCGATCATACACCCATAATAATTGAATACAGAAACAAACCAATACACTATAGCAAACCAGAAACACTATGCAATAAAACCACCAAATGGCAAACTTTCAAAGAAATAATAGAAAGCAAAATAAACTGCAACATCCCGTTAAAAACTCCTGAACACATAGAACAGGCAGTAGCAACATTGACAGCAACTATTCAGGAAGCAGCAAGGACAACCACTACTCCCGAACCAACCAGCAGACAAACAATAACAATCCCGCAAGAAATACTCGACAAAATCAAAGAAAAAAGAAAAGCAAAAGCAAAATGGCAAAAATACAGAACCCGAGAAAACAAAAAACACTTAAACAAACTTGCAAAGGAAATAAAAAACAAAATAAAGGAGCACAACGATAACGAATTCGCAAAGTTCATAGGGACACTCTCCACACACGAGAACACCAACTACTCACTATGGAAAGCCACGAAAAAAATAAGGAAGCCAATAATACCCGTCCCGGCAATCAGAAAAGCAGATAACACATGGGCAAGAAGCAACGAAGAACAAGCTGAAGAATTCTCCAACCACCTCTGCAACACATTCACACCACACATTATCAACAACAGCAACCTCAAAAGTCATACGGAGGAGGATCCACAAACCACTACTACCACAGCCGACAAGGAATACACCATACCTAAAACATCGGCACAAGAAATTAGAAACATAATTGATAAAACAAAAAACAACAAAGCGCCAGGAATCGACCTAATCAATGGTAAAATCTTGAAAAACCTCCCGCCAAAAGCAATAAGACTAATTACAATAATATTCAATGCAATTCTAAGAATTCAATACTTCCCCAAACCATGGAAATTAGCACAAATCAAAATGTTACATAAACCAGGCAAAGACCCGCACCAAACTGCATCCTACAGACCAATATCACTGCTCCCAGTATTTTCCAAAATACTGGAAAAGATAATATACGACCGCATAAAACCAATAATAGAGACAAAAAAACTAATACCGGATCACCAATTTGGTTTCAGAAACAAACACTCCACGATAGAGCAAATGCACAGGCTTATAAACGAAATAATAGTAGCACTAGAAAACAAGGAATACTGCACAGCCCTCTTTATAGACATAGAGAAAGCATTCGATAAAATTAACCATGAAAGTCTACTACAAACAATTAGGAAACAATTCCCGGAGCAAATACACCATTTAATAAAATCCTACCTAAGCAGCAGAACCTTCGTAATAAAAATCAAGGACACACATTCTCAAGTTAAAGACATCAAGGCCGGGGTACCACAAGGAAGCGTCCTAGGCCCAATACTATACACATTATACACGGCGAACATACCAACAACTACCAACAGCACAGTATTGACATTCGCGGACGACACAGCTATACTAGCCAGGCATACTAACCCAGAAACGGCAGTCAAAATACTACAAGAACATATCGTAAAAATAGAAAATTGGCTACAAGAAAAACAATTAAAAGCAAACCCCAATAAATGCAACCATATTACATTCACGCTACGGAAAAAGATACCACCAAACATCCTATTGAACGGTACGCATATAACGCAAACAAAGCATGTCAAATACCTAGGACTCCACTTAGATCAAAAACTTACCTGGAAACTACACATCAAATCAATAGTAGAAAAAATACAGAAAACAAGGAGACAAATGTATTGGCTAACAAGCCGAAAATCCAAACTAAGCACAGAAAATAAAGTAAAAATATATAAAACGATCATAAAACCAATCTGGACGTACGGAATACCACTATGGGGGACGGCAGCAATGAGCCATATAAACAAAATAGAGGTAATACAGGCTAAAATCCTCAGAACAATAGTAAACGGACCTTGGTACGTCAGAAACGAAGATATACGAAGGGACCTGGGAATGCCAACGGTCAAGGAAGAAATCAGCAGATACTCCGAGAAATACAAATCAAGAATAGCAACACACATAAACCGGCTAGCTGCGGAAACATACAAAATCACAAATATGGACAGAAGACTAAAAAGGAAGCACCCAGCAGACCTTATAAAGGACATAACCTAACAAACACGAGGATGGTACCCCGCTGGGGGTAGCCACCAACATGCTAATGTAACCGCTAAAAAATTCCACCAAATGTCCAAATTGGACAAATAGTGAATTTAAATAAATAAATAAAAAAAAAAAAAAAAAAAAACTTCTAATATATATAAAAAAAAAAAAAAAAAAAAAAAAAAACTCTACATGATCTGTTTAGTCTTCTCGTAGTTTTTTTAGTAATAAATTAATTTGAATGGAAAAGAGAAAGGCAGCTGGCAAATGTATTTGTGAAGACATTGACAAAATCAAGGTTCAGATATTTACGACGAGAGTTAGAAAATATACAGATATAATTGTTTGTTGGGATGTAGAGTTTTAGGGAGGGTGTTGAAGTGGTCACCACTTCTAGGAAAACTCCACATCTGGTCTTTTTAGCTTTCTCAAGCGCTGAAGCCATCGACAGCACATAGACAAAAGAATAGCAGGGAGGCAGACCATAAACTGTAGACAGGCGACGTTGGCTTCGGGGTTTTCAGTCATAAAGTAACACTGCTAGCGTGCGGATCTGGACCAGCTTAAATTGTATTCCTGTATTTCATTATTAAGTCAAATATATACTTTGTATCTTACACTTTATCCACGCGTTTTTCTCTCTTTATATACTGAATAACCTCAACATCTTTAACTGCGGAGATCTTTTTAGGATTTGGCTTTATGCCCTCGTGTGTTATGACATGTCCTAAGTATTCTAATTCAGGTTTTAGAAACTCGCATTTGTCGGGTTGGATTTTTAATCCTAACTCTTTTAATCTTTGCAATACTATAGCAAGGTTTTCATTGTGTTGTTGAATTGTACTACCGAATATTATTATGTCGTCAAGGTATACAAAGCAGTATTTGTTCAATAATCCTCGTAACGCGGTATCCATCATGCGTTGGAAGGTGGCTGGGGCGTTTTTTAAACCGAATGGCATGCGATTATAGTGAAAGAGTCCCTGAGGTGTGCTAAAGGCTGTATATTTCTTTGAGTCGGGGTCCATAGGTATTTGATGGAATCCCGAAGATAAATCTAGAGCAGAGAAGAATTTGGCGTTGCCTAATTGTGATAGAATGTCGTCGATTGTCGGTAGTGGGTAGGCGTCTTGATCGGTAAGTTCATTTAATTTTCGAAAGTCGATAACTATACGCCATTTCTGTTTGCCTGATGCGTCTGATTTCTTGGGTACTACCCATACTGGACTGTTGTAAGGAGAATCTGATTCTTCAATGATATTTTTATCTAACATTTTTTTCATTTGTTTTTCAATTTCTGCTTTATGGGCTTCGGGAGGTCGGTACGATTTGGTATTGACGATTTTGTTTTCGCGTAGGGTAATAGTGTGTTTTGTTAGGTTAGTACAAGGTAGGGTATCGGATTCTAGGTCAAACACGTCTATGTAATGTAGGAGGATCTTTTCGATAGGAATACGAAGTTTGTCTTCAATATGGTCTAGTCTAATTATTTGTTTCATTTTAGCAATTTTATCGAGATCGTGTTCATAAGAAAGATCATTAGTGATTATAGTTGGTTGCTCACCAGTATTGCAGAAACATACTCTCGTCGGAACTTTATCCAGATAAATTGTTTCGATTTTGGTTTGCCCTGGGAGAATGGTTTTCGGCGCCTGGAAAAATATTTTGTTCCCGTTTAATTGTATTGATTCGTTGTTAATTCGATATGAGTAGTTAGAGAGCATAGGTAAACCAATTATTCCGTCTTCTATTAAAGGAAAATCGTCTGGCACAACGTGAAATGTGTTCATGATGTTAAAGAATTGAAAGTCTACTGTTTCGTCAGTTTGGTATTTGTCATTGCCCATGTAAAATGTTTTAGCTACTGTCTTTTTAGGTTTAAATATGGCACTTGATCTTTTAACTAAATTTATTCCTGCACCGGTATCGATTAAATATCGTTTGATTTCTGTTCCCGATCGAACTCCAATGGATAGAAGTTTTCCTGTTGTTGCGTGTACTCGTACGACGTCTCTCGAGGTTCTGGTAGCGCTGTTTCCTCTTCTCGTCCCGCATTCTCCATGTTCATATTGTAGCTGCGCGGTGGCGGAAGATTTCGCTGGCTGGCCGGTTGAAAATTTTCGGCAGTAACTTGCGGTATGTCCTATTTGGTTGCACTTAAAACACTTCATTCTCCCTCCGTTGTTTATTTGAGTGCTTGTCGGCAGGCGATTTTGCGTAGTCATCGGACCGCTCCTAAGTGGGGGTTTGCGTTCTGACGATACATTCCCTCGGGCGAATGAGTGAGCTCTTATTTGCTGGCTGCACTGATTTCCGCGGTTTCGCTCAATTACTCCGATTAATAGTTCTGCTTCGAACGCGGCATCTTGTGCTTCTTGTAAGGTGCGCGGTTTCATGCTTGATGTTCTGATTTCTATCTCGGGTTTTAAATTTAGTATGAACGTTTTGGTTGGGGGTTCGTTCTCTAGGTCTATCGCGACTGCTCGTCGAATAGGATCGCGGATTTCGTGTTGCAATGCGTACATAAGTTCATTAAGACCGTGTCGAAATCTTTTGACGTATCCGTGTACTGATTCGTTAAAACTTTGCCGAGTTCTTTGTAATTTATCGCGCGCACCGTTTGAAGTTACGTTAATCGATACGAACTTCCTCAGATTTTCGAATAAGGCGCCGTACGTCTCGATAGCCGAATGTCTAATGCTTCTTTCGGCTTCGCCGACAATGCGTTTGGTTAAAATTAATTTCAATAAAGCACGCTTTTCCTTACATTCCGATCTAGCTTCGCTTACCCGCTTGATGAATCCCTCCACTCCAATGTCATCTTGACCGTTGAGGACTGGGATGAACTCGATGCTGGTTTTCGCGTCGAACATATGTCGTTCGTACGAGGCTGATTCTTCTTCCTCGTCCTCGGAGTTCGCTGGGTCGGAGGTTTCTGGAGTTTCTTTGATCCGAACGCGTTCTTCCGGAGATTTCACTATGCGGGTGTCCCGAGTAGTGCTTCTGCTGGCAGAACTAGTATCGTCTGTCATAATTGAGTTGAACTCAGACGTATCTACGGAGGATTGTACTCCTAGCTTGAGTTCGGCCACAGTCTTCCCTATTGGTTCTATTTCCTTGATCCGTTGAGTGCTTTCATCGCGAATTAGTTTATACAAATCATTTATAGCTGCCTTATGTTCTTCGTGCTGGCGCTGCATCATATCCAAAATTGCCCGCAGGTTTGGATCACCGCTAGTCGAAGCGACAGGTGTAATTTTCTTATCGTCCCTTTTGTCCATTTCAGAATAATAGATCGTCGGAGTCTGACGTTATCGAATGCAATCGATCGATCCTTTTAGAGGAAATGGTTCTACTTACTAATAAAACCGTTTTTCGTAGTCCAGGTTGCTTGATACACCTTTGGTCGGATGTCCCGTAGGCCAAAACCGTAATCTTGTTTTATCCAACGTTGATGTATCCTGGCAGGATCGCCAAAATGTCACGTAAAATAAGAAAGAAATTTAAAGGAAAGAAGAAAACTTTATTTTTTCCTCGTTTATACACTTCTGAACTCTAGCCGTGGCCGTTCGAGACTGAGGCTCTTACAATATCTTCTTACTTTCGATGACATCTGTTTCTTCTTTTGTTTTTCATCCTTCAACATCCCCACTACCCTGTAGGCGTACGTGACTGTTGCTACGCTTCTAGAACATTCGGTGGAAGGACCGTTAGGACATAGATGAACCCTCAGGTACTCCGGCAATATACATTGTCGCCAAGGTCGCCATGCGTAATGTTCAAGTATCGGCTGTCTGGAGAATGTTTAGAAGTGGTCGCCTAAGGTGACGTCAGGGCAAAAGAGTTTGGGGTTACACGTTCGTCGTATGGTCCGGAAGAAACAGCTCGTGCGATACGGCCTCTCCATATGGTTCCAGCCTTTTCCTGCGGTAGTCGCTAACCCTCATCATTAAAGTAATAATTAAATGTAATTCATTAGTTGTTGGAAGGGTCTAGGAGAGCTTAAATAATTGGATATTTTTTGATTTACGTTTGTATCGTTAGATGGAAACAATATAATAGTACGGCGTAAAATATAGTGAGCTAAACTACCCTTCTTTGTCAATGTCTCATTTGTCATTTTGAAGCATTCGAGAAAATTGAAATTACACTACTTTTCCTGTGATTCTTGTTTTTCATCGAAACATTCAACAATTCGCGAAACATTCAGTCATTATTTAACACGTTAAATGCCATAGGGGTTGTAACCCCAAACTCTTTTGCCCTGACGTCACCTTAGGCGACCACTTCTAAACATTCTCCAGACAGCCGATACTTGAACATTACACATGGCGACCTTAGCGACAATGTATATTGCCGGAGTACCTGAGGGTTCATCTATGTCCTAACGGTCCTTCCACCGAATGTTCTAGAAGCGTAGCAACAGTCACGTACGCCTACAGGGTAGTGGGGATAATGAAGGATGAAAAACAAAAGAAGAAACAGATGTCACCGAGAGTAAGAAAATATTGTAAGAGCCTCAGTCTCGAACGGCCACGGCTAGAGTTCAGAAGTGTATAAACGAGGAAAAAATAAAGTTTTCTTCTTTCCTTTAAATTTCTTTCTTATTTTACGTGACATTTTGGCGATCCTGCCAGGATACATCAACGTTGGATAAAACAAGATTACGGTTTTGGCCTACGGGACATCCAACCATAGGTGTATCAAGCAACCTGGACTACGAAAAACGGTTTTATTAGTAAGTAGAACCATTTCCTCTAAAAGGATCGATCGATTGCATTCGATAACGTCAGACTCCGACGATCTATTACTCTGAAATGGACAAAAGGGACGATAAGAAAATTACACCTGTCGCTTCGACTAGCGGTGATCCAAACCTGCGGGCAATTTTGGATATGATACAGCGCCAGCACGAAGAACATAAGGCAGCTATAAATGATTTGTATAAACTAATTCGCGATGAAAGCACTCAACGGATCAAGGAAATAGAACCAATAGGGAAGACTGTGGCCGAACTCAAGCTAGGAGTACAATCCTCCGTAGATACGTCTGAGTTCAACTCAATTATGACAGACGATACTAGTTCTGCCAGCAGAAGCACTACTCGGGACACCCGCATAGTGAAATCTCCGGAAGAACGCGTTCGGATCAAAGAAACTCCAGAAACCTCCGACCCAGCGAACTCCGAGGACGAGGAAGAAGAATCAGCCTCGTACGAACGACATATGTTCGACGCGAAAACCAGCATCGAGTTCATCCCAGTCCTCAACGGTCAAGATGACATTGGAGTGGAGGGATTCATCAAGCGGGTAAGCGAAGCTAGATCGGAATGTAAGGAAAAGCGTGCTTTATTGAAATTAATTTTAACCAAACGCATTGTCGGCGAAGCCGAAAGAAGCATTAGACATTCGGTTATCGAGACGTACGGCGCCTTATTCGAAAATCTGAGGAAGTTCGTATCGATTAACGTAACTTCAAACGGTGCGCGCGTTAAATTACAAAGAACTCGGCAAAGTTTTAACGAATCAGTACACGGATACGTCAAAAGATTTCGACACGGTCTTAATGAACTTATATACGCATTGCAACACGAAATCCGCGATCCTATTCGACGAGCAGTCGCGATAGACCTAGAGAACGAACGCGCAACCGAAACGTTCATACTAAATTTAAAACCCGAGATAGAAATCAGAACATCAAGCATGAAACCGCGCACCTTACAAGAAGCACAAGATGCCGCGTTCGAAGCAGAACTATTAATCGGAGAAATTGAGCGAAACCGCGGAAATCAGTGCAGCCAGCAAATAAGAGCTCACTCATTCACCCGAGGGAATGTATCGTCACAACGCAAACCCCACTTAGGAGCGGTCCGATGACTACGCTCAATCGCCTGCCGACAAGCACTCAAATAAACAACGGAGGAAGAATGAAGTGTTTTAAGTGCAACCAAATAGGACATACCGCAAATTACTGCCGAAAATTTTCAACCGGCCAGCCAGCGAAATCTTCCGCCACCGCGCAGCTACAATATAAACATGGAGAATGCGGGACGAGAAGAGGAAACAGCGCTACCAGAACCTCGAGAGACGTCGTACGAGTACACGCAACAACAGGAAAACTTCTATCCATTGGAGTTCGATCGGGAACAGAAATCAAACGATATTTAATCGATACCGGTGCAGGAATAAATTTAGTTAAAAGATCAAGTGCCATATTTAAACCTAAAATGACAGTAGCTAAAACATTTTACATGGGCAATGACAAATACCAAACTGACGAAACAGTAGACTTTCAATTCTTTAACATCATGAACACATTTCACGTTGTGCCAGACGATTTTCCTTTAATAGAAGACGGAATAATTGGTTTACCTATGCTCTCTAACTACTCATATCGAATTAACAACGAATCAATACAATTAAACGGGAACGAAATATTTTTCCAGGCGCCGAAAACCATTCTCCCAGGGCAAACCAAAATCGAAACAATTTATCTGGATAAAGTTCCGACGAGAGTATGTTTCTGCAATACTGGTGAGCAACCAACTATAATCACTAATGATCTTTCTTATGAACACGATCTCGATAAAATTGCTAAAATGAAACAAATAATTAGACTAGACCATATTGAAGACAAACTTCGTATTCCTATCGAAAAGATCCTCCTACATTACATAGACGTGTTTGACCTAGAATCCGATACCCTACCTTGTACTAACCTAACAAAACACACTATTACCCTACGCGAAAACAAAATCGTCAATACCAAATCGTACCGACCTCCCGAAGCCCATAAAGCAGAAATTGAAAAACAAATGAAAAAAATGTTAGATAAAAATATCATTGAAGAATCAGATTCTCCTTACAACAGTCCAGTATGGGTAGTACCCAAGAAATCAGACGCATCAGGCAAACAGAAATGGCGTATAGTTATCGACTTTCGAAAATTAAATGAACTTACCGATCAAGACGCCTACCCACTACCGACAATCGACGACATTCTATCACAATTAGGCAACGCCAAATTCTTCTCTGCTCTAGATTTATCTTCGGGATTCCATCAAATACCTATGGACCCCGACTCAAAGAAATATACAGCTTTTAGCACACCTCAGGGAAACTTTCACTATAATCGCATGCCATTCGATTTAAAAAACGCCCCAGCCACCTTACAACGCATGATGGATACCGCGTTACGAGAATTATTGAACAAATACTGCTTTGTATACATTGACGACATAATAATATTCGGTAGTACAATTCAACAACACAATGAAAACCTTGATATAGTATTGCAAAGATTAAAAGAGTTAGGACTAAAAATCCAACCCGACAAATGCGAGTTTCTAAAACCTGAATTAGAATACTTAGGACATGTCATAACACACGAGGGCATAAAGTCAAATCCTAAAAAGATCTCCGCAGTTAAAGACTTTAAGATTCCCAAAACACCAACAGACGTAAAGTCATTTCTCGGATTAGCTGGATACTACAGAAAATTCATTAAAAACTTTTCCAAACTCGCCAAACCATTAACAGATCTCACAAAGAAAGACAATCCTTTTAGATGGACAGAAACGCAACAGACAAGCTTTGACACACTAAAAGAAAAGCTATGCTCAGCCCCAGTCTTAGCATACCCAGACTACACGAAAACATTCACACTCACCACAGACGCTTCCAATGAAGGAATAGGCGCAATGTTATCACAAGACGGACATCCTTGTTGTTACATATCACGGACACTCAACCCCCCAGAGAAAAATTATTCTACCACAGAAAAGGAATTATTAGTTATCGTATGGGCAGTTAAGAGACTCAGGCAATACCTGTTAGGAAGACGATTCGTTATTCGAACCGATCACCAAGCACTCACTTGGCTCAAAAATTGCAAAGACCCTTCCTCGCGTTTGATTAGATGGAGACTTAAACTCGAAGAATACGAGTACGATATTCAGTATTGCAAAGGTAAAGAGAACACAGCAGCCGACGCACTTTCTAGAAAAATTTACCAAATTACCGACAAATCAGTCCCAGACACACCTGCAAACTCCGAAAATATTGTAGAACACTTTAACGCATGGTCAGAAGACGCGACACCCCCGAGACGACTTAAAATCACGCCAAACGATCACACCTTCTATCAATTGAATAGAGAAACATTAGGTCCATTCGACAAAGATACTTGGATTCGAAAAATTTTTGAACTAACCAAGAAACACAAGAAAATTGGGATAGGAGACAATAGTTTTACCGAAGTCGAAAAAGCTAGGATCAAAGTTACACTCATGTTTATTAATGACCAAATTGAAGAAATAACTTTTGCATACGAACCAATACAAACCATAATTGACGAACAAGCTCTAGACATTATACGCGAAAACCATAACGACATTAGTGGACACTTGGGTATTCAAAAGACATATAGTAAAATCAAAGACCAATTCAAAATCCCACGCCTCATGGAAAGGATAGAAGATTTTATAAAAAATTGCGAAGCTTGTCAACGACAAAAGCTAGTTAGAATCAGACCCAAGGAACAACCCGTAATTCCTCAGACACCAGTAGAGCCAAACGAAAAGATAGCCATGGATCTAATTGGTCCGATGCCTAAAACCACACGTGGAAATCGATACATTCTTTCGATTCACGATGACCTAACGAAATATCTCGTTTTAGTACCACTGAAAACACAACGAACCGAATCGATTATCGATGCACTACTAGACCACTACATTTACATCTTCTCAGCACCCAAAACGATACTAACAGACCAGGGACAGAACTTTATTAGCGAACTAATGGAAAAATTCGAGGAAGCATTTAAAATCAAACATATAAAGACCACTAGTTTTCATCCTCAATCTAACGGATCCTTAGAACGAACACACGCCACAGTAAAAGACATGATTCGCACGAGCCTACACGATTCTAATAAAGAATGGGATCAGGTATTAGACTTTATTTGCCTAGGGTATAATACCGCGATACACGATGCAACTGGATTTTCACCCTTCGAACTAACATTTGGAAGAAAAGCCAACCTCCCGTCTTCCGTATCCCGAACTTCCAATTACACCTACGAAGAAATGTTTGCACTATGGCAAAAACAATTGCAAAAATATAGAATGATAGCGAAGAACACTCTTGAACAAAGTAGAAAGAGGTACATGAGAGATCAGACAAGAAAAATCATTAGAATAAAAAATAAAAAAATAATAATAAAAATAAAAAATAAAATAAAAATAAAACCTTATTTTTCAGGACGATCACCCTTGCCGTCGGCTTTACCACCCTTAACGGATTAAAAATAACCCCTATTGACAATAATGGAATATTTCATGAGAAAATATCCAAAGCATATCTTTATAGCGAACACATAAATGTTATTATAGGACAAGATATTAGTGCTGTATTGGAACAAGTAAGATATATTGAAAAGGGAGTAGCCGAAGTTAGGAATCATTGCGAGACACGAAAAGACTGTAACATATTACCAGAAATACGCTCTTTACAAGCAAAACTAAATAACGTCAGAACACTTAGCATCGAATTACAATCCTTAGCTCACATTCTTCTCAGAAGTAGACGAGGACTAGTAGACGCTATCGAATCTATTAGTAAAACTCTTTTTGGAACCCTAGCCGCGAACGATCTAGATATAATCAACAAAAATATAGACAAACTCTTTGAAGAAGGTAACAGCCTAAAAACCATAGTAACCAACCAGACAGCTTTGATTAAACGAATTTTAAATAACGACGTCATCCAGCGACTGAAACAAGTAGACACAGGTGTAACAAACGAACTTAAAACGCTTAACAAAAACGAGATCACCTTAATAAAAGTCATAGCTCTAGAAAGCTAACTCTCTGACTTACATTTCCAAATCGACGAAATATTCAATATAATCATCTTAGGAAAACAAGGAATAATAAACCCACAGATTATTGATCCCGGAACTTTTATTAACAATTACGCCCAAGTACTAGGTAGCAAAACAGTAGGAAACGCTTTTATACCAAAGGAAGAGAATTTCCAAAATATTTTAGATATCTCAGAACTCACATTGTTTACTCGACAAAACAAAGTTTTCTTCGTAATTTCTGTACCAACAGTTATGGACATGGAATGGGATATAGAGAAAATATATCCCATACCATCTCTCACGAACAAAGTGTTTTTAGCACCTTTAGTAGTTCATCCGATATTTTTAACGTCAGGACTAAATTACATCAATGTCGATCAAAACTACTTGGATAAGCAATGCCGTTCTATATCTGACTTTTACATTTGCAAACAAACTCAGCCGATTCACGACCGTCGAGTGAAGCACGATTGTAACCCTGAAATCTTAAGCGCAGAAAACACTGTCAAATTCTGTAAGGTAGTAGTTTATAACATTGAAGATATAACTTTTATCCCATTAAACGCTGAGAATCATTTTATAGCTATACCAGAAAAACCAATAGATCTGAGCATTTTCGAAGAAAAGACACATCGAATTGTTAGACTAGAGAAACCATCTTTGTTACAAACTAATAAAACCGTAGACATATTGTACAAGAATAACCATATGAGAATCAGTGGTAGTAGCAAGGAAATTTCTTACGAGATTAAAATCAAAACAGTCAATGTAACTAATGATTCAGACTGGAGTATTTTACTAAATAAACTAGAGAAAACTCCAAAACTTATTAACGATAATTACGGATACAAAATCACTCTGGATGGAATCGGAGATCAAGCGAATCAACTAACTTTTGCTCGTAGAATCGATCAAGTTGAATCACGGGGAATATCTATATTACAAATTATAGGATATTTATCCATTGCTCTCATATGCTTATACTTTCTCAACAAAATAGGAATGCCGAAATTGTGTTTTCATTTATTCTGTTGTAAAATCAAGCGAAACACGACAAATAACAATCCATCAGCCAGCGCTCCGATGCCAATCAACCCGGCACCTATCAACATATTCACCCCGATTCTACCTGTGCCCAGCACCAGCAACGATTCACAAGTAACCTTCGACCTGGAAACACCCAAGGCAAAATTTCACCTATCTATCTTAAAGAGGAAAAGGAACTTCGAGGACTAAGTTCATTCTAAGGAGGGGGGAGTGTAACCCCAAACTCTTTTGCCCTGACGTCACCTTAGGCGACCACTTCTAAACATTCTCCAGACAGCCGATACTTGAACATTACACATGGCGACCTTGGCGACAATGTATATTGCCGGAGTACCTGAGGGTTCATCTATGTCCTAACGGTCCTTCCACCGAATGTTCTAGAAGCGTAGCAACAGTCACGTACGCCTACAGGGTAGTGGGGATAATGAAGGATGAAAAGCAAAAGAAGAAACAGATGTCACCGAGAGTAAGAAAATATTGTAAGAGCCTCAGTCTCGAACGGCCACGGCTAGAGTTCAGAAGTGTATAAACGAGGAAAAAATAAAGTTTTCTTCTTTCCTTTAAGTTTCTTTCTTATTTTACGTGACAGGGTCACCGGTGGCCGGCACTCAACTTGACCGTGGTATCATCGAGGTCACCGGTGACCGGCGCCCCAAGATTAGTAGCAATACATAATTTGAATAATTATTTTTTATTAGCAATTAATTATAAATATTTATCAATAGTTATAAATTTTTTATTATTACCATCGTTACTACAATGGTATGACGAAATTAATGCAGTATAAAATATATAAGAATAGTTTTATTTATACATGAAATATAGATAGGTCCCGGGACGTAATAAAATAGAACAATTATTTAGCATTTCACAAAGGAACAATATGAAATAATGTTTTTTTATGTTAATGAATAATGTTAATGAAATAATGTAAAAACTAGGAAGAGCACAATGTATTATATTACAAAATAGAAATTAAAATTTGTTCAAAGCGCCGCAAATGTTGATTTACGTAACAAGTCTATTTAGCGTATGTAATAAATCCTCTTAACGACCATGTTGAAAACAAAAACGGGAAAAATGAAAAACTAACGAATTAATGATCAAACACGTGACTTGTACACATAATACAACCACAAAATAGGAAGTAAAAAAAGAAAAAAAAGAAGAAACACAGATAATTGTTGGTCGAATGGAAATAATACTACGAAGCCGCTTATTTAAGATGACTAATATGATTTAATGAACAGGTTTCGTTTTTAAGTGTAGCAATTGGCAGTAAACAAAACAGAATTCCCAACCTTTAGTGGAATCGCTGTTCCAGTTGAGTCTGCGCGAATAGCATTGTGCCACTTGGCTTTTTCCACGACCTGGTAAACCGCACATCGCGATTACAACCCCTGAGAATTTTCGGGGAGACTTCATTATCCCCGACGTCCTTATTGATTTTATCCTTGATTTTATCCTTGGGTTCTGAAAGCAACAGAATCTATGATACTCGTGTAATTAATTGCATTTTCACATGCTTGATGTGTAGACGTATGGCCAGTGATAAACATCAAGGAGACAAAGGATTGTGCAACAAAGACGCGAGTATAAATGTACAGATCGTGAACAAATTTAACAACGCCAATACGCGATTACGATAGAAGTCAGATATTTTCTAAGGCATTTCATTGTAGCATCCGGTTATTTTTATGTGTATAATTGTTGAGAGATGCTCAGTTGGTATGACCGCTAGTTGCCAAAAGGTTACTAGGGTTATGTTGGTACGACTCCTCACGACGCTCTTTTGTCTTAGGAGTCGACCACGTGTTAATTGCTAAGACGCATTGGGAGAGTTTAGACGTTAGCTGTGTGATTTGGTGTTTTGTACAAGAGAGAAAATAAAAGGTGTGATAACCAATCCGAGTGGATCAGCTTGATTATCAACCCCAACCTATATAATATAACAGGTTATGGGCCCAGAGCAGTAAACTGCGGCAGGAGAGATATATATTTTTGAGTTTTGAATTTTTTTTGTGTGAAATTATCCGAGGAGAAAGCACACTATGTCCGACCAAGAAAGCATGGCCGATGTGGACAGGGAGATGAACCCAATCTTGAGGAAAGGAAATTACGAATACTGGAGAACAATGACGGAAGCTTCGTTGTTTTTTCTGGGCTGCTGGGATGCCGTACAGCCAGGATTTACGCCAGCGGAAATGATGAAGCCAGAATGTATAAAGATGGACAACAAAGCACGTGCGTATATTTTCCGGCATGTACGCCGCCAATACCTTGGAGATATCAGAACCCTGAAAACAGCAAGGGAGTGCTGGAAAGCATTAGAAAATATCCACGGGAGATCCACGGCAATGGACATTGTATTATGCATGCGAGAACTAGGAACAATGGAGAAGACCCCTAGCATGGACGTGTCCGAGTATTGCGGGAGGATACAAGATCTATGCGACAAATTATCCAGCGTAGGTATAAAAATCGAAGACCACGTTAGGGCGTGTTTTCTCTTAGCCGGCCTCGTGGCGGACCCAGATTACTCAACCTATCTCAGAACAACGAGAATCGATAAAGATCTGAGCGCGAGTGTTGTAAAATCTGATTTATTACTCGAGGAGAGGAGACTCGATGCGGCGGAAGGATCATCCGAAAGGGGCAGCGCAATGGCGACCCGGAAACAAGGGAAGTCCAAGCAGCACAAAGATGGCGCCAGGCCGAAGACAAAGGACGCACATGATCAGAAGTGCTACATATGTGGCAAAATGGGTCACATATCGTATCAATGCCGAGACCAAAAGGGAGACAAGGAGGAAAGGAACCAGAAGGAGAAAAGGAGGGATAGAGGATCGGAAGAAAGGCCAAAGTCTAAGGGACTTATATCGACTCTGGCTTTGTCTTCGATCAGCCATATGAGTAGGGGGATGATAAGTTACCTGGACTCAGGCGCCTCAAACCACATGACACCGGACAGACACCGATTCGTAGAATTCACGCCCGCGACGGGACAGATCAGAATCGGCAAGGGGTACCTGGAAGTCAAGGGAAGGGGAACAATCATCGTAAAGATGGCGGAGTCCTGTGGTGGCTGGACGCTATCCCTATCCAACGCTCTATGGGTGCCCGAGCTAGACGTAAATCTAATTTCGGTTAGACAACTAGCAAAAAAGGGCGTCACCATGGTGTGCACTAGGGATGAAGCCATTGGAACACACGATGACGGAGATGTCGTATTCAACTCAAAGGTTGGAGACGACGTATACTATCTGGAGACAATACCTGCGGAGGAGCACATGGCAGGCCTCTCCGTGGAGCATGATCAGGAGAAAGCTAGCCAGGATGAAGGAGACATTGAGGTCGTTGAGGCAAGGGCATACAAGGGTACCACATCGTGGCACGAGAGATTGGGTCACTTGCATGGAAATGCAATGAGAAAGATTCCTATAGAAAGTGTGAAGGAGGAGTCCAAGAGACAAGACGAGCTATGTGGAGTCTGCGTAAAAGGAAAGATGACAAGGGTGCCATTCCCGAAGACAGCCCACCACATGTGCCAACGTCCTCTAGAAATCGTACACAGCGATGTCAGTGGCAGAGCCCAGTGCAGATCGTTAGGTGGAGGTAATTATTTTGTAACGTTCATAGATGATTTCTCCAGGTACATGTACGTTAGGATCATCAGTAGGAAGAGCGAGGTATTCAGGTGCTTCAAGGAATACCAGATGGAAGTAGAAGCCCTACATCAATCGAGAATCTGTGCCCTTCAGACAGATAACGGAGGAGAGTATACAGGGGTTGACTTTGAGAACTATTTAAAGGAGAGAGGTATCTTGCACAGAAAGACTGTTCCGAGGAACCCTGAGCAAAATGGAGTTTCAGAACGGGCGAACAGGACACTGGTCGAGATGTCTAGATGCCTATTAATCCAATCAGGGCTCCCTGACTATCTGTGGGGAGAGGCGGTGAACACTGCATGCCATATCAGGAACCTATGCCCATCCACTGCTATCGGAGATAAGATCCCACTAGAACTGTGGAAAGGTAAGGGATGCGACATCCAAGGGGAGATCAATAGGCTAAGGGTATTCGGATGCAGGGTCTGGTACCTAAAAAGCCCAGGTGAAGGTAAATTCGACAGCAGGGCAGATGAAGGGATATTTGTAGGTTATGGCAGACAGGTCAAGGGATATAGAATCTACCTACCGAAGACCAAAAGGGTAATAATTTCTTGTCATGTCAGGTTCGAGGAAAACGTATTCCCCTATAAGCGTATGAAAGTGGATGCAAAGAATATCAAAAGGAGATTCACCGAATGGATATGGGATGTTGAAAACTTCGAACTCCAAGGAGGAGGTAATACAACCGATATAGAGACTCAAAGCGACGGTGAAAACGATGAGGGACACAGTGACTACTTCCTGGATAGCCTAACAAATGAAAATAGTCAGCAAGAAGTTGTGAGTGCACCAATCGTACCTAGAAGATCAGCGAGATTGCACAAACCAAAGACGTGCAATAGGTGTGCCTGTGTTGCGACAGCTTGTAGAAAGCAAGGTTCATGTGAGTCAGTGAATGTGCACGATGCTCTGAAAGGGCCAGATGCTCAAAAGTGGATAGATGCAATTGCGAAGGAGTTAGAAAATCTAGCGAACAAAGATGTGTGGGATATAGTGGAGAGACCTTTAGATAGAAATGTGATAGATTGTAGGTGGGTGCTAGTCATGAAAAGAGACCCAGATAGGCATAAAGCTAGACTTGTAGCCCGAGGATTCTGGCAAAGGCCTGGAGTAGACTATTCCGAAACCTTTAGCCCAATGGTAAAGCGTAGGACACTAAGGATATTGCTTGCTCTGTGTGCGGAAAATGAGTGGTGTTACGAACATATTGATGTGGAGTGTGCGTATCTAAACAGTCCTTTGGATGAGGACATATATATGGAGCAACCTGATTTCTACAAGGTTCCGGGGAAGGATAGAACTCAGTATGTGTGTAAACTTAAAAAGAGTTTATATGGTTTGAAGCAAGCGGGGAGAGTGTGGTTTAAGTATATAAGTTGTATCTTGAGAGATATGAATCTGAACCCATGTGTGAGTGATCCATGCATGTATGTGAATAAATCCAAGGATCTCATTGTGGCTGTGTATGTGGATGATATCCTTGTATTCGGTACGGAGGCTATGATTCACACGTTTAAAACTAGGATTAAGGAGAAACTAGATGTGAGGATGCTAGGAAGCGATACTCAATTCCTATCCATCCACTTTAGTAAGCCAAACAGCACTACCGTGGTGTTCGACCAATCCAGGCAGATAAGTCAAATGTTGGAGCTGTTTGACATTACTCAGGAGGTTGGAGTGTCTACACCACTAGCCAAGGAGTGCGAGGCTGGTCTAGACATTGTAAATAGTGAACCAGTAGACAATAAGTTGTACGAACAGGCTGTGGGGCATATAATGTACATCGCCACAGTAAGCCGTCCTGATGTCGCGTGCGTAATAGGAAAATTAAGCCAAAGATGTGCGAATCCGACGGTGTCTGACTGGAAGGCAGTGAAACGTGTTTTTAGGTACCTGTTGAAAACTAAAGACTTAAAGTTAGTATACCAAAGGACAGGGCAACCTTTAAAGGTGTTTTGTGATTCAGACTTTGCAGGCTGTGCAATAGATAGGAAGTCTAGAAGCGGTTATGTTTTTATACTTGCTGGTGGGGCGGTGTCTTGGTTGTCGAAGAAACAACCAATCATATCTCAATCGACATGCGAGGCAGAGTTTGTAGCGATGCAAGAGGCAGCTAGAGAGACTGTGTGGATGTCCTTATTACTAAGGGAGTTAGGTCAATCGTCATATTGTCCGCGTCCATGCAAAATTTTTTGTGACAACATTGGAGCGATCTCATGGTCCAAGGATGAAGTAGTGGCCGAGAGTTCTAAACATGTTCAAGTGCGTTACTTTTATGTTAAGAACTGTGTGTCGAAAGGGATACTGGATTATATCTACATATCTAGTTCTGAGAACGTTGCCGACATTCTTACCAAAGGGTTAAATAGAGTTAAGACCCAGTATTTTACCAAAGCTATGGGGCTTTTGGAAACTAGCGATCAAAGGGGAGTGTTGAGAGATGCTCAGTTGGTATGACCGCTAGTTGCCAAAAGGTTACTAGGGTTATGTTGGTACGACTCCTCACGACGCTCTTTTGTCTTAGGAGTCGACCACGTGTTAATTGCTAAGACGCATTGGGAGAGTTTAGACGTTAGCTGTGTGATTTGGTGTTTTGTACAAGAGAGAAAATAAAAGGTGTGATAACCAATCCGAGTGGATCAGCTAGATTATCAACCCCAACCTATATAATATAACAATAATAATATAATAATAACGACCAATTTTAGAAGATGCACCCAAACGGCTATGATAGATCTGACCCGGTGCCAAGTTAGTTTGTTAAGCCAGCCAACAGTCGAATGATCGTTAACAATGTGAACGTATGTGACATAATTCGATAGAAAATCGAACAATGTGATCGTATAACAGTAAGAATGAAATTAGTGAGAAAATTATCGTTTCCCTCCGACGCATCTTCGATTCACAAAAGAACTCTTTCTCGCGCGCTATGGACAAGATGTTTTAAATTTTTATTTTGTTTTCGTCGAATGAAATATTTAGGTTTCTAGGAAACAATGAACGTAAAAGTGAAAATAAAAGATATACGCGAGCATTATATTGCGTGCAACATTTATGTTACGCCACGAGGCTTACCACAGGCTATATTTTCTAACCATCGCTCGCGGCCTTACAATGTCGCAGTCAGATCGTTTTATCTGACCGCCGGATCATATACAATGTATCGACGAGCGCACAGCTGTCGCCAAGCAGCGAGTTCTCGAAACGTCGAATTTTGTCCGTTACGTTTTCCACGCAAGTGTCACGACCGGCATACTTCAAATCCGATGGACCGATGATGGAGATAGAGATGTGGCGGCCTTGGCGGCAATGTATATCGCCGAAGTGCCTAATGAGTCATCTGTATCCTAACGGTCCTTCCACCGAATGTCCCAGAAGTGTGACAACGGTCACGTACGCCTACAGGGTAGTGGGGATATTGAGGGATGACAAACAAAGAAGAAACAGATGTTACCGAAAGTCAAAATTGTAAGAGCTTCAGTCTTGGCAAGTCACGGCTGGAGCTCAGAACAAAATCGCAGTCAGTGTAAATTCAGAATACAAGAAATAAATTCTCTTGTTTTTTTTGTTACCTTAATTTTTTTCTTTTCGTTCGAGCCCCCCTGCTTTTTATTTTACATGACACAAGATTAGACATACGTGATCATAGGCGCGAACGGTGGCGTGACCTAAGTAGAGTGGGGGTCGTCTTAAAAATGAGACAAAGAAATCATCTAAAGTCGGTTAGTTCCTTGTGACACGTCGAACGTTACACATTGAATCGAATCTAACACATAACGTCTGTCTCAAGCTGCGAAGTGCGATAGGTCTCGTTATAAGCAAACCGCTAAACAAACCTTGACTGTTATCTTTTTCGTTTTTAATTGTTGATCTTTGACTGAACTTGTTGTTTCGTTATTTTTATTAAACTTTTATCAACCAACCCAGTATAGTTGTTCATATACACTCAAACCTAACCACCTCTATTCTCGTAATAGAAATAGGGGATCAATCAGTTCATGGCGTCGATTGTTTAATCGTAACGAGAATTTACGACTCTCGTTGACGCGTTATCTAGCGATCGCGTCTCTCCGCGAACGGTTGAAACATTTGGTCCTTCGAGCCGGATTCAGTGTCAAGTGAAAAGTGCACGCCAGTGACACCCACTACCATACAGTGCCACGTGAACCCAACACAACTAGCAGCGGAAGCGTTACTACCCCAGCGAGGTCAGTAACGTAAAGGGTCGTCACCTTTGAAGAGGTATAATTCGGTGGTTGAATCGCAACCACACAGCCTCCTGCCGCAAAGTGGACAATCGCCAACAGAAGTAAGTTCAAACGAGTTCACTCTCAATTACATAACAAATAATGGCAACCGGAAACGAACTCGCCACCTTGCGTCGACGCCGGGCCTACTATATCGCCCAGTTTACACGCTTCGCAAAAAAAAACTGGACGACATCGAAGAATCAGGCTGTCCGGAAGAGATCGACTTGATACAAATTAAAGATCGTCTAGAAACCTACGAGACGGAACTCCGTGGCTTACAAAACCAGATCGTAGCTATAGACGAGGGAGAGATCGCGCGCGGCATTGAACTAGCGGAAGAATACGAAAAACTACAACGCCGAATAACTAAATAATTGATCAATATACGACGAAGTACGCCGTCACAATCGACAAGCGGCGAATCAGCCGCCGGTCGCGAGTCTGCTTCGCTTAAACTACCGGAGGTTCGGATACCTACATTTGACGGCGCCCTCGAGGATTGGCAGTCATTTTACGATTCCTTCTCGTCAACGATAGATCAAAATGAACATTTAACACCGGTTCAGAAATTTTATCATCTCCGATCAGCCCTGACTGGATGGGCCGCGCGAAGCATACAATCATTAGCCATCACCGAGGCAAATTACGCAATCGCCATTGACGTTCTTAAAGAAAAATTCGACTGCCACCGTCAAATCTGTTTGCGTCACTGGGACTTGATTTCGACTATCCGAGGATAACTAAGGAAACACCCGAAGCTATAGATGATCTTATCCAGACAGTCAAGGTAAATCTCCAAGCGTTAGAAAAACTCGGGGACCCAGTCACGTCAAACGCCGTTCTCTTAAAGCTTTTCACGTCGAAGCTACCCTCAGCCATCATTCGCAAATGGCAACATACACTACCGGACAAGAAACTGCCGTCATACACGCACTTGGTAGATTTTCTGAAAACACGGACGAATGGCGATAGAACGTGTTCAGCATCAACCGTCAAAAAAAAGGGCGTCCGATCAACACGACCGTCGGCGACCGAACGCGCCGCGAAATTATACATTCATAACTACACATAATACGTTGGTTTGTCCGAACTGCCACGGACAACACGAATTATGGAATTGTCATGTCTTCAAAGCGAAGTCGCCCAAAGAACGCCTGGAAATCGCCAAAAGGGCGTCGCTCTGTACCAATTGTTTAGACGTCGCTCTTACTCAATGCTCCGCGGGGTCATATCGCATCTGTAGACAGCGACACCACACGTATCTGCATCAAGACCATGGGCGTAGCAAACCACGAACACGTGTCAACCGAACATCAAGCGGTCGATCGTCGAGCGACCGATCATCCAACGGTCGATCTTCGCTTAGTTCACCGACCCCGCGTTCCTCACATCGTTCGAGACGCACATCCTCGTCTCCCCGAACGTCTCCCCGAGCATCTCACCGAGCGTCTCGCCGAGCGTCTCCCCGAACGTCTCCGCGAACATCTCCGAAACGCGAATCTCGGTTGTCGCGAACGGCGGCTTCGGGATCGACTATATCGTCCAGTCCTAATCGACAAGGAAAACAATGACGTCATCAGACGACTCTGCTAGGGACCGAACCACAGAAAACGGACTCATTGACCTCGCTTCCTTCTGAATCATTGCAGCACCATTTGTTAGTCACAGCACAGGTCAACATCTTGAACAATGAAATTCAACCATTTCGTTGTAGAGCTCTGCTAGACACCGGCTCTAGCATGAACTTTATCACCGAAAGGCTCGCTAACTCATTAAAACTCAACCAACGGAAATGTTCGGTCCCATTCGGAACACTCAACACGTTATCGACGACCTCGAAACGCTACATCACGGACACGATCACCTCCATTGACGGCACATACGAACGCAACTTGACGTTTCTGATCATACCGACTATCGCGTCTTGGGTCCCAAATCAACCCGTAGATCGCTCAACGATACAGATACCTAGGAATCTCCAATTAGCCGATCCAAGATTCCATAGACCTGCTCCGATCGAAATATTGTTGAGCGCCGGACCAACACTAGCATCACTCTGTGTCGGCCAACTTGATATCAGTCAAGCAAACGGGCCCGACTTGCGTCTGCAAAAAACGCGATTCGGATGGGTCATCGGGGGGAGCCCAACCTCGCACTCATTAGCATACGCATTTCACGCCTCCACGACGGCTTTACAGGCGTACCTCGCCCGTTTTTGGGAAATCGACGAGGGACCGCCCACCGCACACATTTCGGAAACGGAACGACAGTGCGAGGAGCACTTTCGAAATCACGTTCAACGCATCAACGACGGGCGATACGTTGTCGCTCTCCCATTCAACGAAACAACTCCTCCGCTTGGATCCCCGAAAGCCATGGCAATGAAGCGACTCACTTCCCTCTGCCGTCGATTCCAACGAGACAAACAATTCGAAGCCGACTAACACGCCGTAATAGAAGAATACTTGGAATTAGGACATATGACGAAGATTACCACGGACCACTGCACGGACGACGGATATTTTCTGCCACATCACGGCGTGATCAAAGAATCCAGCCGGACTACAAAACTCCGAGTTGTGTTTGACGGATCTGCACCAACCACCACCGGAGTTTCATTAAACGACGTACTTCATACGGACCGAAACTACAAGACGACATATTTCTTATCCTTTTAAGATTTCGTTCTCATCAGTACGTCATTACAGGCGATGTCGAAAAAATGTATCGACAATTTCTTGTGCGTCCAGAGGATCGGAAATTCCAACAAATTTTGTGGCGCAACTCTGATGGAGAAGTTGACATATATCAACTTAACACAGTGACATGCGGGCTGTCAGCGGCCCCATATCTAGCCATTCGGTGCCTCAAACAACTGGCAGACGACGAGGGTCATCGATACCCACGAGCAGCGATGGTCTTACAGCGAGACTTCTACGTCGACGATGTTCTCACAGGAGCTGATACAAAGGACGAGGCACAATCACTGAGAACGGAGCTCATAGAATTGCTTAAACTAGGCGGCTTAAACATTCGAAAATGGGCAGCGAACGACCGGGAACTGCTACGAGGACTTTCCGAGCAGGACATAAACGATAAGCTGCGACTAGGCGAATCGCAAACTTTCAAAACTCTGGGTGTTGTTTGGAATTCCTTTGACGATTCGATCCTATATTCCGTCAAAATCAATCCTACCGCCTCTCGAATTACGAAGAGAACAATCAGCTCCGAAATTGCCAAGATCTACGACCCTCTTGGATTACTGGCACCAGTGATCGTTCGCGCTAAGATGTTGCTCCGACGACTTTGGACTTTAAAACTTTACTGGGACGAGTCTCTTCCGGCTGACGTACACACAGAAAAGAGAAAATATTATTCACAGCTACCTTTGCTAAATAACGTAAAGTTTCCACGTAAAACTATAATCAAGACCGCAACGGAAATTGAATTACACGGATTCTGCGACGCCAGCGAAAGGGCGTATGGGGCATGTGTCTACCTTCGCACTATCACTCCGGATGGTCATGTCTGGACACGACTCCTCACTGCAAGGTCAAGGGTGGCTCCACTCAAATCACAAACCATTCCAAGGCTGGAACTGTGTGGAGCACTTCTTCTCACATCATTGGCCACTACAGTCCTTCAAGCCTTACCAAGCAACATTTCTCGGTCCGTTTACTGGACTGATTCTACAATCGTTCTACATTGGATTAATACATCACCCCATACGCTGAAAACCTTCGTCGCGAATCGTGTGACAGAGATTCAACAGAAGACTCACACCTCCGATTGGCGCCACATTCCCACTACCGATAACCCTGCAGATCTCATATCTCGAGGCCAATCACCCGAAGACTTCCTGCGATCAACCATTTGGCAACATGGACCGGAAACGCTCCAACAACCTGAAAAATACTGGCCGACGTGGAACCCGGTACCATTAGCTGAAATACCAGAGCAGAAGAAGGCAACATGTCTGTCCGTGACTCCACTTGACCACAGTCTACTGGAGAGATTTTCTTCTTGGCCCAAGCTGATAAGAATTGCCGCTCGTTGTCTCCGATGGAGACGAAAACAGGATCCGGGGGGACCTCTAACCACATATGATTTAACCAATGCGCATAACAAATTGGTCAAATTGTTACAGCTCTGCTATTTTCCAGATGAAATACGTACTCTCCGAACAGATCGAAATTCTGCAGTGAAGGGGAAGCTGCAACGACTCAATCCATTTCTGGACAAGGACGAGATATTGCGAGTCGGAGGCCGACTCAGTCACTCACCAATGCCCTTCACTCGTAAACACCTAATCATTCTACCCAAATCCTCAGTTACAGCACTCATTATCGAGCATGAACACCTCCTAAATCTCCACTCCGGAACTCAAGCTACCTTATATGCCTTAAGGAGATCTTATTGGCCTATCGACGGCCGTAGTCAAGTTTGGAGCACGCTGAAGAAGTGCGTACGTTGCTGCCGAGCCAATCCACCTCCAGTGGATTACGTAATGGGCGACCTTCCAGCTGCACGGATAACGGAATCTGGTCCATTTACCAACGTCGGAATTGATTATTGCGGACCGTTCTACATCAAGAAACGAAAGGATCGCAACCGACGCAAAATCAAGGTATATGTAGCAATCTTCGTATGTCTTGCAGTTAAAGCAGTCCACCTCGAGCTGGTCACCGATCTCACTAGCGAGGCCTTCATTGCTGCTCTGCGAAGATTCATCGCTCGCCGAGGATTCTGTGTAACAATTTATTCTGACAACGGTACCAACTTCGTTGGCGCCAACAACGAATTACGAGAGCTCCGAAACCTCCTGCAGTCCGACGATCATAATGTAAAAGTTCAGTCCTTTTTAGCCGATCGACGGATCGAATGGCACTTCATTCCTCCCAACTCACCTCACTTTAGCGGGTTGTGGGAGGCTGCGGTGAAGTCCTTCAAACGACATCTCAGACGTGTCGCAGGTAACGAGCTCTTAAGATTTGATAACTTTAACACACTCATCATTCAAATCGAGTCTATCCACAACTCCCGTCCTCTGACTCCAATATCATCTGACCAAAACGATCTTCTTGTCCTTACTCCCGGTCACTTCCTCATCGGAGATGCATTAACAAGCTTTCGAGAACGAGATTTCCAGGACACTCCATCCAATCGTCTCTCCAGCTGGCAACACATTCAAAGGATCAAGCAACATTTCTGGCGCCGCTGGCATCGGGAGTACCTGAACGAGCTGAACATCCGAAACAAATGGAGCAAGGGCAGTCACAACATCTGAGAAGGCACCGTGGTAGTCCTCAGGGAGGATAACGTACCATCCATGCAATGGCCTTTGGGCCGCGTGATCAAGGCCCATCCAAGAGGAGTCGACGGAATCATACGGACCGCTACCGTGCAGACGGCAACAACTACCCTGGATCGTGGCGTCAAAAGACTGGTCCCCTTACCCATTCACCCAGATCCAAACGAGTCCGACCACCCACACGGAGCGAAGGAGATCCGCCAGCGACGCACCTGACTCCACACCATATCATTTGATCGGTACCCTCTCAACGGGGGGAGGATGTTACGCCACGAGGCTTACCACAGGCTGTATTTTCTAACCGTCGCTCGCGGCCCTACAATGTCGCAGTCAGATCGCTTTATCTGACCGCCGGATCATATACAATGTATCGACGAGCGCATAGCTGTCGCCAAGCAGCGAGTTTTCGAAACGTCGAATTTCGTCCGTTACGTTTTCCACGCAAGAATAGACATACGTGATCATAGGCGCGAACGGTGGCGTGACCTAAGTAGAGTGGGGGTCGTCTTAAAAATGAGACAAAGAAATCATCTAAAGTCGGCTAGTTCCTTGTGACACGTCGAACGTTACACATTGAATCGAATCTAACACATAACGCCTGTCTCAAGCTGCGAAGTGCGATAGGTCTCGTTATAAGCAAACCGCTAAACAAACCTTGACTGTTATCTTTTTCGTTTTTAATTGTTGATCTTTGACTGAACTTGTTGTTTCGTTATTTTTATTAATCTTTTATCAACCAACCCAGTATAGTTGTTACATATACACTCAAACCTAACCACCTCTATTCTCGTAATAGAAATAGGGGATCAATCAGTTCGTGGCGTCGATTGTTTAATCGTAACGAGAATTTACGACTCTCGTTGACGCGTTATCCAGCGATCGCGTCTCTCCGCGAACGGTTGAAACAATTTGCATGAGCATTCTGCTTTTTACCCGTACATTGAGATTAAAATCGTTTTCACTATTGATCGATGGAAGAATAATCCTTACCGATCACACACATGTTCTTTACAATGTACCGTTAACAACACTGTTCGACAATCAACTAATGACGAATCAATAATAAAAAAATGCGTTTCAATGACACAACCGGCTAGACGAACTCGCGAGCTTCAGAGTGCGACTTTCAACTGAGTACTAATGCCTTCCTGTTGGGTTCCACGTTAAAAACCGAGCGTTGGTGAACTTTATATTTAGAATTCTCTCCTCATGCACGAGAGCTTTTGACTACACTTTTGCGACTGCCGCTTCTTTCGCGGTATTAATCTCAGCAACAAACTTTGTTTTTTGTTTGTTCGACATTCTGACTTATTCTATTCTCATTTTTGGAATACGGATATTCATGCGAAATATTTGTGAGAAATATTTGTTTCACTCGCTAAATGTAGTAATTTTATAGTTCATATATTTGAAAAGTTCGTAGTGAAATTCAAATAAAATGTATTTTCGTAGAATTGACATTCTATCGAATATAAAATACAATACTGCTTCATATAAATTAAATTTATGAAATCTCTAAAAGGTATAAATTAACCCCTTCAAATTTTATCGCAATCGATTACAGAGCTTATCAATTCTCGGAAATGTTGCGAACTTTTCAAACATCTTCATATTTTTATATACGTTTTATATGATTGTGTAATTATTTGGATTTTTCTATATTTCTCAGAACCGTATAAATATCCGTGATCTACGTATTTGATTGCTATATTTTCTAAAACTCTATATGTCATGCGATAATTTATGTAATATATCGTGTAGTCGTTCGTAATCGATATGTAATCGTACGCAATATATTGCGGTGTATAGAATGAAAGTACAAAACAGGATTAAAGTTCAAGTACGAAAATACGTACGACGACCTGTCTGTAACGTTATAATTAACTCGTTGTTTACAATATAAAAAATTGAAGTGGAGTAAGAATTATCGAATTGTCTGAGGTTCACGAAATTCGACATGGCGATAGAAATATGCATTATCGCGTGTTGTTTCGAATTGGCATGTCCTTGTGCCTAATAATCGAAGGTCGAAAAGCGATAAAGGTCATTACATTTGGACTAATTTAACGAATCTCTGAGTAGATTTTTTACCATAAGCAAAAGCACGTACGCCACGAAACGATTTCGTCATTCGCGATATCTGTCTTCATTTTTATTTGCGTGTCTGTTTTTCTCGACTTAACGCGTGTCAACAAAATAATTACGAATTAGACCCCTTGATCCGTGGATAAAAGAGCTTCGATGCACGTTTATAGATTATACAAACGAATCGCACGTTTCGCTTTGAAAAATAAAACGTATTGAAAACGGAAGTTTTTCAACCCAAACAATCGGATTATATACCGATGTATGTATATTGTTTTATAATTCAAAGTGCAGCTTCGAGTGTCGTATTTACCAAACTGTTGCACGCAATACACGATCAATACCGATCATTAGCGTATACCGAACGATGTACTATCACCTATCGAGAATCCCCATGAAACCAGCTTTAACAGTTGGTATTTTAACCTGAAACGTGTCGTCACTCGATTTATTATTCAGGCGTTGAATTGTAACAACGCATGTACTCTCGCCACGCTACGGCTACCAACGTATGCGTGAATACTAAATTATTCCATGGAATATCGTGTCGATAATATTTATTTATCTATGAACAAATGGCAATGAAATTTGTAACGTCAGAATACAGTAATTAATTATGAAAATTGCGTTACGTCTTCGCGAAGATTCATCACGGTCATTTCCATATGCTGTCATGCGCAGGATAAGAACAAGCTCAGTGGCAGAAAATCAATAATCGGTCTTGTGGAGGAAACCATTTTGTTGCATTGGAACATGCGCTGTAACGTCAGCTACCACTACATCGCATTTCACCAAATTTGCCAAAGAATTTCGTTAAAAAAAAAAAAAAGGAAAAAGAAAAATTGAACTGACAGCTACTTGAACTAGATAAAACAAAATAATTTCTGGAACTCATCGTACTCGAAAACTCTTGTCAGAATTTTACGATAGAGAGGAGCTTAAATTATTGAAGCTTTATAAAATTCGAAAGCACTTGAGTTTGATAAGATGAGATACTCGTGGGACCTGGTACGATCGTTTAGTTACTGAGATATAGAAAAAAGAAACGAAACTTTTGATAAGAAACCACCGTGCTCTGAATGAAAACAACAAGTTTATCAATTTTAAGTTATTTGTTACATGCTGAATTTTCATTCGTCGCACGCGTTTCGAACATACGACACTGATATCTATTTAAATCGTGTTTTATTTATAGTCACCACTCCTATTACAAGTGGAGATCACAGATTCGTGAAACCGTGGCCTGGTTTCGTGGTAATTTCGGTGTAATAGCTAAAGATCTAGCTGACACGAATCGAGAAATTCAAAGAGAACGAGCGAAAAAGCGTAATGCGTTTCAATGAGAAAAACAAACGATGAAAAAAGCCATTATTTCATCCGGTATTTCCGCAGGTGGCATTTTTTAATTTCGTTTGCATATTGCATTTCCATGCAATTTTTTATGATGACTGTTGCATTGCATAACGCACAGTAATCCGATGCTTTCGTTTTCGATAGATAAGAAATAAATAACGTTTCCCATCGAATGTTTCGCAACCTGATTACCGATTGAATTGCTATTC
Source organism: Bombus affinis (assembly GCF_024516045.1). NCBI lineage: Eukaryota > Metazoa > Arthropoda > Insecta > Hymenoptera > Apidae > Bombus > Bombus affinis. Next base: position 827,605 of record NW_026108825.1, read on the forward strand.
AATAACATCGTTACCTATCGAATATATCGAACATGGTGTGATTGTACGAGTAAATAATATCAATTAGATGAAACTCATATTACTAGTGTTCCATTTAATCGATTTACCTTGGCGCTGTTCTTCGACGCTTGGTGCCATCGTATCAGCGCACGGCGCAGTCTCCTTTTGTATAGTCGACGTATTGATAGCGTTCACCGCTTGTGTTACGATCGATTTGTTCGTTTCTTCTTGGAAAAAGCCGGCTTGCAGTGCAAGTTTCCTCACGGCCAGACAGTAACCCAGAATCGGTGCCGCCAACAGGTCGAGACAGGCGGTAACCCAGGGCATAACCCGACGATGAACTATTCAAATTGGGATCTTTGGTTTCCCTTCCCTTCCAAGGAAAACACAAGTCAACAGGTAGACCAGTCGAGAAGTCGATAATTACAGGAAGAGAATGAAAGTGATCCTGGTAACGCTTTTGCTTGAAATATCCAGCAAACAAGAGCCCTCTATTTGTATAAAATACTCGGAAACAGTGATCTATTGCTAGTCTCCTTTTTACCCGTTTTGCTGCTCAATCTTCGGCTAGAGTTCTTCCGAAAAATGATCGCTAATTGTGTGCCGTATTATGGACAACAGGTCCTCCCTCGTTCCAATTTGCTTGATCCTCACCTCTGGAGCCAGTTTGCGTGCTTCTTTGCCTATGCTCGAAGAAAAGCCCAGTTCTCCGATTTTGTCCTCTTCTTTGGTTAAATCTTCTTTTACCCTCGATTCACTTGATTGTTTGATCGTCGACGATCTATCTATCACGTTACGATGTACCTTTATAAATATTGTCGATACAGACGTTGTCCGACTCTGCGCACGCGCTGCCACAAGTATATGCTAGTAGTTTACATAATCACGGTGCTGCCTCACCGTTTTCCAGCACACTGGTTTTCCCTTCTCGCCACCACTTCAACTCTGCTTTGGTTATGTATATTTATATGTAAGGAATTCCTTACCCTTTTTAGCTCCTTTTCTCTCCCTTTACCGCCCACGACAACGTGGTTTCACACGGACAATCTGTGGAGTTGCCTCTGCAGAATCAGTTCTCGTACAACCGGTTTACCAGATTAATTTTATCCACCAAAGACCTTCGAATATAACTGTCGACTCTCTATTGTCTGATTCTAATCTCTGCGTTTGTTGATGTTTTGTTCACTGTATGTTGCGTGCAAATCCGCCTAATCCGGTTCTGTAACTGAAGTTATACGAAAGTGTTTAAAAGTCAAAGTGAAAACGAAGTAAAATTGTGAAGTGAAAACGGTCGTCTCTAGTCAGATCGAGGTGGTACTAGCGACTGATATTCCCCCATTTGCTGCAGCTTTTAGCAACATCGATCCGGACCTGGTAGGCTCCCTCTGTTGAAACTGGCCAATCAACGATTCGCTTACCCCACTACTAGTATACAGCAATCATATTGGGGACACGTCGAATGTATTTACGTTTGAGGACAAAACGACGATATTTACTGGGCCACTGCAACCTTAGACAATGCGACTTTTTACATAATATTTTACAAATCTGCGTGAAAATATCAACAGCGGTCATGGAGGAATCTGGTAGAATCTTTATTATATAACATCGTACAATGTCTCAACTATAATTTCGACAGACGCGAGCTACGTTCCACCAAATTTGAATCACCGTTATAGTGCTCTTTACGTTTATTTTGGTCGATTAACTATAATCGCTTTACTTAGACATTATTATAGACATTACTTAGACATTGTATTATAAAAACTAGTCTAATTTGGACCATGAACGTATTAATTCTTGAAACGATGACAACATAGAATTTCGTTCTTAAGTGTACAATTGTACACGCCTTCAGTTCACACGAACTGATACCAGAATCATTCTTTCCTCTCGTTCCATCATTGGACCTTATGCCTCATAAATTGTTACCGTAACGTATCACGTAATTCATAATTGCACGGCTTAAGCATTTTACTCTTGCTTCCTGGGTAACAGTTTCGACGTCACCCAAGTATTATTTATTGCAGGCAATAGATTAGATAATACATGATTCGGACTGAAAACAGGATTGCAATAACAAATGATAATTATTTACAATCTACTTGGATGAAAAGATGCAAGCTTTGAATATCATTTCTTTTGCAATTATGCGACGATTGAAATAATATTTGCTTTGATCGGTATCTAACGTTCACAAATCGACTTTCTCATTTTTCTTCGTTCGTTAACCGACCAAAGTCCACGTTTGTTTCTTCTATTTCTCCGATGATATTTAGCGAACATGAGCGGTCAGACTCGTGTACTTCACATTCAGCGTCATTTAATTCAGTCGGTGAATGGTAACGCGTTATTACCCTGTGAAATTGCAGCAGGTACAGTCTAATACGGCATAAATTATGGAAATAGTTCGCACACTGATGTGGATTTGAATCATACGATTTCTTAGAATTGATTCTATAAGTTTGATTATAATGTATGTTTATTGCTGCGTCTAGTTTATTGAAAAGTACACATTTTTATGTGACAGAAGATCTGTAATCATACGATTTGCGTAATTATCGGAGAAATGAATCAGAGTATCTTGTGATTTATATAGATAGCTAAAATTAAGGCAGTCGTTATCGTTGTATATGAAAAATATTATTATCTGTTAGGGGATGATGAATGATTTGAATGAATTCGTGGAAGATCTAAATTAGTCGAGGAAACATTGGCTTTGGAACAATTTTCCTATATTGTCTTGTTGCCAAATAAAACGTGCATTGTACAGGTTGGAAATTTTTCCTGAAATTAATGATAGTTTTGTCTCAAACTTTTTTTTAAACCTAGCATAATGCAATATTTTCTACAGTTGCATAAACGTGACATTTGGTACACGTGATTCACGCATACTTTCCGCCGACGCGAGTTTAGTCTGTGTTGCAATTTTTTGCAGTAATACAACACTTGTTCGAGGCTGTGAGTTAGCATAGCTTTTGCTGAATACTTATCGTCTACAAACAAGAAAGATTTTTGCACACGTCAAATACGTCCGTGACTTTCATCACGATATGGGAGATTCCGACTTTTCTTTGCATACGCAAAACGATATCAGAATATTAAAATCCACGAATTTCCTTACACGTGATAAACGTGTGCCTCGAACGGCGCGTGATAAAATGATGATAGAGGTCATGAACGATCGAGGGTAGCATGAAATGAACTCTAAGTTCTATAACTAAATCGGCACACATGAATCGTTAACGTAACTCAATTGAGAAGAGAGCGTCGAATCGTCTAGAAACACTCGTACTCCTGTTCCAAAAGCGTTAGTGCCAAGAAGGTGCGCTTTGTCGTTCAATTATTATAAATAGAATAATGCTCCCAACCATCCGTTGTATTATCGCGTTGTTAAGTTACTTGTAAAGTCTACTGATTCTTTCGAATATCGTTTTAAGGCTCTTAGTTTCCATATAGTACTATTTTTGCAAGCATTTGTAAAACGTTATCGATGAAATCCAAGATTATCTTATTTTTGGAATCTCGAGCGATATTTAAATCGCTCGAGATTACTCTAAATATATTTTGACATAGTAAAAATAAATTTTAATTCAAATTTCCCGCATAACGCCACTTTTTTAATTGCTAGTTTCCATCTGAACACGGAAGATGGCAGGACGGTTCCTAATCAATACAAATTGATTGTTTGATGCGTATGAAGCTGTTTTACCTTTCCCTACGATAGTGGCGCTGCGTGATATTCTCAATGTTATCATTCATCATATCGATATAATGTGGCGTTTACACTTTGGACACTTTTTGAAGCGACTGTGTTGTGTTTGAATGCGATCTGCGATTTAAACGAAGAAAGATTTCTTGCAAAAGGTACACAATATCATCATATTTTTGTGTGTATTATTCTTTTATACTGAACTTTTCCCCTGCATGGAAATGAAGAATTTGTAGGTTATGTTATCTATTGTATTTACATATATCGCGTAGTATGATAAATATATAAATCATATGTATATGTTTTTACTTGTATGTTGGAATATATTACTTAATTTTTGTTTAAACATTGTTATAGTTGGTTGGGCGTCGTGGCAAAATGTTCAAGGCTTCGGAGAACCTCCTACAGTAAAGTCACAAATTTTGAACCTTATTAGGTCCATACGAACGGTGGCACGAAGTAATTACAAACAAATTATTTTAATTCGTTTGATAATAAATTTAAATATAACACAAATATGTTGTTTGTTGCAGTTCCATTGATATTCCTAAATATCGTAACAATAATTGTGAATAATTGGTGCTTGGGTGAAAGAAACGATTGATGGTGTAAATAAAAGGACAATGAGCTGTGAAAAGTGATGTACATAAACGCAAAATTACATTCTTTTATTTTTACCTTTGTATCGAAGAGTAAAGTATTTTTTATTATATCGTGTTTCAGCATATTTTTGTACTGCAAGTATTTTAAAAGATAGCAGTATTTATATATGTTGTTTCTATCTATATCACTTCTTATTTATTTTTATATTATTTTATAAGCTTCCAATTGTTTAATTATGTTGGATACGTTTTACATATTTTTCTAATCATCGTAGTGAAGACAAAAAATTCTTCATACGATAATGCAGTAATACACAACAAACCTTTTATCATATCAAAATACATATATTTCCATATATACTTAAATATTTATCTAAAATATCATTCATCATTTCGAACTTTTTAGAATATTTCTTTCCACGTTATCTAGCAGTTCCTGTTCCATCTGCACTAAACATCTGCTTTTTCCTACACTAAACAGCATCTACTTACTTCATTTTGCCAATGTCTACAAATAAACTTGAAACAACCGTCGAAATTCATATTGCAACATCAACTCTATAAAAGGAAGTTTGTCATGCGACATCAACATGTAACTGTAAGTTGCAATTTAGTTCCATTTTTTTTTATCGACGCCAACAATTGAAAATCTCATACTTCGTTAGGAGAATCGTCAAAGAATTGAATATCTTTTTACTTTTATTTTTTTTTCGAAATTCTATTTACTCAAGACACGTGCTCGGAACTTGTTTCATTTTCTCAATTAGTCATTTACATTTTATTCTTCAAAGTACGGGGAAATTCATGGTGAAGAGATATGGCGAACTTCCGCTACAGGACGTCTCTTTCCGTTAAGTGTCTTCGAATGTACTCTCTCACGGGTAATTTAAATCATAAATCAACAGACGAACGTACTGTAAATTATGTTCGACTTGGTGTGAGGTGTAAGTAGTTGGACAGGATGCTCATGTCTGTTTGTCTTCGTATCTTCATAGACGACGCGATGGCGCACGCGGGAAGCCAATGATTTTCTCGTAACTTTCTCCCCTTCTTCGCTTTCTCGGGGTGGAAGTAACATATATACATACACATCTCCGTGCAATCAATAAACAAGTGTCATGTTGACTTTGCATTCTGTCATTAGCTACCAACAACTCAATTTTTGTCACATTTCAGCAACGTGCAACAAATTTCCTAATTTCTTAACTTCTTATTGCCAACTTTAAAATCTTATATCTATCTTTAAAGGATCAATTTATTTTCCTCGAGTTATACCTTGAAATATAGATACATGTCTCACGTCTAAAATAGATTCACTAAACACGGAAAATCGCCACTGAAACGCACATTTGTTTACGTCCGCTTAATCATATATTCAAAACGATAAATAGAATGGTTTAACTATTTCAATTTCCTCCGTTAGATTTAATTTATAGTGTCCATTAATCTTGGACGCCTTCGCGGTCGATTGGAGCGGAAATCGTGAGGCGATATAACGACTGGATCACTTCTGGCTGAACTCCTTCATCGCAATAGTCATAGAAGTGATAAAAACGTTTGTGCAATCGAATCCCTGCCATTTACACAATTTCTGAGCACGTATGGGCCCATCAAAATTGCACCGCTTTTTTCTCTCGTGCAAGTTCCACAGTTGCAAGTACGACCTGCATTCCCTGGACTCTTTCGTGTAATGCTTGTCCAAGTTACATAACCGACCCTCATCAGAGAATCTCTCCTTCCTTCTTTTTTTAATTTTTTCTTGCGAATGGCTGAAGCTGGCCAAGCATCATTTACAATTTGATCTGAACATTCACTATCCAATATCCAATCTATTTTTCGCGAATCGCTGGTATATACTGTGATAGTATCCTTACTATTATCGCGCTGCACTCGCGTTAGGAAGGAGTTCAATTCCTTGGTCGTCGTAGTCCACGCTGTTTGAATAATTTGCGTCTTGTTGACTTGCCCCATTGTAGCGTTGCTGCCAACCTCTGCTTCGTCCTCGTTGACCAAATCCACGCTGAACATATCCTCGTCTTCTTTGGCCAGAATCTCGTCCGCCGCGACCCCTATTCTGCTATGGCTGATACGCACCTCCTTGCCATTGCGCTCCTCCATTGTTTCCGCCTCTGCATGTATTTGTGCAATTTCTTATCACGTGGCCGTACTTTCCACAGCCATGGCACTTTATTTCTCTCTTTTCTTAACTTTGAAAACATTTGACCATTTCCTATCACTTTTACTCTCGCTAAGCATTTCCCACATTATAATTTTATTTTTTAAAAAATCACAAGTTCAGTCACTTTCTTTCAATGAGTAGATTAAGTCACCAACATAAATCAATGATTCTGGTAGTGTTTTCAGCATGTAATCGAGTTTTTCACGTTCACTTACGTTTGCACCAGCACTCTTTAATTCAATTATCTTCTTCTCAAATTACGTGAAAAATGAACTTGATTCCTCAAAATCTTTCAACCTTATCATGTCGAGTCTACGTCTTATACAAAGTTGCAATGCTGTTGATTCCTTCATATACATCTCATCAAATTTTTTAATTATTTTGTAAGCAGTGTCTTGATCACCAACAAATTCTAATTGCTCATTTGTTATACTACAATAGATGTAGTTCATCGCCCATTGATTCTTTTCATCCCAATTATCTTTCGCATCCGTGTCCATTTTCTCTCGTGTAGCCGGTTCATAACATTTTTTACACTTTAAATACATTAATATTCTTTTCTTCCACGCTTTGTAATCACGTACATCGAATACTTGAATTTTAATTTTATCGTCCATTGGCATCTTGATTCGTCTTTTCATCTTCACCCTTTTTTCAAAAATAGTTCTCCTCACTATACAGATTCCTTTTATCTGCTTCGCCAACAGCCTTTTTATCTCTTCAGAACATATTTCCAATTCTTTCAAAATGAACCTTTTTTATACATTCACTCCCGGTTACACGTGGTCCCATAACCTTAAATCTCGTTGTATTTTCGAGCTATCGCGGGGAGACGCGGTCGTTAGAATACGCGTCAACGGGAGTCGTAAATTCCCGTTACGATTAGAATGATCGACACAACGAATAGTTCGATCCCCGTATTTCGATTAAGATAATAGGGGTGATTCAGGTATGATAACACTGTGGCTCACAGAGTTAAAATATATATTTCCAACACTTAGTATACACGATTGAATAGACATAAACACTTAATAACTTATCACGCTGCAAGGATATAGATATGAAAGTAGCACGGTATGAGACTTAATGTTAGAAGTTAGATGTTAGATCTTTGACTGTGGTAGGAAACTCTGAGAGATATAGGAACGGTGAGAGTTATGCAGGAACTCTAGTCACCGTGAAAGACGATGGAAAACTCTGAAGCTTATTCTAATGTGAATACGGAGGAAAGCTTGGTATGGGTGTGCCCTTTGAACGAAGAACGCGGATTCGTTGCTTACATTTTTAGTTAGTAAAGTGAGGGTAACAATCCGCGATGTCGATTGGTTGGGACCAATGTTAGGAAGGAAGAGAGGAGGAAGAAACCTCCTACCAACTTGGGTCCTAGGCGACATTGTTTACAAGGAAACTCAGATTTTTCGTTAGGTATATCTCCGCTTTCTTCGTAATTCTTAAGAGCACACAATAAACCCAAGGACCTTTCTAAAAACCGGCCGAAAACTCTTCTGGAATTAGAAAGTCTTTTCTGGCAAACAGATGTGCTTAGGCCATGTGTGCGAACAATGCAGCTAGAATTGCAACTTTATAGTGAGTCCTTGGGCCTATGGAGTGTTAGAAGGACGGCAGGTAGACCGTTGGTTGGCAAGCCGCGCGGGATGGCGTGCAGATGTGTTGCGCGACAGAACACTCGTCAACCACGATTTTCGCTACCATGTTGAGAATTGTGGATCTTGATGGCCGAAATATTGTTATGGAATCATTAAATTTACGCTGGCCATTACTATTAACGTAGACACATATTTATTTTATAAAAGATTTCTAGAATATTTATTGATATACACTTGCGCGCGTCTCAGCACTTTTATTCATACCCGACCTTTTGAATACTGTTAACCGATAGAACTGTTTACATTCGTCTGTTTCTCAGTCGCCGCGCACACACATATCTCCACACAGTGATATCCCGTTACAAAGATCTCCACTACGCACTCGACCTAGTCCAGCTCAAAAATTATACATATCTCAATAGTTATGAAATATGTATTTCCAACAACTTTGTACAACAACACAAGTTAGTAACTCCGCCGTTTATGATATAGGTGACGAAGAAATGGATTGATCTGATATGAGAGAATCCGGATAGATATATTGACTGATCTGAAAACCTAGATTGAGTATGCATAGATAGGTGGTCTTCGAAGAAGTCATGGGTGTAGAGAGTATTCGAACCGAGATATAACTCGAATTCCCCTCTTTTATACTTATGGAGGAAAGCTCGGTATGTAGGTAATTTTTGAACGAATGAAGCTGATTCGTTATTCAGTCTTTTCGTTATGAAACGGGAGGATATGGATCCGCGATACCCTTTGGGTATGACCAGTGTTGATGAATAAAGATAGAAGGAATAGGCATCCTACCAACGTGGCTCATGGGTGACCTTGTTCATGGGAAAGTCCTGGGATTTCCATTAGGTAAATGACCCGTTTAATATTATGTAATTACCGTTTTTCCCATTATATAACTTTCCCGTAATTTCTAAGAGCGTAGAATAAACATAAGGTCTTTTCTAAGGAATACACATCAATCGAAAACATTTAAGAAATTGGACGTGCAAGATGTAAAACACCATCTAGAATTACTTAAAAAGTCTAAGATTATGGTGTATCCTTAGGTTTGTTGAGGGTCTAAATAACGGTCAGCAGGCCCTTACCGGCTAAATACCGAGGGACGTCGCACGGTTCCTATCACGCAACGTAATAGTTGATATAGTGAAAAAACGGCTGGTGTGCACTATATTTGACAGCAAATATGGACTGGTTGTCGGCATATATGCTATAGAGACGGAGACACATTGATCTGAATGTTTATTCCTGAATACGCAATACTTCATTTACGCTGCACTTCACAAGGTCCAGAGTGGACGTAGCGCAAAGCGGCTGGTGTGTTCTGTATTTGCCTGCAAATCTAGAGTATAACGCGAATCGAAATGTCGGCATATCTGCGATAGAAGCGGAGATACGTTGATTTGAATATTTAAGCATGACTATGCGAAACTCCAATTACATTGCATTTGACAGTAACCAAATATAAAATAGTGTTAGGAAGATGATACATTGAAACTGTACATGTGAATGTGTGTGTAGGCGTCAGAGAGTGTCCAGGCCTTGGTTCGGCCAAAGGGCAATTGGCAGCCGTTAGAAACATTTGAAAGGGTCGGTTGACAACAAACGTGCGTGCGACTAGGTTTTCGATGTCTTCAGAGTATAAGATATATTTATAACTGTTGTGTGTTAAATAAAGGAAATTATTTGTGTTTCCGACTCCCTCCTATATCTTTACAAATAGCACAAACCGGCTAATGTGTGCTATACTTGGCAGTAAATGTGGAGTCTAACGCGCATCAATTCACCGTCATATCTGCACTAGAAACAGAGATACATTGATTTGTATGTTTAAGACTGAATATGCAAATTTGCAACTACACAGAATTTGATCGGGTCCAGAGTTGACATGGCACAAACCGGCTGATTTGGCAGCATATGTGGAGTATTATGCGCATCTAATAGTCGACATATCTGCAACAGTAATTGAAATACGTTGACTTGAATATTTAAGGCTGAATATGAAAAACTGCAATTACACTGGATTTCTCTATGACTAGAGATGACATAGCATAGATGGGATGATGTGCGCTGTATTTGGCAGCACATGCGAAGTATAACGCTGCTTTAATTGTATACATATCAGCAATAGAAACGGAGATACGTTGCTTTGAATATTCAAGCATGAATATGCAATGCTGAAATTGCGTTGGATTTGTCGGAGACCAGAGATGACATAGCTCAAAGCAGCTGATGTGGGCTGTATTTGGCAGCAATTATGGAGTATAAGATGCATCGAGTTCTCAGCATGTGTGCTTTAAAAGCGGAGAAACGTTGATTCTGTGGCGGCACTGGACAAGCCAAATACCACCATTCGACTCTAACTAGTGTCGAACGACGGCAGCGCAGTGGTTAACGTCTTAGGTTGCGAACGTTCGGAACCCGGGTTCGAATCCCGGCGACCGGAGTCCGATTTTACTTCTTACGCACCAAAAAACGGAGGAAAAACCAGCAGTACCCCGGCAGCGACATCTACAGCCACTAGTGACAATTACACCGGACGAGGCCCAACTACTACAACTATCACACTCGTCCAATATATATATGTCGGAGATGAAAGAACACGGGAACCTTCCCTTCGGAAATTTGGGAAGACCCCTAGTACTGTAATTTAGATTTCACCATAGCCGAATTAAGAAACTGTTGTCATTCGATTCGACTGTACTTATTTGAGATTTATGATAGTGCGCTCGGGCTCGAGGCGACAACCAGTCGCCGAACGTAGTCGCGGTCAAGGGATGAGCGTTTTGTCTAACAAAGGCATGAAGTAACTCTATAGCTCTCCTTAAAAGAAATACTTAGGACGGGGCACGACGGTAAGCATTTCAACGATTTCTGTCCCGTGGCTCGCCACACGCAGACTCTATTCTTTGAGTAAGATGATTAACAGATGTCGACGCGTCTCCACAGTACATGTTCAGCTAGCCCGAGGACCCGCTATAAATCTTAAGATCTGTTTAACTAAAGTCCTTCATACCGACAAACAGTCCTCGTCCCAACTACGAGAAAATAGGAGAAATCTATTTTTCTCACGAACGACGCTTCCTCTTCTCGAACTTTCTCTTCAGGGCGGCTAGCACCCTTCCCTAACCACCAACATGGAAATTGGCCTATTAACAGTAACGCCAATTCCCCTCACTTTCCGAATGAAAGCTTTTCTCCACGAATCCGATGATTTCGTGCCCTTAGGCACACCCATCATAGTTTTCCTCGACAGCGTTACCGGGATGGAGAACCACTCTCCCGTACGATCTCAAAGACGATTCAAGTAACCCTCAGATACGTAGTGATTGCCCCATGCATTAACATTGAGTACAACTTAGACGTTGAAGAAAAGTAGAGTTCGTCATTCCCTTGACCGCGGATTCGTTAGTGAGCCTAGGATCATTGTCATTAGCTTCTCGAGTATCTAATTATCGCGATTACTTGTCCAATTCCATCATAGTCATATTTGCACTGGTAAATATCTCCCCTATTGCATAATGATCACGTCTAGCGCCAATAGGAATTCGTTTCACGCCCCTAACCCTAACTCAAATCTTAACGTCAACCCGACATATATATGTCGAATTGTCGTTTGGATTTCGAGCGCGAGACAATTCTTCGTTAGCATTTGCCATCATGATGTTCAATAAAGGTTGTGTTTACATAAAATTATATTTCTTTACAAAGTTTGATAAATAATTAGTTTAACGGTTAACTAAGATAACAAACAATAAGTAAACAAATGCTTTAAATAATATTCTTGGGTTCTGTAACGAATCCACGGTCAACGGGAAACTTTCTGTACGTTTTAATATATTTTTGATAGCTCACTGACACGTTCACTCAGGCACAGGGTTTCTCTAAGACTGACTCCAAGACGATGACAGTAAACTCTCCAAGGAGATTGCAAAATAAAAGACAGATACAGTTACATATATCAAATACATATCGATCGGGAATATCAACAAATTCCCAAGCGCCGTAACTAGGCAGTTCCACATAAACCAGCATTGCTCCTGATCAAGACTTGATTGTTTATACAGCGTATCCCTTAACACTGGAACCTCCTTTGTAAAACATTTCGTTCATCCCGTGACCGTGGCTACGTTCGGCGACCAGTTATGTCACCCCGAGCCCAAGTATTGAGAAATCTTCCAAAAGAAAGGCTCGATGTCTCTACATCTCCGACATATATATCACGCACCACACGGCCACCTCAATTCAAATATCTGAGACCAAATATGTAAAACAGCAATTACGATGGATGTCACATGGTCCAGAGTTGACACAGCGCAATCCAGTTAATGCGCCCTGTATTCGGCAGCAAATGTGGTATATAACGCGCATCGTATGGCCAGTGTTTCTGCAAAACAAGCGGAGATACCTTGATTCGAATATGTAAGCATTAATATTCAAAACTGCAGTCACGCTGTATTTTACCCAGTCCAGTCTTGACAATGTGCAAACGGGCTGATGTGTGCTGTATTTGCCAGCAAATATGCAGTATTACGTGCATCCTATTGTCGACATACCTACAATGGATACGGAGATACTTTCACTTGAATATTTAGGATTGAATATGCAGAACTACAAATACGCTGGATTTGACTCGTTCCGTATTTAACATGGCTTAAACCAGATGAAGCGCACAGTATATGGCAGTCAATGTGTAATATAACGCGCATCGTATTGTCGACATTTGTGCTATTGAAGCGGAGTCACGTTGATTTGAATATTTAAGCCTGAACATAAAAAAATTGCATTTGGATTGGATTTGGCAGGGACCAGAGTTGACATAGCGCAAACCAGATTATGTGAGCTGTATTTAGTAGCAACTACGGAGTATAACGCGCATCGAATTGTCGACATATCTGCGATAGAAGCGGAGTCACGTTCATCTGAATAGATATGCATTAATATGCAAAACAGCAATGACGCTGGGTTTTACAGAGCCCAGAGTTGACATAGCCCAACCCAGCTGATGTGTGGTGGGTATAACATCAGATGTGCAATGTAACGAGCATCGAATTGTAGCCATATGTGCTATACAAACGGAGTTGAGTTGATTTGAATATAGCAACCTGAATAAGCAAAACTGCAACTACGCTGGATCTTGCTGGGTCCAGATTTTACATAGCGTAAACCGGATGATGTGCACTATACTTGGAATCAGATGTGGAATATAACGCGCATCGTATGGCCAATGTTTCTGCAAAACAAGCGGAGATACCTTGATTCGAATATGTAAGCATTAATATCCAAAACTGCAGTCACGCCGGATTTCACCGAGTCCAGTCTTGACAATGTGCAAATGGGCTGATGTGTGCTGTATTTGCCAGCAAATGTGCAGTATTACGTGCATCCTATTGTAGCCATATGTGCTATACAAACGGAGTTGAGTTGATTTGAATATAGCAACCTGAATAAGCAAAACTGCAACTACGCTGGATCTTGCTGGGTCCAGATTTTACATAGCGTAAACCGGATGATGTGCACTATACTTGGAATCAGATGTGGAATATAACGCGCATCGTATGGCCAATGTTTCTGCAAAACAAGCGGAGATACCTTGATTCGAATATGTAAGCATTAATATCCAAAACTGCAGTCACGCCGGATTTCACCGAGTCCAGTCTTGACAATGTGCAAATGGGCTGATGTGTGCTGTATTTGCCAGCAAATGTGCAGTATTACGTGCATCCTATTGTCGACATATGTGCTATTGAAACGGAGTCACGTTGATTTGGATATTTAATCCTGAATAAGTGTAACTGCAACTACGCTGGATTTCACAGGATCCAGAGTTGACAGAGTGCAAACCAGCTGTTTTGCGCTGTAGTTGGCAGTTAATGTTGTGTTTAGCGCACATAGAACTGTCGGCATATCTGCAGTAGAAGCAGAAATACGTTGTTTCGAATACTTAGTCCTGTGTTACGTCGGGCGACACTCTGCCTAGACAGACCACACTACCGCGGGCAAGATGGCAACCAGATGTCCGCAGATCCCTCCTGCATACCCCAAAGTAAATCCCAAGAATTTTCTAGCTAAGGTCCTTTAAACCGAACAAATATCCTTTCACTGAAGTGTTTTCTGAAGTTTATTGTTCGCAACGGGTCGACACGGGAAAGGTGCCCTTTCTCGCGTACGAGGTCTTCCACTAGCGACGTTATCTAGAGGGCGGATGGCATATTTCCTCACCCACAACCATAGTAAAAACCCAATTAACAAGGGAGCCTAATTCCGCCACTCTCCGAGCCAGAACTGTCGTCAACAAATCCGATGGTACCGTGCGCTAGACATATCATCCTTAGTTTTCCTCTGCCACAGCATCGTTACCGAAACTTACTGATTTCCTATCTTTCAGACAGTCAACTTGTCTTTGTACAGGTACACCCTTAGTTCAGTCACTTACTTAACTAATACATACGCACCAGCGAAGCTATCTTCGTTACAAAGTTGTTGGAATTAAATGTGATTAGTAACTTGTTATATGAGTGTCATGGTCAATTTAAGCTAACCTAACCGGAATAGGGGATCGATCATTTCGTGACGTCGATTATGTAATCGTAACGGGAATTTACGACACCTGTTGGCGTGCTTCCTCGCAATCGCGTCTCTCCGCGAGTGATCGAAACATCCTGAATATGCAAAACTGCAACTATACTCAACTTGGCTGGGTCCAGATTTTACAAAGCTCAAATCAGCTCATGTGCACTGTATTTGGCAGCGAATGTAGAATATAACTCGCATTGTACTGTCGATATATCTGTAATAGGATCGGAGATACGTTGATTTGAATACTTAATCCTGAATATGCAAGATTGCAAATACGCTGGGTTTGAACGAGACCAGAGTGGGCATAGTATAAACTGCCTTATTTGGCAGCAAACGTGAAAGAAACAGCGCATGGTATTTTCGATATATCTGCACTAGAATCGGAGATACGTTGATTTGAATATATGAGCCTGAATATTCGCAGCAGCAATTATGCGCAAAACCGCGGAAACAACTGTCAACGTATCTGCAATAGAAACGGTTTCACGTTGACCTGAATTTTTAATTCAATATACATAACTGCAATTGTGCGGAATTTCACAGGGTCCAGAGTTGACATAGCGCAAACCTGCTGATGTGTGCTGTACTTCGCATTAGATGTGGATTATAACGCGCATCGTATGGCCAATGTTACTGCAAAACAAGCGGAGATACCTTGATTCGAATATGTAAGCATTAATATCCAAAACTGCAGTCACGCTGGATTTCACCGAGTCCAGAGTTGACAATGTGCAAACGGTCCGATGTGTGCTGTTTTTGGCAGCAAATGTGAAGTACAACACGCATCCTATTGTCGACATACCTACAATGAAAACGGAGATGCATTCACTTGAATATTTAGGCTTGAATGTGCAAAACTACAAATACGCTGGATTTGACTCGTTCCGTACTTAACATGGCTTAAACCAGCTGAAGCGCACAGTATATGGCAGTCAATGTGGAATATAACGCGCATCGTATTGTCGACATATCTGCAATAGAAACTGAGTCACATTGATCTGAATATTGAATCCCGATCATGCATTACTGCATTTACGCTTGACTTCACAGGGTCCGGAATTGAAATAGCGCAAACCAGTTGATGTGAGCTGTATTTAGTAGCAACTACGGAGTATAACGCGCATCAAATTGTCGACATATCTGCAATCGAAACGGATTACTATTTATGTGAAACTATTGATAAAATGTAAACTTTTGTCAGTAGGCAATTCGATAAACACTTCCGGCTCCTCGGGCTGGTGCGAATATTTCAATGTCCCCATGTGCCAAACGGTTGGTTTGTGACACGCCTTTACGCGTCCCTCGCTCGCTGCGCTCGCTCGAAAACTATAGCGTAACCTAAAAATAATCCCTTTTGCGTTCATTATTCGATATGGAGGCGACTTATATCAAATTTGGGAGCGTGTCTGATCGGTTGCGAAGTTGGACTAGATTTTTACGAGCGAGCGGAGCGAGTGAGCAACGATCACAATGTCCAAGCTTTACATATACCTTATATTTCCTTGCATATATTTCGTGGTATTACCTAATTTTGTCAGCAATTTCGGACATCACATCGAACAGTACTTCGTGGAAATAGTACCATTTATGTGAAACTATTGATAAACTGTAAACTTTTGTCAGTAGGCAATAGGATAAAGACTTCCGGCTCCTCGGGCAGGTGCGAATATTTCAATGTCCCCATGTGCCAAACGGTTGGATTGTGACACACCTTTACGCATCCCTCGCTCGCCGTGCTCGCTCGAAAACTGTAGCCTAACCTAAAACCAATCCCTCTTGCGTTCGTTATTCGATAAGGAGGCGACTTATTTCAAATTTGCGAACGTGTCGGATCGGTAGTGAGTTTGGACTAGATTTTTACGAGCGAGCGCAGCGATCGAGCAACGATCACAATTTCCAAGCTATACATATACCTTATATTGCCTTGCATATATTTCCAGTTATTACCTAATTTTGTCAGCGATTTCGGACCTCATGTTGCACTGTACTGTGTGGAAATATTGCTATTTATGTGAAACTATTCATAAACTGTAAACTTTTGTCAGTAGGCAATTCGATAAAGACTTCCGGCTCCTCGGGCAGGTGCGAATATTTGAATGTCCCCATGTGCCAAACGGTTGGAATGTGACAAACCTTATCGCGTCCCTCGCTCGCCGTGCTCGCTCGAAAACTGTAGCCCAACCTAAAACCAATCCCGTTTGCGTTCATTATTCGATATGGAGGCGACTTATTTCAAATTTGGGAACGTGTCGGATCGGTTGTGAGGTTAGACTAGATTTTGACGAGCGAGCGGAGCGAGGGATTAATGATTACAATTTCCAAGCTATACATATACCTTATAATGCCTTGCATATATTTCCAGTTATTACCTAATTTTGTCAGCGATTTCGGACCTCATGTTGCACTGTACTATGTGGAAATATTGCTATTTATGTTAAACTATCGATAAACTGTAAACTTTTGTCAGTAGGCAATACGATAAAGACTTCCGGCTCCTCGGGCAGGTGCGAATATTTCAATGTCCCCATTTGCCAAACGGTTGGTTTGTGACACACCTTTACGCATCCCTCGCTGCCCGTGCTCGCTCGAACACTGTAGCCTAACCTAAAACCAATCCCTCTTGCGTTCGTCATTCGATATGGAGGCGACTTATTTCAAATTTGGGAACGCGTCGGGTAGGTTGTGAGGTTAGACTAGATTTTTACGAGCGAGCGGAGCGAGCGAGCAACGATCACAATTTCCAAGCTATACATATACCTTATATTGCTTTGCATATATTTCGTGTTATTATCTATTTTTGTCAGCAATTTCGGACATCACATCGAACAGTACTACGTGGTAATAGTACCATTTACGTGAAACTATTGATAAAGTGTAAACTTTTGTCAGTAGGCAATAGGATAAAGACTTCCGGCTCCTCGGGCAGGTGCGAATATTTCAATGTCCCCATTTGCCAAACGGTTGGTTTGTGACACACCTTTACGCATCCCGCGCTCGCCGTGCTCGCTCGAACACTGTAGCCTAACCTAAAACCAATCCCTCTTGCGTTCGTCATTCTATATGGAGGCGACTTATTTCAAATTTGGGAACGCGTCGGGCAGGTTGTGAGGTTAGACTAGATTTTTACGAGCGAGCGGAGCGAGCGAGCAACGATCACAATTTCCAAGCTATACATATACCTTATATTGCCTTGCATATATTTCCAGTTATTACCTAATTTTGTCAGCGATTTCGGACCTCATGTTGCACTGTACTATGTGGAAATATTGCTATTTATGTGAAACTATTCATAAACTTTAAACTTTTGTCAGTAGGCAATTCGATAAACACTTCCGGCTCCTCGGGCTGGTGCGAATATTTCAATGTCCCCATGTGCCAAACGGTTGGTTTGTGACACGCCTTTACGCGTCCCTCGCTCGCTGCGCTCGCTCGAAAACTATAGCGTAACCTAAAAACAATCCCTCTTGCGTTCGTTATTCGATATGGAGGCGACTTATATCAAATTTGGGAGCGTGTCTGATCGGATGCGAAGTTGGACTAGATTTTTACGAGAGAGCGGAGCGAGCGAGCAACGATCACAATTTCCAAGCTATACATATACCTTATATTGCCTTGCATACACTTCGTGTTATTACCTATTTTTGTCAGCAATTTCGGACATCACATTGCACTGTACTATGTGGAAATAGTACTATTTATGTGAAACTATTCATAAACTTTAAACATTTGTCAGTAGGGAATTCGATAAACACTTCCGGCTCCTCGGGCTGGTGCGAATATTTCAATGTCCCTATGTGCCAAATGGTTGGTTTGTGACACACCTTTACGCGTCCCTCGCTCGCTGCGCTCGCTCGAAAACTAGAGCCTAACCTAAAACCAATCCCTCTTGCGTTCGTCATTCGACATGGAGGCGACTAATTTCAAATTTGCGTACGTGTCGGATCGGTTGCGAAGTTGCACTAGATTTTTACGAGCGAGCGGAGCGAGCGAGCAACGATCACAATTTCCAAGCTATACATATACCTTATATTGCCTTGCATATATTTCGTGTTATTATCTATTTTTGTCAGCAATTTCGGACATCACATTGCACTGTACTATGTGGAAATAGTACTATTTATGTGAAACTATTCATAAACATTAAACATTTGTCAGTAGGCAATAGGATAAAGACTTCCGGCTCCTCGGGCTGGTGCGAATATTTCAATGTCCCCATGTGCCAGACGGTTGGTTTGTGACACGCCTTTACGCGTCCCTCGCTCGCTGCGCTCGCTCGAAAACTATAGCGTAACCTAAAAACAATCCCTTTTGCGTTCATTATTCGATATGGAGGCGACTTATATCAAATTTGGGAGCGTGTCTGATCGGTTGCGAAGTTGGACTAGATTTTTACGAGAGAGCGGAGCGAGCGAGCAACGATCACAATTTCCAAGCTATACATATACCTTATAATGCCTTGCATATATTTCCAGTTATTACCTAATTTTGTCAGCGATTTCGGACCTCATGTTGCACTGTACTATGTGGAAATATTGCTATTTATGTTAAACTATCGATAAACTGTAAACTTTTGTCAGTAGGCAATACGATAAAGACTTCCGGCTCCTCGGGCAGGTGCGAATATTTCAATGTCCCCATTTGCCAAACGGTTGGTTTGTGACACACCTTTACGCATCCCTCGCTGCCCGTACTCGCTCGAACACTGTAGCCTAACCTAAAACCAATCCCTCTTGCGTTCGTCATTCGATATGGAGGCGACTTATTTCAAATTGGGGAACGCGTCGGGTAGGTTGTGAGGTTAGACTAGCTTTTTACGAGCGAGCGGAGCGCGCGAGCAACGATCACAATTTCCAAGCTATACATATACCTTATATTGCTTTGCATATATTTCGTGTTATTATCTATTTTTGTCAGCAATTTCGGACATCACATCGAACAGTACTACGTGGTAATAGTACCATTTACGTGAAACTATTGATAAACTGTAAACTTTTGTCAGTAGGCAATACGATAAAGACTTCCGGCTCCTCGGGCAGGTGCGAATATTTCAATGTCCCCATTTGCCAAATGGTTGGTTTGTGACACACCTTTACGCATCCCTCGCTCGCTGCGCTCGCTCGAAAACTATAGCATAACCTAAAACCAATCCCTCTTGCGTTCGTCATTCGATATGGAAGCGACTAATTTCAAATTTGCGTTCGTGTCGGATCGGTTGTGAGGTTGGACTAGATTTTTCCGAGCGAGCGTAGCGAGCGAGCAACGATCACAATTTCCAAGCTATACATATACCTTATATTGCCTTGCATATATTTCAAGTCATTACCTAATTTTGTCAGCGATTTCGGACCTCATGTTGCACTGTACTGTGTGAAAATATTGCTATTTATGTGAAACTATTCATAAACTGTAAACTTTTGTCAGTAGGCAATTCGATAAAGACTTCCGGCTCCTCGGGCTGGTGCGAATATTTCAATGTCCCCATATGCCAAACGGTTGGTTTGTGACACACCTTTACGCGTCCCTCGCTCGCTGTGCTCGCTCGAAATCTGTAGCCTAACCTAAAACCAATCCCGTTTGCGTTCATTATTCGATATGGAGGCGACTTATTTCAAATTTGGGATCGTGTCTGATCGGTTGTGAAGTTGGACTAGATTTTTACGAGCGAGCGGAGCGATCGAGCAACGATCACATTTCCAAGCTATACATATACCTTATATTCCCTTGCATATATTTCGTGGTATTACCTAATTTTGTCAGCAATTTCGGACGTCATTGCACTCTAGTATGTGGAAATTGTACTATTTATGTGAAACTATCCACAAACTGTAAAGATTTGTCAATAGGCAATAGGATAAAGGCTTCCGGGTCCTCGGGCTGGTGCGAATATTTCAATGTCCGTATGTGCCAAACCGTTGGTTTGTGAAACACCTGTAGGCGTCTCTCTCTCGCCGTGCTCGCTCGAAAGCTATAGCCTAACCTAAAACCAATCCATCTTGCGTTAGTCATTCGACATGGAGGCGACATATTTCAAATTTGGGAAAGTGTCGGATCGGATGTGAGGTTGGACTAAATTTTTACGAGAGAGCGAGCAACGGCCACAATTTCCAAGCTATACATACACCTTATATTGCCTTGCACATATTTCGTCTTATTACCTAATTTTATCAGCCATTCCGGACATCACATTGCACTGTACTATGAGGAAATAGTACTATTTATGTGAAACTATTGGTAAACTGTAAACATCCGTCAGTAGGCAATAGGATAAAGACTTCCGGCTCCACGGGCTGGTGCGAATGTTCCAATGTCCGTATGTGCCAAACAGTTGGTTTGTGAAACACCTGTACGCGTCTCTCGCTCGCCGTGCTCGCTCGAAAGCTATAGCCTAACCTAAAACCAATCCCTCTTGCGTTAGTCATTCGGCATGGAGGCGACTTATTTCAAATTTGCGAACGTGTCGGATCGGTTGTGATGTTGGATTAGATTTTTACGAGCGAGCGGATCGAGCGAGCAACGGTCACAATTTCCAAGCTATACATATACCATATATTGCCTAGCACATATTTCGTGTTATTACCTAATTATGTCAGCCATTTCGGACATCACATTGCACTGTAGTATGTGGAAATAGTACTATTTATGTGAAACTATCCATAAACTGTAAAGATTTGTCAATAGGCAATAGGATAAAGGCTTCCGGGTCCTCGGGCTAGTGCGAATATTTCAATGTCCGTATGTGCCAAACCGTTGATTTGTGACACACCTTTGCGCGTCTCTCGCTCGCTGCTCACGCTCGAAAACTATGGCCTAACCTAAAACCAATCCCTCTTGCGTTAGTCATTCGACATGGAGGCGACTCATTTCAAATTTGGGAACGTGTCGGATCGGTTGTGAGGTTGGACTCGATTTTTACGAGCGAGCGGAGCGAGCGAGCAACGGTCACAATTTCCAAGCTATACATATACCTTATATTGCCTTGCACATATTTCGTGTTATTACCTAATTTTGTCAGCCATTTCGGACGTCATTGCACTGTAGTATGTGGAAATTGTACTATTTATGTGAAACTATCCACAAACTGTAAAGATTTGTCAATAGGCAATAGGATAAAGACTTCTGGCTCCTCGGGCTGGTGCGAATATTTCAATGTCCCTATGTGCCAAATGGTTGGTTTGTGACACACCTTTACGCATCCCTCGCTCGCTGCGCTCGCTCGAAAACTATAGCATAACCTAAAACCAATCCCTCTTGCGTTCGTCATTCGATATGGAAGCGACTAATTTCAAATTTGCGTTCGTGTCGGATCGGTTGTGAGGTTGGACTAGATTTTTCCGAGCGAGCGTAGCGAGCGAGCAACGATCACAATTTCCAAGCTATACATATACCTTATATTGCCTTGCATATATTTCCAGTTATTACCTAATTTTGTCAGCGATTTCGGACCTCATGTTGCACTCTACTGTGTGGAATTATTGCTATTTATGTGAAACTATTCATAAACAGTAAACTTTTGTCAGTAGGCAATTCGATAAAGACCTCCGGCTCCTCGGGCTGGTGCGAATATTTCAATGTCCCCATGTGCCAAACGGTTGGTTTGTGACACACCTTTACGCATCCCTCGCTCGCCGTGCTCGCTCGAACACTGTAGCCTAACCTAAAACCAATCCCTCTTGCGTTCGTTCTTCGATATGGAAGCGACTAATTTGAAATTTGCGTACGTGTCGGATCGGTTGTGAGGTTGGACTAGATTTTACAGAGCGAGCGTAGCGAGCGAGCAACGATCACAATTTCCAAGCTATACATATACCTTATATTGCCTTGCATATATTTCCAGTTATTACCTAATTTTGTCAGCGATTTCGGACCTCATGTTGCACTGTACTATGTGGAAATATTGCTATTTATGTGAAACTATCGATAAACTGTAAACTTTTGTC
This sequence comes from Bombus affinis, assembly GCF_024516045.1. Taxonomy (NCBI): domain Eukaryota; kingdom Metazoa; phylum Arthropoda; class Insecta; order Hymenoptera; family Apidae; genus Bombus; species Bombus affinis. The sequence continues at coordinate 850,236 of NW_026108825.1, forward strand.
AGTAGGCAATAGGATAAAGACTTCCGGCTCCTCGGGCTGGTGCGCATATTTCAATGTCCCCATGTGCCAAACGGTTGGTTTGTGACACGCCTTTACGCGTCCATTGCTCCCTGCGACCGCTTGAAAACTACAACCTAACCTAAAACCAACCATTCTCGCATTCGTTATTCGATAAGGAGGCGACTTATTTCAAATTTGCGAACGTGTCGGATCGGTTGTGAGGTTGGACTAGATTTTTACGAGCGAGCGCAGCGAGCGAGCAACGATCACAATTTCCAAGCTATACATATACCTTATATTGCCTTGCATATATTTCCAGTCATTACCTAATTTTGTCAGCGATTTCGGACCTCATGTTGCACTGTACTGTGTGAAAATATTGCTATTTATGTGAAACTATTCATAAACTGTAAACTTTTGTCAGTAGGCAATTCGATAAAGACTTCCGGCTCCTCGGGCTGGTGCGAATATTTCAATGTCCCCATATGCCAAACGGTTGGTTTGTGACACACCTTTACGCGTCCCTCGCTCGCTGTGCTCGCTCGAAATCTGTAGCCTAACCTAAAACCAATCCCGTTTGCGTTCATTATTCGATATGGAGGCGACTTATTTCAAATTTGGGATCGTGTCTGATCGGTTGTGAAGTTGGACTAGATTTTTACGAGCGAGCGGAGCGAGCGAGCAACGATCACATTTCCAAGCTATACATATACCTTATATTCCCTTGCATATATTTCGTGGTATTACCTAATTTTGTCAGCAATTTCGGACATCACATCGAACCGTACTACGTGGAAATAGTACCATTTATGTGAAACTATTGATAAACTGTAAACTTTTGTCAGTAGGCAATAGGATAAAGACTTCCGGCTCCTCGGGCAGGTGCGAATATTTCAATGTCCCCATGTGCCAAATGGTTGGATTGTGACAAACCTTATCGCATCCCTCGCTCGCCGTGCTCGCTCGAAAACTGTAGCCTAACCTAAAACCAATCCCGTTTGCGTTTATTATTCGATATGGAGGCGACTTATTTCAAAATTGGGAACGTGTCGGATCGGTTGTGAGGTTAGACTAGATTTTGACGAGCGAGCGGAGCGAGGGATTAATGATTACAATTTCCAAGCTATACATATACCTTATAATGCCTTGCATATATTTCCAGTTATTACCTAATTTTGTCAGCGATTTCGGACCTCATGTTGCACTGTACTGTGTGAAAATATTGCTATTTATGTGAAACTATTCATAAACTGTAAACTTTTGTCAGTAGGCAATTCGATAAAGACTTCCGGCTCCTCGGTCTGGTGCGAATATTTCAATGTCCCCATATGCCAAACGGTTGGTTTGTGACACACCTTTACGCGTCCCTCGCTCGCTGTGCTCGCTCGAAAACTGTAGCCTAACCTAAAACCAATCCCGTTTGCGTTCATTATTCGATATGGAGACGACTTATTTCAAATTTGGGATCGTGTCTGATCGGTTGTGAAGTTGGATTAGATTTTTACGAGAGAGCGGAGCGAGCGAGCAACGATCACATTTCCAAGCTATACATATACCTTATATTCCCTTGCATATATTTCGTGGTATTACCTAATTTTGTCAGCGATTTCGGACCTCATGTTGCACTGTACTATGTGGAAATATTGCTATTTATGTTAAACTATCGATAAACTGTAAACTTTTGTCAGTAGGCAATAGGATAAAGACTTCCGGCTCCTCGGGCAGGTGCGAATATTTCAATGTCCCCATTTGCCAAACGGTTGGTTTGTGACACACCTTTACGCATCCCTCGCTGCCCGTGCTCGCTGGAACACTGTAGCCTAACCTAAAACCAATCCCTCTTGCGTTCGTCATTCGATATGGAGGCGACTTATTTCAAATTTGGGAACGCGTCGGGTAGGTTGTGTGGTTAGACTATATTTTTACGATCGAGCGGAGCGAGCGAGCAACGATCACAATTTCCAAGCTATACATATACCTTTTATTGCTTTGCATATATTTCGTGTTATTATCTATTTTTGTCAGCAATTTCGGACATCACATTGCACTGTACTATGTGGAAGTAGTACTATTTATGTGAAACTATTCATAAACATTAAACATTTGTCAGTAGGCAATAGGATAAAGACTTCCGGCTCCTCGGGCTGGTGCGAATATTTCAATGTCCCCATGTGCCAGACGGTTGGTTTGTGACACGCCTTTACGCGTCCCTCGCTCGCTGCGCTCGCTCGAAAACTATAGCGTAACCTAAAAACAATCCCTTTTGCGTTCATTATTCGATATGGAGGCGACTTATATCAAATTTGCGTTCGTGTCGGATCGGTTGTGAGGTTGGACTAGATTTTTCCGAGCGAGCGTAGCGAGCGAGCAACGATCACAATTTCCAAGCTATACATATACCTTATATTGCCTTGCATATATTTCCAGTTATTACCTAATTTTGTCAGCGATTTCGGACCTCATGTTGCACTGTACTGTGTGGAATTATTGCTATTTATGTGAAACTATTCATAAACTGTAAACTTTTGTCAGTAGGCAATTCGATAAAGACCTCCGGCTCCTCGGGCTGGTGCGAATATTTCAATGTCCCCATGTGCCAAACGGTTGGTTTGTGACACACCTTTACGCATCCCTCGCTCGCCGTGCTCGCTCGAACACTGTAGCCTAACCTAAAACTAATCCCTCTTGCGTTCGTCCTTCGATATGGAAGCGACTAATTTGAAATTTGCGTACGTGTCGGATCGGTTGTGAGGTTGGACTAGATTTTACAGAGCGAGCGTAGCGAGCGAGCAACGATCACAATTTCCAAGCTATACATATACCTTATATTGCCTTGCATATATTTCCAGTTATTACCTAATTTTGTCAGCGATTTCGGACCTCATGTTGCACTGTACTATGTGGAAATATTGCTATTTATGTGAAACTATCGATAAACTGTAAACTTTTGTCAGTAGGCAATAGGATAAAGACTTCCGGCTCCTCGGGCTGGTGCGCATATTTCAATGTCCCCATGTGCCAAACGGTTGGTTTGTGACACGCCTTTACGCGTCCATTGCTCCCTGCGACCGCTTGAAAACTACAACCTAACCTAAAACCAACCATTCTCGCATTCGTTATTCGATAAGGAGGCGACTTATTTCAAATTTGGGATCGTGTCTGATCGGTTGTGAAGTTGGACTAGATTTTTACGAGCGAGCGCAGCGAGCGAGCAACGATCACAATTTCCAAGCTATACATATACCTTATATTGCCTTGCATATATTTCCAATTATTACCTAATTTTGTCAGCAATTTCGGACATCACATCGAACCGTACTACGTGGAAATAGTACCATTTATGCGAAACTATTGATAAACTGTAAACTTTTGTCAGTAGGCAATAGGATAAAGACTTCCGGCTCCTCGGGCAGGTGCGAATATTTCAATGTCCCCATGTGCCAAACGGTTGGATTGTGACAAACCTTATCGCGTCCCTCGCTCGCCGTGCTCGCTCGAAAACTGTAGCCTAACCTAAAACCAATCCCGTTTGCGTTTATTATTTGATATGGAGGCGACTTATTTCAAATTTGGGAACGTGTCGGATCGGTTGTGAGGTTGGACTAGATTTTACAGAGCGAGCGTAGCGAGCGAGCAACGATCACAATTTCCAAGCTATACATATACCTTATATTTCCTTGCACATATTTCGTGGTATTACCTAATTTTATCAGCCATTCCGGACATCACATTGCACTGTACTATGAGGAAATAGTACTATTTACGTGAAACTATTGGTAAACTGTAAACATCCGTCAGCAGGCAATAGGATAAAGACTTCCGGGTCCTCGGGCTGGTGCGAATATTTCAATGTCCGTATGTGCCAAACCGTTGGTTTGTGAAACACCTGTAGGCGTCTCTCTCTCGCCGTGCTCGCTCGAAAGCTATAGCCTAACCTAAAACCAATCCATCTTGCGTTAGTCATTCGACATGGAGGCGACTTATTTCAAATTTGGGAAAGTGTCGGATCGGATGTGAGGTTGGACTAAATTTTTACGAGCGAGCGAGCAACGGCCACAATTTCCAAGCTATACATACACCTTATATTGCCTTGCACATATTTCGTCTTATTACCTAATTTTATCAGCCATTCCGGACATCACATTGCACTGTACTATGAGGAAATAGTACTATTTATGTGAAACTATTGGTAAACTGTAAACATCCGTCAGAAGGCAATAGGATAAAGACTTCCGGCTCCACGGGCTGGTGCGAATGTTCCAATGTCCGTATGTGCCAAACAGTTGGTTTGTGAAACACCTGTACGCGTCTCTCGCTCGCCGTGCTCGCTCGAAAACTATAGCCTAACCTAAAACCAATCACTCTTGCGTTAGTCATTCGACATGGAGGCGACTTATTTCAAATTTGGGAACGTGTCGGATCGGATGTGAGGTTGGACTAAATTTTTACGAGCGAGCGGAGCGAGCGAGCAACGGTCACAATTTCCAAGCTATACATACACCTTATATTGCCTTGCACATATTTCGTGTTATTACCTAATTATGTCAGCCATTTCGTACAGCACATTGCACTGTAGTATGTGGAAATAGTACTATTTATGTGGAACTATCCATAAACTGTAAACATTTGTCAATAGGCAATAGGATAAAGACTTCCGGGTCCTCGGGCTGGTGCGAATATTTCAATTTCCGTATGTGCCAAACCGTTGATTTGTGACACACCTTTGAGCGTCTCTCGCTCGCTGCTCTCGCTCGAAAACTATAGCCTAACCTAAAACCAATCCATCTTGCGTACATTATTCGATATGGTGGCGACATATTTCGAATTTGTGAACGTGTCGGCTCGATTGTGAGGTTGGACTAGATTTTTACGAGCGAGCGGAGCGAGCGAGCAACGGTCACAATTTCCAAGCTATACATATACCTTATATTGCCTTGCACATATTTCGTATTATTACCTAATTATGTCAGCCATTTCGGACATCACATTGCACTGTAGTATGTGGAAATAGTACTATTTATGTGATACTATCCATAAACTGTAAACATTTGTCAATAGGCAATAGGATAAAGACTTCCGGGTCCTCGGGCTGGTGCGAATATTTCAATTTCCGTATGTGCCAAACCGTTGATTTGTGACACACCTTTGCGCGTCTCCCGCTCGCTGCTCTCGCTCGAGAACTATGGCCTAACCTAAAACCAATCGATCTTGCGTTCATTATTCGATATGGTGCCGACATATTTCGAATTTGCGAATGCGTCGGATCGGTTGTGAGGTTGGACTAGATTTTTACGAGCGAGCGGAGCGAGCGAGCAACGGTCACAATTTCCAAGCTATACATATACCTTATATTGCCTTGCACATATTTCGTGTTATTACCTAATTATGTCAGCCATTTCGGACATCACATTGCACTGTAGTATGTGGAAATAGTACTATTTATGTGAAACTATTGGTAAACTGTAAACATTTGTTAATAGGCAATAGGATAAAGACTTCCGGTTTCTCGGGCTGGTGCGAATGTTTCAATGTCCGTATGTGACAAACCGTTGGTTTGCGACACACCTTTGCGCGTCTCTCGCTCGCTGCTCTCGCTCGAAAACTATAGCTTAACCTAAAACCAATCCATCTTGCGTACATTATTCGATATGGTGGCGACATATTTCGAATTTGCGAACGTGTCGGCTCGATTGTGAGGTTGGACTAGATTTTTACGAGCGAGCGGAGCGAGCGAGCAACGGTCACAATTTCCAAGCTATACATATACCATATATTGCCTAGCACATATTTCGTGTTATTACCTAATTATGTCAGCCATTTCGGACATCACATTGCACTGTAGTATGTGGAAATAGTACTATTTATGTGAAACTATCCATAAACTGTAAAGATTTGTCAATAGGCAATAGGATAAAGGCTTCCGGGTCCTCGGGCTAGTGCGAATATTTCAATGTCCGTATGTGCCAAACCGTTGATTTGTGACACACCTTTGCGCGTCTCTCGCTCGCTGCTCACGCTCGAAAACTATGGCCTAACCTAAAACCAATCCCTCTTGCGTTAGTCATTCGACATGGAGGCGACTCATTTCAAATTTGGGAACGTGTCGGATCGGTTGTGAGGTTGGACTCGATTTTTACGAGCGAGCGGAGCGAGCGAGCAACGGTCACAATTTCCAAGCTATACATATACCTTATATTGCCTTGCACATATTTCGTGTTATTACCTAATTTTGTCAGCCATTTCGGACGTCATTGCACTGTAGTATGTGGAAATTGTACTATTTATGTGAAACTATCCACAAACTGTAAATATTTGTCAATAGGCAACAGGATAAAGACTTCCGGGTCCTCGGGCTGGTGCGAATATTTCAATGTCCGTATATGCCAAACCGTTGATTTGTGAAACACCTGTAGGCGTCTCTCGCTCGCCGTGCTCGCTCGAAAGCTATAGCCTAACATAAAACCAATCCCTCTTGCGTTAGTCATACGACATGGAGGCGACTATTTTCAAATTTGGGAACGTGTCGGATCGGATGTGAGGTTGGACGAAATTTTTACGAGCGAGCCGAGCGAGCGAGCAACGGTCACAATTTCCAAGCTATACATACAGCTTATATAGCCTTGCACATATTTCGTCTTATTACCTAATTTTATCAGCCATTTCGTACAGCACATTGCACTGTAGTATGTGGAAATAGTACTATTTATGTGGAACTATCCATAAACTGTAAACATTTGTCAATAGGCAATAGGATAAAGACTTCCGGGTCCTCGGGCTGGTGCGAATATTTCAATTTCCGTATGTGCCAAACCGTTGATTTGTGACACACCTTTGCGCGTCTCTCGCTCGCTGCTCTCGCTCGAAAACTATAGCCTAACCTAAAACCAATCCATCTTGCGTACATTATTCGATATGGTGGCGACATATTTCGAATTTGTGAACGTGTCGGCTCGATTGTGAGGTTGGACTAGATTTTTACGAGCGAGCGGAGCGAGCGAGCAACGGTCACAATTTCCAAGCTATACATATACCTTATATTGCCTTGCACATATTTCGTATTATTACCTAATTATGTCAGCCATTTCGGACATCACATTGCACTGTAGTATGTGGAAATAGTACTATTTATGTGATACTATCCATAAACTGTAAACATTTGTCAATAGGCAATAGGATAAAGACTTCCGGGTCCTCGGGCTGGTGCGAATATTTCAATTTCCGTATGTGCCAAACCGTTGATTTGTGACACACCTTTGCGCGTCTCTCGCTCGCTGCTGTCGCTCGAAAACTATAGCCTAACCTAAAACCAATCCCTCTTGCGTTCGTCATTCGATATGGAAGCGACTAATTTCAAATTTGCGTTCGTGTCGGATCGGTTGTGAGGTTGGACTATATTTCTACGAGCGAGCGGAGCGAGCGAGCAACGGTCACAATTTCCAAGCTATACATATACCTTATATTGCCTTGCACATATTTCGTGTTATTACCTAATTATGTCAGCAATTTCGCACATCACATTGCACTGTTCTATGAGGAAATAGTACTATTTATGTGAAACTATTGGTAAACTGTAAACATCCGTCAGTAGGCAATAGGATAAAGATTTCCGGCTCCTCGGGCTGGTGCGTATGTTTCAATGTCCGTATGTGCCAAACCGTTGGTTTGTGAAACACCTGTAGGCGTCTCTCGCTCGCCGTGCTCGCTCGAAAGCTATAGCCTAACCTAAAACCAATCCCTCTTGCCTTAGTCATTCGACATGGAGGCGACTTATTTCAAATTTGCGAACGTGTCGGATCGGTTGTGATGTTGGACTAGATTTTTACGAGCGAGCGGAGCGAGCGAGCAACGGTCACAATTTCCAAGCTATACATATACCTTATATTGCCTTGCACATATTTCGTGGTATTACCTAATTTTATCAGCCATTCCGGACATCACATTGCACTGTACTATGAGGAAATAGTACTATTTATGTGAAACTATTGGTAAACTGTAAACATCCGTCAGCAGGCAATAGGATAAAGACTTCCGGGTCCTCGGGCTGGTGCGAATATTTCAATGTCCGTATGTGCCAAACCGTTGGTTTGTGAAACACCTGTAGGCGTCTCTCGCTCGCCGTGCTCGCTCGAAAACTATAGCCTAACCTAAAACCAATCACTCTTGCGTTAGTCATTCGACATGGAGGCGACTTATTTCAAATTTGGGAACGTGTCGGATCGGATGTGAGGTTGGACTAAATTTTTACGAGCGAGCGGAGCGAGCGAGCAACGGTCACAATTTCCAAGCTATACATACACCTTATATTGCCTTGCACATATTTCGTGTTATTACCTAATTATGTCAGCCATTTCGTACAGCACATTGCACTGTAGTATGTGGAAATAGTACTATTTATGTGGAACTATCCATAAACTGTAAACATTTGTCAATAGGCAATAGGATAAAGACTTCCGGGTCCTCGGGCTGGTGCGAATATTTCAATTTCCGTATGTGCCAAACCGTTGATTTGTGACACACCTTTGCGCGTCTCTCGCTCGCTGCTCTCGCTCGAAAACTATAGCCTAACCTAAAACCAATCCATCTTGCGTACATTATTCGATATGGTGGCGACATATTTCGAATTTGTGAACGTGTCGGCTCGATTGTGAGGTTGGACTAGATTTTTACGAGCGAGCGGAGCGAGCGAGCAACGGTCACAATTTCCAAGCTATACATATACCTTATATTGCCTTGCACATATTTCGTGTTATTACCTAATTATGTCAGCCATTTCGGACATCACATTGCACTGTAGTATGTGGAAATAGTACTATTTATGTGAAACTATTGGTAAACTGTAAACATTTGTTAATAGGCAATAGGATAAAGACTTCCGGTTTCTCGGGCTGGTGCGAATGTTTCAATGTCCGTATGTGCCAAACCGTTGGTTTGCGACACACCTTTGCGCGTCTCTCGCTCGCTGCTCTCGCTCGAAAACTATAGCTTAACCTAAAACCAATCCATCTTGCGTACATTATTCGATATGGTGGCGACATATTTCGAATTTGCGAACGTGTCGGCTCGATTGTGAGGTTGGACTAGATTTTTACGAGCGAGCGGAGCGAGCGAGCAACGGTCACAATTTCCAAGCTATACATATACCATATATTGCCTAGCACATATTTCGTGTTATTACCTAATTATGTCAGCCATTTCGGACATCACATTGCACTGTAGTATGTGGAAATAGTACTATTTATGTGAAACTATCCATAAACTGTAAAGATTTGTTAATAGGCAATAGGATAAAGGCTTCCGGGTCCTCGGGCTAGTGCGAATATTTCAATGTCCGTATGTGCCAAACCGTTGATTTGTGACACACCTTTGCGCGTCTCTCGCTCGCTGCTCACGCTCGAAAACTATGGCCTAACCTAAAACCAATCCCTCTTGCGTTAGTCATTCGACATGGAGGCGACTCATTTCAAATTTGGGAACGTGTCGGATCGGTTGTGAGGTTGGACTCGATTTTTACGAGCGAGCGGAGCGAGCGAGCAACGGTCACAATTTCCAAGCTATACATATACCTTATATTGCCTTGCACATATTTCGTGTTATTACCTAATTTTGTCAGCCATTTCGGACGTCATTGCACTGTAGTATGTGGAAATTGTACTATTTATGTGAAACTATCCACAAACTGTAAATATTTGTCAATAGGCAACAGGATAAAGACTTCCGGGTCCTCGGGCTGGTGCGAATATTTCAATGTCCGTATATGCCAAACCGTTGATTTGTGAAACACCTGTAGGCGTCTCTCGCTCGCCGTGCTCGCTCGAAAGCTATAGCCTAACATAAAACCAATCCCTCTTGCGTTAGTCATACGACATGGAGGCGACTATTTTCAAATTTGGGAACGTGTCGGATCGGATGTGAGGTTGGACGAAATTTTTACGAGCGAGCCGAGCGAGCGAGCAACGGTCACAATTTCCAAGCTATACATACAGCTTATATAGCCTTGCACATATTTCGTCTTATTACCTAATTTTATCAGCCATTCCGGACATCACATTGCACTGTAGTATGTGGAAATAGTACTATTTATGTGAAACTATCCATAAACTGTAAACATTTGTCAATAGGCAATAGGATAAAGACTTCCGGGTCCTCGGGCTGGTGCGAATATTTCAATGTCCGTATGTGCCAAACCGTTGATTTGTGACACACCTTTGCGCGTCTCTCGCTCGCTGCTGTCGCTCGAAAACTATAGCCTAACCTAAAACCAATCCCTCTTGCGTTCGTCATTCGATATGGAAGCGACTAATTTCAAATTTGCGTTCGTGTCGGATCGGTTGTGAGGTTGGACTATATTTCTACGAGCGAGCGGAGCGAGCGAGCAACGGTCACAATTTCCAAGCTATACATATACCTTATATTGCCTTGCACATATTTCGTGTTATTACCTAATTATGTCAGCAATTTCGCACATCACATTGCACTGTTCTATGAGGAAATAGTACTATTTATGTGAAACTATTGGTAAACTGTAAACATCCGTCAGTAGGCAATAGGATAAAGATTTCCGGCTCCTCGGGCTGGTGCGTATGTTTCAATGTCCGTATGTGCCAAACCGTTGGTTTGTGAAACACCTGTTCGCGTCTCTCGCTCGCCGTGCTCGCTCGAAAGCTACAGCCTAACCTAAAACCAATCCCTCTTGCCTTAGTCATTCGACATGGAGGCGACTTATTTCAAATTTGCGAACGTGTCGGATCGGTTGTGATGTTGGACTAGATTTTTACGAGCGAGCGGAGCGAGCGAGCAACTGTCACAATTTCCAAGCTATACATATACCTTATATTGCCTTGCACATATTTCGTGGTATTACCTAATTTTATCAGCCATTCCGGACATCACATTGCACTGTACTATGAGGAAATAGTACTATTTATGTGAAACTATTGGTAAACTGTAAACATCCGTCAGCAGGCAATAGGATAAAGACTTCCGGGTCCTCGGGCTGGTGCGAATATTTCAATGTCCGTATGTGCCAAACCGTTGGTTTGTGAAACACCTGTAGGCGTCTCTCGCTCGCCGTGCTCGCTCGAAAACTATAGCCTAACCTAAAACCAATCACTCTTGCGTTAGTCATTCGACATGGAGGCGACTTATTTCAAATTTGGGAACGTGTCGGATCGGATGTGAGGTTGGACTAAATTTCTACGAGCGAGCGGAGCGAGCGAGCAACGGTCACAATTTCCAAGCTATACATACACCTTATATTGCCTTGCACATATTTCGTGTTATTACCTAATTATGTCAGCCATTTCGTACAGCACATTGCACTGTAGTATGTGGAAATAGTACTATTTATGTGGAACTATCCATAAACTGTAAACATTTGTCAATAGGCAATAGGATAAAGACTTCCGCGTCCTCGGGCTGGTGCGAATATTTCAATTTCCGTATGTGCCAAACCGTTGATTTGTGACACACCTTTGCGCGTCTCTCGCTCGCTGCTCTCGCCCGAAAACTATAGCCTAACCTAAAACCAATCCATCTTGCGTACATTATTCGATATGGTGGCGACATATTTCGAATTTGTGAACGTGTCGGCTCGATTGTGAGGTTGGACTAGATTTTTACGAGCGAGCGGAGCGAGCGAGCAACGGTCACAATTTCCAAGCTATACATATACCTTATATTGCCTTGCACATATTTCGTGGTATTACCTAATTTTATCAGCCATTCCGGACATCACATTGCACTGTACTATGAGGAAATAGTACTATTTATGTGATACTATCCATAAACTGTAAACATTTGTCAATAGGCAATAGGATAAAGACTTCCGGGTCCTCGGGCTGGTGCGAATATTTCAATGTCCGTATGTGCCAAACCGTTGATTTGTGACACACCTTTGCGCGTCTCTCGCTCGCTGCTCTCGCACGAAAACTATGGCCTAACCTAAAACCAATCCCTCTTGCGTTAGTCATTCGACATGGAGGCGACTGATTTCAAATTTGGGAAAGTGTCGGATCGGATGTGAGGTTGGACTAAATTTTTACGAGCGAGCGGATCGAGCGAGCAACGGTCACAATTTCCAAGCTATACATACACCTTATATTGCCTTGCACATATTTCGTCTTATTACCTAATTTTATCAGCCATTCCGGACATCACATTGCACTGTACTATGAGGAAATAGTACTATTTATGTGAAACTATTGGTAAACTGTAAACATCCGTCAGTAGGCAATAGGATAAAGACTTCCGGCTCCACGGGCGGGTGCGAATGTTTCAATGTCCGTATGTGCCAAACAGTTGGTTTGTGAAACACCTGTACGCGTCTCTCGCTCGCCGTGCTCGCTCGAAAGCTATAGCCTAACCTAAAACCAATCCCTCTTGCGTTAGTCATTCGGCATGGAGGCGACTTATTTCAAATTTGCGAACGTGTCGGATCGGATGTGATGTTGGACTAGATTTTTACGAGCGAGCGGTGCGAGCGAGCAACTGTCACAATTTCCAAGCTATACATATACCTTATATTGCCTTGCACATATTGCGTGTTATTACCTAATTTTGTCAGCCATTTCGGACATCACATTGCACTGTAGTATGTGGAAATAGTACTATTTATGTGAAACTATCCATAAACTGTTAACATTTGTCAATAGGCAATAGGATAAAGACTTCCGGGTCCTCGGGCTGGTGCGAATATTTCAATTTCCGTATGTGCCAAACCGTTGATTTGTGACACACCTTTGCGCGTCTCTCGCTCGCTGCTCTCGCCCGAAAACTATAGCCTAACCTAAAACCAATCCATCTTGCGTACATTATTCGATATGGTGGCGACATATTTCGAATTTGTGAACGTGTCGGCTCGATTGTGAGGTTGGACTAGATTTTTACGAGCGAGCGGAGCGAGCGAGCAACGGTCACAATTTCCAAGCTATACATACACCTTATATTGCCTTGCACATATTTCGTATTATTACCTAATTATGTCAGCCATTTCGGACATCACATTGCACTGTAGTATGTGGAAATAGTACTATTTATGTGATACTATCCATAAACTGTAAACATTTGTCAATAGGCAATAGGATAAAGACTTCCGGGTCCTCGGGCTGGTGCGAATATTTCAATGTCCGTATGTGCCAAACCGTTGATTTGTGACACACCTTTGCGCGTCTCTCGCTCGCTGCTCTCGCACGAAAACAATGGCCTAACCTAAAACCAATCCCTCTTGCGTTAGTCATTCGACATGGAGGCGACTTATTTCAAATTTGCGAACGTGTCGGATCGGATGTGATGTTGGACTAAATTTTTACGAGCGAGCGGAGCGAGCGAGCAACTGTCACAATTTCCAAGCTATACATATACCTTATATTGCCTTGCACATATTTCGTGGTATTACCTAATTTTATCAGCTATTCCGGACATCACATTGCACTGTACTATGAGGAAATAGTACTATTTATGTGAAACTATTGGTAAACTGTAAACATCCGTCAGTAGGCAATAGGATAAAGACTTCCGGCTCCACGGGCGGGTGCGAATGTTTCAATGTCCGTATGTGCCAAACAGTTGGTTTGTGAAACACCTGTACGCGTCTCTCGCTCGCCGTGCTCGCTCGAAAGCTATAGCCTAACCTAAAACCAATCCCTCTTGCGTTAGTCATTCGGCATGGAGGCGACTTATTTCAAATTTGCGAACGTGTCGGATCGGATGTGATGTTGGACTAGATTTTTACGAGCGAGCGGTGCGAGCGAGCAACTGTCACAATTTCCAAGCTATACATATACCTTATATTGCCTTGCACATATTGCGTGTTATTACCTAATTTTGTCAGCCATTTCGGACATCACATTGCACTGTAGTGTGTGGAAATAGTACTATTTATGTGAAACTATCCATAAACTGTTAACATTTGTCAATAGGCAATAGGATAAAGACTTTCGGGTCCTCGGGCTGGTGCGAATATTTCAATGTCCGTATGTGCCAAACCGTTGATTTGTGACACACCTTTACGCGTCTCTCGCTCGCCGTGCTCGCTCGAAAGCTATAGCCTAACCTAAAACCAATCCATCTTGCGTTAGTCATTCGACATGGAGGCGACTTATTTCAAATTTGGGAAAGTGTCGGATCGGATGTGAGGTTGGACTAAATTTTTACGAGCGAGCGGAGCGAGCGAGCAACGGTCACAATTTCCAAGCTATACATACACCTTATATTGCCTTGCACATATTTCGTCTTATTACCTAATTTTATCAGCCATTCCGGACATCACATTGCACTGTACTATGAGGAAATAGTACTATTTATGTGAAACTATTGGTAAACTGTAAACATCCGTCAGTAGGCAATAGGATAAAGACTTCCGGCTCCACGGGCGGGTGCGAATGTTTCAATGTCCGTATGTGCCAAACAGTTGGTTTGTGAAACACCTGTACGCGTCTCTCGCTCGCCGTGCTCGCTCGAAAGCTATAGCCTAACCTAAAACCAATCCCTCTTGCGTTAGTCATTCGGCATGGAGGCGACTTATTTCAAATTTGCGAACGTGTCGGATCGGATGTGATGTTGGACTAGATTTTTACGAGCGAGCGGTGCGAGCGAGCAACTGTTGCAATTTCCAAGCTATACATATACCTTATATTGCCTTGCACATATTGCGTGTTATTACCAAATTTGCGAACGTGTCGGATCGGTTGTGGGGTTGGACTAGATTTTTACGAGCGAGCGGAGCGAGCGAGCAACGGTCACAATTTCCAACCTATACATACACCTTATATTGCCTTCCATATATTTCGTGTTATTACCTAATTTTGTCAGCCATTTCGGACATCACGTTGCACTGTACTATGAGGAAACGGTACTAATTATGTGAAACTGTTGGTAAACCGTAAACATTTGTCAGAAGGCAATAGGATAAAGACTTCCGGCCCCTCGAGCTGGTACGAATATTTCAATATCCGTATGTGCCAAACCGTTGGTTTATGACACACCTTTCCGCGTCTCTCGCTCGACGCGCTCGCTCGAAAACTATAGCCTAACCTAAAACCAATCCATCTTGCGTTCATTATTCGATTTGATGGCGACATATTTCAAATTTGGGAACGTGTCGGATCGAATGTGAAGTTGGACTGGATTTTTACGAGCAAGCGGAGCGAGCGAGCAACGGTCACAATTTCCAAGCTATACAAGTATCATATATTGCCTTGCATATATTTCGTGTTATTACTTAATTTTGTCAGCCATTTCGGACATCACATTGCACGGTACTATGAGGAAACGGTACTAATTATGTGAAACTATTGGTAAACTGTAAACATGTGTCGGTATGCAATAGGATAAATACTTCCGGCTCCTCGGGCTGGTGCGAATATTTCAATGTCCGTATGTGCCAAACCGTTGGTTTATGACACACCATTACGCGTCTCTCGCTCGCGGCGCTCGCTCGAAAACTATAACCTAACATAAAACCAATCCATCTTGCGTTCATTATTCGATATGATGGCGACATATTTCAAATTTGCGAACGTGTCGGATCGGTTGTGGGGTTGGACTAGATTTTTACGAGCGAGCGGAGCGAGCGAGCAACGGTCACAATTTCCAAGCTATACATATACCTTATATTGCCTTCCATATATTTCGTGTTATTACCTAATTTTGTCAGCCATTTCGGACATCACATTGCACTGTACTATGAGGAAATAGTACTGTTTATGTGAAACTATTCATAAACTGTTTACATGTGTCGGTAGGCAATAGGATAAATACTTCCGGCTCCTCGGGCTGGTGCGAATATTTCAATGTCCGTATGTGCCAAACCGTTGGTTTATGACACACCATTACGCGTCTCTCGCTCGCGGCGCTCGCTCGAAAACTATAACCTAACCTAAAACCAATCCATCTTGCGCTCATTATTCGATATGATGGCGACATGTTTCAAATTTGCGAACGTGTCGGATCGGTTGTGAGGTTGGACTAGATTTTTTCGAGCGAGCGGATCGAGCGAGCAACGGTCACAATTTCCAAGCTATACATATACCATATATTGTCTTGCATATATTTCGTGCTTGTACCTAATTTTGTCAGCCATTTCGGACATCACATTGCATTGTACTATGTGGAAATAGTACTATTTATGTGAAACTATTCATAAACTGTAAACATGTGTCGGTAGGCAATAGGATAAATACTTCCGGCTCCTCGGGCTGGTGCGAATATTTCAATGTCCGTATGTGCCAAACCGTTGGTTTATGACACACCTATACGCGTCTCTCGCTCGCTGCGCTCGTTCGAAAACTATAGCCTAACCTAAAACCAATCCATCTTGCGTTCATTATTCGATATGGTGGCGACATATTTTAAATTTGCGAACGTGTGGGATCGGTTGCGAGGTTGGACTAGATTTTTACGAGCGAGCGGAGCGAGCGAGCAACGGTCACAATTTCCAAGCTATACATGTATCATATATTGCCTTCCATATATTTCGTGTTATTACTTAATTTTGTCAGCCATTTCGGACATCACATTGCATTGTACTATGTGGAAATAGTACTATTTATGTGAAACTATTCATAAACTGTAAACATGTGTCGGTAGGCAATGGGATAAAGACTTCCGGCTCCTCGGGCTGGTGCGAATATATCAGAGTCCGTATGTGCCAAACCGATGGTTTGTGACACACCTTTACGCGTCTCTCGTTCGCTCCTCTCGCACGAAAGCTATAGCCTAACCTAAAACCAATCCATCCTCCGTTCATTATTCGATATGGTGGCGAGAAATTTCAAATTTGCGAACGTGTCGGATCGGTTGTGGGGTTGGACTAGATTTTTACGAGCGAGCGGAGCGAGCGAGCAACGGTCACAATTTCCAAGCTATACATATACCATATATTGTCTTGCATATATTTCGTGCTTGTACCTAATTTTGTCAGCCATTTCGGACATCACGTTGCACTGTACTATGAGGAAACGGTACTAATTATGTGAAACTATTGGTAAACCGTAAACATTTGTCAGAAGGCAATGGGATAAAGACTTCCGGCTCCTCGGGCTGGTGCGAATATATCAGAGTCCGTATGTGCCAAACCGATGGTTTGTGACACACCTTTACGCGTCTCTCGTTCGCTCCTCTCGCACGAAAGCTATAGCCTAACCTAAAACCAATCCATCCTCCGTTCATTATTCGATATGGTGGCGAGAAATTTCAAATTTGCGAACGTGTCGGATCGGTTGTGGGGTTGGACTAGATTTTTAGGAGCGAGCGGAGCGAGCGAGCAACGGTCACAATTTCCAAGCTATACATATACCATATATTGTCTTGCATATATTTCGTGCTTGTACCTAATTATGTCAGCCATTTCGGACATCACGTTGCACTGTACTGTGAGGAAACGGTACTAATTATGTGAAACAATTGGTAAACCGTAAACATTTGTCAGAAGGCAATAGGATAAAAACTTCCGGCTCCTCGGTCTGGTTCGAATATATCAATGTCCGTATGTGCCAAACCGATGGTTTGTGACACACCTTTACGCGTCTCTCGTTCGCTGCGCTCGCACGAAAGCTATAGGCTAACCTAAAACCAATCCATCTTCCGTTCATTATTCGATATGGTGGCGACATATTTCAAATTTGCGAACGTGTGGGATCGGTTGTGAGGTTGGACTAGATTTTTACGAGCGAGCGGAGCGAGCGAGCAACGGTCACAATTTCCAAGCTATACATATACCTTATATTGCCTTCCATATATTTCGTGTTATTACCTAATTTTGTCTGCCATTTCGGACATCACATTGCACTGTACTATGAGGAAATAGTACTATTTATGTGAAACTATTCATAAACTGTAAACATGTGTCGGTAGGCAATAGGATAAATACTTCCGGCTCCTCGGGCTGGTGCGAATATTTCAATGTCCGTATGTGCCAAACCGTTGGTTTATGACACACCTATAAGCGTTTCTCGCTCGCTGCGCTCGCTCGAAAACTATAGCCTAACCTAAAACCAATCCACCTTGCGTTGATTATTCGATATGATGGCGACATATTTCAAATTTGCGAACGTCTCGGATCGGTTGTGGGGTTGGACTAGATTTTTACGAGCGAGCGGAGCGAGCGAGCAACGGTCACAATTTCCAAGCTATACATATACCATATATTGTCTTGCATATATTTCGTGCTTGTACCTAATTATGTCAGCCATTTCGGACATCACGTTGCACTGTACTGTGAGGAAACGGTACTAATTATGTGAAACAATTGGTAAACCGTAAACATTTGTCAGAAGGCAATAGGATAAAAACTTCCGGCTCCTCGGTCTGGTTCGAATATATCAATGTCCGTATGTGCCAAACCGATGGTTTGTGACACACCTTTACGCGTCTCTCGTTCGCTGCGCTCGCACGAAAGCTATAGGCTAACCTAAAACCAATCCATCTTCCGTTCATTATTCGATATGGTGGCGACATATTTCAAATTTGCGAACGTGTGGGATCGGTTGTGAGGTTGGACTAGATTTTTACGAGCGAGCGGAGCGAGCGAGCAACGGTCACAATTTCCAAGCTATGCATATACCTTATATTGCCTTCCATATATTTCGAGTTATTACCTAGTTTTGTCAGCCATTTCGGACATCACATTGCACTGTACTATGAGGAAATAGTACTATTTATGTGAAACTATTCATAAACTGTAAACATGTGTCGGTAGGCAATAGGATAAATACTTCCGGCTCCTCGGGCTGGTGCGAATATTTCAATGTCCGTATGTGCCAAACCGTTGGTTTATGACACACCTATAAGCGTTTCTCGCTCGCTGCGCTCGCTCGAAAACTATAGCCTAACCAAAAACCAATCCACCTTGCGTTGATTATTCGATATGATGGCGACATATTTCAAATTTGCGAACGTGTCGGATCGGTTGTGGGGTTGGACTAGATTTTTACGAGCGAGCGGAGCGAGCGAGCAACTGTTGCAATTTCCAAGCTATACATATACCTTATATTGCCTTGCACATATTGCGTGTTATTACCAAATTTGCGAACGTGTCGGATCGGATGTGATGTTGGACTAGATTTTTACGAGCGAGCGGAGCGAGCGAGCAACGGTCACAATTTCCAAGCTATACATATACCATATATTGCCTTCCATATATTTCGAGTTATTACCTAGTTTTGTCAGCCATTTCGGACATCACATTGCACTGTACTATGAGGAAATAGTACTATTTATGTGAAACTATTCATAAACTGTAAACATGTGTCGGTAGGCAATAGGATAAATACTTCCGGCTCCTCGGGCTGGTTCGAATATTTCAATGTCCGTATGTGCCAAACCGTTGGTTTATGACACACCTATAAGCGTTTCTCGCTCGCTGCGCTCGCTCGAAAACTATAGCCTAACCAAAAACCAATCCACCTTGCGTTGATTATTCGATATGATGGCGACATATTTCAAATTTGCGAACGTGTCGGATCGGTTGTGGGGTTGGACTAGATTTTTACGAGCGAGCGGAGCGAGCGAGCAACGGTCACAATTTCCAAGCTATACATATACCATATATTGTCTTGCATATATTTCGTGCTTGTACCTAATTTTGTCAGCCATTTCGGACATCACGTTGCACTGTACTACGAGGAATCGGTACTAATTATGTGAAACTATTGGTAAACCGTAAACATTTGTCAGAAGGCAATAGGATAAAGACTTCCGGCTCCTCGGGCTGGTGCGAATATATCAGAGTCCGTATGTGCCAAACCGATGGTTTGTGACACACCTTTACGCGTCTCTCGTTCGCTCCTCTCGCACGAAAGCTATAGCCTAACCTAAAACTAATCCATCTTCCGTTCATTATTCGATATGGTGGCGAGAAATTTCAAATTTGCGAACGTGTCGGATCGGTTGTGGGGTTGGACTAGATTTTTACGAGCGAGCGGAGCGAGCGAGCAACGGTCACAATTTCCAAGCTATACATATACCATATATTGTCTTGCATATATTTCGTGCTTGTACCTAATTTTGTCAGCCATTTCGGACATCACATTGCATTGCACTATGTGGAAATAGTACTATTTAAGTGAAACTATTCATAAACTGTAAACATGTGTCGGTAGGCAATATGATAAATACTTCCGTCTCCTCGGGCTGGTGGGAATATTTCAATGTCCGTATGTGCCAAACCGTTGGTTTATGACACAACTATACGCGTCTCTCGCTCGCTGCGCTCGCTCGAAAACTATAGCCTAACCTAAAACCAATCCACCTTGCGTTCATTATTCGATATGATGGCGACATATTTCAAATTTGCGAACGTGTCGGATCGGTTGTGGTGTTGGACTAGATTTTTACGAGCGAACGGAGCGAGCGAGCAACGGTCACCATTTCCAAGCTATACATATACCATATATTGTCTTGCATATATTTCGTGCTTGTACCTAATTTTGTCAGCCATTTCGGACATCACGTTGCACTGTACTATGAGGAAACGGTACTAATTATGTGAAACTATTGGTAAACCGTAAACATTTGTCAGAAGGCAATAGGATAAAGACTTCCGGCTCCTCGGGCTGGTGCGAATATATCAATGTCCGTATGTGCCAAACCGATGGTTTGTGACACACCTTTTCGCGTCTCTCGTTCGCTGCGCTCGCACGGAAGCTATAGCCTAACCTAAAACCAATCCATCTTCCGTTCATTATTCGATATGGTGGCGACATATTTCAAATTTGCGAACGTGTGGGATCGGTTGTGAGGTTGGACTAGATTTTTACGAGCAAGCGGAGCGAGCGAGCAACGGTCACAATTTCCAAGCTATACATATACCTTATATTGTCTTCCATATAGTTCGTGTTATTACCTAATTTTGTCAGCCATTTCGGACATCACATTGCACTGTACTATGAGGAAATAGTACTATTTATGTGAAACTATTCATAAACTGTAAACATGTGTCGGTAGGCAATAGGATAAATACTTCGGGCTCCTCGGACTGGTGCGAATATTTCAATGTCCGTATGTGCCAAACCGTTGGTTTATGACACACCTATACGCGTCCCTCGCTCGCTGCGCTCGCTCGAAAACTATAGCCTAACCTAAAACCAATCCACCTTGCGTTCATTATTCGATATGATGGCGACATATTTCAAATTTGCGAACGTGTCGGATCGGTTGTGGGGTTGGACTAGATTTTTACGAGCGAGCGGAGCGAGCGAGCAACGGTCACAATTTCCAAGCTATACATATACCATATATTGTCTTGCATATATTTCGTGCTTGTACCTAATTTTGTCAGCCATTTCGGACATCACGTTGCACTGTACTATGAGGAAACGGTACTAATTATGTGAAACTATTGGTAAACCGTAAACATTTGTCAGAAGGCAATAGGATAAAGACTTCCGGCTCCTCGGGCTGGTGCGAATATATCAGAGTCCGTATGTGCCAAACCGTTGATTTGTGACACACCTTTGCGCGTCTCTCGCTCGCTGCTCTCGCCCGAAAACTATAGCCTAACCTAAAACCAATCCATCTTGCGTACATTATTCGATATGGTGGGGACATATTTCGAATTTGTGAACGTGTTGGCTCGATTGTGAGGTTGGACTAGATTTTTACGAGCGAGCGGAGCGAGCGAGCAACGGTCACAATTTCCAAGCTATACATATACCTTATATTGCCTTGCACATATTTCGTGTTATTACCTAATTATGTCAGCCATTTCGGACATCACATTGCACTGTAGTATGTGGAAATAGTACTATTTATGTGATACTATCCATAAACTGTAAACATTTGTCAATAGGCAATAGGATAAAGACTTCCGGGTCCTCGGGCTGGTGCGAATATTTCAATTTCCGTATGTGCCAAACCGTTGATTTGTGACACACCTTTGCGCGTCTCTCGCTCGCTGCTCTCGCTCGAAAACTATAGCCTAACCTAAAACCAATCCATCTTGCGTACATTATTCGATATGGTGGCGACATATTTCGAATTTGTGAACGTGTCGGCTCGATTGTGAGGTTGGACTAGATTTTTACGAGCGAGCGGAGCGAGCGAGCAACGGTCACAATTTCCAAGCTATACATATACCTTATATTGCCTTGCACATATTTCGTATTATTACCTAATTATGTCAGCCATTTCGGACATCACATTGCACTGTAGTATGTGGAAATAGTACTATTTATGTGATACTATCCATAAACTGTAAACATTTGTCAATAGGCAATAGGATAAAGACTTCCGGGTCCTCGGGCTGGTGCGAATATTTCAATGTCCGTATGTGCCAAACCGTTGATTTGTGACACACCTTTGCGCGTCTCTCGCTCGCCGTGCTCGCTCGAAAGCTATAGCCTAACCTAAAACCAATCCATCTTGCGTTAGTCATTCGACATGGAGGCGACTTATTTCAAATTTGGGAAAGTGTCGGATCGGATGTGAGGTTGGACTAAATTTTTACGAGCGAGCGGAGCGAGCGAGCAACGGTCACAATTTCCAAGCTATACATATACCTTATATTGCCTTGCACATATTTCGTATTATTACCTAATTATGTCAGCCATTTCGGACATCACATTGCACTGTAGTATGTGGAAATAGTACTATTTATGTGATACTATCCATAAACTGTAAACATTTGTCAATAGGCAATAGGATAAAGACTTCCGGGTCCTCGGGCTGGTGCGAATATTTCAATGTCCGTATGTGCCAAACCGTTGATTTGTGACACACCTTTGCGCGTCTCTCGCTCGCCGTGCTCGCTCGAAAGCTATAGCCTAACCTAAAACCAATCCCTCTTGCGTTAGTCATTCGGCATGGAGGCGACTTATTTCAAATTTGCGAACGTGTCGGATCGGATGTGATGTTGGACTAGATTTTTACGAGCGAGCGGTGCGAGCGAGCAACTGTCACAATTTCCAAGCTATACATATACCTTATATTGCCTTGCACATATTGCGTGTTATTACCAAATTTGCGAACGTGTCGGATCGGTTGTGGGGTTGGACTAGATTTTTACGAGCGAGCGGAGCGAGCGAGCAACGGTCACAATTTCCAACCTATACATACACCTTATATTGCCTTCCATATATTTCGTGTTATTACCTAATTTTGTCAGGCATTTCGGACATCACGTTGCACTGTACTATGAGGAAACGGTACTAATTATGTGAAACTGTTGGTAAACCGTAAACATTTGTCAGAAGGCAATAGGACAAAGACTTCCGGCCCCTCGAGCTGGTACGAATATTTCAATATCCGTATGTGCCAAACCGTTGGTTTATGACACACATTTCCGCGTCTCTCGCTCGACGCGCTCGCTCGAAAACTATAGCCTAACCTAAAACCAATCCATCTTGCGTTCATTATTCGATTTGATGGCGACATATTTCAAATTTGGGAACGTGTCGGATCGAATGTGAAGTTGGACTGGATTTTTACGAGCAAGCGGTGCGAGCGAGCAACGGTCACAATTTCCAAGCTATACAAGTATCATATATTGTCTTGCATATATTTCGTGTTATTACTTAATTTTGTCAGCCATTTCGGACATCACATTGCACGGTACTATGAGGAAACGGTACTAATTATGTGAAACTATTGGTAAACTGTAAACATGTGTCGGTAGGCAATAGGATAAATACTTCCGGCTCCTCGGGCTGGTGCGAATATTTCAATGTCCGTATGTGCCAAACCGTTGGTTTATGACACACCATTACGCGTCTCTCGCTCGCGGCGCTCGCTCGAAAACTATAGCCTAACCTAAAACCAATCCATCTTGCGTTCATTATTCGATATGGCGGCGACATATTTCAAATTTGCGAACGTGTCGGATCGGTTGTGGGGTTCGACTAGATTTTTACGAGCGAGCGGAGCGAACGAGCAACGGTCACAATTTCCAAGCTATACATATACCATATATTGTCTTGCATATATTTCGTGCTTGTACCTAATTTTGTCAGCCATTTCGGACATCACATTGCATTGTACTATGTGGAAATAGTACTGTTTATGTGAAACTATTGGTAAACCGTAAACATTTGTCAGAAGGCAATAGGATAAAGACTTCCGGCTCCTCGGGCTGGTGCGAATATATCAGAGTCCGTATGTGCCAAACCGATGGTTTGTGACACACCTTTACGCGTCTCTCGTTCGCTCCTCTCGCACGAAAGCTATAGCCTAACCTAAAACCAATCCATCCTCCGTTCATTATTCGATATGGTGGCGAGAAATTTCAAATTTGCGAACGTGTCGGATCGGTTGTGGGGTTGGACTAGATTTTTACGAGCGAGCGGAGCGAGCGAGCAACGGTCACAATTTCCAAGCTATACATATACCATATATTGTCTTGCATATATTTCGTGCTTGTACCTAATTTTGTCAGCCATTTCGGACATCACGTTGCACTGTACTATGAGGAAACGGTACTAATTATGTGAAACAATTGGCAAACCGTAAACATTTGTCAGAAGGCAATAGGATAAAGACTTCCGGCTCCTCGGGCTGGTGCGAATATATCAGAGTCCGTAAGTGCCAAACCGATGGTTTGTGACACACCTATACGCGTCTCTCGCTCGCTGCGCTCGCTCGAAAACTATAGCCTAACCTAAAACCAATCCACCTTGCGTTCATTATTCGATATGATGGCGACATATTTCAAATTTGCGAACGTGTCGGATCGGTTGTGGGGTTGGACTAGATTTTTACGAGCGAGCGGAGCGAGCGAGCAACGGTCACAATTTCCAAGCTATACATATACCATATATTGTCTTGCATATATTTCGTGCTTGTACCTAATTTTGTCAGCCATTTCGGACATCACGTTGCACTGTACTATGAGGAAACGGTACTAATTATGTGAAACTATTGGTAAACCGTAAACATTTGTCAGAAGGCAATGGGATAAAGACTTCCGGCTCCTCGGGCTGGTGCGAATATATCAGAGTCCGTATGTGCCAAACCGATGGTTTGTGACACACCTTTACGCGTCTCTCGTTCGCTCCTCTCGCACGAAAGCTATAGCCTAACCTAAAACCAATCCATCCTCCGTTCATTATTCGATATGGTGGCGAGAAATTTCAAATTTGCGAACGTGTCAGATCGGTTGTGGGGTTGGACTAGATTTTTACGAGCGAGCGGAGCGAGCGAGCAACGGTCACAATTTCCAAGCTATACATATACCATATATTGTCTTGCATATATTTCGTGCTTGTACCTAATTTTGTCAGCCATTTCGGACATCACATAGCATTGTACTATGTGGAAATAGTACTATTTATGTGAAACTATTCATAAACTGTATACATGTGTCGGTAGGCAATAGGATAAATACTTCCGGCTCCTCGGGCTGGTGCGAATATTTCAATGTCCGTATGTGCCAAACCGTTGGTTTATGACACACCTATACGCGTCTCTCGCTCGCTGCGCTCGCTCGAAAACTATAGCCTAACCTAAAACCAATCCACCTTGCGTTCATTATTCGATATGATGGCGACATATTTCAAATTTGCGAACGTGTCGGATCGGTTGTGGGGTTGGACTAGATTTTTACGAGCGAGCGGAGCGAGCGAGCAACGGTCACAATTTCCAAGCTATATATATACCATATATTGTCTTGCATACATTTCGTGTTATTACCTAATTTTGTCAGCCATTTCGGACATCACATTGCACTGAACTATGAGGAAATAGTACTATTTATGTGAAACTATTCATAAACTGTAAACATGTGTCGGTAGGCAATAGGATAAATACTTCCGGCTCCTCGGGCCGGTGCGAATATTTCAATGTCCGTATGTGCCAAACCGTTTGTTTATGACACACCTATACGCGTCTCTCGCTCGCTGCGCTCGCTCGAAAACTATAGCCTAACCTAAAACCAATCCACCTTGCGTTCATTATTCGATATGATGGCGACATATTTCAAATTTGCGAGCGTGTCGGATCGGTTGTGGGGTTGGACTAGATTTTTACGAGCGAGCGGAGCGAGCGAGCAACGGTCACAATTTCCAAGCTATACATATACCATATATTGTCTTGCATATATTTCGTGCTTGTACCTAATTTTGTCAGCCATTTCGGACATCACGTTGCACTGTACTATGAGGAAACGGTACTAATTATGTGAAACTATTCATAAACTGTAAACATGTGTCGGTAGGCAATAGGATAAATACTTCCGGCTCCTCAGGCTGGTGCGAATATTTCAATGTCCGTATGTGCCAAACCGTTGGTTTATGACACACCTATACGCGTCTCTCGCTCGCTGCGCTCGCTCGAAAACTATAGCCTCACCTAAAACCAATCCACCTTGCGTTCATTATTCGATATGATGGCGACATATTTCAAATTTGCGAACGTGTCGGATCGGTTGTGGGGTTGGACTAGATTTTTACGAGCGAGCGGAGCGAGCGAGCAACGGTCACAATTTCCAAGCTATACATATACCATATATTGTCTTGCATATATTTCGTGCTTGTACCTAATTTTGTCAGCCATTTCGGACATCACGTTGCACTGTACTATGAGGAAACGGTACTAATTATGTGAAACAATTGGCAAACCGTAAACATTTGTCAGAAGGCAATAGGATAAAGACTTCCGGCTCCTCGGGCTGGTGCGAATATATCAGAGTCCGTAAGTGCCAAACCGATGGTTTGTGACACACCTTTACGCGTCTCTCGTTCGCTCCTCTCGCACGAAAGCTATAGCCTAACCTAAAACCAATCCATCCTCCGTTCATTATTCGATATGGTGGCGAGAAATTTCAAATTTGCGAACGTGTCGGATCGGTTGTGGGGTTGGACTAGATTTTTACGAGCGAGCGGAGCGAGCGAGCAACGGTCACAATTTCCAAGCTATACATATACCATATATTGTCTTGCATATATTTCGTGCTTGTACCTAATTTTGTCAGCCATTTCGGACATCACATTGCACTGAACTATGAGGAAATAGTACTATTTATGTGAAACTATTCATAAACTGTAAACATGTGTCGGTAGGCAATAGGATAAATACTTCCGGCTCCTCGGGCTGGTGCGAATATTTCAATGTCCGTATGTGCCAAACCGTTGGTTTATGACACACCTATACGCGTCTCTCGCTCGCTGCGCTCGCTCGAAAACTATAGCCTAGCCTAAAACCAATCCACCTTGCGTTCATAATTCGATATGATGGCGACATATTTCAAATTTGCGAACGTGTCGGATCGGTTGTGGGGTTGGACTAGATTTTTACGAGCGAGCGGAGCGAGCGAGCAACGGTCACAATTTCCAAGCTATACATATACCATATATTGTCTTGCATATATTTCGTGCTTGTACCTAATTTTGTCAGCCATTTCGGACATCACGTTGCACTGTACTATGAGGAAACGGTACTAATTATGTGAAACTATTGGTAAACCGTAAACATTTGTCAGAAGGCAATGGGATAAAGACTTCCGGCTCCTCGGGCTGGTGCGAATATATCAGAGTCCGTATGTGCCAAACCGATGGTTTGTGACACACCTTTACGCGTCTCTCGTTCGCTCCTCTCGCACGAAAGCTATAGCCTAACCTAAAACCAATCCATCCTCCGTTCATTATTCGATATGGTGGCGAGAAATTTCAAATTTGCGAACGTGTCGGATCGGTTGTGGGGTTGGACTAGATTTTTACGAGCGAGCGCAGCGAGCGAGCAACGGTCACAATTTCCAAGCTATACATATACCATATATTGTCTTGCATATATTTCGTGCTTGTACCTAATTTTGTCAGCCATTTCGGACATCACGTTGCACTGTACTATGAGGAAACGGTACTTATTATGTGAAACTATTCATAAACTGTAAACATTTGTCAGAAGGCAATAGGATAAAGACTTCCGGCTCCTCGGGCTGGTGCGAATATATCAGAGTCCGTATGTGCCAAACCGATGGTTTGTGACACACCTTTACGCGTCTCTCGTTCGCTCCTCTCGCACGAAAGCTATAGCCTAACCTAAAACCAATCCATCCTCCGTTCATTATTCGATATGGTGGCGAGAAATTTCAAATTTGCGAACGTGTCAGATCGGTTGTGGGGTTGGACTAGATTTTTACGAGCGAGCGGAGCGAGCGAGCAACGGTCACAATTTCCAAGCTATACATATACCATATATTGTCTTGCATATATTTCGTGCTTGTACCTAATTTTGTCAGCCATTTCGGACATCACATTGCATTGTACTATGTGGAAATAGTACTATTTATGTGAAACTATTCATAAACTGTATACATATGTCGGTAGGCAATAGGATAAATACTTCCGGCTCCTCGGGCTGGTGCGAATATTTCAATGTCCGTATGTGCCAAACCGTTGGTTTATGACACACCTATACGCGTCTCTCGCTCGCTGCGCTCGCTCGAAAACTATAGCCTAACCTAAAACCAATCCACCTTGCGTTCATTATTCGATATGATGGCGACATATTTCAAATTTGCGAACGTGTCGGATCGGTTGTGGGGTTGGACTAGATTTTTACGAGCGAGCGGAGCGAGCGAGCAACGGTCACAATTTCCAAGCTATACATATACCATATATTGTCTTGCATATATTTCGTGCTTGTACCTAATTTTGTCAGCCATTTCGGACATCACGTTGCACTGTACTATGAGGAAACGGTACTAATTATGTGAAACAATTGGCAAACCGTAAACATTTGTCAGAAGGCAATAGGATAAAGACTTCCGGCTCCTCGGGCTGGTGCGAATATATCAGAGTCCGTAAGTGCCAAACCGATGGTTTGTGACACACCTTTACGCGTCTCTCGTTCGCTCCTCTCGCACGAAAGCTATAGCCTAACCTAAAACCAATCCATCCTCCGTTCATTATTCGATATGGTGGCGAGAAATTTCAAATTTGCGAACGTGTCGGATCGGTTGTGGGGTTGGACTAGATTTTTACGAGCGAGCGGAGCGAGCGAGTAACGGTCACAATTTCCAAGCTATACATATACCATATATTGTCTTGCATATATTTCGTGCTTGTACCTAATTTTGTCAGCCATTTCGGACATCACATTGCATTGTACTATGTGGAAATAGTACTATTTATGTGAAACTATTCATAAACTGTATACATGTGTCGGTAGGCAATAGGATAAATACTTCCGGCTCCTCGGGCTGGTGCGAATATTTCAATGTCCGTATGTGCCAAACCGTTGGTTTATGACACACCTATACGCGTCTCTCGCTCGCTGCGCTCGCTCGAAAACTATAGCCTAACCTAAAACCAATCCACCTTGCGTTCATTATTCGATATGATGGAGACATATTTCAAATTTGCGAACGTGTCGGATCGGTTGTGGGGTTGGACTAGATTTTTACGAGCGAGCGGAGCGAGCGAGCAACGGTCACAATTTCCAAGCTATACATATACCATATATTGTCTTGCATATATTTCGTGCTTGTACCTAATTTTGTCAGCCATTTCGGACATCACGTTGCACTGTACTATGAGGAAACGGTACTAATTATGTGAAACTATTGGTAAACCGTAAACATTTGTCAGAAGGCAATGGGATAAAGACTTCCGGCTCCTCGGGCTGGTGCGAATATATCAGAGTCCGTATGTGCCAAACCGATGGTTTGTGACACACCTTTACGCGTCTCTCGTTCGCTCCTCTCGCACGAAAGCTATAGCCTAACCTAAAACCAATCCATCCTCCGTTCATTATTCGATATGGTGGCGAGAAATTTCAAATTTGCGAACGTGTCGGATCGGTTGTGGGGTTGGACTAGATTTTTACGAGCGAGCGGAGCGAGCGAGCAACGGTCACAATTTCCAAGCTATACATATACCATATATTGTCTTGCATATATTTCGTGCTTGTACCTAATTTTGTCAGCCATTTCGGACATCACGTTGCACTGTACTATGAGGAAACGGTACTAATTATGTGAAACAATTGGCAAACCGTAAACATTTGTCAGAAGGCAATAGGATAAAGACTACCGGCTCCTCGGGCTGGTGCGAATATATCAGAGTCCGTAAGTGCCAAACCGATGGTTTGTGACACACCTTTACGCGTCTCTCGTTCGCTCCTCTCGCACGAAAGCTATAGCCTAACCTAAAACCAATCCATCCTCCGTTCATTATTCGATATGGTGGCGAGAAATTTCAAATTTGCGAACGTGTCGGATCGGTTGTGGGGTTGGACTAGATTTTTACGAGCGAGCGGAGCGAGCGAGCAACGGTCACAATTTCCAAGCTATACATATACCATATATTGTCTTGCATATATTTCGTGCTTGTACCTAATTTTGTCAGCCATTTCGGACATCACATTGCATTGTACTATGTGGAAATAGTACTATTTATGTGAAACTATTCATAAACTGTATACATGTGTCGGTAGGCAATAGGATAAATACTTCCGGCTCCTCGGGCTGGTGCGAATATTTCAATGTCCGTATGTGCCAAACCGTTGGTTTATGACACACCTATACGCGTCTCTCGCTCGCTGCGCTCGCTCGAAAACTATAGCCTAACCTAAAACCAATCCACCTTGCGTTCATTATTCGATATGATGGCGACATATTTCAAATTTGCGAACGTGTCGGATCGGTTGTGGGGTTGGACTAGATTTTTACGAGCGAGCGGAGCGAGCGAGCAACGGTCACAATTTCCAAGCTATACATATACCATATATTGTCTTGCATATATTTCGTGCTTGTACCTAATTTTGTCAGCCATTTCGGACATCACGTTGCACTGTACTATGAGGAAACGGTACTAATTATGTGAAACTATTGGTAAACCGTAAACATTTGTCAGAAGGCAATGGGATAAAGACTTCCGGCTCCTCGGGCTGGTGCGAATATATCAGAGTCCGTATGTGCCAAACCGATGGTTTGTGACACACCTTTACGCGTCTCTCGTTCGCTCCTCTCGCACGAAAGCTATAGCCTAACCTAAAACCAATCCATCCTCCGTTCATTATTCGATATGGTGGCGAGAAATTTCAAATTTGCGAACGTGTCAGATCGGTTGTGGGGTTGGACTAGATTTTTACGAGCGAGCGGAGCGAGCGAGCAACGGTCACAATTTCCAAGCTATACATATACCATATATTGTCTTGCATATATTTCGTGCTTGTACCTAATTTTGTCAGCCATTTCGGACATCACATAGCATTGTACTATGTGGAAATAGTACTATTTATGTGAAACTATTCATAAACTGTATACATGTGTCGGTAGGCAATAGGATAAATACTTCCGGCTCCTCGGGCTGGTGCGAATATTTCAATGTCCGTATGTGCCAAACCGTTGGTTTATGACACACCTATACGCGTCTCTCGCTCGCTGCGCTCGCTCGAAAACTATAGCCTAACCTAAAACCAATCCACCTTGCGTTCATTATTCGATATGATGGCGACATATTTCAAATTTGCGAACGTGTCGGATCGGTTGTGGTGTTGGACTAGATTTTTACGAGCGAGCGGAGCGAGCGAGCAACGGTCACAATTTCCAAGCTATATATATACCATATATTGTCTTGCATATATTTCGTGTTATTACCTAATTTTGTCAGCCATTTCGGACATCACATTGCACTGAACTATGAGGAAATAGTACTATTTATGTGAAACTATTCATAAACTGTAAACATGTGTCGGTAGGCAATAGGATAAATACTTCCGGCTCCTCGGGCTGGTGCGAATATTTCAATGTCCGTATGTGCCAAACCGTTTGTTTATGACACACCTATACGCGTCTCTCGCTCGCTGCGCTCGCTCGAAAACTATAGCCTAACCTAAAACCAATCCACCTTGCGTTCATTATTCGATATGATGGCGACATATTTCAAATTTGCGAGCGTGTCGGATCGGTTGTGGGGTTGGACTAGATTTTTACGAGCGAGCGGAGCGAGCGAGCAACGGTCACAATTTCCAAGCTATACATATACCATATATTGTCTTGCATATATTTCGTGCTTGTACCTAATTTTGTCAGCCATTTCGGACATCACGTTGCACTGTACTATGAGGAAACGGTACTAATTATGTGAAACTATTCATAAACTGTAAACATGTGTCGGTAGGCAATAGGATAAATACTTCCGGCTCCTCAGGCTGGTGCGAATATTTCAATGTCCGTATGTGCTAAACCGTTGGTTTATGACACACCTATACGCGTCTCTCGCTCGCTGCGCTCGCTCGAAAACTATAGCCTAACCTAAAACCAATCCACCTTGCGTTCATTATTCGATATGATGGCGACATATTTCAAATTTGCGAACGTGTCGGATCGGTTGTGGGGTTGGACTAGATTTTTACGAGCGAGCGGAGCGAGCGAGCAACGGTCACAATTTCCAAGCTATACATATACCATATATTGTCTTGCATATATTTCGTGCTTGTACCTAATTTTGTCAGCCATTTCGGACATCACGTTGCACTGTACTATGAGGAAACGGTACTAATTATGTGAAACAATTGGCAAACCGTAAACATTTGTCAGAAGGCAATAGGATAAAGACTTCCGGCTCCTCGGGCTGGTGCGAATATATCAGAGTCCGTAAGTGCCAAACCGATGGTTTGTGACACACCTTTACGCGTCTCTCGTTCGCTCCTCTCGCACGAAAGCTATAGCCTAACCTAAAACCAATCCATCCTCCGTTCATTATTCGATATGGTGGCGAGAAATTTCAAATTTGCGAACGTGTCGGATCGGTTGTGGGGTTGGACTAGATTTTTACGAGCGAGCGGAGCGAGCGAGCAACGGTCACAATTTCCAAGCTATACATATACCATATATTGTCTTGCATATATTTCGTGCTTGTACCTAATTTTGTCAGCCATTTCGGACATCACATTGCACTGAACTATGAGGAAATAGTACTATTTATGTGAAACTATTCATAAACTGTAAACATGTGTCGGTAGGCAATAGGATAAATACTTCCGGCTCCTCGGGCTGGTGCGAATATTTCAATGTCCGTATGTGCCAAACCGTTGGTTTATGACACACCTATACGCGTCTCTCGCTCGCTGCGCTCGCTCGAAAACTAGCCTAACCTAAAACCAATCCATCTTGCGTTCATTATTCGATATGATGGCGACATATTTTCAAATTTGCGAACGTGTCGGATCGGTTGTGAGGTTGGACTAGATTTTTTCGAGCGAGCGGAGCGAGCGAGCAACGGTCACAATCTCCAAGCTATACATATACCATATATTGTCTTGCATATATTTCGTGCTTGTACCTAATTTTGTCAGCCATTTCGGACCTCACGTTGCACTGTAATATGAGGAAACGGTACTAATTATGTGAAACTATTGGTAAACCGTAAACATTTGTCAGAAGGCAATAGGATAAAGACTTCCGGCTCCTCGGGCTGGTGCGAATATATCAATGTCCGTATGTGCCAAACCGATGGTTTATGACACACCTATACGCGTCTCACCCTCGCTGCGCTCGCTCGAAAACTATAGCCTAACCTAAAACCAAACCATCTTCCGTTCATTATTCGATATGGTGGCGACATATTTCAAATTTGCGAACGTGTGGGATCGGTTGTGAGGTTGGACTAGATTTTTACGAGCGAGCGAAGCGAGCGAGCAACGGTCACAATTTCCAAGCTATACATATACCTTATATTGCCTTCCATATATTTCGTGTTATTACCTAATTTTGTCAGCCATTTCGGACATCACGTTGCACTGTACTCTGAGGAAATAGTACTATTTATGTGAAACTATTCATAAACTGTAAACATGTGTCGGTAGGCAATAGGATAAATACTTCCGGCTCCTCGGGCTGGTGCGAATATTTCAATGTCCGTATGTGCCAAACCGTTGGTTGATGACACACCTTTACGCGTCTCTCGCTCGCTGCGCTCGCTCGAAAACTATAGCCTAACCTAAAACCAATCCATCTTCCGTTCATTATTCGATATGGTGGCGACATATTTCAAATTTGCGAACGTGTGGGATCGGTTGTGAGGTTGGACTAGATTTTTACGCGCGAGCGGGAGCGAGCGAGCAACGGTCACAATCTCCAAGCAATACATATACCTTATATTGCCTTCCATATATTTAGTGTTATTACATAATTTTGTCAGCCATGTCGGACATCACATTGCACTGTACTATGAGGAAATAGTACTATTTATGTGAAACTATTCATCAACTGTAAACATGTGTCGGTAGACAATAGGATAAATACTTCCGGCTCCTCAGGCTGGTGCGAATATTTCAATGTCCGTATGTGCCAAACCGTTGGTTTATGACACACATATACGCGTCTCTCGCTCGCTGCGCTCGCTCGAAAACTATAGCCTAACCTAAAACCAATCCATCTTGCGTTCATTATTCGATATGATGGCGACATATTTCAAATTTGCGAACGTGTCGGATCGGTTGTGGGGTTGGACTAGATTTTTACGAGCGAGCGGAGCGAGCGAGCAACGGTCACAATTTCCAAGCTATACATATACCATATATTGTCTTGCATATATTTCGTGCTTGTACCTAATTTTGTCAGCCGTTTCGTACATCACATTGCATTGTACTATGTGGAAATAGTACTATTTATGTGAAACTATTCATAAACTGTAAACATGTGTCGGTAGGCAATAGGATAAATACTTCCGGCTCCTCGGGCTGGTGCGAATATTTCAATGTCCGTATGAGCCAAACCGTTGGTTTATGACACACCTATACGCGTCTCTCGCTCGCTGCGCTCGCTCGAAAACTATAGCCTAACCTAAAACCAATCCATCTTCCGTTCATTATTCGATATGGTGGCGACATATTTCAAATTTGCGAACGTGTGGGATCGGTTGTGAGGTTGGACTAGATTTTTACGAGCGAGCGGAGCGAGCGAGCAACGGTCACAATCTCCAAGCTATACATATACCTTATATTGCCTTCCATATATTTCGTGTTATTACATAATTTTGTCAGCCATTTCGGACATCACATTGCACTGTACTATGAGGAAATAGTACTATTTATGTGAAACTATTCATCAACTGTAAACATGTGTCGGTAGACAATAGGATAAATACTTCCGGCTCCTCGGGCTGGTGCGAATATATCAATGTCCGTATGTGCCAAACCGATGGTTTATGACACACATATACGCGTCTCACCCTCGCTGCGCTCGCTCGAAAACTATAGCCTAACCTAAAACCAATCCATCTTCCGTTCATTATTCGATATGGTGGCGACATATTTCAAATTTGCGAACGTGTGGGATCGGTTGTGAGGTTGGACTAGATTTTTACGAGCGAGCGAAGCGAGCGAGCAACGGTCACAATTTCCAAGCTATACATGTACCATATATTGTCTTGCATATATTCGTGCTTGTACCTAATTTTGTCAGCCATTTCGGACATCACGTTGCACTGTACTATGAGGAAACGGTACTATTTATGTGAAACTATTCATAAACTGTAAACATGTGTCGGTAGGCAAGAGGATAAATACTTCCGGCTCCACGGGCTGGTGCGAATATTTCAATGTCCGTATGTGCCAAACCGTTGGTTTATGACACACCTTTACGCGTCTCTCGCTCGCGGCGCTCGCTCGAAAACTATAGCCTAACCTAAAACCAATCCATCTTGCGTTCATTATTCGATATGATGGCGACATATTTCAAATTTGCGAACGTGTCGGATCGGTTGTGAGGTTGGACTAGATTTTTACGAGCGAGCGGAGCGAGCGAGCAACGATCACAATTTCCAACCTATACATACACCTTATATTGCCTTGCATATATGTCGTGTTATTACCTAATTTTGTCAGCCATTTCGGACATCACATTGCATTGTACTATGTGGAAATAGTACTATTTATGTGAAACTATTCATAAACTGTAAACATGTGTCGGTAGGCAATAGGATAAATACTTCCGGCTCCTCGGGCTGGTGCGAATATTTCAATGTCCGTATGAGCCAAACCGTTGGTTTATGACACACCTATACGCGTCTCTCGCTCGCTGCGCTCGCTCGAAAACTATAGCCTAACCTAAAACCAATCCATCTTGCGTTCATTATTCGATATGATGGCGACATATTTCAAATTTGCGAATGTGTCGGATCGGTTGTGGGTTGGACTAGATTTTTACGAGCGAGCGGAGCGAGCGAGCAACGGTCACAATTTCCAAGCTATACATATACCATATATTGTCTTGCATATATTTCGTGCTTGTACCTAATTTTGTCAGCCATTTCGGACATCACGTTGCACTGTACTATGAGGAAACGGTACTAATTATGTGAAACTATTGGTAAACCGTAAACATTTGTGAGAAGGCAATAGGATAAAGACTTCCGGCTCCTCGGGCTGGTGCGAATATATGAATGTCCTTATGTGCCAAACCGTTGGTTTATGACACACCTTTACGCGTCACTCGCTCGCGGCGCTCGCTCGAAAACTATAGCCTAACCTAAAACCAATCCATCTTGCGTTCATTATTCGATATGATGGCGACATATTTCAAATTTGCGAACGTGTCGGATCGGTTGTGAGGTTGGACTAGATTTTTTCGAGCGAGCGGAGCGAGCGAGCAACGGTCACAATTTCCAAGCTATACATATACCATATATTGTCTTGCATATATTTCGTGCTTGTACCTAATTTTGTCAGCCATTTCGGACCTCACGTTGCACTGTAATATGAGGAAACGGTACTAATTATGTGAAACTATTGGTAAACCGTAAACATTTGTCAGAAGGCAATAGGATAATGACTTCCGGCTCCTCGGGCTGGTGCGAATATTTCAACGTCCGTATGTGCCAAACCGTTGGTTTGTGACACCCCTTTACGCGTCTCTCGTTCGCTGCGCTCGCACGAAAGCTATAGCCTAACCTAAAACCAATCCATCTTCCGTTCATTATTCGATATGGTGGCGACATATTTCAAATTTGCGAACGTGTCGGATCGGTTGTGAGGTTGGACTAGATTTTTTCGAGCGAGCGAGCAACGATCACAATTTCCAACCTATACATACACCTTATATTGCCTTGCATATATGTCGTGTGATTACCTAATTTTGTCAGCCATTTCGGACATCACATTGCATTGTACTATGTGGAAATAGTACTATTTATGTGAAACTATTCATAAACTGTAAACATGTGTCGGTAGGCAATAGGATAAATACTTCCGGCTCCTCGGGCTGGTGCGAATATTTCAATGTCCGTATGAGCCAAACCGTTGGTTTATGACACACCTATACGCGTCTCTCGCTCGCTGCGCTCGCTCGAAAACTATAGCCTAACCTAAAACCAATCCATCTTCCGTTCATTATTCGATATGGTGGCGACATATTTCAAATTTGCGAACGTGTGGGATCGGTTGTGAGGTTGGACTAGATTTTTACGAGCGAGCGGAGCGAGCGAGCAACGGTCACAATCTCCAAGCTATACATATACCTTATATTGCCTTCCATATATTTCGTGTTATTACATAATTTTGTCAGCCATTTCGGACATCACATTGCACTGTACTATGAGGAAATAGTACTATTTATGAGAAACTATTCATAAACTGTAAACATGTGTCGGTAGGCAATAGGATAAATACTTCCGGCTGCTCGGGCTGGTGCGAATATTTCAATGTCCGTATGTGCCAAACCGTTGGTTTATGACACACATATACGCGTCTCTCGCTCGCTGCGCTCGCTCGAAAACTATAGCCTAACCTAAAACCAATCCATCTTGCGTTCATTATTCGATATGATGGCGACATATTTCAAATTTGCGAACGTGTCGGATCGGTTGTGGGGTTGGACTAGATTTTTACGAGCGAGCGGAGAGAGCGAGCAACGGTCACAATTTCCAAGCTATACATATACCATATATTGTCTTGCATATATTTCGTGCTTGTACCTAATTTTGTCAGCCATTTCGGACATCACGTTGCACTGTACTATGAGGAAACGAAACTAATTATGTGAAGCTATTGGTAAACCGTAAACATTTGTCAGAAGGCAATAGGATAAAGACTTCCGGCTCCTCGGGCTGGTGCGAATATATCAATGTCCGTATGTGCCAAACCGATGGTTTATGACACACCTATACGCGTCTCACCCTCGCTGCGCTCACTCGAAAACTATAGCCTAACCTAAAACCAATCCATCTTCCGTTCATTATTCGATATGGTGGCGACATATTTCAAATTTGCGAACGTGTGGGATCGGTTGTGAGGTTGGACTAGATTTTTACGAGCGAGCGAAGCGAGCGAGCAACGGTCACAATTTCCAAGCTATACATATACCATATATTGTCTTGCATATATTTCGTGCTTGTACCTAATTTTGTCAGCCATTTCGGACATTACGTTGCACTGTACTATGAGGAAACGGTACTATTTATGTGAAACTATTCATAAACTGTAAACATGTGTCGGTAGGCAAGAGGATAAATAATTCCGGCTCCACGGGCTGGTGCGAATATTTCAATGTCCGTATGTGCCAAACCGTTCGTTTATGACACACCTTTACGCGTCTCTCGCTCGCGGCGCTCGCTCGAAAACTATAGCCTAACCTAAAACCAATCCATCATGCGTTCATTATTCGATATGATGGCGACATATTTCAAATTTGCGAACGTGCCGGATCGGTTGTGAGGTTGGACTAGATTTTTACGAGCGAGCGGAGCGAGCGAGCAACGGTCACAATTTCCAAGCTATACATATACCTTATATTGCCTTCCATATATTTCGTGTTATTACCTAATTTTGTCAGCCATTTCGGACATCACATTGCACTGTACTATGAGGAAACGGTACTGATTATGTGAAACTATTGGTAAACCGTAAACATTTGTCAGAAGGCAATAGGATAAAGACTTCCGGCTCCTCGGGCTGGTGCGAATATTTCAATGTCCGTATGTGCCAAACCGATGGTTTATGACACACCTATACGCGTCTCACGCTCTCTGCGCTCGCTCGAAAACTATAGCCTAACCTAAAACCAATCCATCTTCCGTTCATTATTCGATATGGTGGCGACATATTTCAAATATGCGAACGTGTGGGATCGGTTGTGAGGTTGGACTAGATTTTTACGAGCGAGCGGAGCGAGCGAGCAACGGTCACAATTTCCAAGCTATACATATACCATATATTGTCTTGCATATATTTCGTGCTTGTACCTAATTTTGTCAGCCATTTCGGACATCACGTTGCACTGTACTATGAGGAAACGGTACTGATTATGTGAAACTATTGGTAAACCGTAAACATTTGTCAGAAGGCAATAGGACAAAGACTTCCGGCTCCTCGGGCTGGTGCGAATATATCAATGTCCTTATGTGCCAAACCGTTGGTTTATGACACACCTCTACGCGTCTCTCGCTCGCGGCGCTCGCTCGAAAACTATAGCCTAACCTAAAACCAATCCATCTTGCGTTCATTATTCGATATGATGGCGACATATTTCAAATTTGCGAACGTGTCGGATCGGTTGTGAGGCTGGACTGGATTTTTTCGAGCGAGCGGAGCGAGCGAGCAACGGTCACAATTTCCAAGCTATACATATACCATATATTGTCTTGCATATATTTCGTGCTTGTACCTAATTTTGTCAGCCATTTCGGACATCACGTTGCACTGTACTATGAGGAAACGGTACTAATTATGTGAAACTATTGGTAAACCGTAAACATTTGTCAGAAGGCAATAGGATAAAGACTTCCGGCTCCTCGGGCTGGTGCGAATATATCAATGTCCGTATGTGCCAAACCGATGGTTTGTGACACACCTTTACGCGTCTCTCGTTCGCTGCGCTCGCACGAAAGCTATAGCCTAACCTAAAACCAATCCATCTTCCGTTCATTATTCGATATGGTGGCGATATATTTCAAATTTGCGAACGTGTGGGATCGGTTGTGAGGTTGGACTAGATTTTTACGAGCGAGCGGAGCGAGCGAGCAACGGTCACAATTTCCAATCTATACATATACCTTATATTGCCTTCCATATATTTCGTGTTATTACCTAATTTTGTCAGCCATTTCGGACATCACATTGCACTGTACTATGAGGAAACGGTACTGATTATGTGAAACTATTGGTAAACCGTAAGCATTTGTCAGAAGGCAATAGGATAAAGACTTCCGGCTCCTCGGGCTGGTGCGAATATTTCAATCTCCGTATGTGCCAAACCGTTGGTTTATAACACACCTTTATGCGTCTCTCGCTCGCGGCGCTCGCTCGAAAACTATAGCCTAACCTAAAACCAATCCATCTTGCGTTCATTATTCGATATGATGGCGACATATTTCAAATTTGCGAACGTGCCGGATCGGTTGTGAGGTTGGACTAGATTTTTACGAGCGAGCGAAGCGAGCGAGCAACGGTCACAATTTCCAAGCTATACATATACCATATATTGTCTTGCATATATTTCGTGCTTGTACCTAATTTTGTCAGCCATTTCGGACATCACGTTGCACTGTACTATGAGGAAACGGTACTATTTATGTGAAACTATTCATAAACTGTAAACATGTGTCGGTAGGCAAGAGGATAAATACTTCCGGCTCCACGGGCTGGTGCGAATATTTCAATGTCCGTATGTGCCAAACCGTTGGTTTATGACACACCTTTACGCGTCTCTCGCTCGCGGCGCTCGCTCGAAAACTATAGCCTAACCTAAAACCAATCCATCTTGCGTTCATTATTCGATATGATGGCGACATATTTCAAATTTGCGAACGTGTCGGATCGGTTGTGAGGTTGGACTAGATTTTTACGAGCGAGCGGAGCGAGCGAGCAACGATCACAATTTCCAACCTATACATACACCTTATATTGCCTTGCATATATGTCGTGTTATTACCTAATTTTGTCAGCCATTTCGGACATCACATTGCATTGTACTATGTGGAAATAGTACTATTTATGTGAAACTATTCATAAACTGTAAACATGTGTCGGTAGGCAATAGGATAAATACTTCCGGCTCCTCGGGCTGGTGCGAATATTTCAATGTCCGTATGAGCCAAACCGTTGGTTTATGACACACCTATACGCGTCTCTCGCTCGCTGCGCTCGCTCGAAAACTATAGCCTAACCTAAAACCAATCCATCTTGCGTTCATTATTCGATATGATGGCGACATATTTCAAATTTGCGAATGTGTCGGATCGGTTGTGGGGTTGGACTAGATTTTTACGAGCGAGCGGAGCGAGCGAGCAACGGTCACAATTTCCAAGCTATACATATACCATATATTGTCTTGCATATATTTCGTGCTTGTACCTAATTTTGTCAGCCATTTCGGACATCACGTTGCACTGTACTATGAGGAAACGGTACTAATTATGTGAAACTATTGGTAAACCGTAAACATTTGTGAGAAGGCAATAGGATAAAGACTTCCGGCTCCTCGGGCTGGTGCGAATATATGAATGTCCTTATGTGCCAAACCGTTGGTTTATGACACACCTTTACGCGTCACTCGCTCGCGGCGCTCGCTCGAAAACTATAGCCTAACCTAAAACCAATCCATCTTGCGTTCATTATTCGATATGATGGCGACATATTTCAAATTTGCGAACGTGTCGGATCGGTTGTGAGGTTGGACTAGATTTTTTCGAGCGAGCGGAGCGAGCGAGCAACGGTCACAATTTCCAAGCTATACATATACCATATATTGTCTTGCATATATTTCGTGCTTGTACCTAATTTTGTCAGCCATTTCGGACCTCACGTTGCACTGTAATATGAGGAAACGGTACTAATTATGTGAAACTATTGGTAAACCGTAAACATTTGTCAGAAGGCAATAGGATAATGACTTCCGGCTCCTCGGGCTGGTGCGAATATTTCAACGTCCGTATGTGCCAAACCGTTGGTTTGTGACACCCCTTTACGCGTCTCTCGTTCGCTGCGCTCGCACGAAAGCTATAGCCTAACCTAAAACCAATCCATCTTCCGTTCATTATTCGATATGGTGGCGACATATTTCAAATTTGCGAACGTGTCGGATCGGTTGTGAGGTTGGACTAGATTTTTTCGAGCGAGCGAGCAACGATCACAATTTCCAACCTATACATACACCTTATATTGCCTTGCATATATGTCGTGTGATTACCTAATTTTGTCAGCCATTTCGGACATCACATTGCATTGTACTATGTGGAAATAGTACTATTTATGTGAAACTATTCATAAACTGTAAACATGTGTCGGTAGGCAATAGGATAAATACTTCCGGCTCCTCGGGCTGGTGCGAATATTTCAATGTCCGTATGAGCCAAACCGTTGGTTTATGACACACCTATACGCGTCTCTCGCTCGCTGCGCTCGCTCGAAAACTATAGCCTAACCTAAAACCAATCCATCTTCCGTTCATTATTCGATATGGTGGCGACATATTTCAAATTTGCGAACGTGTGGGATCGGTTGTGAGGTTGGACTAGATTTTTACGAGCGAGCGGAGCGAGCGAGCAACGGTCACAATCTCCAAGCTATACATATACCTTATATTGCCTTCCATATATTTCGTGTTATTACATAATTTTGTCAGCCATTTCGGACATCACATTGCACTGTACTATGAGGAAATAGTACTATTTATGAGAAACTATTCATAAACTGTAAACATGTGTCGGTAGGCAATAGGATAAATACTTCCGGCTGCTCGGGCTGGTGCGAATATTTCAATGTCCGTATGTGCCAAACCGTTGGTTTATGACACACATATACGCGTCTCTCGCTCGCTGCGCTCGCTCGAAAACTATAGCCTAACCTAAAACCAATCCATCTTGCGTTCATTATTCGATATGATGGCGACATATTTCAAATTTGCGAACGTGTCGGATCGGTTGTGGGGTTGGACTAGATTTTTACGAGCGAGCGGAGAGAGCGAGCAACGGTCACAATTTCCAAGCTATACATATACCATATATTGTCTTGCATATATTTCGTGCTTGTACCTAATTTTGTCAGCCATTTCGGACATCACGTTGCACTGTACTATGAGGAAACGAAACTAATTATGTGAAGCTATTGGTAAACCGTAAACATTTGTCAGAAGGCAATAGGATAAAGACTTCCGGCTCCTCGGGCTGGTGCGAATATATCAATGTCCGTATGTGCCAAACCGATGGTTTATGACACACCTATACGCGTCTCACCCTCGCTGCGCTCGCTCGAAAACTATAGCCTAACCTAAAACCAATCCATCTTCCGTTCATTATTCGATATGGTGGCGACATATTTCAAATTTGCGAACGTGTGGGATCGGTTGTGAGGTTGGACTAGATTTTTACGAGCGAGCGAAGCGAGCGAGCAACGGTCACAATTTCCAAGCTATACATATACCATATATTGTCTTGCATATATTTCGTGCTTGTACCTAATTTTGTCAGCCATTTCGGACATTACGTTGCACTGTACTATGAGGAAACGGTACTATTTATGTGAAACTATTCATAAACTGTAAACATGTGTCGGTAGGCAAGAGGATAAATAATTCCGGCTCCACGGGCTGGTGCGAATATTTCAATGTCCGTATGTGCCAAACCGTTCGTTTATGACACACCTTTACGCGTCTCTCGCTCGCGGCGCTCGCTCGAAAACTATAGCCTAACCTAAAACCAATCCATCATGCGTTCATTATTCGATATGA
This sequence comes from Bombus affinis, assembly GCF_024516045.1. Classification (NCBI taxonomy): domain Eukaryota; kingdom Metazoa; phylum Arthropoda; class Insecta; order Hymenoptera; family Apidae; genus Bombus; species Bombus affinis. The sequence continues at coordinate 893,830 of NW_026108825.1, forward strand.
TGGCGACATATTTCAAATTTGCGAACGTGCCGGATCGGTTGTGAGGTTGGACTAGATTTTTACGAGCGAGCGGAGCGAGCGAGCAACGGTCACAATTTCCAAGCTATACATATACCTTATATTGCCTTCCATATATTTCGTGTTATTACCTAATTTTGTCAGCCATTTCGGACATCACATTGCACTGTACTATGAGGAAACGGTACTGATTATGTGAAACTATTGGTAAACCGTAAACATTTGTCAGAAGGCAATAGGATAAAGACTTCCGGCTCCTCGGGCTGGTGCGAATATTTCAATGTCCGTATGTGCCAAACCGATGGTTTATGACACACCTATACGCGTCTCACGCTCTCTGCGCTCGCTCGAAAACTATAGCCTAACCTAAAACCAATCCATCTTCCGTTCATTATTCGATATGGTGGCGACATATTTCAAATATGCGAACGTGTGGGATCGGTTGTGAGGTTGGACTAGATTTTTACGAGCGAGCGGAGCGAGCGAGCAACGGTCACAATTTCCAAGCTATACATATACCATATATTGTCTTGCATATATTTCGTGCTTGTACCTAATTTTGTCAGCCATTTCGGACATCACGTTGCACTGTACTATGAGGAAACGGTACTGATTATGTGAAACTATTGGTAAACCGTAAACATTTGTCAGAAGGCAATAGGACAAAGACTTCCGGCTCCTCGGGCTGGTGCGAATATATCAATGTCCTTATGTGCCAAACCGTTGGTTTATGACACACCTCTACGCGTCTCTCGCTCGCGGCGCTCGCTCGAAAACTATAGCCTAACCTAAAACCAATCCATCTTGCGTTCATTATTCGATATGATGGCGACATATTTCAAATTTGCGAACGTGTCGGATCGGTTGTGAGGCTGGACTGGATTTTTTCGAGCGAGCGGAGCGAGCGAGCAACGGTCACAATTTCCAAGCTATACATATACCATATATTGTCTTGCATATATTTCGTGCTTGTACCTAATTTTGTCAGCCATTTCGGACATCACGTTGCACTGTACTATGAGGAAACGGTACTAATTATGTGAAACTATTGGTAAACCGTAAACATTTGTCAGAAGGCAATAGGATAAAGACTTCCGGCTCCTCGGGCTGGTGCGAATATATCAATGTCCGTATGTGCCAAACCGATGGTTTGTGACACACCTTTACGCGTCTCTCGTTCGCTGCGCTCGCACGAAAGCTATAGCCTAACCTAAAACCAATCCATCTTCCGTTCATTATTCGATATGGTGGCGATATATTTCAAATTTGCGAACGTGTGGGATCGGTTGTGAGGTTGGACTAGATTTTTACGAGCGAGCGGAGCGAGCGAGCAACGGTCACAATTTCCAATCTATACATATACCTTATATTGCCTTCCATATATTTCGTGTTATTACCTAATTTTGTCAGCCATTTCGGACATCACATTGCACTGTACTATGAGGAAACGGTACTGATTATGTGAAACTATTGGTAAACCGTAAGCATTTGTCAGAAGGCAATAGGATAAAGACTTCCGGCTCCTCGGGCTGGTGCGAATATTTCAATCTCCGTATGTGCCAAACCGTTGGTTTATAACACACCTTTATGCGTCTCTCGCTCGCGGCGCTCGCTCGAAAACTATAGCCTAACCTAAAACCAACCTATCTTGCGTTCATTATTCGATATTATGGCGACATATTTCAAATTTGCGAACGTGTCGGATCGGTTGTGGGGTTGGACTAGATTTTTACGAGCGAGCGGATCGAGCGAGCAACGGTCACAATTTCCGAGCTATACATATACCATATAATGTCTTGCATATATTTCGTGCTTGTACCTAATTTTGTCAGCCATTTCGGACATCACGTTGCACTGTACTATGAGGAAACGGTACTGATTATGTGAAACTATTGGTAAACCGTAAACATTTGTCAGAAGGCAATAGGATAAAGACTTCCGGCTCCTCGGGCTGGTGCGAATATATCAATGTCCGTATGTGCCAAACCGATGGTTTGTGACACACCTTTACGCGTCTCTCGTTCGCTGCGCTCGCACGAAAGCTATAGCCTAACCCAAAACCGATCCATCTTCCGTTCATTACTCGATATGGTGGCGACATATTTCAAATTTGCGAACGTGTGGGATCGGTTGTGAGGTTGGACTAGATTTTTACGAGCGAGCGGAGCGAGCGAGCAACGGTCACAATTTCCAAGCTATACATATACCTTATATTGCCTTCCAAATATTTCGTGTTATTACCTAATTTTGTCAGCCATTTCGGACATCACATTGCACTGTACTATGAGGAAATAGTACTATTTATGTGAAACTATTCATAAACTGTAAACATGTGTCGGTAGGCAATAGGATAAATACTTCCGGCTCCTCGGGCTGGTGCGAATATTTCAATGTCCGTATGTGCCAAACCGTTGGTTTATGACACACCTTTATGCGTCTCTCGCTCGCGGCGCTCGCTCGAAAACTATAGCCTAACCTAAAACCAATCCATCTTGCGTTCATTATTCGATATGATGGCGACATATTTCAAATTTGCGAACGTGTCGGATCGGTTGTGGGGTTGGACTAGATTTTTACGAGCGAGCGGATCGAGCGAGCAACGGTCACAATTTCCAAGCTATACATATACCATATATTGTCTTGCATATATTTCGTGCTTGTACCTAATTTTGTCAGCCATTTCGGACATCACGTTGCACTGTACTATGAGGAAACGGTACTGATTAAGTGAAACTATTGCTAAACCGTAAACATTTGTCAGAAGGCAATAGGATAAAGACTTCCGGCTCCTCGGGCTGGTGCGAATATATCAATGTCCGTATGTGCCAAACCGATGGTTTGTGACACGCCTTTACGCGTCTCACGCTCTCTGCGCTCGCTCGAAAACTATAGCCTAACCTAAAACCGATCCATCTTCCGTTCATTACTCGATATGGTGGCGACATATTTCAAATTTGCGAACGTGTGGGATCGGTTGTGAGGTTGGACTAGATTTTTACGAGCGAGCGGAGCGAGCGAGCAACGGTCACAATTTCCAAGCTATACATATACCATATATTGTCTTGCATATATTTCGTGCTTGTACCTAATTTTGTCAGCCATTTCGGACATCACGTTGCACTGTACTATGAGGAAACTGTACTGATTATGTGAAACTATTGGTAAACCGTAAACATTTGTCAGAAGGCAATAGGACAAAGACTTCCGGCTCCTCGGGCTGGTGCGAATATATCAATGTCCTTATGTGCCAAACCGTTGGTTTATGACACACCTCTACGCGTCTCTCGCTCGCGGCGCTCGCTCGAAAACTATAGCCTAACCTAAAACCAATCCATCTTGCGTTCATTATTCGATATGATGGCGACATATTTCAAATTTGCGAACGTGTCGGATCGGTTGTGAGGCTGGACTAGATTTTTTCGAGCGAGCGGAGCGAGCGAGCAACGGTCACAATTTCCAAGCTATACATATACCATATATTGTCTTGCATATATTTCGTGCTTGTACCTAATTTTGTCAGCCATTTCGGACATCACGTTGCACTGTACTATGAGGAAACGGTACTAATTATGTGAAACTATTGGTAAACCGTAAACATTTGTCAGAAGGCAATAGGATAAAGACTTCCGGCTCCTCGGGCTGGTGCGAATATATCAATGTCCGTATGTGCCAAACCGATGGTTTGTGACACACCTTTACGCGTCTCTCGTTCGCTGCGCTCGCACGAAAGCTATAGCCTAACCTAAAACCAATCCATCTTCCGTTCATTATTCGATATGGTGGCGATATATTTCAAATTTGCGAACGTGTGGGATCGGTTGTGAGGTTGGACTAGATTTTTACGAGCGAGCGGAGCGAGCGAGCAACGGTCACAATTTCCAATCTATACATATACCTTATATTGCCTTCCATATATTTCGTGTTATTACCTAATTTTGTCAGCCATTTCGGACATCACATTGCACTGTACTATGAGGAAACGGTACTGATTATGTGAAACTATTGGTAAACCGTAAGCATTTGTCAGAAGGCAATAGGATAAAGACTTCCGGCTCCTCGGGCTGGTGCGAATATTTCAATCTCCGTATGTGCCAAACCGTTGGTTTATAACACACCTTTATGCGTCTCTCGCTCGCGGCGCTCGCTCGAAAACTATAGCCTAACCTAAAACCAACCTATCTTGCGTTCATTATTCGATATTATGGCGACATATTTCAAATTTGCGAACGTGTCGGATCGGTTGTGGGGTTGGACTAGATTTTTACGAGCGAGCGGATCGAGCGAGCAACGGTCACAATTTCCGAGCTATACATATACCATATATTGTCTTGCATATATTTCGTGCTTGTACCTAATTTTGTCAGCCATTTCGGACATCACGTTGCACTGTACTATGAGGAAACGGTACTGATTATGTGAAACTATTGGTAAACCGTAAACATTTGTCAGAAGGCAATAGGATAAAGACTTCCGGCTCCTCGGGCTGGTGCGAATATATCAATGTCCGTATGTGCCAAACCGATGGTTTGTGACACACCTTTACGCGTCTCTCGTTCGCTGCGCTCGCACGAAAGCTATAGCCTAACCTAAAACCGATCCATCTTCCGTTCATTACTCGATATGGTGGCGACATATTTCAAATTTGCGAACGTGTGGGATCGGTTGTGAGGTTGGACTAGATTTTTACGAGCGAGCGGAGCGAGCGAGCAACGGTCACAATTTCCAAGCTATACATATACCTTATATTGCCTTCCAAATATTTCGTGTTATTACCTAATTTTGTCAGCCATTTCGGACATCACATTGCACTGTACTATGAGGAAATAGTACTATTTATGTGAAACTATTCATAAACTGTAAATATGTGTCGGTAGGCAATAGGATAAATACTTCCGGCTCCTCGGGCTGGTGCGAATATTTCAATGTCCGTATGTGCCAAACCGTTGGTTTATGACACACCTTTATGCGTCTCTCGCTCGCGGCGCTCGCTCGAAAACTATAGCCTAACCTAAAACCAATCCATCTTGCGTTCATTATTCGATATGATGGCGACATATTTCAAATTGGCGAACGTGTCGGATCGGTTGTGGGGTTGGACTAGATTTTTACGAGCGAGCGGATCGAGCGAGCAACGGTCACAATTTCCAAGCTATACATATACCATATATTGTCTTGCATATATTTCGTGCTTGTACCTAATTTTGTCAGCCATTTCGGACATCACGTTGCACTGTACTATGAGGAAACGGTACTGATTAAGTGAAACTATTGCTAAACCGTAAACATTTGTCAGAAGGCAATAGGATAAAGACTTCCGGCTCCTCGGGCTGGTGCGAATATATCAATGTCCGTATGTGCCAAACCGATGGTTTGTGACACACCTTTACGCGTCTCTCGTTCGCTGCGCTCGCACGAAAGCTATAGCCTAACCTAAAACCGATCCATCTTCCGTTCATTACTCGATATGGTGGCGACATATTTCAAATTTGCGAACGTGTGGGATCGGTTGTGAGGTTGGACTAGATTTTTACGAGCGAGCGGAGCGAGCGAGCAACGGTCACAATTTCCAAGCTATACATATACCTTATATTGCCTTCCATATATTTCGTGTTATTACCTAATTTTGTCAGCCATTTCGGACATCACATTGCACTGTACTATGAGGAAATAGTACTATTTATGTGAAACTATTCATAAACTGTAAACATGTGTCGGTAGGCAATAGGATAAATACTTCCGGCTCCTCGGGCTGGTGCGAATATTTCAATGTCCGTATGTGCCAAACCGTTGGTTTATGACACACCTTTATGCGTCTCTCGCTCGCGGCGCTCGCTCGAAAACTATAGCCTAACCTAAAACCAATCCATCTTGCGTTCATTATTCGATATGATGGCGACATATTTCAAATTTGCGAACGTGTCGGATCGGTTGTGGGGTTGGACTAGATTTTTACGAGCGAGCGGATCGAGCGAGCAACGGTCACAATTTCCAAGCTATACATATACCATATATTGTCTTGCATATATTTCGTGCTTGTACCTAATTTTGTCAGCCATTTCGGACATCACGTTGCACTGTACTATGAGGAAACGGTACTGATTAAGTGAAACTATTGCTAAACCGTAAACATTTGTCAGAAGGCAATAGGATAAAGACTTCCGGCTCCTCGGGCTGGTGCGAATATATCAATGTCCGTATGTGCGAAACCGATGGTTTGTGACACACCTTTACGCGTCTCACGCTCTCTGCGCTCGCTCGAAAACTATAGCCTAACCTAAAACCGATCCATCTTCCGTTCATTACTCGATATGGTGGCGACATATTTCAAATTTGCGAACGTGTGGGATCGGTTGTGAGGTTGGACTAGATTTTTACGAGCGAGCGGAGCGAGCGAGCAACGGTCACAATTTCCAAGCTATACATATACCATATATTGTCTTGCATATATTTCGTGCTTGTACCTAATTTTGTCAGCCATTTCGGACATCACGTTGCACTGTACTATGAGGAAACGGTACTGATTATGTGAAACTATTGGTAAACCGTAAACATTTGTCAGAAGGCAATAGGACAAAGACTTCCGGCTCCTCGGGCTGGTGCGAATATATCAATGTCCTTATGTGCCAAACCGTTGGTTTATGACACACCTCTACGCGTCTCTCGCTCGCGGCGCTCGCTCGAAAACTATAGCCTAACCTAAAACCAATCCATCTTGCGTTCAGTATTCGATATGATGGCGACATATTTCAAATTTGCGAACGTGTCGGATCGGTTGTGAGGCTGGACTAGATTTTTTTGAGCGAGCGGAGCGAGCGAGCAACGGTCACAATTTCCAAGCTATACATATACCATATATTGTCTTGCATATATTTCGTGCTTGTACCTAATTTTGTCAGCCATTTCGGACATCACGTTGCACTGTACTATGAGGAAACGGTACTAATTATGTGAAACTATTGGTAAACCGTAAACATTTGTCAGAAGGCAATAGGATAAAGACTTCCGGCTCCTCGGGCTGGTGCGAATATATCAATGTCCGTATGTGCCAAACCGATGGTTTGTGACACACCTTTACGCGTCTCTCGTTCGCTGCGCTCGCACGAAAGCTATAGCCTAACCTAAAACCAATCCATCTTCCGTTCATTATTCGATATGGTGGCGATATATTTCAAATTTGCGAACGTGTGGGATCGGTTGTGAGGTTGGACTAGATTTTTACGAGCGAGCGGAGCGAGCGAGCAACGGTCACAATTTCCAATCTATACATATACCTTATATTGCCTTCCATATATTTCGTGTTATTACCTAATTTTGTCAGCCATTTCGGACATCACATTGCACTGTACTATGAGGAAATAGTACTATTTATGTGAAACTATTCATAAACTGTAAATATGTGTCGGTAGGCAATAGGATAAATACTTCCGGCTCCTCGGGCTGGTGCCAATATTTCAATGTCCGTATGTGCCAAACCGTTGGTTTATGACACACCTTTATGCGTCTCTCGCTCGCGGCGCTCGCTCGAAAACTATAGCCTAACCTAAAACCAATCCATCTTGCGTTCATTATTCGATGTGATGGCGACATATTTCAAATTTGCGAACGTGTCGGATCGGTTGTGGGGTTGGACTAGATTTTTACGAGCGAGCGGATCGAGCGAGCAACGGTCACAATTTCCAAGCTATACATATACCATATATTGTCTTGCATATATTTCGTGCTTGTACCTAATTTTGTCAGCCATTTCGGACATCACGTTGCACTGTACTATGAGGAAACGGTACTGATTAAGTGAAACTATTGCTAAACCGTAAACATTTGTCAGAAGGCAATAGGATAAAGACTTCCGGCGCCTCGGGCTGGTGCGAATATATCAATGTCCGTATGTGCCAAACCGATGGTTTGTGACACACCTTTACGCGTCTCTCGTTCGCTGCGCTCGCACGAAAGCTATAGCCTAACCTAAAACCGATCCATCTTCCGTTCATTACTCGATATGGTGGCGACATATTTCAAATTTGCGAACGTGTGGGATCGTTTGTGAGGTTGGACTAGATTTTTACGAGCGAGCGGAGCGAGCGAGCAACGGTCACAATTTCCAAGCTATACATATACCTTATATTGCCTTCCATATATTTCGTGTTATTACCTAATTTTGTCAGCCATTTCGGACATCACATTGCACTGTACTATGAGGAAATAGTAGTATTTATGTGAAACTATTCATAAACTGTAAACATGTGTCGGTAGGCAATAGGATAAATACTTCCGGCTCCTCGGGCTGGTGCGAATATTTCAATGTCCGTATGTGCCAAACCGTTGGTTTATGATACACCTTTACGCGTCTCTCGCTCGCTGCGCTCGCTCGAAAACTATAGCCTAACCTAAAACCAATCCATCTTGCGTTCATTATTCGATATGATGGCGACATATTTCAAATTTGCGAACGTGTCGGATCGGTTGTGGGGTTGGACTAGATTTTTACGAGCGAGCGGATCGAGCGAGCAACGGTCACAATTTCCAAGCTATACATATACCATATATTGTCTTGCATATATTTCGTGCTTGTAACTAATTTTGTCAGCCATTTCGGACATCACGTTGCACTGTACTATGAGGAAACGGTACTGATTATGTGAAACTATTGGTAAACCGGAAACATTTGTCAGAAGGCAATAGGATAAAATCTTCCGGCTCCTCGGGCTTGTGCGAATATATCAATGTCCGTATGTGCCAAACCGATGGTTTGTGACACACCTTTACGCGTCTCTCGTTCGCTGCGCTCGCACGAAAGCTATAGCCTAACCAAAAACCAATCCATCTTCCGTTCATTATTCGATATGGTGGCGACATATTTCAAATTTGCGAACGTGTGGGATCGGTTGTGAGGTTGGACTAGATTTTTACGAGCGAGCGGAGCGAGCGAGCAACGGTCACAATTTCCAAGCTATACATATACCTTATATTGCCTTCCATATATTTCGTGTTATTACCCAATTTTGTCAGCCATTTCGGACATCACATTGCACTGTACTATGAGGAAATAGTACTATTTATGTGAAACTATTCATAAACTGTAAACATGTGTCGGTAGGCAATAGGATAAATACTTCCGGCTCCTCGGGCTGGTGCGAATATTTCAATGTCCGTATGTGCCAAACCGTTGGTTTATGACACACCTTTATGCGTCTCTCGCTCGCGGAGCTCGCTCGAAAACTATAGCCTAACCTAAAACCAATCCATCTAACGTTCATTATTCGATATGATGGCGACATATTTCAAATTTGCGAACGTGTCGGATCGGTTGTGGGATTGGACTAGATTCTTACGAGCGAGCGGAGCGAGCGAGCAACGGTCACAATTTCCAAGCTATACATATACCATATATTGTCTTGCATATATTTCGTGCTTGTACCAAATTTTGTCAGCCATTTCGGACATCACGTTGCACTGTACTATGAGGAAACGGTACTGATTATGTGAAACCATTGGTAAACCGTAAACATTTGTCAGAAGGCAATAGGATAGAGACTTCCGGCTCCTCGGGCTGGTGCGAATATATAAATGTCCGTATGTGCCAAACCGATGGTTTGTGACACACCTTTACGCGTCTCTCGTTCGCTGCGCTCGCACGAAAGCTATAGCCTAACCTAAAACCAATCCATCTTCCGTTCATTATTCGATATGGTGGCGACGTATTTCAAATTTGCGAACGTGTGGGATCGGTTGTGAGGTTGGACTAGATTTTTACGAGCGAGCGGAGCGAGCGAGCAACGGTCACAATTTCCAAGCTATAGATATACCTTATATTGCCTTCCATATATTTCGTGTTATTACCTAATTTTGTTAGCCATTTCGGACATCACATTGCACTGTACTATGAGGAAATAGTACTATTTATGTGAAACTATTCATAAACTGTAAACATGTGTCGGTAGGCAATAGGATAAATACTTCCGGCTCCTCGGGCTGGTGCGAATATTTCAATGTCCGTATGTGCCAAACCGTTGGTTTATGACACACCTTTATGCGTCTCTCGCTCGCGGAGCTCGCTCGAAAACTATAGCCTAACCTAAAACCAATCCATCTAACGTTCATTATTCGATATGATGGCGACATATTTCAAATTTGCGAACGTGTCGGATCGGTTGTGGGATTGGACTAGATTCTTACGAGCGAGCGGAGCGAGCGAGCAACGGTCACAATTTCCAAGCTATACATATACCATATATTGTCTTGCATATATTTCGTGCTTGTACCAAATTTTGTCAGCCATTTCGGACATCACGTTGCACTGTACTATGAGGAAACGGTACTAATTATGTGAAACTATTGGTAAACCGTAAACATTTGTCAGAAGGCAATAGGATGAAGACTTCCGGCTCCTAGGGCTGGTGCGAATATTTCAATGTCCGTATGTGCCAAACCGTTGGTTTGTGACACACCTATACGCGACTCTCGTCCGCTGCGCTCTCGCGAAAGCTATAGCCTAACCTAAAACCAATCCATCTTCCGTTCATTATTCGATATGGTGGCGACATATTTCAAATTTGCGAACGTGTCGGATCGGTTGTGGGGTTGGACTAGATTCTTACGAGCGAGCGGATCGAGCGAGCAACGGTCACAATTTCCAAGCTATACATATACCATATATTGTCTTGCATATATTTCGTGCTTGTACCTAATTTGTCAGCCATTTCGGACATCACGTTGCACTGTACTATGAGGAAACGGTACTGATTATGTGAAACTATTGGTAAACCGGAAACATTTGTCAGAAGGCAATAGGATAAAGTCTTCCGGCTCCTCGGGCTGGTGCGAATATATCAATGTCCGTATGTGCCAAACCGATGGTTTGTGACACACCTTTACGCGTCTCTCGTTCGCTGCGCTCGCACGAAAGCTATAGCCTAACCAAAAACCAATCCATCTTCCGTTCATTATTCGATATGGTGGCGACATATTTCAAATTTGCGAACGTGTGGGATCGGTTGTGAGGTTGGACTAGATTTTTACGAGCGAGCGGAGCGAGCGAGCAACGGGTACAATTTCCAAGCTATACATATACCTTATATTGCCTTCCATATATTTCGTGTTATTACCTAATTTTGTCAGCCATTTCGGACATCACATTGCACTGTACTATGAGGAAATAGTACTATTTATGTGAAACTATTCATAAACTGTAAACATGTGTCGGTAGGCAATAAGATAAATACTTCCGGCTCCACGGGCTGGTGCGAATATTTCAATGTCCGTATGTGCCAAACCGTTGGTTTATGACACACCTTTACACGTCTCTCGCTCGCTGCGCTCGCTCGAAAACTATAGCCTAACCTAAAACCAATCCATCTTGCGATCATTATTCGATATGGTGGCGACATATTTCAAATTTGCGAACGTGTCGGATCGGTTGTGGGGTTGGACTAGATTCTTACGAGCGAGCGGATCGAGCGAGCAACGGTCACAATTTCCAAGCTATACATATACCATATATTGTCTTGCATATATTTCGTGCTTGTACCTAATTTGTCAGCCATTTCGGACATCACGTTGCACTGTACTATGAGGAAACGGTACTGATTATGTGAAACTATTGGTAAACCGGAAACATTTGTCAGAAGGCAATAGGATAAAGTCTTCCGGCTCCTCGGGCTGGTGCGAATATATCAATGTCCGTATGTGCCAAACCGATGGTTTGTGACACACCTTTACGCGTCTCTCGTTCGCTGCGCTCGCACGAAAGCTATAGCCTAACCTAAAACCAATCCATCTTCCGTTTATTATTCGATATGGTGGCGACATATTTCAAATTTGCGAACGTGTGGGATCGGTTGTGAGGTTGGACTAGATTTTTACGAGCGAGCGGAGCGAGCGAGCAACGGTCACAATTTCCAAGCTATACATATACCTTATATTGCCTTCCATATATTTCGTGTTATTACCTAATTTTGTCAGCCATTTCGGACATCACATTGCACTGTACTATGAGGAAATAGTACTATTTATGTGAAACTATTCATAAACTGTAAACATGTGTCGGTAGGCAATAGGATAAATACTTCCGGCTCCTCGGGCTGGCGCGAATATTTCAATGTCCGTATGTGCCAAACCGTTGGTTTATGACACACCTTTACGCGTCTCTCGCTCGCTGCGCTCGCTCGAAAACTATAGCCTAACCTAAAACCAATCCATCTTGCGATCATTATTCGATATGATGGCGACATATTTCAAATTTGCGAACGTGTCGGATCGGTTGTGGGGTTGGACTAGATTTTTACGAGCGAGCGGAGCGAGCGAGCAACGGTCACAATTTCCAAGCTATACATATACCATATATTGTCTTGCATATATTTCGTGCTTGCACCTAATTTTGTCAGCCATTTCGGACATCACGTTGCACTGTACTACGAGGAAACGGTACTAATTATGTGAAACCATTGGTAAACCGTAAACATTTGTCAGAAGGCAATAGGATAGAGACTTCCGGCTCCTCGGGCTGGTGCGAATATATAAATGTCCGTATGTGCCAAACCGATGGTTTGTGACACACCTTTACGCGTCTCTCGTTCGCTGCGCTCGCACGAAAGCTATAGCCTAACCTAAAACCAATCCATCTTCCGTTCATTATTCGATATGGTGGCGACGTATTTCAAATTTGCGAACGTGTGGGATCGGTTGTGAGGTTGGACTAGATTTTTACGAGCGAGCGGAGCGAGCGAGCAACGGTCACAATTTCCAAGCTATAGATATACCTTATATTGCCTTCCATATATTTCGTGTTATTACCTAATTTTGTTAGCCATTTCGGACATCACATTGCACTGTACTATGAGGAAATAGTACTATTTATGTGAAACTATTCATAAACTGTAAACATGTGTCGGTAGGCAATAGGATAAATACTTCCGGCTCCTCGGGCTGGTGCGAATATTTCAATGTCCGTATGTGCCAAACCGTTGGTTTATGACACACCTTTATGCGTCTCTCGCTCGCTGCGCTCGCTCGAAAACTATAGCCTAACCTAAAACCAATCCATCTTGCGTTCATTATTCGATATGATGGCGACATATTTCAAATTTGCGAACGTGTCGGATCGGTTGTGAGGTTGGACTAGATTTTTACGATCGAGCGGAGCGAGCGAGCAACGGTCAAAATTTCCAAGCTATACATATACCATATATTGTCTTGCATATATTTCGTGCTTGTACCTAATTTTGTCAGCCATTTCGGACATCACATTGCACTGAACTATGAGGAAATAGTACTATTTATGTGAAACTATTCATAAACTGTAAACATGTGTCGGTAGGCAATAGGATAAATACTTCCGGCTCCTCGGGCTGGTGCGAATATTTCAATGTCGTTATGTGCCAAACCGTTGGTTTGTGACACACCTTTACGCGTCTCTCGCTCGCGGCGCTCGCTCGAAAACTATAGCCTAACCTAAAACCAATCCATCTTGCGGTCATTATTCGATATGATGGCGACATATTTCAAATTTGCGAACGTGTCGGATCGGTTGCGAGGTTGGACTAGATTTTTTCGAGCGAGCGGAGCGAGCTAGCAACGGTCACAATTTCCAAGCTATACATATACCTTATATTGCCTTCCATATATTTCCTGTTATTACCTAATTTTGTCAGCCATTTCGGACATCACATTGCACTGTACTATGAGGAAATAGTACTATTTATGTGAAACTATTCATAAACTGTAAACATGTGTCGGTAGGCAATAGGATAAATACTTCCGGCTCCTCGGGCTGGTGCGAATATTTCAATGTCCGTATGTGCCAAACCGTTGGTTTATGACACACCTTTACGCGTCTCTCGCTCGCGGCGCTCGCTCGAAAACTATAGCCTAACCTAAAACCAATCCATCTTGCGTTCATTATTCGATATGATGGCGACATATTTCAAATTTGCGAACGTGTCGGATCGGTTGTGGGGTTGGACTAGATTCTTACGAGCGAGCGGATCGAGCGAGCAACGGTCACAATTTCCAAGCTATACATATACCATATATTGTCTTGCATATATTTCGTGCTTCTACCTAATTTTGTCAGCCATTTCGGACATCACGTTGCACTGTACAATGAGGAAACGGTACTAATTATGTGAAACTATTGGTAAACCGTAAACATTTGTCAGAAGGCAATAGGATAAAGACTTCCGGCTCCTCGGGCTGGTGCGAATATAACAATGTCCGTATGTGCCAAACCAATGGTTTGTGACACACCTTTACGCGTCTCTCGTTCGCTGCGCTCGCACGAAAGCTATAGCCTAACCTAAAACCAATCCATCTTCCGTTCATTATTCGATATGGTGGCGACATATTTCAAATTTGCGAACGTGTGGGATCGGTTGTGAGGTTGGACTAGATTTTTACGAGCGAGCGGAGCGAGCGAGCAACGGTCACAATTTCCAAGCTATACATATACCTTATATTGCCTTCCATATATTTCGTGTTATTACCTAATTTTGTCAGCCATTTCGGACATCACATTGCACTGTACTATGAGGAAACGGTACTAATTATGTGAAACTATTGGTAAACCGTAAACATTTGTCAGAAGGCAATAGGATAAAGACTTCCGGCTCCTCGGGCTGGTGCGAATATATCAATGTCCGTATGTGCCAAACCGATGGTTTGTGACACACCTTTACGCGTCTCTCGTTCGCTGCGCTCGCACGAAAGCTATACCCTAACCTAAAACCAATCCATCTTCCGTTCATTATTCGATATGGTGGCGACATATTTCAAATTTGAGAACGTGTCGGATCGGTTGTGAGGTTGGACTAGATTTTTACGAGCGAGCGGAGCGAGCGAGCAACGGTCACAATTTCCAAGCTATACATATACCTTATATTGCCTTCCATATATTTCGTGTTATTACCTAATTTTGTTAGCCATTTCGGACATCACATTGCACTGTACTATGAGGAAATAGTACTATTTATGTGAAACTATTCATAAACTGTAAACATGTGTCGGTAGGCAATAGGATAAATACTTCCGGCTCCTCGGGCTGGTGCGAATATTTCAATGTCCGTATGTGCCAAACCGTTGGTTTATGACACACCTTTATGCGTCTCTCGCTCGCGGAGCTCGCTCGAAAACTATAGCCTAACCTAAAACCAATCCATCTAACGTTCATTATTCGATATGATGGCGACATATTTCAAATTTGCGAACGTGTCGGATCGGTTGTGGGATTGGACTAGATTCTTACGAGCGAGCGGAGCGAGCGAGCAACGGTCACAATTTCCAAGCTATACATATACCATATATTGTCTTGCATATATTTCGTGCTTGTACCTAATTTTGTCAGCCATTTCGGACATCACGTTGCACTGTACTATGAGGAAACGGTACTAATTATGTGAAACTATTGGTAAACCGTAAACATTTGTCAGAAGGCAATAGGATAAAGACTTCCGGCTCCTCGGGCTGGTGCGAATATTTCAATGTCCGTATGTGCCAAACCGTTGGTTTATGACACACCTTTACGCGTCTCTCGCTCGCGGCGCTCGCTCGAAAACTATAGCCTAACCTAAAACCAATCCATCTTGCGTTCATTATTCGATATGATGGCGACATATTTCAAATTTGCGAACGTGTCGGATCGGTTGTGGGGTTGGACTAGATTCTTACGAGCGAGCGGATCGAGCGAGCAACGGTCACAATTTCCAAGCTATACATATACCATATATTGTCTTGCATATATTTCGTGCTTCTACCTAATTTTGTCAGCCATTTCGGACATCACGTTGCACTGTACTATGAGGAAACGGTACTAATTATGTGAAACTATTGGTAAACCGTAAACATTTGTCAGAAGGCAATAGGATAAAGACTTCCGGCTCCTCGGGCTGGTGCGAATATAACAATGTCCGTATGTGCCAAACCAATGGTTTGTGACACACCTTTACGCGTCTCTCGTTCGCTGCGCTCGCACGAAAGCTATAGCCTAACCTAAAACCAATCCATCTTCCGTTCATTATTCGATATGGTGGCGACATATTTCAAATTTGCGAACGTGTGGGATCGGTTGTGAGGTTGGACTAGATTTTTACGAGCGAGCGGAGCGAGCGAGCAACGGTCACAATTTCCAAGCTATACATATACCTTATATTGCCTTCCATATATTTCGTGTTATTACCTAATTTTGTCAGCCATTTCGGACATCACATTGCACTGTACTATGAGGAAACGGTACTAATTATGTGAAACTATTGGTAAACCGTAAACATTTGTCAGAAGGCAATAGGATAAAGACTTCCGGCTCCTCGGGCTGGTGCGAATATATCAATGTCCGTATGTGCCAAACCGATGGTTTGTGACACACCTTTACGCGTCTCTCGTTCGCTGCGCTCGCACGAAAGCTATACCCTAACCTAAAACCAATCCATCTTCCGTTCATTATTCGATATGGTGGCGACATATTTCAAATTTGAGAACGTGTCGGATCGGTTGTGAGGTTGGACTAGATTTTTACGAGCGAGCGGAGCGAGCGAGCAACGGTCACAATTTCCAAGCTATACATATACCTTATATTGCCTTCCATATATTTCGTGTTATTACCTAATTTTGTTAGCCATTTCGGACATCACATTGCACTGTACTATGAGGAAATAGTACTATTTATGTGAAACTATTCATAAACTGTAAACATGTGTCGGTAGGCAATAGGATAAATACTTCCGGCTCCACGGGCTGGTGCGAATATTTCAATGTCCGTATGTGGCCACCGTTGATTTATGACACACCTTTATGCGTCTCTCGCTCGCGGCGCTCGCTCGAAAACTATAGCCTAACCTAAAACCAATCCATCTTGCGTTCATTATTCGATATGATGGCGACATATTTCAAATTTGCGAACGTGTCGGATCGGTTGTGGGGTTGGACTAGATTCTTACGAGCGAGCGGATCGAGCGAGCAACGGTCACAATTTCCAAGCTATACATATACCATATATTGTCTTGCATATATTTCGTGCTTGTACCTAATTTTGTCAGCCATTTCGGACATCACGTTGCACTGTACAATGTGGAAATAGTACTATTTATGTGAAGCTATTCATAAACTGTAAACATTTGTCAGTAGGCAATAGGATAAAGACTTCCGCCTCCTCGGGCTGGTGCGAATGTTTCAATGTCCGTATGTGCCAAACCGTTGGTTTATGACACACCTTTACGCGTCTCTCGCTCGCTGCGCTCGCTCGAAAACTATAGACTAACCTAAAACCAATCCATCTTGCGATCATTATTCTATATGATGGCGACATATTTCAAATTTGCGAACGTGTCGGATCGGTTGTGAGGTTGGACTAGATTTTTTCGAGCGAGCGGAGCGAGCGAGCAACGATCACAATTTCCAACCTATACATACACCTTATATTTCCTTGCATATATGTCGTGTTATTACCTAATTTTGTCAGCCATTTCGGACATCACGTTGCACTGTACTATGAGGAAACGGTACTAATTATGTGAAACTATTGGTAAACCGTAAACATTTGTAAGAAGGCAATAGGATAAAGACTTCCGGCTCCTCGTGCTGGTGCGAATATATCAATGTCCGTATGTGCCAATCCGATGGTTTGTGACACACCTTTACGCGTCTCTCGTTCGCTGCGCTCGCACGAAAGCTATAGCCTAACCTAAAACCAATCCATCTTGCGTTCATTATTCGATATGATGGCGACATATTTCAAATTTGCGAACGTGTCGGATCGGTTGTGGGGTTGGACTAGATTTTTACGAGCGAGCGGAGCGAGCGAGCATCGGTCACAATTTCCAAGCTATACATATACCATATATTGTCTTGCATATATTTCGTGCTTGTACCTAATTTTGTCAGCCATTTCGGACATCACGTTGCACTGTACTATGAGGAAACGGTACTAATTATGTGAAACTATTGGTAAACCGTAAACATTTGTCAGAAGGCAATAGGATAAAGACTTCCGGCGACTCGGGCTGGTGCGAATATATCAATGTCCGTATGTGCCAAACCGATGGTTTGTGACACACCTTTACGCGTCTCTCGTTCGCTGCGCTCGCACGAAAGCTATAGCCTAACCTAAAACCAATCCATCTTCCGTTCATGATTCGATATGGTGGCGACATATTTCAAATTTGCGAACGTGTGGGATCGGTTGTGAGGTTGGACTAGATTTTTACGAGCGAGCGGAGCGAGCGAGCAACGGTCACAATTTCCAACCTATACATACACCTTATATAGTCTTGCATATATTTCGTGCTTGTACCTAATTTTGTCAGCCATTTCGGACATCACATTGCACTGTAATATGAGGAAATAGTACTATTTATGTGAAACTATTCATAAACTGTAAACATGTGTCGGTAGGCAATAGGATAAATACTTCCGGCTCCTCGGGCTGGTGCGAATATTTCAATGTCGTTATGTGCCAAACCGTTGGTTTGTGACACACCTTTACGCGTCTCTCGCTCGCGGCGCTCGCTCGAAAACTATAGCCTAACCTAAAACCAATCCATCTTGCGGTCATTATTCGATATGATGGCGACATATTTCAAATTTGCGAACGTGTCGGATCGGTTGCGAGGTTGGACTAGATTTTTTGGAGCGAGCGGAGCGAGCTAGCAACGGTCACAATTTCCAAGCTATACATATACCTTATATTGCCTTCCATATATTTCCTGTTATTACCTAATTTTGTCAGCCATTTCGGACATCACATTGCACTGTACTATGAGGAAATAGTACTATTTATGTGAAACTATTCATAAACTGTAAACATGTGTCGGTAGGCAATAGGAGAAATACTTCCGGCTCCTCGGGCTGGTGCGAATATTTCAATGTCCGTATGTGCCAAACCGTTGGTTTATGACACACCTTTACGCGTCTCTCGCTCGCGGCGCTCGCTCGAAAACTATAGCCTAACCTAAAACCAATCCATCTTGCGTTCATTATTCGATATGATGGCGACATATTTCAAATTTGCGAACGTGTCGGATCGGTTGTGGGGTTGGACTAGATTCTTACGAGCGAGCGGATCGAGCGAGCAACGGTCACAATTTCCAAGCTATACATATACCATATATTGTCTTGCATATATTTCGTGCTTCTACCTAATTTTGTCAGCCATTTCGGACATCACGTTGCACTGTACTATGAGGAAACGGTACTAATTATGTGAAACTATTGGTAAACCGTAAACATTTGTCAGAAGGCAATAGGATAAAGACTTCCGGCTCCTCGGGCTGGTGCGAATATATCAATGTCCGTATGTGCCAAACCGATGGTTTGTGACACACCTTTACGCGTCTCTCGTTCGCTGCGCTCGCACGAAAGCTATACCCTAACCTAAAACCAATCCATCTTCCGTTCATTATTCGATATGGTGGCGACATATTTCAAATTTGCGAACGTGTGGGATCGGTTGTGAGGTTGGACTAGATTTTTACGAGCGAGCGGAGCGAGCGAGCAACGGTCACAATTTCCAAGCTATACATATACCTTATATTGCCTTCCATATATTTCGTGTTATTACCTAATTTTGTTAGCCATTTCGGACATCACATTGCACTGTACTATGAGGAAATAGTACTATTTATGTGAAACTATTCATAAACTGTAAACATGTGTCGGTAGGCAATTGGATAAATACTTCCGGCGCCACGGGCTGGTGCGAATATTTCAATGTCCGTATGTGCCAAACCGTTGGTTTATGACACACCTTTACGCGTCTCTCGCTCGCTGCGCTCGCTCGAAAACTATAGACTAACCTAAAACCAATCCATCTTGCGTTCATTATTCGATATGATGGCGACATATTTCAAATTTGCGAACGTGTCGGATCGGTTGTGGGGTTGGACTAGATTCTTACGAGCGAGCGGATCGAGCGAGCAACGGTCACAATTTCCAAGCTATACATATACCATATATTGTCTTGCATATATTTCGTGCTTCTACCTAATTTTGTCAGCCATTTCGGACATCACGTTGCACTGTACTATGAGGAATCGGTACTAATTATGTGAAACTATTGGTAAACCGTAAACATTTGTCAGAAGGCAATAGGATAAAGACTTCCGGCTCCTCGGGCTGGTGCGAATATATCAATGTCCGTATGTGCCAAACCGTTGATTTATGACACACCTTTATGCGTCTCTCGCTCGCGGCGCTCGCTCGAAAACTATAGCCTAACCTAAAACCAATCCATCTTGCGTTCATTATTCGATATGATGGCGACATATTTCAAATTTGCGAACGTGTCGGATCGGTTGTGGGGTTGGACTAGATTCTTACGAGCGAGCGGATCGAGCGAGCAACGGTCACAATTTCCAAGCTATACATATACCATATATTGTCTTGCATATATTTCGTGCTTGTACCTAATTTTGTCAGCCATTTCGGACATCACGTTGCACTGTACAATGTGGAAATGGTACTATTTATGTGAAACTATTCATAAACTGTAAACATTTGTCAGTAGGCAATAGGATAAAGACTTCCGCCTCCTCGGGCTGGTGCGAATGTTTCAATGTCCGTATGTGCCAAACCGTTGGTTTATGACACACCTTTACGCGTCTCTCGCTCGCTGCGCTCGCTCGAAAACTATAGACTAACCTAAAACCAATCCATCTTGCGATCATTATTCTATATGATGGCGACATATTTCAAATTTGCGAACGTGTCGGATCGGTTGTGGGGTTGGACTAGATTTTTACGAGCGAGCGGAGCGAGCGAGCAACGGTCACAATTTCCAAGCTATACATATACCATATATTGTCTTGCATATATTTCGTGCTTGTACCAAATTTTGTCAGCCATTTCGGACATCACGTTGCACTGTACTATGAGGAAACGGTACTAATTATGTGAAACTATTGGTAAACCGTAAACATTTGTCAGAAGGCAATAGGATAAAGACTTCCGGCTCCTCGGGCTGGTGCGAATATATCAATGTCCGTTGTCCGTATGTGCCAAACCGTTGATTTATGACACACCTTTATGCGTCTCTCGCTCGCGGCGCTCGCTCGAAAACTATAGCCTAACCTAAAACCAATCCATCTTGCGTTCATTATTCGATATGATGGCGACATATTTCAAATTTGCGAACGTGTCGGATCGGTTGTGGGGTTGGACTAGATTCTTACG
The DNA here is from genome assembly GCF_024516045.1 of Bombus affinis. NCBI lineage: Eukaryota > Metazoa > Arthropoda > Insecta > Hymenoptera > Apidae > Bombus > Bombus affinis. The sequence goes on from NW_026108825.1 coordinate 914,998, forward strand.
AGCGAGCGGATCGAGCGAGCAACGGTCACAATTTCCAAGCTATACATATACCTTATATTGCCTTCCATATATTTCCTGTTATTACCTAATTTTGTCAGCCATTTCGGACATCACATTGCACTGTACTATGAGGAAATAGTACTATTTATGTGAAACTATTCATAAACTGTAAACATGTGTCGGTAGGCAATAGGATAAATACTTCCGGCTCCTCGGGCTGGTGCGAATATTTCAATGTCCGTATGTTCCAAACCGTTCGTTTATGACACACCTTTACGCGTCTCTCGCTCGCGGCGCACGCTCGAAAACTATAGCCTAACCTAAAACCAATCCATCTTGCGTTCATTATTCGATATGATGGCGACATATTTCAAATTTGCGAACGTGTCGGATCGGTTGTGAGGTTGGACTAGATTTTTTCGAGCGTGCGGAGCGAGCGAGCAACGGTCACAATTTCCAGGCTATACATATACCATATATTGTCTTGCATATGCTTCGTGCTTGTACCTAATTTTGTCAGCCATTTCGGACATCACGTTGCACTGTACTATGAGGAAACGGTACTAATTATGTGAAACTATTGGTAAACCGTAAACATTTGTCAGAAGGCAATAGGATAAAGACTTCCGGCTCCTCGGGCTGGTGCGAATATAACAATGTCCGTATGTGCCAAACCAATGGTTTGTGACACACCTTTACGCGTCTCTCGTTCGCTGCGCTCGCACGAAAGCTATAGCCTAACCTAAAACCAATCCATCTTCCGTTCATTATTCGATATGGTGGCGACATATTTCAAATTTGCGAACGTGTGGGATCGGTTGTGAGGTTGGACTAGATTTTTACGAGCGAGCGGAGCGAGCGAGCAACGGTCACAATTTCCAAGCTATACATATACCTTATATTGCCTTCCATATATTTCGTGTTATTACCTAATTTTGTCAGCCATTTCGGACATCACATTGCACTGTACTATGAGGAAACGGTACTAATTATGTGAAACTATTGGTAAACCGTAAACATTTGTCAGAAGGCAATAGGATAAAGACTTCCGGCTCCTCGGGCTGGTGCGAATATATCAATGTCCGTATGTGCCAAACCGATGGTTTGTGACACACCTTTACGCGTCTCTCGTTCGCTGCGCTCGCACGAAAGCTATACCCTAACCTAAAACCAATCCATCTTCCGTTCATTATTCGATATGTTGGCGACATATTTCAAATTTGCGAACGTGTCGGATCGGTTGTGAGGTTGGACTAGATTTTTACGAGCGAGCGGAGCGAGCGAGCAACGGTCACAATTTCCAAGCTATACATATACCTTATATTGCCTTCCATATATTTCGTGTTATTACCTAATTTTGTTAGCCATTTCGGACATCACATTGCACTGTACTATGAGGAAATAGTACTATTTATGTGAAACTATTCATAAACTGTAAACATGTGTCGGTAGGCAATAGGATAAATACTTCCGGCTCCACGGGCTGGTGCGAATATTTCAATGTCCGTATGTGGCCACCGTTGATTTATGACACACCTTTATGCGTCTCTCGCTCGCGGCGCTCGCTCGAAAACTATAGCCTAACCTAAAACCAATCCATCTTGCGTTCATTATTCGATATGATGGCGACATATTTCAAATTTGCGAACGTGTCGGATCGGTTGTGGGGTTGGACTAGATTCTTACGAGCGAGCGGATCGAGCGAGCAACGGTCACAATTTCCAAGCTATACATATACCATATATTGTCTTGCATATATTTCGTGCTTGTACCTAATTTTGTCAGCCATTTCGGACATCACGTTGCACTGTACAATGTGGAAATAGTACTATTTATGTGAAGCTATTCATAAACTGTAAACATTTGTCAGTAGGCAATAGGATAAAGACTTCCGCCTCCTCGGGCTGGTGCGAATGTTTCAATGTCCGTATGTGCCAAACCGTTGGTTTATGACACACCTTTACGCGTCTCTCGCTCGCTGCGCTCGCTCGAAAACTATAGACTAACCTAAAACCAATCCATCTTGCGATCATTATTCTATATGATGGCGACATATTTCAAATTTGCGAACGTGTCGGATCGGTTGTGAGGTTGGACTAGATTTTTTCGAGCGAGCGGAGCGAGCGAGCAACGATCACAATTTCCAACCTATACATACACCTTATATTTCCTTGCATATATGTCGTGTTATTACCTAATTTTGTCAGCCATTTCGGACATCACGTTGCACTGTACTATGAGGAAACGGTACTAATTATGTGAAACTATTGGTAAACCGTAAACATTTGTCAGAAGGCAATAGGATGAAGACTTCCGGCTCCTCGGGCTGGTGCGAATATTTCAATGTCCGTATGTGCCAAACCGTTGGTTTGTGACACACCTATACGCGACTCTCGTTCGCTGCGCTCTCACGAAAGCTATAGCCTAACCTAAAACCAATCCATCTTCCGTTCATTATTCGATATGGTGGCGACATATTTCAAATATGCGAACGTGTCGGATCGGTTGTGAGGTTGAACTAGATTTTTTCGAGCGAGCGGAGCGAGCGAGCAACGGTCACAATTTCCAGGCTATACATATACCATATATTGTCTTGCATATGCTTCGTGCTTGTACCTAATTTTGTCAGCCATTTCGGACATCACGTTGCACTGTACTATGAGGAAACGGTACTAATTATGTGAAACTATTGGTAAACCGTAAACATTTGTCAGAAGGCAATAGGATAAAGACTTCCGGCTCCTTGGGCTGGTGCGAATATAACAATGTCCGTATGTGCCAAACCAATGGTTTGTGACACACCTTTACGCGTCTCTCGTTCGCTGCGCTCGCACGAAAGCTATAGCCTAACCTAAAACTAATCCATCTTCCGTTCATTATTCGATATGGTGGCGACATATTTCAAATTTGCGAACGTGTGGGATCGTTTGTGAGGTTGGACAAGATTTTTACGAGCGAGCGGAGCGAGCGAGCAACGGTCACAATTTCCAAGCTATACATATACCTTATATTGCCTTCCATATATTTCGTGTTATTACCTAATTTTGTCAGCCATTTCGGACATCACATTGCACTGTACTATGAGGAAACGGTACTAATTATGTGAAACTATTGGTAAACCGTAAACATTTGTCAGAAGGCAATAGGATAAAGACTTCCGGCTCCTTGGGCTGGTGCGAATATAACAATGTCCGTATGTGCCAAACCAATGGTTTGTGACACACCTTTACGCGTCTCTCGTTCGCTGCGCTCGCACGAAAGCTATAGCCTAACCTAAAACTAATCCATCTTCCGTTCATTATTCGATATGGTGGCGACATATTTCAAATTTGCGAACGTGTGGGATCGTTTGTGAGGTTGGACAAGATTTTTACGAGCGAGCGGAGCGAGCGAGCAACGGTCACAATTTCCAAGCTATACATATACCTTATATTGCCTTCCATATATTTCGTGTTATTACCTAATTTTGTCAGCCATTTCGGACATCACATTGCACTGTACTATGAGGAAACGGTACTAATTATGTGAAACTATTGGTAAACCGTAAACATTTGTCAGAAGGCAATAGGATAAAGACTTCCGGCTCCTCGGGCTGGTGCGAATATAACAATGTCCGTATGTGCCAAACCAATGGTTTGTGACACACCTTTACGCGTCTCTCGTTCGCTGCGCTCGCACGAAAGCTATAGCCTAACCTAAAACCAATCCATCTTCCGTTCATTATTCGATATGGTGGCGACATATTTCAAATTTGCGAACGTGTGGGATCGGTTGTGAGGTTGGACTAGATTTTTACGAGCGAGCGGAGCGAGCGAGCAACGGTCACAATTTCCAAGCTGTACATATACCTTATATTGCCTTCCATATATTTCGTGTTATTACCTAATTTTGTTAGCCATTTCGGACATCACATTGCACTGTACTATGAGGAAATAGTACTATTTATGTGAAACTATTCATAAACTGTAAACATGTGTCGGTAGGCAATAGGATAAATACTTCCGGCTCCACGGGCTGGTGCGAATATTTCAATGTCCGTATGTGGCCACCGTTGATTTATGACACACCTTTATGCGTCTCTCGCTCGCGGCGCTCGCTCGAAAACTATAGCCTAACCTAAAACCAATCCATCTTGCGTTCATTATTCGATATGATGGCGACATATTTCAAATTTGCGAACGTGTCGGATCGGTTGTGGGGTTGGACTAGATTCTTACGAGCGAGCGGATCGAGCGAGCAACGGTCACAATTTCCAAGCTATACATATACCATATATTGTCTTGCATATATTTCGTGCTTGTACCTAATTTTGTCAGCCATTTCGGACATCACGTTGCACTGTACAATGTGGAAATAGTACTATTTATGTGAAGCTATTCATAAACTGTAAACATTTGTCAGTAGGCAATAGGATAAAGACTTCCGCCTCCTCGGGCTGGTGCGAATGTTTCAATGTCCGTATGTGCCAAACCGTTGGTTTATGACACACCTTTACGCGTCTCTCGCTCGCTGCGCTCGCTCGAAAACTATAGACTAACCTAAAACCAATCCATCTTGCGATCATTATTCTATATGATGGCGACATATTTCAAATTTGCGAACGTGTCGGATCGGTTGTGAGGTTGGACTAGATTTTTTCGAGCGAGCGGAGCGAGCGAGCAACGATCACAATTTCCAACCTATACATACACCTTATATTTCCTTGCATATATGTCGTGTTATTACCTAATTTTGTCAGCCATTTCGGACATCACGTTGCACTGTACTATGAGGAAACGGTACTAATTATGTGAAACTATTGGTAAACCGTAAACATTTGTCAGAAGGCAATAGGATAAAGACTTCCGGCTCCTCGTGCTGGTGCGAATATATCAATGTCCGTATGTGCCAATCCGATGGTTTGTGACACACCTTTACGCGTCTCTCGTTCGCTGCGCTCGCACGAAAGCTATAGCCTAACCTAAAACCAATCCATCTTGCGTTCATTATTCGATATGATGGCGACATATTTCAAATTTGCGAACGTGTCGGATCGGTTGTGGGGTTGGACTAGATTTTTACGAGCGAGCGGAGCGAGCGAGCATCGGTCACAATTTCCAAGCTATACATATACCATATATTGTCTTGCATATATTTCGTGCTTGTACCTAATTTTGTCAGCCATTTCGGACATCACGTTGCACTGTACTATGAGGAAACGGTACTAATTATGTGAAACTATTGGTAAACCGTAAACATTTGTCAGAAGGCAATAGGATAAAGACTTCCGGCGACTCGGGCTGGTGCGAATATATCAATGTCCGTATGTGCCAAACCGATGGTTTGTGACACACCTTTACGCGTCTCTCGTTCGCTGCGCTCGCACGAAAGCTATAGCCTAACCTAAAACCAATCCATCTTCCGTTCATGATTCGATATGGTGGCGACATATTTCAAATTTGCGAACGTGTGGGATCGGTTGTGAGGTTGGACTAGATTTTTACGAGCGAGCGGAGCGAGCGAGCAACGGTCACAATTTCCAACCTATACATACACCTTATATTGTCTTGCATATATTTCGTGCTTGTACCTAATTTTGTCAGCCATTTCGGACATCACATTGCACTGTACTATGAGGAAATAGTACTATTTATGTGAAACTATCCATAAACTGTAAACATGTGTCGGTAGGCAATAGGAGAAATACTTCCGGCTCCTCGGGCTGGTGCGAATATTTCAATGTCCGTATGTGCCAAACCGTTGGTTTATGACACACCTTTACGCGTCTCTCGCTCGCGGCGCTCGCTCGAAAACTATAGCCTAACCTAAAACCAATCCATCTTGCGTTCATTATTCGATATGATGGCGACATATTTCAAATTTGCGAACGTGTCGGATCGGTTGTGGGGTTGGACTAGATTCTTACGAGCGAGCGGATCGAGCGAGCAACGGTCACAATTTCCAAGCTATACATATACCATATATTGTCTTGCATATATTTCGTGCTTCTACCTAATTTTGTCAGCCATTTCGGACATCACGTTGCACTGTACTATGAGGAAACGGTACTAATTATGTAAAACTATTGGTAAACCGTAAACATTTGTCAGAAGGCAATAGGATAAAGACTTCCGGCTCCTCGGGCTGGTGCGAATATATCAATGTCCGTATGTGCCAAACCGATGGTTTGTGACACACCTTTACGCGTCTCTCGTTCGCTGCGCTCGCACGAAAGCTATACCCTAACCTAAAACCAATCCATCTTCCGTTCATTATTCGATATGGTGGCGACATATTTCAAATTTGCGAACGTGTCGGATCGGTTGTGAGGTTGGACTAGATTTTTACGAGCGAGCGGAGCGAGCGAGCAACGGTCACAATTTCCAAGCTATACATATACCTTATATTGCTTTCCATATATTTCGTGTTATTACCTAATTTTGTTAGCCATTTCGGACATCACATTGCACTGTACTATGAGGAAATAGTACTATTTATGTGAAACTATTCATAAACTGTAAACATGTGTCGGTAGGCAATTGGATAAATACTTCCGGCTCCACGGGCTGGTGCGAATATTTCCATGTCCGTATGTGCCAAACCGTTGATTTATGACACACCTTTATGCGTCTCTCGCTCGCGGCGCTCGCTCGAAAACTATAGCCTAACCTAAAACCAATCCATCTTGCGTTCATTATTCGATATGATGGCGACATATTTCAAATTTGCGAACGTGTCGGATCGGTTGTGGGGTTGGACTAGATTCTTACGAGCGAGCGGATCGAGCGAGCAACGGTCACAATTTCCAAGCTATACATATACCATATATTGTCTTGCATATATTTCGTGCTTGTACCTAATTTTGTCAGCCATTTCGGACATCACGTTGCACTGTACAATGTGGAAATAGTACTATTTATGTGAAACTATTCATAAACTGTAAACATTTGTCAGTAGGCAATAGGATAAAGACTTCCGCCTCCTCGGGCTGGTGCGAATGTTTCAATGTCCGTATGTGCCAAACCGATGGTTTGTGACACACCTTTACGCGTCTCTCGTTCGCTGCGCTCGCACGAAAGCTATACCCTAACCTAAAACCAATCCATCTTCCGTTCATTATTCGATATGGTGGCGACATATTTCAAATTTGCGAACGTGTCGGATCGGTTGTGAGGTTGGACTAGATTTTTACGAGCGAGCGGAGCGAGCGAGCAACGGTCACAATTTCCAAGCTATACATATACCTTATATTGCCTTCCATATATTTCGTGTTATTACCTAATTTTGTTAGCCATTTCGGACATCACATTGCACTGTACTATGAGGAAACGGTACTAATTATGTGAAACTATTGGTAAACCGTAAACATTTGTCAGAAGGCAATAGGATAAAGACTTCCGGCGACTCGGGCTGGTGCGAATATATCAATGTCCGTATGTGCCAAACCGATGGTTTGTGACACACCTTTACGCGTCCCTCGTTCGCTGCGCTCGCACGAAAGCTATAGCCTAACCTAAAACCAATCCATCTTCCCTTCATGATTCGATATGGTGGCGACATATTTCAAATTTGCGAACGTGTGGGATCGGTTGTGAGGTTGGACTAGATTTTTACGAGCGAGCGGAGCGAGCGAGCAACGGTCACAATTTCCAACCTATACATACACCTTATATTGTCTTGCATATATTTCGTGCTTGTACCTAATTTTGTCAGCCATTTCGGACATCACATTGCACTGTAATATGAGGAAATAGTACTATTTATGTGAAACTATTCATAAACTGTAAACATGTGTCGGTAGGCAATAGGAGAAATACTTCCGGCTCCTCGGGCTGGTGCGAATATTTCAATGTCCGTATGTGCCAAACCGTTGGTTTCTGACACACCTTTACGCGTCTCTCGCTCGCGGCGCTCGCTCGAAAACTATAGCCTAACCTAAAACCAATCCATCTTGCGTTCATTATTCGATATGATGGCGACATATTTCAAATTTGCGAACGTGTCGGATCGGTTGTGGGGTTGGACTAGATTCTTACGAGCGAGCGGATCGAGCGAGCAACGGTCACAATTTCCAAGCTATACATATACCATATATTGTCTTGCATATATTTCGTGCTTCTACCTAATTTTGTCAGCTATTTCGGACATCACGTTGCACTGTACTATGAGGAAACGGTACTAATTATGTGAAACTATTGGTAAACCGTAAACATTTGTCAGAAGGCAATAGGATAAAGACTTCCGGCTCCTCGGGCTGGTGCGAATATATCAATGTCCGTATGTGCCAAACCGATGGTTTGTGACACACCTTTACGCGTCTCTCGTTCGCTGCGCTCGCACGAAAGCTATACCCTAACCTAAAACCAATCCATCTTCCGTTCATTATTCGATATGGTGGCGACATATTTCAAATTTGCGAACGTGTGGGATCGGTTGTGAGGTTGGACTAGATTTTTACGAGCGAGCGGAGCGAGCGAGCAACGGTCACAATTTCCAAGCTATACATATACCTTATATTGCCTTCCATATATTTCGTGTTATTACCTAATTTTGTTAGCCATTTCGGACATCACATTGCACTGTACTATGAGGAAATAGTACTATTTATGTGAAACTATTCATAAACTGTAAACATGTGTCGGTAGGCAATTGGATAAATACTTCCGGCTCCACGGGCTGGTGCGAATATTTCAATGTCCGTATGTGCCAAACCGTTGGTTTATGACACACCTTTACGCGTCTCTCGCTCGCTGCGCTCGCTCGAAAACTATAGACTAACCTAAAACCAATCCATCTTGCGTTCATTATTCGATATGATGGCGACATATTTCAAATTTGCGAACGTGTCGGATCGGTTGTGGGGTTGGACTAGATTCTTACGAGCGAGCGGATCGAGCGAGCAACGGTCACAATTTCCAAGCTATACATATACCATATATTGTCTTGCATATATTTCGTGCTTCTACCTAATTTTGTCAGCCATTTCGGACATCACGTTGCACTGTACTATGAGGAATCGGTACTAATTATGTGAAACTATTGGTAAACCGTAAACATTTGTCAGAAGGCAATAGGATAAAGACTTCCGGCTCCTCGGGCTGGTGCGAATATATCAATGTCCGTATGTGCCAAACCGTTGATTTATGACACACCTTTATGCGTCTCTCGCTCGCGGCGCTCGCTCGAAAACTATAGCCTAACCTAAAACCAATCCATCTTGCGTTCATTATTCGATATGATGGCGACATATTTCAAATTTGCGAACGTGTCGGATCGGTTGTGGGGTTGGACTAGATTCTTACGAGCGAGCGGATCGAGCGAGCAACGGTCACAATTTCCAAGCTATACATATACCATATATTGTCTTGCATATATTTCGTGCTTCTACCTAATTTTGTCAGCCATTTCGGACATCACGTTGCACTGTACTATGAGGAATCGGTACTAATTATGTGAAACTATTGGTAAACCGTAAACATTTGTCAGAAGGCAATAGGATAAAGACTTCCGGCTCCTCGGGCTGGTGCGAATATATCAATGTCCGTATGTGCCAAACCGTTGATTTATGACACACCTTTATGCGTCTCTCGCTCGCGGCGCTCGCTCGAAAACTATAGCCTAACCTAAAACCAATCCATCTTGCGTTCATTATTCGATATGATGGCGACATATTTCAAATTTGCGAACGTGTCGGATCGGTTGTGGGGTTGGACTAGATTCTTACGAGCGAGCGGATCGAGCGAGCAACGGTCACAATTTCCAAGCTATACATATACCATATATTGTCTTGCATATATTTCGTGCTTGTACCTAATTTTGTCAGCCATTTCGGACATCACGTTGCACTGTACAATGTGGAAATGGTACTATTTATGTGAAACTATTCATAAACTGTAAACATTTGTCAGTAGGCAATAGGATAAAGACTTCCGCCTCCTCGGGCTGGTGCGAATGTTTCAATGTCCGTATGTGCCAAACCGTTGGTTTATGACACACCTTTACGCGTCTCTCGCTCGCTGCGCTCGCTCGAAAACTATAGCCTAACCTAAAACCAATCCATCTTGCGTTCATTATTCGATATGATGACGACATATTTCAAATTTGCGAACGTGTCGGATCGGTTGTGAGGTTGGACTAGATTTTTTCGAGCGTGCGGAGCGAGCGAGCAACGGTCACAATTTCCAGGCTATACATATACCATATATTGTCTTGCATATGCTTCGTGCTTGTACCTAATTTTGTCAGCCATTTCGGACATCACGTTGCACTGTACTATGAGGAAACGGTACTAATTATGTGAAACTATTGGTAAACCGTAAACATTTGTCAGAAGGCAATAGGATGAAGACTTCCGGCTCCTCGGGCTGGTGCGAATATTTCAATGTCCGTATGTGCCAAACCGTTGGTTTGTGACACACCTATACGCGACTCTCGTTCGCTGCGCTCTCACGAAAGCTATAGCCTAACCTAAAACCAATCCATCTTCCGTTCATTATTCGATATGGTGGCGACATATTTCAAATTTGCGAACGTGTCGGATCGGTTGTGAGGTTGAACTAGATTTTTTCGAGCGAGCGGAGCGAGCGAGCAACGATCACAATTTCCAACCTATACATACACCTTATATTTCCTTGCATATATGTCGTGTTATTACCTAATTTTGTCAGCCATTTCGGACATCACGTTGCACTGTACTATGAGGAAACGGTACTAATTATGTGAAACTATTGGTAAACCGTAAACATTTGTCAGAAGGCAATAGGATAAAGACTTCCGGCTCCTCGTGCTGGTGCGAATATATCAATGTCCGTATGTGCCAAACCGATGGTTTGTGACACACCTTTACGCGTCTCTCGTTCGCTGCGCTCGCACGAAAGCTATAGCCTAACCTAAAACCAATCCATCTTCCGTTCATTATTCGATATGGTGGCGACATATTTCAAATTTGCGAACGTGTGGGATCGGTTGTGAGGTTGGACTAGATTTTTACGAGCGAGCGGAGCGAGCGAGCAACGGTCACAATTTCCAAGCTATACATATACCTTATATTGCCTTCCATATATTTCCTGTTATTACCTAATTTTGTCAGCCATTTCGGACATCACATTGCACTGTACTATGAGGAAATAGTACTATTTATGTGAAACTATTCATAAACTGTAAACATGTGTCGGTAGGCAATAGGATAAATACTTCCGGCTCCTCGGGCTGGTGCGAATATTTCAATGTCCGTATGTGCCAAACCGTTCGTTTATGGCACACCTTTACGCGTCTCTCGCTCGCGGCGCTCGCTCGAAAACTATAGCCTAACCTAAAACCAATCCATCTTGCGTTCATTATTCGATATGATGGCGACATATTTCAAATTTGCGAACGTGTCGGATCGGTTGTGAGGTTGGACTAGATTTTTTCGAGCGTGCGGAGCGAGCGAGCAACGGTCACAATTTCCAGGCTATACATATACCATATATTGTCTTGCATATGCTTCGTGCTTGTACCTAATTTTGTCAGCCATTTCGGACATCACGTTGCACTGTACTATGAGGAAACGGTACTAATTATGTGAAACTATTGGTAAACCGTAAACATTTGTCAGAATGCAATAGGATAAAGACTTCCGGCTCCTCGGGCTGGTGCGAATATAACAATGTCCGTATGTGCCAAACCAATGGTTTGTGACACACCTTTACGCGTCTCTCGTTCGCTGCGCTCGCACGAAAGCTATAGCCTAACCTAAAACCAATCCATCTTCCGTTCATTATTCGATATGGTGGCGACATATTTCAAATTTGCGAACGTGTGGGATCGTTTGTGAGGTTGGACTAGATTTTTACGAGCGAGCGGAGCGAGCGAGCAACGGTCACAATTTCCAAGCTATACATATACCTTATATTGCCTTCCATATATTTCGTGTTATTACCTAATTTTGTCAGCCATTTCGGACATCACATTGCACTGTACTATGAGGAAACGGTACTAATTATGTGAAACTATTGATAAACCGTAAACATTTGTCAGAAGGCAATAGGATAAAGACTTCCGGCTCCTCGGGCTGGTGCGAATATATCAATGTCCGTATGTGCCAAACCGATGGTTTGTGACACACCTTTACGCGTCTCTCGTTCGCTGCGCTCGCACGAATGCTATACCCTAACCTAAAACCAATCCATCTTCCGTTCATTATTCGATATGGTGGCGACATATTTCAAATTTGCGAACGTGTCGGATCGGTTGTGAGGTTGGACTAGATTTTTACGAGCGAGCGGAGCGAGCGAGCAACGGTCACAATTTCCAAGCTATACATATACCTTATATTGCCTTCCATATATTTCGTGTTATTACCTAATTTTGTTAGCCATTTCGGACATCACATTGCACTGTACTATGAGGAAATAGTACTATTTATGTGAAACTATTCATAAACTGTAAACATGTGTCGGTAGGCAATAGGATAAATACTTCCGGCTCCACGGGCTGGTGCGAATATTTCAATGTCCGTATGTGGCCACCGTTGATTTATGACACACCTTTATGCGTCTCTCGCTCGCGGCGCTCGCTCGAAAACTATAGCCTAACCTAAAACCAATCCATCTTGCGTTCATTATTCGATATGATGGCGACATATTTCAAATTTGCGAACGTGTCGGATCGGTTGTGGGGTTGGACTAGATTCTTACGAGCGAGCGGGTCGAGCGAGCAACGGTCACAATTTCCAAGCTATACATATACCATATATTGTCTTGCATATATTTCGTGCTTGTACCTAATTTTGTCAGCCATTTCGGACATCACGTTGCACTGTACAATGTGGAAATAGTACTATTTATGTGAAGCTATTCATAAACTGTAGACATTTGTCAGTAGGCAATAGGATAAAGACTTCCGCCTCCTCGGGCTGGTGCGAATGTTTCAATGTCCGTATGTGCCAAACCGTTGGTTTATGACACACCTTTACGCGTCTCTCGCTCGCTGCGCTCGCTCGAAAACTATAGACTAACCTAAAACCAATCCATCTTGCGATCATTATTCTATATGATGGCGACATATTTCAAATTTGCGAACGTGTCGGATCGGTTGTGAGGTTGGACTAGATTTTTTCGAGCGAGCGGAGCGAGCGAGCAACGATCACAATTTCCAACCTATACATACACCTTATATTTCCTTGCATATATGTCGTGTTATTACCTAATTTTGTCAGCCATTTCGGACATCACGTTGCACTGTACTATGAGGAAACGGTACTAATTATGTGAAACTATTGGTAAACCGTAAACATTTGTCAGAAGGCAATAGGATAAAGACTTCCGGCTCCTCGGGCTGGTGCGAATATATCAATGTCCGTATGTGCCAAACCGTTGATTTATGACACACCTTTATGCGTCTCTCGCTCGCGGCGCTCGCTCGAAAACTATAGCCTAACCTAAAACCAATCCATCTTGCGTTCATTATTCGATATGATGGCGACATATTTCAAATTTGCGAACGTGTCGGATCGGTTGTGGGGTTGGACTAGATTCTTACGAGCGAGCGGATCGAGCGAGCAACGGTCACAATTTCCAAGCTATACATATACCATATATTGTCTTGCATATATTTCGTGCTTCTACCTAATTTTGTCAGCCATTTCGGACATCACGTTGCACTGTACTATGAGGAATCGGTACTAATTATGTGAAACTATTGGTAAACCGTAAACATTTGTCAGAAGGCAATAGGATAAAGACTTCCGGCTCCTCGGGCTGGTGCGAATATATCAATGTCCGTATGTGCCAAACCGTTGATTTATGACACACCTTTATGCGTCTCTCGCTCGCGGCGCTCGCTCGAAAACTATAGCCTAACCTAAAACCAATCCATCTTGCGTTCATTATTCGATATGATGGCGACATATTTCAAATTTGCGAACGTGTCGGATCGGTTGTGGGGTTGGACTAGATTCTTACGAGCGAGCGGATCGAGCGAGCAACGGTCACAATTTCCAAGCTATACATATACCATATATTGTCTTGCATATATTTCGTGCTTGTACCTAATTTTGTCAGCCATTTCGGACATCACGTTGCACTGTACAATGTGGAAATGGTACTATTTATGTGAAACTATTCATAAACTGTAAACATTTGTCAGTAGGCAATAGGATAAAGACTTCCGCCTCCTCGGGCTGGTGCGAATGTTTCAATGTCCGTATGTGCCAAACCGTTGGTTTATGACACACCTTTACGCGTCTCTCGCTCGCTGCGCTCGCTCGAAAACTATAGCCTAACCTAAAACCAATCCATCTTGCGTTCATTATTCGATATGATGGCGACATATTTCAAATTTGCGAACGTGTCGGATCGGTTGTGAGGTTGGACTAGATTTTTTCGAGCGTGCGGAGCGAGCGAGCAACGGTCACAATTTCCAGGCTATACATATACCATATATTGTCTTGCATATGCTTCGTGCTTGTACCTAATTTTGTCAGCCATTTCGGACATCACGTTGCACTGTACTATGAGGAAACGGTACTAATTATGTGAAACTATTGGTAAACCGTAAACATTTGTCAGAAGGCAATAGGATGAAGACTTCCGGCTCCTCGGGCTGGTGCGAATATTTCAATGTCCGTATGTGCCAAACCGTTAGTTTGTGACACTCCTATACGCGACTCTCGTTCGCTGCGCTCTCACGAAAGCTATAGCCTAACCTAAAACCAATCCATCTTCCGTTCATTATTCGATATGGTGGCGACATATTTCAAATTTGCGAACGTGTCGGATCGGTTGTGAGGTTGAACTAGATTTTTTCGAGCGAGCGGAGCGAGCGAGCAACGATCACAATTTCCAACCTATACATACACCTTATATTTCCTTGCATATATGTCGTGTTATTACCTAATTTTGTCAGCCATTTCGGACATCACGTTGCACTGTACTATGAGGAAACGGTACTAATTATGTGAAACTATTGGTAAACCGTAAACATTTGTCAGAAGGCAATAGGATAAAGACTTCCGGCTCCTCGTGCTGGTGCGAATATATCAATGTCCGTATGTGCCAAACCGATGGTTTGTGACACACCTTTACGCGTCTCTCGTTCGCTGCGCTCGCACGAAAGCTATAGCCTAACCTAAAACCAATCCATCTTCCGTTCATTATTCGATATGGTGGCGACATATTTCAAATTTGCGAACGTGTGGGATCGGTTGTGAGGTTGGACTAGATTTTTACGAGCGAGCGGAGCGAGCGAGCAACGGTCACAATTTCCAAGCTATACATATACCTTATATTGCCTTCCATATATTTCCTGTTATTACCTAATTTTGTCAGCCATTTCGGACATCACATTGCACTGTACTATGAGGAAATAGTACTATTTATGTGAAACTATTCATAAACTGTAAACATGTGTCGGTAGGCAATAGGATAAATACTTCCGGCTCCTCGGGCTGGTGCGAATATTTCAATGTCCGTATGTGCCAAACCGTTCGTTTATGGCACACCTTTACGCGTCTCTCGCTCGCGGCGCTCGCTCGAAAACTATAGCCTAACCTAAAACCAATCCATCTTGCGTTCATTATTCGATATGATGGCGACATATTTCAAATTTGCGAACGTGTCGGATCGGTTGTGAGGTTGGACTAGATTTTTTCGAGCGTGCGGAGCGAGCGAGCAACGGTCACAATTTCCAGGCTATACATATACCATATATTGTCTTGCATATGCTTCGTGCTTGTACCTAATTTTGTCAGCCATTTCGGACATCACGTTGCACTGTACTATGAGGAAACGGTACTAATTATGTGAAACTATTGGTAAACCGTAAACATTTGTCAGAATGCAATAGGATAAAGACTTCCGGCTCCTCGGGCTGGTGCGAATATAACAATGTCCGTATGTGCCAAACCAATGGTTTGTGACACACCTTTACGCGTCTCTCGTTCGCTGCGCTCGCACGAAAGCTATAGCCTAACCTAAAACCAATCCATCTTCCGTTCATTATTCGATATGGTGGCGACATATTTCAAATTTGCGAACGTGTGGGATCGTTTGTGAGGTTGGACTAGATTTTTACGAGCGAGCGGAGCGAGCGAGCAACGGTCACAATTTCCAAGCTATACATATACCTTATATTGCCTTCCATATATTTCGTGTTATTACCTAATTTTGTCAGCCATTTCGGACATCACATTGCACTGTACTATGAGGAAACGGTACTAATTATGTGAAACTATTGATAAACCGTAAACATTTGTCAGAAGGCAATAGGATAAAGACTTCCGGCTCCTCGGGCTGGTGCGAATATATCAATGTCCGTATGTGCCAAACCGATGGTTTGTGACACACCTTTACGCGTCTCTCGTTCGCTGCGCTCGCACGAATGCTATACCCTAACCTAAAACCAATCCATCTTCCGTTCATTATTCGATATGGTGGCGACATATTTCAAATTTGCGAACGTGTCGGATCGGTTGTGAGGTTGGACTAGATTTTTACGAGCGAGCGGAGCGAGCGAGCAACGGTCACAATTTCCAAGCTATACATATACCTTATATTGCCTTCCATATATTTCGTGTTATTACCTAATTTTGTTAGCCATTTCGGACATCACATTGCACTGTACTATGAGGAAATAGTACTATTTATGTGAAACTATTCATAAACTGTAAACATGTGTCGGTAGGCAATAGGATAAATACTTCCGGCTCCACGGGCTGGTGCGAATATTTCAATGTCCGTATGTGGCCACCGTTGATTTATGACACACCTTTATGCGTCTCTCGCTCGCGGCGCTCGCTCGAAAACTATAGCCTAACCTAAAACCAATCCATCTTGCGTTCATTATTCGATATGATGGCGACATATTTCAAATTTGCGAACGTGTCGGATCGGTTGTGGGGTTGGACTAGATTCTTACGAGCGAGCGGGTCGAGCGAGCAACGGTCACAATTTCCAAGCTATACATATACCATATATTGTCTTGCATATATTTCGTGCTTGTACCTAATATTGTCAGCCATTTCGGACATCACGTTGCACTGTACAATGTGGAAATAGTACTATTTATGTGAAGCTATTCATAAACTGTAGACATTTGTCAGTAGGCAATAGGATAAAGACTTCCGCCTCCTCGGGCTGGTGCGAATGTTTCAATGTCCGTATGTGCCAAACCGTTGGTTTATGACACACCTTTACGCGTCTCTCGCTCGCTGCGCTCGCTCGAAAACTATAGACTAACCTAAAACCAATCCATCTTGCGATCATTATTCTATATGATGGCGACATATTTCAAATTTGCGAACGTGTCGGATCGGTTGTGAGGTTGGACTAGATTTTTTCGAGCGAGCGGAGCGAGCGAGCAACGATCACAATTTCCAACCTATACATACACCTTATATTTCCTTGCATATATGTCGTGTTATTACCTAATTTTGTCAGCCATTTCGGACATCACGTTGCACTGTACTATGAGGAAACGGTACTAATTATGTGAAACTATTGGTAAACCGTAAACATTTGTCAGAAGGCAATAGGATAAAGACTTCCGGCTCCTCGTGCTGGTGCGAATATATCAATGTCCGTATGTGCCAATCCGATGGTTTGTGACACACCTTTACGCGTCTCTCGTTCGCTGCGCTCGCACGAAAGCTATAGCCTAACCTAAAACCAATCCATCTTGCGTTCATTATTCGATATGATGGCGACATATTTCAAATTTGCGAACGTGTCGGATCGGTTGTGGGGTTGGACTAGATTTTTACGAGCGAGCGGATCGAGCGAGCATCGGTCACAATTTCCAAGCTATACATATACCATATATTGTCTTGCATATATTTCGTGCTTGTACCTAATTTTGTCAGCCATTTCGGACATCACGTTGCACTGTACTATGAGGAAACGGTACTAATTATGTGAAACTATTGGTAAACCGTAAACATTTGTCAGAAGGCAATAGGATAAAGACTTCCGGCGACTCGGGCTGGTGCGAATATATCAATGTCCGTATGTGCCAAACCGATGGTTTGTGACACACCTTTACGCGTCTCTCGTTCGCTGCGCTCGCACGAAAGCTATAGCCTAACCTAAAACCAATCCATCTTCCGTTCATGATTCGATATGGTGGCGACATATTTCAAATTTGCGAACGTGTGGGATCGGTTGTGAGGTTGGACTAGATTTTTACTAGCGAGCGGAGCGAGCGAGCAACGGTCACAATTTCCAACCTATACATACACCTTATATTGTCTTGCATATATTTCGTGCTTGTACCTAATTTTGTCAGCCATTTCGGACATCACATTGCACTGTACTATGAGGAAATAGTACTATTTATGTGAAACTATTCATAAACTGTAAACATGTGTCGGTAGGCAATAGGAGAAATACTTCCGGCTCCTCGGGCTGGTGCGAATATTTCAATGTCCGTATGTGCCAAACCGTTGGTTTATGACACACCTTTACGCGTCTCTCGCTCGCGGCGCTCGCTCGAAAACTATAGCCTAACCTAAAACCAATCCATCTTGCGTTCATTATTCGATATGATGGCGACATATTTCAAATTTGCGAACGTGTCGGATCGGTTGTGGGGTTGGACTAGATTCTTACGAGCGAGCGGATCGAGCGAGCAACGGTCACAATTTCCAAGCTATACATATACCATATATTGTCTTGCATATATTTCGTGCTTCTACCTAATTTTGTCAGCCATTTCGGACATCACGTTGCACTGTACTATGAGGAAACGGTACTAATTATGTAAAACTATTGGTAAAGCGTAAACATTTGTCAGAAGGCAATAGGATAAAGACTTCCGGCTCCTCGGGCTGGTGCGAATATATCAATGTCCGTATGTGCCAAACCGATGGTTTGTGACACACCTTTACGCGTCTCTCGTTCGCTGCGCTCGCACGAAAGCTATACCCTAACCTAAAACCAATCCATCTTCCGTTCATTATTCGATATGGTGGCGACATATTTCAAATTTGCGAACGTGTGGGATCGGTTGTGAGGTTGGACTAGATTTTTACGAGCGAGCGGAGCGAGCGAGCAACGGTCACAATTTCCAAGCTATACATATACCTTATATTGCCTTCCATATATTTCGTGTTATTACCTAATTTTGTTAGCCATTTCGGACATCACATTGCACTGTACTATGAGGAAATAGTACTATTTATGTGAAACTATTCATAAACTGTAAACATGTGTCGGTAGGCAATAGGAGAAATACTTCCGGCTCCTCGGGCTGGTGCGAATATTTCAATGTCCGTATGTGCCAAACCGTTGGTTTATGACACACCTTTACGCGTCTCTCGCTCGCGGCGCTCGCTCGAAAACTATAGCCTAACCTAAAACCAATCCATCTTGCGTTCATTATTCGATATGATGGCGACATATTTCAAATTTGCGAACGTGTCGGATCGGTTGTGGGGTTGGACTAGATTCTTACGAGCGTGCGGATCGAGCGAGCAACGGTCACAATTTCCAAGCTATACATATACCATATATTGTCTTGCATATATTTCGTGCTTCTACCTAATTTTGTCAGCCATTTCGGACATCACGTTGCACTGTACTATGAGGAAACGGTACTAATTATGTAAAACTATTGGTAAACCGTAAACATTTGTCAGAAGGCAATAGGATAAAGACTTCCGGCTCCTCGGGCTGGTGCGAATATATCAATGTCCGTATGTGCCAAACCGATGGTTTGTGACACACCTTTACGCGTCTCTCGTTCGCTGCGCTCGCACGAAAGCTATACCCTAACCTAAAACCAATCCATCTTCCGTTCATTATTCGATATGGTGGCGACATATTTCAAATTTGCGAACGTGTGGGATCGGTTGTGAGGTTGGACTAGATTTTTACGAGCGAGCGGAGCGAGCGAGCAACGGTCACAATTTCCAAGCTATACATATACCTTATATTGCCTTCCATATATTTCGTGTTATTACCTAATTTTGTTAGCCATTTCGGACATCACATTGCACTGTACTATGAGGAAATAGTACTATTTATGTGAAACTATTCATAAACTGTAAACATGTGTCGGTAGGCAATTGGATAAATACTTCCGGCTCCACGGGCTGGTGCGAATATTTCCATGTCCGTATGTGCCAAACCGTTGATTTATGACACACCTTTATGCGTCTCTCGCTCGCGGCGCTCGCTCGAAAACTATAGCCTAACCTAAAACCAATCCATCTTGCGTTCATTATTCGATATGATGGCGACATATTTCAAATTTGCGAACGTGTCGGATCGGTTGTGGGGTTGGACTAGATTCTTACGAGCGAGCGGATCGAGCGAGCAACGGTCACAATTTCCAAGCTATACATATACCATATATTGTCTTGCATATATTTCGTGCTTGTACCTAATTTTGTCAGCCATTTCGGACATCACGTTGCACTGTACAATGTGGAAATAGTACTATTTATGTGAAACTATTCATAAACTGTAAACATTTGTCAGTAGGCAATAGGATAAAGACTTCCGCCTCCTCGGGCTGGTGCGAATGTTTCAATGTCCGTATGTGCCAAACCGATGGTTTGTGACACACCTTTACGCGTCTCTCGTTCGCTGCGCTCGCACGAAAGCTATACCCTAACCTAAAACCAATCCATCTTCCGTTCATTATTCGATATGGTGGCGACATATTTCAAATTTGCGAACGTGTCGGATCGGTTGTGAGGTTGGACTAGATTTTTACGAGCGAGCGGAGCGAGCGAGCAACGGTCACAATTTCCAAGCTATACATATACCTTATATTGCCTTCCATATATTTCGTGTTATTACCTAATTTTGTTAGCCATTTCGGACATCACATTGCACTGTACTATGAGGAAATAGTACTATTTATGTGAAACTATTCATAAACTGTAAACATGTGTCGGTAGGCAATAGGATAAATACTTCCGGCTCCACGGGCTGGTGCGAATATTTCAATGTCCGTATGTGGCCACCGTTGATTTATGACACACCTTTATGCGTCTCTCGCTCGCGGCGCTCGCTCGAAAACTATAGCCTAACCTAAAACCAATCCATCTTGCGTTCATTATTCGATATGATGGCGACATATTTCAAATTTGCAAACGTGTCGGATCGGTTGTGGGGTTGGACTAGATTCTTACGAGCGAGCGGATCGAGCGAGCAACGGTCACAATTTCCAAGCTATACATATACCATATATTGTCTTGCATATATTTCGTGCTTGTACCTAATTTTGTCAGCCATTTCGGACATCACGTTGCACTGTACAATGTGGAAATAGTACTATTTATGTGAAACTATTCATAAACTGTAAACATTTGTCAGTAGGCAATAGGATAAAGACTTCCGCCTCCTCGGGCTGGTGCGAATGTTTCAATGTCCGTATGTGCCAAACCGTTGGTTTATGACACACCTTTACGCGTCTCTCGCTTGCTGCGCTCGCTCGAAAACTATAGACTAACCTAAAACCAATCCATCTTGCGATCATTATTCTATATGATGGCGACATATTTCAAATTTGCGAACGTGTCGGATCGGTTGTGAGGTTGGACTAGATTTTTTCGAGCGAGCGGAGCGAGCGAGCAACGATCACAATTTCCAACCTATACATACACCTTATATTTCCTTGCATATATGTCGTGTTATTACCTAATTTTGTCAGCCATTTCGGACATCACGTTGCACTGTACTATGAGGAAACGGTACTAATTATGTGAAACTATTGGTAAACCGTAAACATTTGTAAGAAGGCAATAGGATAAAGACTTCCGGCTCCTCGTGCTGGTGCGAATATATCAATGTCCGTATGTGCCAATCCGATGGTTTGTGACACACCTTCACGCGTCTCTCGTTCGCTGCGCTCGCACGAAAGCTATAGCCTAACCTAAAACCAATCCATCTTGCGTTCATTATTCGATATGATGGCGACATATTTCAAATTTGCGAACGTGTCGGATCGGTTGTGGGGTTGGACTAGATTTTTACGAGCGAGCGGAGCGAGCGAGCATCGGTCACAATTTCCAAGCTATACATATACCATATATTGTCTTGCATATATTTCGTGCTTGTACCTAATTTTGTCAGCCATTTCGGACATCACGTTGCACTGTACTATGAGGAAACGGTACTAATTATGTGAAACTATTGGTAAACCGTAAACATTTGTCAGAAGGCAATAGGATAAAGACTTCCGGCGACTCGGGCTGGTGCGAATATATCAATGTCCGTATGTGCCAAACCGATGGTTTGTTACACACCTTTACGCGTCTCTCGTTCGCTGCGCTCGCACGAAAGCTATAGCCTAACCTAAAACCAATCCATCTTCCCTTCATGATTCGATATGGTGGCGACATATTTCAAATTTGCGAACGTGTGGGATCGGTTGTGAGGTTGGACTAGATTTTTACGAGCGAGCGGAGCGAGCGAGCAACGGTCACAATTTCCAACCTATACATACACCTTATATTGTCTTGCATATATTTCGTGCTTGTACCTAATTTTGTCAGCCATTTCGGACATCACATTGCACTGTAATATGAGGAAATAGTACTATTTATGTGAAACTATTCATAAACTGTAAACATGTGTCGGTAGGCAATAGGATAAATACTTCCGGCTCCTCGGGCTGGTGCGAATATTTCAATGTCGTTATGTGCCAAACCGTTGGTTTGTGACACACCTTTACGCGTCTCTCGCTCGCGGCGCTCGCTCGAAAACTATAGCCTAACCTAAAACCAATCCATCTTGCGGTCATTATTCGATATAATGGCGACATATTTCAAATTTGCGAACGTGTCGGATCGGTTGCGAGGTTGGACTAGATTTTTTCGAGCGAGCGGAGCGAGCTAGCAACGGTCACAATTTCCAAGCTATACATATACCTTATATTGCCTTCCATATATTTCCTGTTATTACCTAATTTTGTCAGCCATTTCGGACATCACATTGCACTGTACTATGAGGAAATAGTACTATTTATGTGAAACTATTCATAAACTGTAAACATGTGTCGGTAGGCAATACGAGAAATACTTCCGGCTCCTCGGGCTGGTGCGAATATTTCAATGTCCGTATGTGCCAAACCGTTGGTTTATGACACACCTTTACGCGTCTCTCGCTCGCGGCGCTCGCTCGAAAACTATAGCCTAACCTAAAACCAATCCATCTTGCGTTCATTATTCGATATGGTGGCGACATATTTCAAATTTGCGAACGTGTGGGATCGGTTGTGAGGTTGGACTAGATTTTTACGAGCGAGCGGAGCGAGCGAGCAACGGTCACAATTTCCAAGCTATATATATACCTTATATTGCCTTCCATATATTTCGTGTTATTACCTAATTTTGTTAGCCATTTCGGACATCACATTGCACTGTACTATGAGGAAATAGTACTATTTATGTGAAACTATTCATAAACTGTAAACATGTGTCGGTAGGCAATTGGATAAATACTTCCGGCTCCACGGGCTGGTGCGAATATTTCAATGTCCGTATGTGCCAAACCGTTGATTTATGACACACCTTTATGCGTCTCTCGCTCGCGGCGCTCGCTCGAAAACTATAGCCTAACCTAAAACCAATCCATCTTGCGTTCATTATTCGATATGATGGCGGCATATTTCTAATTTGCGAACGTGTCGGATCGGTTGTGGGGTTGGACTAGATTCTTACGAGCGAGCGGATCGAGCGAGCAACGGTCACAATTTCCAAGCTATACATATACCATATATTGTCTTGCATATATTTCGTGCTTGTACCTAATTTTGTCAGCCATTTCGGACATCACGTTGCACTGTACAATGTGGAAATAGTACTATTTATGTGAAACTATTCATAAACTGTAAACATTTGTCAGTAGGTAATAGGATAAAGACTTCCGCCTCCTCGGGCTGGTGCGAATGTTTCAATGTCCGTATGTGCCAAACCGTTGGTTTATGACACACCTTTACGCGTCTCTCGCTCGCTGCGCTCGCTCGAAAACTATAGACTAACCTAAAACCAATCCATCTTGCGATCATTATTCTATATGATGGCGACATATTTCAAATTTGCGAACGTGTCGGATCGGTTGTGAGGTTGAACTAGATTTTTTCGAGCGAGCGGAGCGAGCGAGCAACGATCACAATTTCCAACCTATACATACACCTTATATTTCCTTGCATATATGTCGTGTTATTACCTAATTTTGTCAGCCATTTCGGACATCACGTTGCACTGTACTATGAGGAAACGGTACTAATTATGTGAAACTATTGGTAAACCGTAAACATTTGTCAGAAGGCAATAGGATAAAGACTTCCGGCTCCTCGTGCTGGTGCGAATATATCAATGTCCGTATGTGCCAAACCGATGGTTTGTGACACACCTTTACGCGTCTCTCGTTCGCTGCACTCGCACGAAAGCTATAGCCTAACCTAAAACCAATCCATCTTCCGTTCATTATTCGATATGGTGGCGACATATTTCAAATTTGCGAACGTGTGGGATCGGTTGTGAGGTTGGACTAGATTTTTACGAGCGAGCGGAGCGAGCGAGCAACGGTCACAATTTCCAAGCTATACATATACCTTATATTGCCTTCCATATATTTCCTGTTATTACCTAATTTTGTCAGCCATTTCGGACATCACATTGCACTGTACTATGAGGAAATAGTACTATTTATGTGAAACTATTCATAAACTGTAAACATGTGTCGGTAGGCAATAGGATAAATACTTCCGGCTCCTCGGGCTGGTGCGAATATTTCAATGTCCGTATGTGCCAAACCGTTCGTTTATGACACACCTTTACGCGTCTCTCGCTCGCGGCGCTCGCTCGAAAACTATAGCCTAACCTAAAACCAATCCATCTTGCGTTCATTATTCGATATGATGGCGACATATTTCAAATTTGCGAACGTGTCGGATCGGTTGTGAGGTTGGACTAGATTTTTTCGAGCGTGCGGAGCGAGCGAGCAACGGTCACAATTTCCAGGTTATACATATACCATATATTGTCTTGCATATGCTTCGTGCTTGTACCTAATTTTGTCAGCCATTTCGGACATCACGTTGCACTGTACTATGAGGAAACGGTACTAATTATGTGAAACTATTGGTAAACCGTAAACATTTGTCAGAAGGCAATAGGATAAAGACTTCCGGCTCCTCGGGCTGGTGCGAATATAACAATGTCCGTATGTGCCAAACCAATGGTTTGTGACACACCTTTACGCGTCTCTCGTTCGCTGCGCTCGCACGAAAGCTATAGCCTAACCTAAAACCAATCCATCTTCCGTTCATTATTCGATATGGTGGCGACATATTTCAAATTTGCGAACGTGTGGGATCGTTTGTGAGGTTGGACTAGATTTTTACGAGCGAGCGGAGCGAGCGAGCAACGGTCACAATTTCCAAGCTATACATATACCTTATATTGCCTTCCATATATTTCGTGTTATTACCTAATTTTGTCAGCCATTTCGGACATCACATTGCACTGTACTATGAGGAAATAGTACTATTTATGTGAAACTATTCATAAACTGTAAACATGTGTCGGTAGGCAATAGGATAAATACTTCCGGCTCCACGGGCTGGTGCGAATATTTCAATGTCCGTATGTGGCCACCGTTGATTTATGACACACCTTTACGCGTCTCTCGCTCGCTGCGCTCGC
The DNA here is from genome assembly GCF_024516045.1 of Bombus affinis. Classification (NCBI taxonomy): domain Eukaryota; kingdom Metazoa; phylum Arthropoda; class Insecta; order Hymenoptera; family Apidae; genus Bombus; species Bombus affinis. The sequence continues at coordinate 940,613 of NW_026108825.1, forward strand.
TCGAAAACTATAGACTAACCTAAAACCAATCCATCTTGCGATCATTATTCTATATGATGGCGACATATTTCAAATTTGCGAACGTGTCGGATCGGTTGTGAGGTTGGACTAGATTTTTTCGAGCGAGCGGAGCGAGCGAGCAACGATCACAATTTCCAACCTATACATACACCTTATATTTCCTTGCATATATGTCGTGTTATTACCTAATTTTGTCAGCCATTTCGGACATCACGTTGCACTGTACTATGAGGAAACGGTACTAATTATGTGAAACTATTGGTAAACCGTAAACATTTGTCAGAAGGCAATAGGATAAAGACTTCCGGCTCCTCGTGCTGGTGCGAATATATCAATGTCCGTATGTGCCAATCCGATGGTTTGTGACACACCTTTACGCGTCTCTCGTTCGCTGCGCTCGCACGAAAGCTATAGCCTAACCTAAAACCAATCCATCTTGCGTTCATTATTCGATATGATGGCGACATATTTCAAATTTGCGAACGTGTCGGATCGGTTGTGGGGTTGGACTAGATTTTTACGAGCGAGCGGATCGAGCGAGCATCGGTCACAATTTCCAAGCTATACATATACCATATATTGTCTTGCATATATTTCGTGCTTGTACCTAATTTTGTCAGCCATTTCGGACATCACGTTGCACTGTACTATGAGGAAACGGTACTAATTATGTGAAACTATTGGTAAACCGTAAACATTTGTCAGAAGGCAATAGGATAAAGACTTCCGGCGACTCGGGCTGGTGCGAATATATCAATGTCCGTATGTGCCAAACCGATGGTTTGTGACACACCTTTACGCGTCTCTCGTTCGCTGCGCTCGCACGAAAGCTATAGCCTAACCTAAAACCAATCCATCTTCCGTTCATGATTCGATATGGTGGCGACATATTTCAAATTTGCGAACGTGTGGGATCGGTTGTGAGGTTGGACTAGATTTTTACTAGCGAGCGGAGCGAGCGAGCAACGGTCACAATTTCCAACCTATACATACACCTTATATTGTCTTGCATATATTTCGTGCTTGTACCTAATTTTGTCAGCCATTTCGGACATCACATTGCACTGTAATATGAGGAAATAGTACTATTTATGTGAAACTATTCATAAACTGTAAACATGTGTCGGTAGGCAATAGGATAAATACTTCCGGCTCCTCGGGCTGGTGCGAATATTTCAATGTCGTTATGTGCCAAACCGTTGGTTTGTGACACACCTTTACGCGTCTCTCGCTCGCGGCGCTCGCTCGAAAACTATAGCCTAACCTAAAACCAATCCATCTTGCGGTCATTATTCGATATGATGGCGACATATTTCAAATTTGCGAACGTGTCGGATCGGTTGCGAGGTTGGACTAGATTTTTTCGAGCGAGCGGAGCGAGCTAGCAACGGTCACAATTTCCAAGCTATACATATACCTTATATTGCCTTCCATATATTTCCTGTTATTACCTAATTTTGTCAGCCATTTCGGACATCACATTGCACTGTACTATGAGGAAATAGTACTATTTATGTGAAACTATTCATAAACTGTAAACATGTGTCGGTAGGCAATAGGAGAAATACTTCCGGCTCCTCGGGCTGGTGCGAATATTTCAATGTCCGTATGTGCCAAACCGTTGGTTTATGACACACCTTTACGCGTCTCTCGCTCGCGGCGCTCGCTCGAAAACTATAGCCTAACCTAAAACCAATCCATCTTGCGTTCATTATTCGATATGATGGCGACATATTTCAAATTTGCGAACGTGTCGGATCGGTTGTGGGGTTGGACTAGATTCTTACGAGCGAGCGGATCGAGCGAGCAACGGTCACAATTTCCAAGCTATACATATACCATATATTGTCTTGCATATATTTCGTGCTTCTACCTAATTTTGTCAGCCATTTCGGACATCACGTTGCACTGTACTATGAGGAAACGGTACTAATTATGTAAAACTATTGGTAAAGCGTAAACATTTGTCAGAAGGCAATAGGATAAAGACTTCCGCCTCCTCGGGCTGGTGCGAATATATCAATGTCCGTATGTGCCAAACCGATGGTTTGTGACACACCTTTACGCGTCTCTCGTTCGCTGCGCTCGCACGAAAGCTATACCCTAACCTAAAACCAATCCATCTTCCGTTCATTATTCGATATGGTGGCGACATATTTCAAATTTGCGAACGTGTGGGATCGGTTGTGAGGTTGGACTAGATTTTTACGAGCGAGCGGAGCGAGCGAGCAACGGTCACAATTTCCAAGCTATACATATACCTTATATTGCCTTCCATATATTTCGTGTTATTACCTAATTTTGTTAGCCATTTCGGACATCACATTGCACTGTACTATGAGGAAATAGTACTATTTATGTGAAACTATTCATAAACTGTAAACATGTGTCGGTAGGCAATTGGATAAATACTTCCGGCTCCACGGGCTGGTGCGAATATTTCCATGTCCGTATGTGCCAAACCGTTGATTTATGACACACCTTTATGCGTCTCTCGCTCGCGGCGCTCGCTCGAAAACTATAGCCTAACCTAAAACCAATCCATCTTGCGTTCATTATTCGATATGATGGCGACATATTTCAAATTTGCGAACGTGTCGGATCGGTTGTGGGGTTGGACTAGATTCTTACGAGCGAGCGGATCGAGCGAGCAACGGTCACAATTTCCAAGCTATACATATACCATATATTGTCTTGCATATATTTCGTGCTTGTACCTAATTTTGTCAGCCATTTCGGACATCACGTTGCACTGTACAATGTGGAAATAGTACTATTTATGTGAAACTATTCATAAACTGTAAACATTTGTCAGTAGGCAATAGGATAAAGACTTCCGCCTCCTCGGGCTGGTGCGAATGTTTCAATGTCCGTATGTGCCAAACCGATGGTTTGTGACACACCTTTACGCGTCTCTCGTTCGCTGCGCTCGCACGAAAGCTATACCCTAACCTAAAACCAATCCATCTTCCGTTCATTATTCGATATGGTGGCGACATATTTCAAATTTGCGAACGTGTCGGATCGGTTGTGAGGTTGGACTAGATTTTTACGAGCGAGCGGAGCGAGCGAGCAACGGTCACAATTTCCAAGCTATACATATACCTTATATTGCCTTCCATATATTTCGTGTTATTACCTAATTTTGTTAGCCATTTCGGACATCACATTGCACTGTACTATGAGGAAATAGTACTATTTATGTGAAACTATTCATAAACTGTAAACATGTGTCGGTAGGCAATAGGATAAATACTTCCGGCTCCACGGGCTGGTGCGAATATTTCAATGTCCGTATGTGGCCACCGTTGATTTATGACACACCTTTATGCGTCTCTCGCTCGCGGCGCTCGCTCGAAAACTATAGCCTAACCTAAAACCAATCCATCTTGCGTTCATTATTCGATATGATGGCGACATATTTCAAATTTGCAAACGTGTCGGATCGGTTGTGGGGTTGGACTAGATTCTTACGAGCGAGCGGATCGAGCGAGCAACGGTCACAATTTCCAAGCTATACATATACCATATATTGTCTTGCATATATTTCGTGCTTGTACCTAATTTTGTCAGCCATTTCGGACATCACGTTGCACTGTACAATGTGGAAATAGTACTATTTATGTGAAACTATTCATAAACTGTAAACATTTGTCAGTAGGCAATAGGATAAAGACTTCCGCCTCCTCGGGCTGGTGCGAATGTTTCAATGTCCGTATGTGCCAAACCGTTGGTTTATGACACACCTTTACGCGTCTCTCGCTTGCTGCGCTCGCTCGAAAACTATAGACTAACCTAAAACGAATCCATCTTGCGATCATTATTCTATATGATGGCGACATATTTCAAATTTGCGAACGTGTCGGATCGGTTGTGAGGTTGGACTAGATTTTTTCGAGCGAGCGGAGCGAGCGAGCAACGATCACAATTTCCAACCTATACATACACATTATATTTCCTTGCATATATGTCGTGTTATTACCTAATTTTGTCAGCCATTTCGGACATCACGTTGCACTGTACTATGAGGAAACGGTACTAATTATGTGAAACTATTGGTAAACCGTAAACATTTGTAAGAAGGCAATAGGATAAAGACTTCCGGCTCCTCGTGCTGGTGCGAATATATCAATGTCCGTATGTGCCAATCCGATGGTTTTTGACACACCTTCACGCGTCTCTCGTTCGCTGCGCTCGCACGAAAGCTATAGCCTAACCTAAAACCAATCCATCTTGCGTTCATTATTCGATATGATGGCGACATATTTCAAATTTGCGAACGTGTCGGATCGGTTGTGGGGTTGGACTAGATTTTTACGAGCGAGCGGAGCGAGCGAGCATCGGTCACAATTTCCAAGCTATACATATACCATATATTGTCTTGCATATATTTCGTGCTTGTACCTAATTTTGTCAGCCATTTCGGACATCACGTTGCACTGTACTATGAGGAAACGGTACTAATTATGTGAAACTATTGGTAAACCGTAAACATTTGTCAGAAGGCAATAGGATAAAGACTTCCGGCGACTCGGGCTGGTGCGAATATATCAATGTCCGTATGTGCCAAACCGATGGTTTGTGACACACCTTTACGCGTCTCTCGTTCGCTGCGCTCGCACGAAAGCTATAGCCTAACCTAAAACCAATCCATCTTCCGTTCATGATTCGATATGGTGGCGACATATTTCAAATTTGCGAACGTGTGGGATCGGTTGTGAGGTTGGACTAGATTTTTACGAGCGAGCGGAGCGAGCGAGCAACGGTCACAATTTCCAACCTATACATACACCTTATATTGCCTTCCATATATTTCGTGTTATTACCTAATTTTGTCAGCCATTTCGGACATCACATTGCACTGTACTATGAGGAAATAGTACTATTTATGTGAAACTATTCGTAAACTGTAAACATGTGTCGGTAGGCAATAGGATAAATACTTCCGGCTCCTCGGGCTGGTGCGAATATTTCAATGTCCGTATGTGCCAAACCGTTGGTTTATGACACACCTATACGCGTCTCTCGCTCGCTGCGCTCGCTCGAAAACTATAGCCTAACCTAAAACCAATCCATCTTGCGTTCATTATTCGATATGATGGCGACATATTTCAAATTTGCGAACGTGTCGGATCGGTTGTGAGGTTGGAATAGATTTTTACGAGCGAGCGGAGTGAGCGAGCAACGGTCAAAATTTCCAAGCTATACATATACCATATATTGTCTTGCATATATTTCGTGCTTGTACCTAATTTTGTCAGCCATTTCGGACATCACATTGCACTGTACTATGAGGAAATAGTACTATTTATGTGAAACTATTCATAAACTGTAAACATGTGTCGGTAGGCAATAGGATAAATACTTCCGGCTCCTCGGGCTGGTGCGAATATTTCAATGTCCGTATGTGCCAAACCGTTGGTTTATGACACACCTTTACGCGTCTCTCGCTCGCGGCGCTCGCTCGAGAACTATAGCCTAACCTAAAACCAATCCATCTTGCGTTCATTATTCGATATGATGGCGACATATTTCAAATTTGCGAACGTGTCGGATCGGTTGTGAGGTTGGACTAGATTTTTTCGAGCGAGCGGAGCGAGCGAGCAACGATCACAATTTCCAACCTATACATACACCTTATATTGCCTTCCATATATTTCGTGTTATTACCTAATTTTGTCAGCCATTTCGGACATCACATTGCACTGTACTATGAGGAAATAGTACTATTTATGTGAAACTATTCATAAACTGTAAACATGTGTCGGTAGGCAATAGGATAAATACTTCCGGCTCCTCGGGCTGGTGCGAATATTTCAATGTCCGTATGTGCCAAACCGTTGGTTTATGACACACCTATACGCGTCTCTCGCTCGCTGCGCTCGCTCGAAAACTATAGCCTAACCTAAAACCAATCCATCTTGCGTTCATTATTCGATATGATGGCGACATATTTCAAATTTGCGAACGTGTCGGATCGGTTGTGGGGTTGGACTAGATTTTTACGAGCGAGCGGAATGAGCGAGCAACGGTCACAATTTCCAAGCTATACATATACCATATATTGTCTTGCATATATTTCGTGCTTGTACCTAATTTTGTCAGCCATTTCGGACATCACGTTGCACTGTACTATGAGGAAACGGTACTAATTATGTGAAACTATTGGTAAACCGTAAACATTTGTCAGAAGGCAATAGGATAAAGACTTCCGGCTCCTCGGGCTGGTGCGAATATATCAATGTCCGTATGTGCCAAACCGATGGTTTGTGACACACCTTTACGCGTCTCTCGTTCGCTGCGCTCGCACGAAAGCTATAGCCTAACCTAAAACCAATCCATCTTCCGTTCATTATTCGATATGGTGGCGACATATTTCAAATTTGCGAACGTGTCGGATCTGTTGTGAGGTTGGACTAGATTTTTACGAGCGAGCGGAATGAGCGAGCAACGGTCACAATTTCCAAGCTATACATATACCATATATTGTCTTGCATATATTTCGTGCTTGTACCTAATTTTGTCAGCCATTTCGGACATCACGTTGCACTGTACTATGAGGAAACGGTACTAATTATGTGAAACTATTGGTAAACCGTAAACATTTGTCAGAAGGCAATAGGATAAAGACTTCCGGCTCCTCGGGCTGGTGCGAATATATCAATGTCCGTATGTGCCAAACCGATGGTTTGTGACACACCTTTACGCGTCTCTCGTTCGCTGCGCTCGCACGAAAGCTATAGCCTAACCTAAAACCAATCCATCTTCCGTTCATTATTCGATATGGTGGCGACATATTTCAAATTTGCGAACGTGTCGGATCGGTTGTGAGGTTGGACTAGATTTTTACGAGCGAGCGGAGCGAGCGAGCAACGGTCACAATTTCCAAGCTATACATATACCTTATATTGCCTTCCGTATATTTCGTGTTATTACCTAATTTTGTCAGCCATTTCGGACATCACATTGCACTGTACTATGAGGAAATAGTACTATTTATGTGAAACTATTCATAAACTGTAAACATGTGTCGGTAGGCAATAGGAGAAATACTTCCGGCTCCTCGGGCTGGTGCGAATATTTCAATGTCCGTATGTGCCAAACCGTTGGTTTATGACACACCTTTACGCGTCTCTCGCTCGCGGCGCTCGCTCGAAAACTATAGCCTAACCTAAAACCAATCCATCTTGCGTTCATTATTCGATATGATGGCGACATATTTCAAATTTGCGAACGTGTCGGATCGGTTGTGGGGTTGGACTAGATTCTTACGAGCGAGCGGATCGAGCGAGCAACGGTCACAATTTCCAAGCTATACATATACCATATATTGTCTTGCATATTTTTCGTGCTTCTACCTAATTTTGTCAGCCATTTCGGACATCACGTTGCACTGTACTATGAGGAAACGGTACTAATTATGTAAAACTATTGGTAAACCGTAAACATTTGTCAGAAGGCAATAGGATAAAGACTTCCGGCTCCTCGGGCTGGTGCGAATATATCAATGTCCGTATGTGCCAAACCGATGGTTTGTGACACACCTTTACGCGTCTCTCGTTCGCTGCGCTCGCACGAAAGCTATACCCTAACCTAAAACCAATCCATCTTCCGTTCATTATTCGATATGGTGGCGACATATTTCAAATTTGCGAACGTGTGGGATCGGTTGTGAGGTTGGACTAGATTTTTACGAGCGAGCGGAGCGAGCGAGCAACGGTCACAATTTCCAAGCTATACATATACCTTATATTGCCTTCCATATATTTCGTGTTATTACCTAATTTTGTTAGCCATTTCGGACATCACATTGCACTGTACTATGAGGAAATAGTACTATTTATGTGAAACTATTCATAAACTGTAAACATGTGTCGGTAGGCAATTGGATAAATACTTCCGGCTCCACGGGCTGGTGCGAATATTTCCATGTCCGTATGTGCCAAACCGTTGATTTATGACACACCTTTATGCGTCTCTCGCTCGCGGCGCTCGCTCGAAAACTATAGCCTAACCTAAAACCAATCCATCTTGCGTTCATTATTCGATATGATGGCGACATATTTCAAATTTGCGAACGTGTCGGATCGGTTGTGGGGTTGGACTAGATTCTTACGAGCGAGCGGATCGAGCGAGCAACGGTCACAATTTCCAAGCTATACATATACCATATATTGTCTTGCATATATTTCGTGCTTGTACCTAATTTTGTCAGCCATTTCGGACATCACGTTGCACTGTACAATGTGGAAATAGTACTATTTATGTGAAACTATTCATAAACTGTAAACATTTGTCAGTAGGCAATAGGATAAAGACTTCCGCCTCCTCGGGCTGGTGCGAATGTTTCAATGTCCGTATGTGCCAAACCGATGGTTTGTGACACACCTTTACGCGTCTCTCGTTCGCTGCGCTCGCACGAAAGCTATACCCTAACCTAAAACCAATCCATCTTCCGTTCATTATTCGATATGGTGGCGACATATTTCAAATTTGCGAACGTGTCGGATCGGTTGTGAGGTTGGACTAGATTTTTACGAGCGAGCGGAGCGAGCGAGCAACGGTCACAATTTCCAAGCTATACATATACCTTATATTGCCTTCCATATATTTCGTGTTATTACCTAATTTTGTTAGCCATTTCGGACATCACATTGCACTGTACTATGAGGAAATAGTACTATTTATGTGAAACTATTCATAAACTGTAAACATGTGTCGGTAGGCAATAGGATAAATACTTCCGGCTCCACGGGCTGGTGCGAATATTTCAATGTCCGTATGTGGCCACCGTTGATTTATGACACACCTTTATGCGTCTCTCGCTCGCGGCGCTCGCTCGAAAACTATAGCCTAACCTAAAACCAATCCATCTTGCGTTCATTATTCAATATGATGGCGACATATTTCAAATTTGCAAACGTGTCGGATCGGTTGTGGGGTTGGACTAGATTCTTACGAGCGAGCGGATCGAGCGAGCAACGGTCACAATTTCCAAGCTATACATATACCATATATTGTCTTGCATATATTTCGTGCTTGTACCTAATTTTGTCAGCCATTTCGGACATCACGTTGCACTGTACAATGTGGAAATAGTACTATTTATGTGAAACTATTCATAAACTGTAAACATTTGTCAGTAGGCAATAGGATAAAGACTTCCGCCTCCTCGGGCTGGTGCGAATGTTTCAATGTCCGTATGTGCCAAACCGTTGGTTTATGACACACCTTTACGCGTCTCTCGCTTGCTGCGCTCGCTCGAAAACTATAGACTAACCTAAAACGAATCCATCTTGCGATCATTATTCTATATGATGGCGACATATTTCAAATTTGCGAACGTGTCGGATCGGTTGTGAGGTTGGACTAGATTTTTTCGAGCGAGCGGAGCGAGCGAGCAACGATCACAATTTCCAACCTATACATACACATTATATTTCCTTGCATATATGTCGTGTTATTACCTAATTTTGTCAGCCATTTCGGACATCACGTTGCACTGTACTATGAGGAAACGGTACTAATTATGTGAAACTATTGGTAAACCGTAAACATTTGTAAGAAGGCAATAGGATAAAGACTTCCGGCTCCTCGTGCTGGTGCGAATATATCAATGTCCGTATGTGCCAATCCGATGGTTTTTGACACACCTTCACGCGTCTCTCGTTCGCTGCGCTCGCACGAAAGCTATAGCCTAACCTAAAACCAATCCATCTTGCGTTCATTATTCGATATGATGGCGACATATTTCAAATTTGCGAACGTGTCGGATCGGTTGTGGGGTTGGACTAGATTTTTACGAGCGAGCGGAGCGAGCGAGCATCGGTCACAATTTCCAAGCTATACATATACCATATATTGTCTTGCATATATTTCGTGCTTGTACCTAATTTTGTCAGCCATTTCGGACATCACGTTGCACTGTACTATGAGGAAACGGTACTAATTATGTGAAACTATTGGTAAACCGTAAACATTTGTCAGAAGGCAATAGGATAAAGACTTCCGGCGACTCGGGCTGGTGCGAATATATCAATGTCCGTATGTGCCAAACCGATGGTTTGTGACACACCTTTACGCGTCTCTCGTTCGCTGCGCTCGCACGAAAGCTATAGCCTAACCTAAAACCAATCCATCTTCCCTTCATGATTCGATATGGTGGCGACATATTTCAAATTTGCGAACGTGTGGGATCGGTTGTGAGGTTGGACTAGATTTTTACGAGCGAGCGGAGCGAGCGAGCAACGGTCACAATTTCCAACCTATACATACACCTTATATTGTCTTGCATATATTTCGTGCTTGTACCTAATTTTGTCAGCCATTTCGGACATCACATTGCACTGTAATATGAGGAAATAGTACTATTTATGTGAAACTATTCATAAACTGTAAACATGTGTCGGTAGGCAATAGGATAAATACTTCCGGCTCCTCGGGCTGGTGCGAATATTTCAATGTCGTTATGTGCCAAACCGTTGGTTTGTGACACACCTTTACGCGTCTCTCGCTCGCGGCGCTCGCTCGAAAACTATAGCCTAACCTAAAACCAATCCATCTTGCGGTCATTATTCGATATGATGGCGACATATTTCAAATTTGCGAACGTGTCGGATCGGTTGCGAGGTTGGACTAGATTTTTTCGAGCGAGCGGAGCGAGCTAGCAACGGTCACAATTTCCAAGCTATACATATACCTTATATTGCCTTCCATATATTTCCTGTTATTACCTAATTTTGTCAGCCATTTCGGACATCACATTGCACTGTACTATGAGGAAATAGTACTATTTATGTGAAACTATTCATAAACTGTAAACATGTGTCGGTAGGCAATACGAGAAATACTTCCGGCTCCTCGGGCTGGTGCGAATATTTCAATGTCCGTATGTGCCAAACCGTTGGTTTATGACACACCTTTACGCGTCTCTCGCTCGCGGCGCTCGCTCGAAAACTATAGCCTAACCTAAAACCAATCCATCTTGCGTTCATTATTCGATATGGTGGCGACATATTTCAAATTTGCGAACGTGTGGGATCGGTTGTGAGGTTGGACTAGATTTTTACGAGCGAGCGGAGCGAGCGAGCAACGGTCACAATTTCCAAGCTATACATATACCTTATATTGCCTTCCATATATTTCGTGTTATTACCTAATTTTGTTAGCCATTTCGGACATCACATTGCACTGTACTATGAGGAAATAGTACTATTTATGTGAAACTATTCATAAACTGTAAACATGTGTCGGTAGGCAATTGGATAAATACTTCCGGCTCCACGGGCTGGTGCGAATATTTCAATGTCCGTATGTGCCAAACCGTTGATTTATGACACACCTTTATGCGTCTCTCGCTCGCGGCGCTCGCTCGAAAACTATAGCCTAACCTAAAACCAATCCATCTTGCGTTCATTATTCGATATGATGGCGACATATTTCAAATTTGCGAACGTGTCGGATCGGTTGTGGGGTTGGACTAGATTCTTACGAGCGAGCGGATCGAGCGAGCAACGGTCACAATTTCCAAGCTATACATATACCATATATTGTCTTGCATATATTTCGTGCTTGTACCTAATTTTGTCAGCCATTTCGGACATCACGTTGCACTGTACAATGTGGAAATAGTACTATTTATGTGAAACTATTCATAAACTGTAAACATTTGTCAGTAGGTAATAGGATAAAGACTTCCGCCTCCTCGGGCTGGTGCGAATGTTTCAATGTCCGTATGTGCCAAACCGTTGGTTTATGACACACCTTTACGCGTCTCTCGCTCGCTGCGCTCGCTCGAAAACTATAGACTAACCTAAAACCAATCCATCTTGCGATCATTATTCTATATGATGGCGACATATTTCAAATTTGCGAACGTGTCGGATCGGTTGTGAGGTTGGACTAGATTTTTTCGAGCGAGCGGAGCGAGCGAGCAACGATCACAATTTCCAACCTATACATACACCTTATATTTCCTTGCATATTTGTCGTGTTATTACCTAATTTTGTCAGCCATTTCGGACATCACGTTGCACTGTACTATGAGGAAACGGTACTAATTATGTGAAACTATTGGTAAACCGTAAACATTTGTAAGAAGGCAATAGGATAAAGACTTCCGGCTCCTCGTGCTGGTGCGTATATATCAATGTCCGTATGTGCCAATCCGATGGTTTGTGACACACCTTTACGCGTCTCTCGTTCGCTGCGCTCGCACGAAAGCTATAGCCTAACCTAAAACCAATCCATCTTGCGTTCATTATTCGATATGATGGCGACATATTTCAAATTTGCGAACGTGTCGGATCGGTTGTGGGGTTGGACTAGATTTTTACGAGCGAGCGGAGCGGGCGAGCATCGGTCACAATTTCCAAGCTATACATATACCATATATTGTCTTGCATATATTTCGTGCTTGTACCTAATTTTGTCAGCCATTTCGGACATCACGTTGCACTGTACTATGAGGAAACGGTACTAATTATGTGAAACTATTGGTAAACCGTAAACATTTGTCAGAAGGCAATAGGATAAAGACTTCCGGCGACTCGGGCTGGTGCGAATATATCAATGTCCGTATGTGCCAAACCGATGGTTTGTGACACACCTTTACGCGTCTCTCGTTCGCTGCGCTCGCACGAAAGCTATAGCCTAACCTAAAACCAATCCATCTTCCGTTCATGATTCGATATGGTGGCGACATATTTCAAATTTGCGAACGTGTGGGATCGGTTGTGAGGTTGGACTAGATTTTTACGAGCGAGCGGAGCGAGCGAGCAACGGTCACAATTTCCAACCTATACATACACCTTATATTGCCTTCCATATATTTCGTGTTATTACCTAATTTTGTCAGCCATTTCGGACATCACATTGCACTGTACTATGAGGAAATAGTACTATTTATGTGAAACTATTCGTAAACTGTAAACATGTGTCGGTAGGCAATAGGATAAATACTTCCGGCTCCTCGGGCTGGTGCGAATATTTCAATGTCCGTATGTGCCAAACCGTTGGTTTATGACACACCTATACGCGTCTCTCGCTCGCTGCGCTCGCTCGAAAACTATAGCCTAACCTAAAACCAATCCATCTTGCGTTCATTATTCGATATGATGGCGACATATTTCAAATTTGCGAACGTGTCGGATCGGTTGTGAGGTTGGAATAGATTTTTACGAGCGAGCGGAGTGAGCGAGCAACGGTCAAAATTTCCAAGCTATACATATACCATATATTGTCTTGCATATATTTCGTGCTTGTACCTAATTTTGTCAGCCATTTCGGACATCACATTGCACTGTACTATGAGGAAATAGTACTATTTATGTGAAACTATTCATAAACTGTAAACATGTGTCGGTAGGCAATAGGATAAATACTTCCGGCTCCTCGGGCTGGTGCGAATATTTCAATGTCCGTATGTGCCAAACCGTTGGTTTATGACACACCTTTACGCGTCTCTCGCTCGCGGCGCTCGCTCGAGAACTATAGCCTAACCTAAAACCAATCCATCTTGCGTTCATTATTCGATATGATGGCGACATATTTCAAATTTGCGAACGTGTCGGATCGGTTGTGAGGTTGGACTAGATTTTTTCGAGCGAGCGGAGCGAGCGAGCAACGATCACAATTTCCAACCTATACATACACCTTATATTGCCTTCCATATATTTCGTGTTATTACCTAATTTTGTCAGCCATTTCGGACATCACATTGCACTGTACTATGAGGAAATAGTACTATTTATGTGAAACTATTCATAAACTGTAAACATGTGTCGGTAGGCAATAGGATAAATACTTCCGGCTCCTCGGGCTGGTGCGAATATTTCAATGTCCGTATGTGCCAAACCGTTGGTTTATGACACACCTATACGCGTCTCTCGCTGGCTGCGCTCGCTCGAAAACTATAGCCTAACCTAAAACCAATCCATCTTGCGTTCATTATTCGATATGATGGCGACATATTTCAAATTTGCGAACGTGTCGGATCGGTTGTGGGGTTGGACTAGATTTTTACGAGCGAGCGGAATGAGCGAGCAACGGTCACAATTTCCAAGCTATACATATACCATATATTGTCTTGCATATATTTCGTGCTTGTACCTAATTTTGTCAGCCATTTCGGACATCACGTTGCACTGTACTATGAGGAAACGGTACTAATTATGTGAAACTATTGGTAAACCGTAAACATTTGTCAGAAGGCAATAGGATAAAGACTTCCGGCTCCTCGGGCTGGTGCGAATATATCAATGTCCGTATGTGCCAAACCGATGGTTTGTGACACACCTTTACGCGTCTCTCGTTCGCTGCGCTCGCACGAAAGCTATAGCCTAACCTAAAACCAATCCATCTTCCGTTCATTATTCGATATGGTGGCGACATATTTCAAATTTGCGAACGTGTCGGATCTGTTGTGAGGTTGGACTAGATTTTTACGAGCGAGCGGAATGAGCGAGCAACGGTCACAATTTCCAAGCTATACATATACCATATATTGTCTTGCATATATTTCGTGCTTGTACCTAATTTTGTCAGCCATTTCGGACATCACGTTGCACTGTACTATGAGGAAACGGTACTAATTATGTGAAACTATTGGTAAACCGTAAACATTTGTCAGAAGGCAATAGGATAAAGACTTCCGGCTCCTCGGGCTGGTGCGAATATATCAATGTCCGTATGTGCCAAACCGATGGTTTGTGACACACCTTTACGCGTCTCTCGTTCGCTGCGCTCGCACGAAAGCTATAGCCTAACCTAAAACCAATCCATCTTCCGTTCATTATTCGATATGGTGGCGACATATTTCAAATTTGCGAACGTGTCGGATCGGTTGTGAGGTTGGACTAGATTTTTACGGGCGAGCGGAGCGAGCGAGCAACGGTCACAATTTCCAAGCTATACATATACCTTATATTGCCTTCCGTATATTTCGTGTTATTACCTAATTTTGTCAGCCATTTCGGACATCACATTGCACTGTACTATGAGGAAATAGTACTATTTATGTGAAACTATTCATAAACTGTAAACATGTGTCGGTAGGCAATAGGATAAATACTTCCGGCTCCTCGGGCTGGTGCGAATATTTCAATGTCCGTATGTGCCAAACCGTTGGTTTATGACACACCTATACGCGTCTCTCGCTCGCTGCGCTCGCTCGAAAACTATAGCCTAACCTAAAACCAATCCATCTTGCGTTCATTATTCGATATGATGGCGACATATTTCAAATTTGCGAACGTGTCGGATCGGTTGTGGGGTTGGACTAGATTTTTACGAGCGAGCGGAATGAGCGAGCAACGGTCACAATTTCCAAGCTATACATATACCATATATTGTCTTGCATATATTTCGTGCTTGTACCTAATTTTGTCAGCCATTTCGGACATCACGTTGCACTGTACTATGAGGAAACGGTACTAATTATGTGAAACTATTGGTAAACCGTAAACATTTGTCAGAAGGCAATAGGATAAAGACTTCCGGCTCCTCGGGCTGGTGCGAATATATCAATGTCCGTATGTGCCAAACCGATGGTTTGTGACACACCTTTACGCGTCTCTCGTTCGCTGCGCTCGCACGAAAGCTATAGCCTAACCTAAAACCAATCCATCTTCCGTTCATTATTCGATATGGTGGCGACATATTTCAAATTTGCGAACGTGTCGGATCGGTTGTGAGGTTGGACTAGATTTTTACGAGCGAGCGGAGCGAGCGAGCAACGGTCACAATTTCCAAGCTATACATATACCTTATATTGCCTTCCGTATATTTCGTGTTATTACCTAATTTTGTCAGCCATTTCGGACATCACATTGCACTGTACTATGAGGAAATAGTACTATTTATGTGAAACTATTCATAAACTGTAAACATGTGTCGGTAGGCAATAGGATAAATACTTCCGGCTCCTCGGGCTGGTGCGAATATTTCAATGTCCGTATGTGCCAAACCGTTGGTTTATGACACACCTATACGCGTCTCTCGCTCGCTGCGCTCGCTCGAAATCTATAGCCTAACCTAAAACCAATCCATCTTGCGTTCATTATTCGATATGTTGGCGACATATTTCAAATTTGCGAACGTGTCGTATCGGTTGTGGGGTTGGACTAGATTTTTACGAGCGAGCGGAGCGAGCGAGCAACGGTCACAATTTCTAAGCTATACATATACCATATATTGTCTTGCATATATTTCGTGCTTGTACCTAATTTTGTCAGCCATTTCGGACATCACGTTGCACTGCACTATGAGGAAACGGTACTAATTATGTGAAACTATTGGTAAACCGTAAACATTTGTCAGAAGGCAATAGGATAAAGACTTCCGGCTCCTCGGGCTGGTGCGAATATATCAATGTCCGTATGTGCCAAACCGTTGGTTTATGACACACCTATACGCGTCTCTCGCTCGCTGCGCTCGCTCGAAAACTATAGCCTAACCTAAAACCAATCCATCTTGCGTTCATTATTCGATATGATGGCGACATATTTCAAATTTGCGAACGTGTCGTATCGGTTGTGGCGTTGGACTAGATTTTTACGAGCGAGCGGAATGAGCGAGCAACGGTCACAATTTCCAAGCTATACATATACCATATATTGTCTTGCATATATTTCGTGCTTGTACCCAAATTTTGTCAGCCATTTCGGACATCACATTGCACTGTACTATGAGGAAATAGTACTATTTATGTGAAACTATTCATAAACTGTAAACATGTGTCGGTAGGCAATAGGATAAATACTTCCGGCTCCTCGGGCTGGTGCGAATATTCCAATGTCCTTATGTGCCAAACCGTTGGTTTATGACACACCTATACGCGTCTCTCGCTCGCTGCGCTCGCCCGAAAACTATAGCCTAACCTAAAACCAATCCATCTTGCGTTCATTATTCGATATGATGGCGACATATTTCAAATTTTCGAACGTGTCGGATCGGTTGTGGGGTTGGACTAGATTTTTACGAGCGAGCGGAATGAGCGAGCAACGGTCACAATTTCCAAGCTATACATACACCATATATTGTCTTGCATATATTTCGTGCTTGTACCTAATTTTGTCAGCCATTTCGGACATCACGTTGCACTGTACTATGAGGAAACGGTACTAATTATGTGAAACTATTGGTAAACCGTAAACATTTGTCAGAAGGCAATAGGATAAAGACTTCCGGCTCCTCGGGCTGGTGCGAATATATCAATGTCCGTATGTGCCAAACCGATGGTTTGTGACACACCTTTACGCGTCTCTCGTTCGCTGCGCTCGCACGAAAGCTATAGCCTAACCTAAAACCAATCCATCTTGCGTTCATTATTCGATATGATGGCGACATATTTCAAATTTGCGAACGTGTCGGATCGGTTGTGGTGTTGGACTAGATTTCTACGAGCGAGCGGAGCGAGCGAGCATCGGTCACAATTTCCAAGCTATACATATACCATATATTGTCTTGCATATATTTCGTGCTTGTACCTAATTTTGTCAGCCATTTCGGACATCACGTTGCACTGTACTATGAGGAAACGGTACTAATTATGTGAAACTATTGGTAAACCGTAAACATTTGTCAGAAGGCAATAGGATAAAGACTTCCGGCGACTCGGGCTGGTGCGAATATATCAATGTCCGTATGTGCCAAACCGATGGTTTGTGACACACCTTTACGCGTCTCTCGTTCGCTGCGCTCGCACGAAAGCTATAGCCTAACCTAAAACCAATCCATCTTCCGTTCATGATTCGATATGGTGGCGACATATTTCAAATTTGCGAACGTGTGGGATCGGTTGTGAGGTTGGACTAGATTTTTACGAGCGAGCGGAGCGAGCGAGCAACGGTCACAATTTCCAACCTATACATACACCTTATATTGCCTTCCATATATTTCGTGTTATTACCTAATTTTGTCAGCCATTTCGGACATCACATTGCACTGTACTATGAGGAAATAGTACTATTTATGTGAAACTATTCGTAAACTGTAAACATGTGTCGGTAGGCAATAGGATAAATACTTCCGGCTCCTCGGGCTGGTGCGAATATTTCAATGTCCGTATGTGCCAAACCGTTGGTTTATGACACACCTATACGCGTCTCTCGCTCGCTGCGCTCGCTCGAAAACTATAGCCTAACCTAAAACCAATCCATCTTGCGTTCATTATTCGATATGATGGCGACATATTTCAAATTTGCGAACGTGTCGGATCGGTTGTGAGGTTGGAATAGATTTTTACGAGCGAGCGGAGTGAGCGAGCAACGGTCAAAATTTCCAAGCTATACATATACCATATATTGTCTTGCATATATTTCGTGCTTGCACCTAATTTTGTCAGCCATTTCGGACATCACATTGCACTGTACTATGAGGAAATAGTACTATTTATGTGAAACTATTCATAAACTGTAAACATGTGTCGGTAGGCAATAGGATAAATACTTCCGGCTCCTCGGGCTGGTGCGAATATTTCAATGTCCGTATGTGCCAAACCGTTGGTTTATGACACACCTATACGCGTCTCTCGCTCGCTGCGCTCGCTCGAAAACTATAGCCTAACCTAAAACCAATCCATCTTGCGTTCATTATTCGATATGATGGCGACATATTTCAAATTTGCGAACGTGTCGGATCGGTTGTGGGGTTGGACTAGATTTTTACGAGCGAGCGGAATGAGCGAGCAACGGTCACAATTTCCAAGCTATACATATACCATATATTGTCTTGCATATATTTCGTGCTTGTACCTAATTTTGTCAGCCATTTCGGACATCACGTTGCACTGTACTATGAGGAAACGGTACTAATTATGTGAAACTATTGGTAAACCGTAAACATTTGTCAGAAGGCAATAGGATAAAGACTTCCGGCTCCTCGGGCTGGTGCGAATATATCAATGTCCGTATGTGCCAAACCGATGGTTTGTGACACACCTTTACGCGTCTCTCGTTCGCTGCGCTCGCACGAAAGCTATAGCCTAACCTAAAACCAATCCATCTTCCGTTCATTATTCGATATGGTGGCGACATATTTCAAATTTGCGAACGTGTCGGATCTGTTGTGAGGTTGGACTAGATTTTTACGAGCAAGCGGAATGAGCGAGCAACGGTCACAATTTCCAAGCTATACATATACCATATATTGTCTTGCATATATTTCGTGCTTGTACCTAATTTTGTCAGCCATTTCGGACATCACGTTGCACTGTACTATGAGGAAACGGTACTAATTATGTGAAACTATTGGTAAACCGTAAACATTTGTCAGAAGGCAATAGGATAAAGACTTCCGGCTCCTCGGGCTGGTGCGAATATATCAATGTCCGTACGTGCCAAACCGATGGTTTGTGACACACCTTTACGCGTCTCTCGTTCGCTGCGCTCGCACGAAAGCTATAGCCTAACCTAAAACCAATCCATCTTCCGTTCATTATTCGATATGGTGGCGACATATTTCAAATTTGCGAACGTGTCGGATCGGTTGTGAGGTTGGACTAGTTTTTTACGAGCGAGCGGAGCGAGCGAGCAACGGTCACAATTTCCAAGCTATACATATACCTTATATTGCCTTCCGTATATTTCGTGTTATTACCTAATTTTGTCAGCCATTTCGGACATCACATTGCACTGTACTATGAGGAAATAGTACTATTTATGTGAAACTATTCATAAACTGTAAACATGTGTCGGTAGGCAATAGGATAAATACTTCCGGCTCCTCGGGCTGGTGCGAATATTTCAATGTCCGTATGTGCCAAACCGTTGGTTTATGACACACCTATACGCGTCTCTCGCTCGCTGCGCTCGCTCGAAAACTATAGCCTAACCTAAAACCAATCCATCTTGCGTTCATTATTCGATATGATGGCGACATATTTCAAATTTGCGAACGTGTCGGATCGGTTGTGGGGTTGGACTAGATTTTTACGAGCGAGCGGAATGAGCGAGCAACGGTCACAATTTCCAAGCTATACATATACCATATATTGTCTTGCATATATTTCGTGCTTGTACCTAATTTTGTCAGCCATTTCGGACATCACGTTGCACTGTACTATGAGGAAACGGTACTAATTATGTGAAACTATTGGTAAACCGTAAACATTTGTCAGAAGGCAATAGGATAAAGACTTCCGGCTCCTCGGGCTGGTGCGAATATATCAATGTCCGTATGTGCCAAACCGATGGTTTGTGACACACCTTTACGCGTCTCTCGTTCGCTGCGCTCGCACGAAAGCTATAGCCTAACCTAAAACCAATCCATCTTCCGTTCATTATTCGATATGGTGGCGACATATTTCAAATTTGCGAACGTGTCGGATCTGTTGTGAGGTTGGACTAGATTTTTACGAGCGAGCGAAGCGAGCGAGCAACGGTCACAATTTCCAAGCTATACATATACCTTATATTGCCTTCCATATATGTCGTGTTATTACCTAATTTTGTCAGCCATATCGGACATCACGTTGCACTGTACTATGAGGAAACGGTACTAATTATGTGAAACTATTGGTAAACCGCAAACATTTGTCAGAAGGCAATAGGATAAAGACTTCCGGCTCCTCGGGCTGGTGCGAATATATCAATGTCCGTATGTGCCAAACCGATGGTTTGTGACACACCTTTACGCGTCTCTCGTTCGCTGCGCTCGCACGAAAGCTATAGCCTAACCTAAAATCAATCCATCTTCCGTTCATTATTCGATATGGTGGCGACATATTTCAAATTTGCGAACGTGTCGGATCGGTTGTGAGGTTGGACTAGATTTTTACGAGCGAGCGGAGCGAGCGAGAAACGGTCACAATTTCCAAGCTATACATATACCTTATATTGCCTTCCGTATATTTCGTGTTATTACCTAATTTTGTCAGCCATTTCGGACATCACATTGCACTGTACTATGAGGAAATAGTACTATTTATGTGAAACTATTCATAAACTGTAAACATGTGTCGGTAGGCAATAGGATAAAGACTTCCGGCTCCTCGGGCTGGTGCGAATATATCAATGTCCGTATGTGCCAAACCGATGGTTTGTGACACACCTTTACGCGTCTCTCGCTCGCTGCGCTCGCCCGAAAACTATAGCCTAACCTAAAACCAATCCATCTTGCGTTCATTATTCGATATGATGGCGACATATTTCAAATTTTCGAACGTGTCGGATCGGTTGTGGGGTTGGACTAGATTTTTACGAGCGAGCGGAATGAGCGAGCAACGGTCACAATTTCCAAGCTATACATACACCATATATTGTCTTGCATATATTTCGTGCTTGTACCTAATTTTGTCAGCCATTTCGGACATCACGTTGCACTGTACTATGAGGAAACGGTACTAATTATGTGAAACTATTGGTAAACCGTAAACATTTGTCAGAAGGCAATAGGATAAAGACTTCCGGCTCCTCGGGCTGGTGCGAATATATCAATGTCCGTATGTGCCAAACCGATGGTTTGTGACACACCTTTACGCGTCTCTCGTTCGCTGCGCTCGCACGAAAGCTATAGCCTAACCTAAAACCAACCCATCTTGCGTTCATTATTCGATATGATGGCGACATATTTCAAATTTGCGAACGTGTCGGATCGGTTGTGGGGTTGGACTAGATTTTTACGAGCGAGCGGAGCGAGCGAGCATCGGTCACAATTTCCAAGCTATACATATACCATATATTGTCTTGCATATATTTCGTGCTTGTACCTAATTTTGTCAGCCATTTCGGACATCACGTTGCACTGTACTATGAGGAAACGGTACTAATTATGTGAAACTATTGGTAAACCGTAAACATTTGTCAGAAGGCAATAGGATAAAGACTTCCGGCTCCTCGGGCTGGTGCGAATATATCAATGTCCGTATGTGCCAAACCAATGGTTTGTGACACACCTTTACGCGTCTCTCGTTCGCTGCGCTCGCACGAAAGCTATAGCCTAACCTAAAACCAATCCATCTTCCGTTCATTATTCGATATGGTGGCGACATATTTCAAATTTGCGAACGTGTCGGATCTGTTGTGAGGTTGGACTAGATTTTTACGAGCGAGCGGAATGAGCGAGCAACGGTCACAATTTCCAAGCTATACATATACCATATATTGTCTTGCATATATTTCGTGCTTGTACCTAATTTTGTCAGCCATTTCGGACATCACGTTGCACTGTACTATGAGGAAACGGTACTAATTATGTGAAACTATTGGTAAACCGTAAACATTTGTCAGAAGGCAATAGGATAAAGACTTCCGGCTCCTCGGGCTGGTGCGAATATATCAATGTCCGTATGTGCCAAACCGATGGTTTGTGACACACCTTTACGCGTCTCTCGTTCGCTGCGCTCGCACGAAAGCTATAGCCTAACCTAAAACCAATCCATCTTCCGTTCATTATTCGATATGGTGGCGACATATTTCAAATTTGCGAACGTGTCGGATCGGTTGTGAGGTTGGACTAGATTTTTACGAGCGAGCGGAGCGAGCGAGCAACGGTCACAATTTCCAACCTATACATACACCTTATATTGCCTTCCATATATTTCGTGTTATTACCTAATTTTGTCAGCCATTTCGGACATCACATTGCACTGTACTATGAGGAAATAGTACTATTTATGTGAAACTATTCGTAAACTGTAAACATGTGTCGGTAGGCAATAGGATAAATACTTCCGGCTCCTCGGGCTGGTGCGAATATTTCAATGTCCGTATGTGCCAAACCGTTGGTTTATGACACACCTATACGCGTCTCTCGCTCGCTGCGCTCGCTCGAAAACTATAGCCTAACCTAAAACCAATCCATCTTGCGTTCATTATTCGATATGATGGCGACATATTTCAAATTTGCGAACGTGTCGGATCGGTTGTGAGGTTGGACTAGATTTTTACGAGCGAGCGGAGCGAGCGAGCAACGGTCAAAGTTTCCAAGCTATACATATACCATATATTGTCTTGCATATATTTCGTGTTATTACCTAATTTTGTCAGCCATATCGGACATCACGTTGCACTGTACTATGAGGAAACGGTACTAATTATGTGAAACTATTGGTAAACCGCAAACATTTGTCAGAAGGCAATAGGATAAAGACTTCCGGCTCCTCGGGCTGGTGCGAATATATCAATGTCCGTATGTGCCAAACCGATGGTTTGTGACACACCTTTACGCGTCTCTCGTTCGCTGCGCTCGCACGAAAGCTATAGCCTAACCTAAAATCAATCCATCTTCCGTTCATTATTCGATATGGTGGCGACATATTTCAAATTTGCGAACGTGTCGGATCGGTTGTGAGGTTGGACTAGATTTTTACGAGCGAGCGGAGCGAGCGAGCAACGGTCACAATTTCCAAGCTATACATATACCTTATATTGCCTTCCGTATATTTCGTGTTATTACCTAATTTTGTCAGCCATTTCGGACATCACATTGCACTGTACTATGAGGAAATAGTACTATTTATGTGAAACTATTCATAAACTGTAAACATGTGTCGGTAGGCAATAGGATAAAGACTTCCGGCTCCTCGGGCTGGTGCGAATATATCAATGTCCGTATGTGCCAAACCGATGGTTTGTGACACACCTTTACGCGTCTCTCGCTCGCTGCGCTCGCCCGAAAACTATAGCCTAACCTAAAACCAATCCATCTTGCGTTCATTATTCGATATGATGGCGACATATTTCAAATTTTCGAACGTGTCGGATCGGTTGTGGGGTTGGACTAGATTTTTACGAGCGAGCGGAATGAGCGAGCAACGGTCACAATTTCCAAGCTATACATACACCATATATTGTCTTGCATATATTTCGTGCTTGTACCTAATTTTGTCAGCCATTTCGGACATCACGTTGCACTGTACTATGAGGAAACGGTACTAATTATGTGAAACTATTGGTAAACCGTAAACATTTGTCAGAAGGCAATAGGATAAAGACTTCCGGCTCCTCGGGCTGGTGCGAATATATCAATGTCCGTATGTGCCAAACCGATGGTTTGTGACACACCTTTACGCGTCTCTCGTTCGCTGCGCTCGCACGAAAGCTATAGCCTAACCTAAAACCAACCCATCTTGCGTTCATTATTCGATATGATGGCGACATATTTCAAATTTGCGAACGTGTCGGATCGGTTGTGGGGTTGGACTAGATTTTTACGAGCGAGCGGAGCGAGCGAGCATCGGTCACAATTTCCAAGCTATACATATACCATATATTGTCTTGCATATATTTCGTGCTTGTACCTAATTTTGTCAGCCATTTCGGACATCACGTTGCACTGTACTATGAGGAAACGGTACTAATTATGTGAAACTATTGGTAAACCGTAAACATTTGTCAGAAGGCAATAGGATAAAGACTTCCGGCTCCTCGGGCTGGTGCGAATATATCAATGTCCGTATGTGCCAAACCAATGGTTTGTGACACACCTTTACGCGTCTCTCGTTCGCTGCGCTCGCACGAAAGCTATAGCCTAACCTAAAACCAATCCATCTTCCGTTCATTATTCGATATGGTGGCGACATATTTCAAATTTGCGAACGTGTCGGATCTGTTGTGAGGTTGGACTAGATTTTTACGAGCGAGCGGAATGAGCGAGCAACGGTCACAATTTCCAAGCTATACATATACCATATATTGTCTTGCATATATTTCGTGCTTGTACCTAATTTTGTCAGCCATTTCGGACATCACGTTGCACTGTACTATGAGGAAACGGTACTAATTATGTGAAACTATTGGTAAACCGTAAACATTTGTCAGAAGGCAATAGGATAAAGACTTCCGGCTCCTCGGGCTGGTGCGAATATATCAATGTCCGTATGTGCCAAACCGATGGTTTGTGACACACCTTTACGCGTCTCTCGTTCGCTGCGCTCGCACGAAAGCTATAGCCTAACCTAAAACCAATCCATCTTCCGTTCATTATTCGATATGGTGGCGACATATTTCAAATTTGCGAACGTGTCGGATCGGTTGTGAGGTTGGACTAGATTTTTACGAGCGAGCGGAGCGAGCGAGCAACGGTCACAATTTCCAACCTATACATACACCTTATATTGCCTTCCATATATTTCGTGTTATTACCAAATTTTGTCAGCCATTTCGGACATCACATTGCACTGTACTATGAGGAAATAGTACTATTTATGTGAAACTATTCGTAAACTGTAAACATGTGTCGGTAGGCAATAGGATAAATACTTCCGGCTCCTCGGGCTGGTGCGAATATTTCAATGTCCG
This sequence comes from Bombus affinis, assembly GCF_024516045.1. Lineage (NCBI taxonomy): Eukaryota > Metazoa > Arthropoda > Insecta > Hymenoptera > Apidae > Bombus > Bombus affinis. The sequence continues at coordinate 965,872 of NW_026108825.1, forward strand.
TATGTGCCAAACCGTTGGTTTATGACACACCTATACGCGTCTCTCGCTCGCTGCGCTCGCTCGAAAACTATAGCCTAACCTAAAACCAATCCATCTTGCGTTCATTATTCGATATGATGGCGACATATTTCAAATTTGCGAACGTGTCGGATCGGTTGTGAGGTTGGACTAGATTTTTACGAGCGAGCGGAGCGAGCGAGCAACGGTCAAAGTTTCCAAGCTATACATATACCATATATTGTCTTGCATATATTTCGTGCTTGTACCTAATTTTGTCAGCCATTTCGGACATCACATTGCACTGTACCATGGGGAAATAGTACTATTTATGTGAAACTATTCATAAACTGTAAACATGTGTCGGTAGGCAATAGGATAAATACTTCCGGCTCCTCGGGCTGGTGCGAATATTTCAATGTCCGTATGTGCCAAACCGTTGATTTGTGACACACCTATACGCGTCTCTCGCTCGCGGCGCTCGCTCGAAAACTATAGCCTAACCTAAAACCAATCCATCTTGCGTTCATTATTCGATATGATGGCGACATATTTCAAATTTGCGAACGTGTCGGATCGGTTGCGAGGTTGGTCTAGATTTTTTCGAGCGAGCGGAGCGAGCGAGCAACGGTCACAATTTCCAAGCTATACATATACCATATATTGTCTTGCATATATTTCGCGCTTGTACCTAATTTTGTCAGCCACTTCGGACATCACGTTGCACTGTACTATGAGGAAACGGTACTAATTATGTGAAACTATTGGTAAACCGTAAACATTTGTCAGAAGGCAATAGGATAAAGACTTCCGGCTCCTCGGGCTGGTGCGAATATATCAATGTCCGTATGTGCCAAACCAATGGTTTGTGACACACCTTTACGCGTCTCTCGTTCGCTGCGCTCGCACGAAAGCTATAGCCTAACCTAAAACCAATCCATCTTCCGTTCATTATTCGATATGGTGGCGACATATTTCAAATTTGCGAACGTGTGGGATCGGTTGTGAGGTTGGACTAGATTTTTACGAGCGAGCGGAGCGAGCGAGCAACGGTCACAATTTCTAAGCTATACATATACCATATATTGTCTTGCATATATTTCGTGCTTGTACCTAATTTTGTCAGCCATTTCGGACATCACGTTACACTGTACAATGTGGAAATAGTACTATTTATGTGAAACTATTCATAAATTGTAAACATTTGTCAGAAGGCAATAGGATAAAGACTTCCGGCTCCTCGGGCTGGTGCGAATGTATCAATGTCCGTATGTGCCAAACCAATGGTTTGTGACACACCTTTACGCGTCTCTCGTTCGCTGCGCTCGCACGAAAGCTATAGCCTAACCTAAAACCAATCCATCTTCCGTTCATTATTCGATATGGTGGCGACATATTTCAAATTTGCGAACGTGTGGGATCGGTTGTGAGGTTGGACTAGATTTTTACGAGCGAGCGGAGCGAGCGAGCAACGGTCACAATTTCCAAGCTATACATATACCTTATATTGCCTTCCGTATATTTCGTGTTATTACCTAATTTTGTCAGCCATTTCGGACATCACATTGCACTGTACTATGAGGAAATAGTACTATTTATGTGAAACTATTCATAAACTGTAAACATGTGTCGGTAGGCAATAGGATAAATACTTCCGGCTCTTCGGGCTGGTGCGAATATTTCAATGTCCGTATGTGCCAAACCGTTGGTTTATGACACACCTATACGCGTCTCTCGCTCGCTGCGCTCGCCCGAAAACTATAGCCTAACCTAAAACAAATCCATCTTGCGTTCATTATTCGATATGATGGCGACATATTTCAAATTTGCGAACGTGTCGTATCGGTTGTGGGGTTGGACTAGATTTTTACGAGCGAGCGGAGCGAGCGAGCAACGGTCACAATTTCTAAGCTATACATATACCATATATTGTCTTGCATATATTTCGTGCTTGTACCTAATTTTGTCAGCCATTTCGGACATCACGTTACACTGTACAATGTGGAAATAGTACTATTTATGTGAAACTATTCATAAATTGTAAACATTTGTCAGAAGGCAATAGGATAAATACTTCCGGCTCTTCGGGCTGGTGCGAATATTTCAATGTCCGTATGTGCCAAACCGTTGGTTTATGACACACCTATACGCGTCTCTCGCTCGCTGCGCTCGCCCGAAAACTATAGCCTAACCTAAAACAAATCCATCTTGCGTTCATTATTCGATATGATGGCGACATATTTCAAATTTGCGAACGTGTCGTATCGGTTGTGGGGTTGGACTAGATTTTTACGAGCGAGCGGAGCGAGCGAGCAACGGTCAAAATTTCCAAGCTATACATATACCATATATTGTCTTGCATATATTTCGTGCTTGTACCTAATTTTGTCAGCCATTTCGGACATCACATTGCACTGTACTATGAGGAAATAGTACTATTTATGTGAAACTATTCATAAACCGTAAACATTTGTCAGAAGGCAATAGGATAAAGACTTCCGGCTCCTCGGGCTGGTGCGAATATATCAATGTCCGTATGTGCCAAACCGATGGTTTGTGACACACCTTTACGCGTCTCTCGTTCGCTGCGCTCGCACGAAAGCTATAGCCTAACCTAAAACCAATCCATCTTGCGTTCATTATTCGATATGATGGCGACATATTTCAAATTTGCGAACGTGTCGGATCGGTTGTGGGGTTGGACTAGATTTTTACGAGCGAGCGGAGCGAGCGAGCATCGGTCACAATTTCCAAGCTATACATATACCATATATTGTCTTGCATATATTTCGTGCTTGTACCGAATTTTGTCAGCCATTTCGGACATCACGTTGCACTGTACTATGAGGAAACGGTACTAATTATGTGAAACTATTGGTAAACCGTAAACATTTGTCAGAAGGCAATAGGATAAAGACTTCCGGCGACTCGGGCTGGTGCGAATATATCAATGTCCGTATGTGCCAAACCGATGGATTGTGACACACCTTTACGCGTCTCTCGTTCGCTGCGCTCGCACGAAAGCTATAGCCTAACCTAAAACCAATCCATCTTCCGTTCATGATTCGATATGGTGGCGACATATTTCAAATTTGCGAACGTGTGGGATCGGCTGTGAGGTTGGACTAGATTTTTACGAGCGAGCGGAGCGAGCGAGCAACGGTCACAATTTCCAACCTATACATACACCTTATATTGCCTTCCATATATTTCGTGTTATTACCTAATTTTGTCAGCCATTTCGGACATCACATTGCACTGTACTATGAGGAAATAGTACTATTTATGTGAAACTATTCGTAAACTGTAAACATGTGTCGGTAGGCAATAGGATAAATACTTCCGGCTCCTCGGGCTGGTGCGAATATTCCAATGTCCGTATGTGCCAAACCGTTGGTTTATGACACACCTATACGCGTCTCTCGCTCGCTGCGCTCGCACGAAAGCTATAGCCTAACCTAAAACCAATCCATCTTGCGTTGATTATTCGATATGATGGCGACATATTTCAAATTTGCGAACGTGTCGGATCGGTTGTGGGGTTGGACTAGATTTTTACGAGCGAGCGGAATGAGCGAGCAACGGTCACAATTTCCAAGCTATACATACACCATATATTGTCTTGCATATATTTCGTGCTTGTACCTAATTTTGTCAGCCATTTCGGACATCACGTTGCACTGTACTATGAGGAAACGGTACTAATTATGTGAAACTATTGGTAAACCGTAAACATTTGTCAGAAGGCAATAGGATAAAGACTACCGGCTCCTCGGGCTGGTGCGAATATATCAATGTCCGTATGTGCCAAACCGATGGTTTGTGACACACCTTTACGCGTCTCTCGTTCGCTGCGCTCGCACGAAAGCTATAGCCTAACCTAAAACCAATCCATCTTGCGTTCATTATTCGATATGATGACGACATATTTCAAATTTGCGAACGTGTCGGATCGGTTGTGGGGTTGGACTAGATTTTTACGAGCGAGCGGAGCGAGCGAGCATCGGTCACAATTTCCAAGCTATACATATACCATATATTGTCTTGCATATATTTCGTGCTTGTACCTAATTTTGTCAGCCATTTCGGACATCACGTTGCACTGTACTATGAGGAAACGGTACTAATTATGTGAAACTATTGGTAAACCGTAAACATTTGTCAGAAGGCAATAGGATAAAGACTTCCGGCGACTCGGGCTGGTGCGAATATATCAATGTCCGTATGTGCCAAACCGATGGTTTGTGACACACCTTTACGCGTCTCTCGTTCGCTGCGCTCGCACGAAAGCTATAGCCTAACCTAAAACCAATCCATCTTCCGTTCATGATTCGATATGGTGGCGACATATTTCAAATTTGCGAACGTGTGGGATCGGTTGTGAGGTTGGACTAGATTTTTACGAGCGAGCGGAGCGAGCGAGCAACGGTCACAATTTCCAACCTATACATACACCTTATATTGCCTTCCATATATTTCGTGTTATTACCTAATTTTGTCAGCCATTTCGGACATCACATTGCACTGTACTATGAGGAAATAGTACTATTTATGTGAAACTATTCGTAAACTGTAAACATGTGTCGGTAGGCAATAGGATAAATACTTCCGGCTCCTCGTGCTGGTGCGAATATTTCAATGTCCGTATGTGCCAAACCGTTGGTTTATGACACACCTATACGCGTCTCTCGCTCGCTGCGCTCGCTCGAAAACTATAGCCTAACCTAAAACCAATCCATCTTGCGTTCATTATTCGATATGATGGCGACATATTTCAAATTTGCGAACGTGTCGGATCGGTTGTGAGGTTGTACTAGATTTTTACGAGCGAGCGGAGCGAGCGAGCAACGGTCAAAATTTCCAAGCTATACATATACCATATATTGTCTTGCATATATTTCGTGCTTGTACCTAATTTTGTCAGCCATTTCGGACATCACATTGCACTGTACTATGAGGAAATAGTACTATTTATGTGAAACTATTCATAAACTGTAAACATGTGTCGGTAGGCAATAGGATAAATACTTCCGGCTCCTCGGGCTGGTGCGAATATTCCAATGTCCGTATGTGCCAAACCGTTGGTTTATGACACACCTATACGCGTCTCTCGCTCGCTGCGCTCGCACGAAAGCTATAGCCTAACCTAAAACCAATCCATCTTGCGTTGATTATTCGATATGATGGCGACATATTTCAAATTTGCGAACGTGTCGGATCGGTTGTGGGGTTGGACTAGATTTTTACGAGCGAGCGGAATGAGCGAGCAACGGTCACAATTTCCAAGCTATACATACACCATATATTGTCTTGCATATATTTCGTGCTTGTACCTAATTTTGTCAGCCATTTCGGACATCACGTTGCACTGTACTATGAGGAAACGGTACTAATTATGTGAAACTATTGGTAAACCGTAAACATTTGTCAGAAGGCAATAGGATAAAGACTACCGGCTCCTCGGGCTGGTGCGAATATATCAATGTCCGTATGTGCCAAACCGATGGTTTGTGACACACCTTTACGCGTCTCTCGTTCGCTGCGCTCGCACGAAAGCTATAGCCTAACCTAAAACCAATCCATCTTGCGTTCATTATTCGATATGATGACGACATATTTCAAATTTGCGAACGTGTCGGATCGGTTGTGGGGTTGGACTAGATTTTTACGAGCGAGCGGAGCGAGCGAGCATCGGTCACAATTTCCAAGCTATACATATACCATATATTGTCTTGCATATATTTCGTGCTTGTACCTAATTTTGTCAGCCATTTCGGACATCACGTTGCACTGTACTATGAGGAAACGGTACTAATTATGTGAAACTATTGGTAAACCGTAAACATTTGTCAGAAGGCAATAGGATAAAGACTTCCGGCGACTCGGGCTGGTGCGAATATATCAATGTCCGTATGTGCCAAACCGATGGTTTGTGACACACCTTTACGCGTCTCTCGTTCGCTGCGCTCGCACGAAAGCTATAGCCTAACCTAAAACCAATCCATCTTCCGTTCATGATTCGATATGGTGGCGACATATTTCAAATTTGCGAACGTGTGGGATCGGTTGTGAGGTTGGACTAGATTTTTACGAGCGAGCGGAGCGAGCGAGCAACGGTCACAATTTCCAACCTATACATACACCTTATATTGCCTTCCATATATTTCGTGTTATTACCTAATTTTGTCAGCCATTTCGGACATCACATTGCACTGTACTATGAGGAAATAGTACTATTTATGTGAAACTATTCGTAAACTGTAAACATGTGTCGGTAGGCAATAGGATAAATACTTCCGGCTCCTCGTGCTGGTGCGAATATTTCAATGTCCGTATGTGCCAAACCGTTGGTTTATGACACACCTATACGCGTCTCTCGCTCGCTGCGCTCGCTCGAAAACTATAGCCTAACCTAAAACCAATCCATCTTGCGTTCATTATTCGATATGATGGCGACATATTTCAAATTTGCGAACGTGTCGGATCGGTTGTGAGGTTGTACTAGATTTTTACGAGCGAGCGGAGCGAGCGAGCAACGGTCAAAATTTCCAAGCTATACATATACCATATATTGTCTTGCATATATTTCGTGCTTGTACCTAATTTTGTCAGCCATTTCGGACATCACATTGCACTGTACTATGAGGAAATAGTACTATTTATGTGAAACTATTCATAAACTGTAAACATGTGTCGGTAGGCAATAGGATAAATACTTCCGGCTCCTCGGGCTGGTGCGAATATTTCAATGTCCGTATGAGCCAAACCGTTGATTTGTGACACACCTATACGCGTCTCTCGCTCGCGGCGCTCGCTTGAAAACTATAGCCTAACCTAAAACCAATCCATCTTGCGTTCATTATTCGATATGATGGCGACATATTTCAAATTTGCGAACGTGTCGGATCGGTTGCGAGGTTGGACTAGATTTTTTCGAGCGAGCGGAGCGAGCGAGCAACGGTCACAATTTCCAAGCTATACATATACCATATATTGTCTTGCATATATTTCGCGCTTGTACCTAATTTTGTCAGCCACTTCGGACATCACGTTGCACTGTACTATGAGGAAACGGTACTAATTATGTGAAACTATTGGTAAACCGTAAACATTTGTCAGAAGGCAATAGGATAAAGACTTCCGGCGACTCGGGCTGGTGCGAATATATCAATGTCCGTATGTGCCAAACCGATGGTTTGTGACACACCTTTACGCGTCTCTCGTTCGCTGCGCTCGCACGAAAGCTATAGCCTAACCTAAAACCAATCCATCTTCCGTTCATGATTCGATATGGTGGCGACATATTTCAAATTTGCGAACGTGTGGGATCGGTTGTGAGGTTGGACTAGATTTTTACGAGCGAGCGGAGCGAGCGAGCAACGGTCACAATTTCCAACCTATACATACACCTTATATTGCCTTCCATATATTTCGTGTTATTACCTAATTTTGTCAGCCATTTCGGACATCACATTGCACTGTACTATGAGGAAATAGTACTATTTATGTGAAACTATTCGTAAACTGTAAACATGTGTCGGTAGGCAATAGGATAAATACTTCCGGCTCCTCGGGCTGGTGCGAATATTTCAATGTCCGTATGTGCCAAACCGTTGATTTGTGACACACCTTTACGCGTCTCTCGCTCGCGGCGCTCGCTCGAAAACTATAGCCTAACCTAAAACCAATCCATCTTGCGTTCATTATTCGATATGATGGCGACATATTTCAAATTTGCGAACGTGTCGGATCGGTTGCGAGGTTGGACTAGATTTTTTCGAGCGAGCGGAGCGAGCGAGCAACGGTCACAATTTCCAAGCTATACATATACCATATATTGTCTTGCATATATTTCGCGCTTGTACCTAATTTTGTCAGCCACATCGGACATCACGTTGCACTGTACTATGAGGAAACGGTACTAATTATGTGAAACTATTGGTAAACCGTAAACATTTGTCAGAAGGCAATAGGATAAAGACTTCCGGCTCCTCGTGCTGGTGCGAATATATCAATGTCCGTATGTGCCAAACCGATGGTTTGTGACACACCTTTACGCGTCTCTCGTTCGCTGCGCTCGCACGAAAGCTATAGCCTAACCTAAAACCAATCCATCTTCCGTTCATTATTCGATATGGTGGCGACATATTTCAAATTTGCGAACGTGTGGGATCGGTTGTGAGGTTGGACTAGATTATTACGAGCGAGCGGCGCGAGCGAGCAACGGTCACAATTTCCGAGCTATACATATACCTTATATTGCCTTCCATATATTTCGTGTTATTACCTAATTTTGTCAGCCATTTCGGACATCACATTGCACTGTACTATGAGGAAATAGTACTATTTATGTGAAACTATTCATAAACTGTAAACATGTGTCGGTAGGCAATATGATAAATACTTCCGGCTCCTCGGGCTGGTGCGAATATTTCAATGTCCATATGTGCCAAACCGTTGGTTTATGACACACCTTTACGCGTCTCTCGCTCGCGGTGCTCGCTCGAAAACTATAGCCTAACCTAAAACCAATCCATCTTGCGTTCATTATTCGAAATGATGGCGACATATTTCAAATTTGCGAACGTGTCGGATCGGTTGTGAGGTTGGACTAGATTTTTTCGAGCGAGCGGGGCGAGCGAGCAACGGTCACAATTTCCAGGCTATACATATACCATATATTGTCTTGCATATGCTTCGTGCTTGTACCTAATTTTGTCAGCCATTTCGGACATCACGTTGCACTGTACTATGAGGAAACGGTACTAATTATGTGAAACTATTGGTAAACCGTAAACATTTGTCAGAAGGCCATAGGATAAAGACATCCGGCTCCTCGGGCTGGTGCGAATATTTCAATGTCCGTATGTGCCAAACCGTTGGTTTGTGACACACCTTTACGCGTCTCTCGTTCGCTGCGCTCGCACGAAAGCTATAGCCTAACCTAAAACCAATCCATCTTCCGTTCATTATTCGATATGGTGGCGACATATTTCAAATTTGCGAACGTGTCGGATCGGTTGTGAGGTTGGACTAGATTTTTACGAGCGAGCGGAGCGAGCGAGCAACGGTCACAATTTCCAAGCTATACATATACCTTATATTGCCTTCCGTATATATCGTGTTATTACCTAATTTTGTCAGCCATTTCGGACATCACATTGCACTGTACTATGAGGAAATAGTACTATTTATGTGAAACTATTCATAAACTGTAAACATGTGTCGGTAGGCAATAGGCTAAATACTTCCGGCTCCTCGGGCTGGTGCGAATATTTCAATGTCCGTATGTGCCAAACCGTTGGTTTATGACACACCTATACGCGTCTCTCGCTCGCTGCGCTCGCTCGAAAACTATAGCCTAACCTAAAACCAATCCATCTTGCGTTCATTATTCGATATGATGGCGACATATTTCAAATTTGCGAACGTGTCGGGTCGGTTGTGGGGTTGGACTAGATTTTTACGAGCGAGCGGAATGAGCGAGCAACGGTCACAATTTCCAAGCTATACATATACCATATATTGTCTTGCATATATTTCGTGCTTGTACCTAATTTTGTCAGCCATTTCGGACATCACGTTGCACTGTACTATGAGGAAACGGTACTAATTATGTGAAACTATTGGTAAACCGTAAACATTTGTCAGAAGGCAATAGGATAAGGACTTCCGGCTCCTCGGGCTGGTGCGAATATATCAATGTCCGTATGTGCCAAACCGATGGTTTGTGACACACCTTTACGCGTCTCTCGTTCGCTGCGCTCGCACGAAAGCTATAGCCTAACCTAAAACCAATCCATCTTCCGTTCATTATTCGATATGGTGTGACATATTTCAAATTTGCGAACGTGTCGGATCGGTTGTGAGGTTGGACTAGATTTTTACGAGCGAGCGGAGCGAGCGAGCAACGGTCACAATTTCCAAGCTATACATATACCTTATATTGCCTTCCGTATATTTCGTGTTATTACCTAATTTTGTCAGCCATTTCGGACATCACATTGCACTGTACTATGAGGAAATAGTACTATTTATGTGAAACTATTCATAAACTGTAAACATGTGTCGGTAGGCAATAGGATAAATACTTCCGGCTCCTCGGGCTGGTGCGAATATTTCAATGTCCGTATGTGCCAAACCGTTGGTTTATGACACACCTATACGCGTCTCTCGCTCGCTGCGCTCGCTCGAAATCTATAGCCTAACCTAAAACCAATCCATCTTGCGTTCATTATTCGATATGTTGGCGACATATTTCAAATTTGCGAACGTGTCGTATCGGTTGTGGGGTTGGACTAGATTTTTACGAGCGAGCGGAGCGAGCGAGCAACGGTCACAATTTCTAAGCTATACATATACCATATATTGTCTTGCATATATTTCGTGCTTGTACCTAATTTTGTCAGCCATTTCGGACATCACGTTGCACTGCACTATGAGGAAACGGTACTAATTATGTGAAACTATTGGTAAACCGTAAACATTTGTCAGAAGGCAATAGGATAAAGACTTCCGGCTCCTCGGGCTGGTGCGAATATATCAATGTCCGTATGTGCCAAACCGTTGGTTTATGACACACCTATACGCGTCTCTCGCTCGCTGCGCTCGCTCGAAAACTATAGCCTAACCTAAAACCAATCCATCTTGCGTTCATTATTCGATATGATGGCGACATATTTCAAATTTGCGAACGTGTCGTATCGGTTGTGGCGTTGGACTAGATTTTTACGAGCGAGCGGAATGAGCGAGCAACGGTCACAATTTCCAAGCTATACATATACCATATATTGTCTTGCATATATTTCGTGCTTGTACCCAAATTTTGTCAGCCATTTCGGACATCACGTTGCACTGCACTATGAGGAAACGGTACTAATTATGTGAAACTATTAGTAAACCGTAAACATTTGTCAGAAGGCAATAGGATAAAGACTTCCGGCTCCTCGGTGCGAATATATCAATGTCCGTATGTGCCAAACCAATGGTTTGTGACACACCTTTAAGCGTCTCTCGTTCGCTGCGCTCGCACGAAAGCTATAGCCTAACCTAAAACCAATCCATCTTCCGTTCATTATTCCATATGGTGGCGACATATTTCAAATTTGCGAACGTGTGGGATCGGTTGTGAGGTTGGACTAGATTTTTACGAGCGAGCGGAGCGAGCGAGCAACGGTCACAATTTCCAAGCTATACATATACCTTATATTGCCTTCCATATATTTCGTGTTATTACCTAATTTTGTCAGCCATTTCGGACATCACATTGCACTGTACTATGAGGAAATAGTACTATTTATGTGAAACTATTCATAAACTGTAAACATGTGTCGGTAGGCAATAGGATAAATACTTCCGGCTCCTCGGGCTGGTGCGAATATTTCAATGTCCGTATGTGCCAAACCGTTGGTTTATGACACACCTATACGCGTCTCTCGCTCGCTGCGCTCGCTCGAAAACTATAGCCTAACCTAAAACCAATCCATCTTGCGTTCATTATTCGATATGATGGCGACATATTTCAAATTTTCGAACGTGTCGGATCGGTTGTGGGGTTGGACTAGATTTTTACGAGCGAGCGGAATGAGCGAGCAACGGTCACAATTTCCAAGCTATACATATACCTTATATTGCCTTCCATATATTTCGTGTTATTACCTAATTTTGTCAGTCATTTCGGACATCACATTGCACTGTACTATGAGGAAATAGTACTATTTATGTGAAACTATTCATAAACTGTAAACATGTGTCGGTAGGCAATAGGATAAATACTTCCGGCTCCTCGGGCTGGTGCGAATATTTCAATGTCCGTATGTGCCAAACCGTTGGTTTATCACCCACCTATACGCGTCTCTCGCTCGCTGCGCTCGCTCGAAAACTATAGCCTAACCTAAAACCAATCCATCTTGCGTTCATTATTCGATATGATGGCGACATATTTCAAATTTGCGAACGTGTCGGATCGGTTGTGGGGTTGGACTAGATTTTTACGAGCGAGCGGAGCGAGCGAGCAACGGTCACAATTTCCAAGCTACACATATACCATATATTGTCTTGCATATATTTCGTGCTTGTACCTAATTTTGTCAGCCATTTCGGACATCACATTGCACTGTACTATGAGGAAACGGTACTATTTATGTGAAACTATTCATAAACTGTAAACATGTGTCGGTAGGCAATAGGATAAATACTTCCGGCTCCTCGGGCTGGTGCGAATATATCAATGTCCGTATGTGCCAAACCGATGGTTTGTGACACACCTTTACGCGTCTCTCGTTCGCTGCGCTCGCACGAAAGCTATAGCCTAACCTAAAACCAATCCATCCTCCGTTCATTATTCGATATGGTGGCGACATATTTCGAATTTGCGAACGTGTCGGATCGGTTGTGAGGTTGGACTAGATTCTTACGAGCGAGCGGAGCGAGCGAGCAACGGTCACAATTGCCAAGCTATACATAAACCTTATATTGCCTTCCGTATATTTCGTGTTATTACCTAATTTTGTCAGCCATTTCGGACATCACATTGCACTGTACTATGAGGAAATAGTACTATTTATGTGAAACTATTCATAAACTGTAAACATTTGTCGGTAGGCAATAGGATAAATACTTCCGGCTCCTCGGGCTGGTGCGAATATTTCAATGTCCGTATGTGCCAAACCGTTGGTTTATGACACACCTATACGCCGTCTCTCGCTCGCTGCGCTCGCTCGAAAACAATAGCCTAACCTAAAACCAATCCATCTTGCGTTCATTATTCGATATGATGGCGACATATTTCAAATTTGCGAACGTGTCGTATCGGTTGTGGGGTTGGACTAGATTTTTACGAGCGAGCGGAGCGAGCGAGCAACGGTCACAATTTCCAAGCTATACATATACCATATATTGTCTTGCATATATTTCGTGCTTGTACCTAATTTTGTCAGCCATTTCGGACATCACGTTGCACTGTACTATGAGGAAACGGTACTAATTATGTGAAACTATTGGTAAACCGTAAACATTTGTCAGAAGGCAATAGGATAAAGACTTCCGGCTCCTCGGGCTGGTGCGAATATTTCAATGTCCGTATGTGCCAAACCGTTGGTTTATGACCCACCTATACGCGTCTCTCGCTCGCTGCGCTCGCTCGAAACTATAGCCTAACCTAAAACCAATCCATCTGGCGTTCATTATTCGATATGATGGCGACATATTTCAAATTTGCGAACGTGTCGGATCGGTTGTGGGGTTGGACTAGATTTTTACGAGCGAGCGGAGCGAGCGAGCAACGGTCACAATTTCCAAGCTATACATATACCATATATTGTCTTGCATATATTTCGTGCTTGTACCTAATTTTGTCAGCCATTTCGGACATCACGTTGCACTGTACTATGAGGAAACGGTACTATTTATGTGAAACTATTCATAAACTGTAAACATGTGTCGGTAGGCAATGGGATAAATACTTCCGGCTCCTCGGGCTGGTGCGAATATTTCATGTCCGTATGTGCCAAACCGTTGGTTTATGACACACCTATACGCGTCTCTCGCTCGCTGCGCTCGCTCGAAAACTATAGCCTAACCTAAAACCAATCCATCTTGCGTTCATTATTCGATATGATGGCGACATATTTCAAATTTGCGAACGTGTCGTATCGGTTGTGGTGTTGGACTAGATTTTTACGAGCGAGCGGAGCGAGCGAGCAACGGTCACAATTTGCAAGCTATACATATACCATATATTGTCTTGCATATATTTAGTGCTTGTACCTAATTTTGTCAGCCATTTCGGACATCACGTAGCACTGTACTAAGAGGAAACGGTACTAATTATGTGAAACTATTGGTAAACCGTAAACATTTGTCAGAAGGCAATAGGATAAAGACTTCCGGCTCCTCGGGCTGGTGCGAATATATCAATGTCCGTATGTGCCAAACCGATGGTTTGTGACACACCTTTACGCGTCTCTCGCTCGCTGCGCTCGCGCGAAAGCTATAGCCTAACCTAAAACCAATCCATCTTCCGTTCATTATTCGATATGGTGGCGACATATTTCAAATTTTCGAACGTGTGGGATCGGTTGTGAGGCTGGACTAGATTTTTACGAGCGAGCGGAGCGAGCGAGCAACGGTCACAATTTCCAAGCTATACATATACCTTATATTGCCTTCCATATATTTCGTGTTATTACCTAATTTTGTCAGACATTTCGGACATCCCATTGCACTGTACTATGAGGAAATAGTACTATTTATGTGAAACTATTCATAAACTGCAAACATGTGTCGGTAGGCAATAGGATAAATACTTCCGGCTCCTCGGGCTGGTGCGAATATTTCAATGTCCGTATGTGCCAAACCGTTGGTTTATGACACACCTATACGCGTTTCTCGCTCGCTGCGCTCGCTCGAAAACTATAGCCTATCCTAAAACCATTCCATCTTGCGTTCATTATTCGATATGGTGGCGACATATTTCAAATTTGCGAACGTGTGGGATCGGTTGTGAGGTTGGACTAGATTTTTACGAGCGAGCGGAGCGAGCGAGCAACGGTCACAATTTCCAAGCTATACATATACCTTATATTGCCTTCCATATATTTCGTGCTTGTACCTAATTTTGTCAGCCATTTCGGACATCACGTTGCACTGTACTATGAGGAAACGGTACTTATTATGTGAAACTATTGGTAAACCGTAAACATTTGTCAGAAGGCAATAGGATAAAGACTTCCGGCTCCTCGGGCTGGTGCGAGTATTTTAACGTCCGTATGTGCCAAACCGTTGGTTTGTGACACACCTTTACGCGTCTCTCGTTCGCTGCGCTCGCACGAAAGCTATAGCCTAACCTAAAACCAATCCATCTTCCGTTCATTATTCGATATGGTGGCGACATATTTCAAATTTGCGAACGTGTCGGATCGGTTGTGAGGTTGGACTAGATTTTTTCGAGCGAGCGGAGCGAGCGAGCAACGGTCACAATTTCCAAGCTATACATATACCTTATATTGCCTCCCATATATTTCGTGCTTGTACCTAATTTTGTCAGCCATTTCGGACATCACGTTGCACTGTACTATGAGGAAACGGTACTTATTATGTGAAACTATTGGTAAACCGTAAACATTTGTCAGAAGGCAATAGGATAAAGACTTCCGGCTCCTCGGGCTGGTGCGAGTATTTCAACGTCCGTATGTGCCAAACCGTTGGTTTGTGACACACCTTTACGCGTCTCTCGTTCGCTGCGCTCGCACGAAAGCTATAGCCTAACCTAAAACCAATCCATCTTCCGTTCATTATTCGATATGGTGGCGACATATTTCAAATTTGCGAACGTGTCGGATCGGTTGTGAGGTTGGACTAGATTTTTTCGAGCGAGCGAGCAAGGATCACAATTTCCAACCTATACATACACCTTATATTGCCTTGCATATATGTCGTGTTATTACCTAATATTGTCAGCCATTTCGGTCATCACATTGCATTGTACTATGTGGAAATAGTACTACTTATGTGAAACTATTCCTAAACTGTAAACATGTGTCGGTAGGCATTAGGATAAATACTTCCGGCTCCTCGGGCTTATGCGAATATTTCAATGTCCGTATGTGCCAAACCGATGGTTTGTGACACACCTTTACGCGTCTCTCGTTCGCTGCGCTCGCACGAAAGATATAGCCTAACCTAAAACCAATCCATCTTCCGTTCATTATTCGATATGGTGGCGACATATATCAAATTTGCGAACGTGTGGGATCGGTTGTGAGGTTGGACTAGATTTTTACGAGCGAGCGGAGCGAGCGAGCAACGGTCACAATTTCCAAGCTATACATATACCATATATTGTCTTGCATATATTTCGTGCTTGTACCTAATTTTGTCAGCCATTTCGGACATCACGTTGCACTGTACTATGAGGAAACGGTACTAATTATGTGAAACTATTGGTAAACCGTAAACATTTGTCAGAAGGCAATAGGATAAAGACTTCAGGCTCCTCGGGCTGGTGCGAATATTTCAATGTCCGTATGTGCCAAACCGTTGGTTTATGACCCACCTATACGCGTCTCTCGCTCGCTGCGCTCGCTCGAAAACTATAGCCTAACCTAAAACCAATCCATCTGGCGTTCATTATTCGATATGATGGCGACATATTTCAAATTTGCGAACGTGTCGGATCGGTTGTGGGGTTGGACTAGATTTTTACGAGCGAGCGGAGCGAGCGAGCAACGGTCACAATTTCCAAGCTATACATATACCTTATATTGCCTTCCATATATTTCGTGTTATTACCTAATTTTGTCAGACATTTCGGACATCCCATTGCACTGTACTATGAGGAAATAGTACTATTTATGTGAAACTATTCATAAACTGCAAACATGTGTCGGTAGGCAATAGGATAAATACTTCCGGCTCCTCGGGCTGGTGCGAATATTTCAATGTCCGTATGTGCCAAACCGTTGGTTTGTGACACACCTTTACGCGTCTCTCGTTCGCTGCGCTCGCACGAAAGCTATAGCCTAACTTAAAACCAATCCATCTTGCGTTCATTATTCGATATGGTGGCGACATATTTCAAATTTGAGAACGTGTGGGATCGGTTGTGAGGTTGGACTAGATTTTTACGAGCGAGCGGAGCGAGCGAGCAACGGTCACAATTTCCAAGCTATACATATACCTTATATTGCCTTCCATATATTTCGTGCTTGTACCTAATTTTGTCAGCCATTTCGGACATCACGTTGCACTGTACTATGAGGAAACGGTACTTATTATGTGAAACTATTGGTAAACCGTAAACATTTGTCAGAAGGCAATAGGATAAAGACTTCCGGCTCCTCGGGCTGGTGCGAGTATTTCAACGTCCGTATGTGCCAAACCGTTGGTTTGTGACACACCTTTACGCGTCTCTCGTTCGCTGCGCTCGCACGAAAGCTATAGCCTAACCTAAAACCAATCCATCTTCCGTTCATTATTCGATATGGTGGCGACATATTTCAAATTTGCGAACGTGTCGGATCGGTTGTGAGGTTGGACTAGATTTTTTCGAGCGAGCGAGCAAGGATCACAATTTCCAACCTATACATACACCTTATATTGCCTTGCATATATGTCGTGTTATTACCTAATATTGTCAGCCATTTAGGTCATCACATTGCATTGTACTATGTGGAAATAGTACTATTTATGTGAAACTATTCCTAAACTGTATACATGTGTCGGTAGGCATTAGGATAAATACTTCCGGCTCCTCGGGCTTATGCGAATATTTCAATGTCCGTATGTGCCAAACCGATGGTTTGTGACACACCTTTACGCGTCTCTCGTTCGCTGCGCTCGCACGAAAGATATAGCCTAACCTAAAACCAATCCATCTTCCGTTCATTATTCGATATGGTGGCGACATATATCAAATTTGCGAACGTGTGGGATCGGTTGTGAGGTTGGACTAGATTTTTACGAGCGAGCGGAGCGAGCGAGCAACGGTCACAATTTCCAAGCTATACATATACCTTATATTGCCTTCCATATATTTCGTGTTATTACCTAATTTTGTCTGCCATTTCGGACATCACATTGCACTGTACTATGTGGAAATAGTACTATTTATGTGAAACTATTCATAAACTGTAAACATGTGTCGGTAGGCAATAGGATAAATACTTCCGGTTCCTCGGGCTGGTGCGAATATTTCAATGTCCGTATGTGCCAAACCGTTGGTTTATGACACACCTGTACGCGTCTCTCGCTCGCTGCGCTCGCTCGAAAACTATAGCCTAACCTAAAACCAATCCATCTTGCGTTCATTATTCGATATGATGGCGACATATTTCAAATTTGCGAACGTGTGGGATCGGTTGTGAGGTTGGACTAGATTTTTACGAGCGAGCGGAGCGAGCGAGCAACGGTCACAATTTCCAAGCTATACATATACCATATATTGTCTTGCATATATTTCGTGCTTGTACCTAATTTTGTCAGCCATTTCGGACATCACGTTGCACTGTACTATGAGGAAACGGTACTAATTATGTGAAACTATTGGTAAACCGTAAACATTTGTCAGAAGGCAATAGGATAAAGACTTCCGGCTCCTCGGGCTGGTGCGAATATATCAATGTCCGTAAGTGCCAAACCGATGGTTTATGACACACCTATACGCGTCTCGCCCTCGCTTCGCTCGCTCGAAAACTATAGCCTAACCTAAAACCAATCCATCTTCCGTTCATTATTCGATATGGTGGCGACATATTTCAAATTTGCGAACGTGTGGGATCGGTTGTGAGGTTGGACTAGATTTTTACGAGCGAGCGGAGCGAGCGAGCAACGGTCACAATTTCCAAGCTATACATATACCATATATTGTCTTGCATATATTTCGTGCTTGTACCTAATTTTGTCAGCCATTTCGGACATCACGTTGCACTGTACTATGAGGAAACGGTACTATTTATGTGAAATTATTCATAAACTGTAAACATGTGTCGGTAGGCAATAGGATAAATACGTCCGGCTCCACGGGCTGGTGCGAATATTTCAATGTCCGTATGTGCCAAACCGTTGGTTTATGACACACCTTTACGCGTCTCTCGCTCGCGGCGCTCGCTCGAAAACTATAGCCTAACCTAAAACCAATCCATCTTGCGTTCATTATTCGATATGATGGCGACATATTTCAAATTTGCGAACGTGTCGGATCGGTTGTGAGGTTGGACTAAATTTTTTCGAGCGAGCGAGCAGCGATCACAATTTCCAACCTATACATACACCTTATATTGCCTTGCATATATGTCGTGTTATTACCTAATTTTGTCAGCCATTTCGGACATCACATTGCATTGTACTATGTGGAAATAGTACTATTTATGTGAAACTATTCATAAACTGTAAACATGTGTCGGTAGGCAATAGGATAAATACTTCCGGCTCCTCGGGCTGGTGCGAATATTTCAATGTCCGTATGTGCCAAACCGTTGGTTTATGACACACCTATACGCGTCTCTCGCTCGCTGCGCTCGCTCGAAAACTATAGCCTAACCTAAAACCAATCCATCTTCCGTTCATTATTCGATATGGTGGCGACATATTTCAAATTTGCGAACGTGTGGGATCGGTTGTGAGGTTGGACTAGATTTTTACGAGCGAGCGGAGCGAGCGAGCAACGGTCACAATCTCCCAGCTATACATATACCTTATATTGCCTTCCATATATTTCGTGTTATTACATAATTTTGTCAGCCATTTCGGACATCACATTGCACTGTACTATGAGGAAATAGTACTATTTATGTGAAACTATTCATAAACTGTAAACATATGTCGGTAGGCAATAGGATAAATACTTCCGGCTCCTCGGGCTGGTGCGAATATTTCAATGTCCGTATGTGCCAAACCGTTGGTTTATGACACACCTATACGCGTCTCTCGCTCGCTGCGCTCGCTCGAAAACTATAGCCTAACCTAAAACCAATCCATCTTGCGTTCATTATTCGATATGATGGCGACATATTTCAAATTTGCGAACGTGTCGGATCGGTTGTGGGGTTGGACTAGATTTTTACGAGCGAGCGGAGCGAGCGAGCAACGGTCACAATTTGCAAGCTATACATATACCATAAATTGCCTTGCATATATTCGTGCTTGTACCTAATTTTGTCAGCCATTTCGGACATCACGTTGCACTGTACTATGAGGAAACGGTACTAATTATGTGAAACTATTGGTAAACCGTAAACATTTGTCAGAAGGCAATAGGATAAAGACTTCCGGCTCCTCGGGCTGGTGCGAATATATCAATGTCCTTATGTGCCAAACCGTAGGTTTATGACACACCTTTACGCGTCTCTCGCTCGCGGCGCTCGCTCGAAAACTATAGCCTAACCTAAAACCAATCCATCTTGCGTTCATTATTCGATATGATGGCGACATATTTCAAATTTGCGAACGTGTCGGATCGGTTGTGAGGTTGGAGTAGATTTTTTCAAGCGAGCGGAGCGAGCGAGCAACGGTCACAATTTCCAAGCTATACATATACCTTATATTGCCTTCCATATATTTCGTGTTATTACCTAATTTTGTCAGCCATTTCGGACATCACATTGCACTGTACTATGAGGAAATAGTACTATTTATGTGAAACTATGCATAAACTGTAAACATGTGTCGGTAGGCAATATGATAAATACTTCCGGCTCCTCGGGCTGGTGCGAATATTTCAATGTCCGTATGTGCCAACCGTTGGTTTATGACACACCTTTACGCGTCTCTCGCTCGCGGCGCTCGCTCGAAAACTATAGCCTAACCTAAAACCAATCCATCTTGCGTTCATTATTCGATATGATGGCGACATATTTCAAATTTGCGAACGTGTCGGATCGTTTGTGAGGTTGGACTAGATTTTTTCGAGCGAGCGGAGCGAGCGAGCAACGGTCACAATTTCCAAGCTATACATATACCATATATTGTCTTGCATATATTTCGTGCTTGTACCTAATTTTGTCAGCCATTTCGGACATCACGTTGCACTGTACTATGAGGAAACGGTACTAATTATGTGAAACTATTGGTAAACCGTAAACATTTGTCAGAAGGCAACAGGATAAAGACTTCCGGCTCCTCGGGCTGGTGCGAATATATCAATGTCCGTATGTGCCAAACCGATGGTTTGTGACACACCTTTACGCGTCTCTCGTTCGCTGCGCTCGCACGAAAGCTATAGCCTAACCTAAAACCAATCCATCTTCCGTTCATTATTCGATATGGTGGCGACATCTTTCAAATTTGCGGACGTGTGGGATCGGTTGTGAGGTTGGACTAGATTTTTACGAGCGAGCGGAGCGAGCGAGCAACGGTCACAATTTCCAAGCTATAGATATACCTTATATTGCCTTCCATATATTTCGTGTTATTACCTAATTTTGTCAGCCATTTCGGACATCACATTGCACTGTACTATGAGGAAACGGTACTGATTATGTGATACTATTGGTAAACCGTAAACATTTGTCAGAAGGCAATAGGATAAAGACTTCCGGCTCCTCGGGCTGGTGCGAATATTTCAATGTCCGTATGTGCCAAACCGTTGGTTAATGACACACCTTTATGCGTCTCTCGCTCGCGGCGCTCGCTCGAAAACTATAGCCTAACCTAAAACAATCCATCTTGCGTTCATTATTCGATATGATGGCGACATATTTCAAATTTGCGAACGTGTCGGATCGGTTGTGGGGTTGGACTAGATTTTTACGAGCGAGCGGATCGAGCGAGCAACGGTCACAATTCCAAGCTATACATATACCATATATTGTCTTGCATATATTTCGTGCTTGTACCTAATTTTGTCAGCCATTTCGGACATCACGTTGCACTGTACTATGAGGAAACGGTACTGATTATGTGAAACTATTGGTAAACCGTAAACATTTGTCAGAAGGCAATAGGATAAAGACTTCCGGCTCCTCGGGCTGGTGCGAATATATCAATGTCCGTATGTGCCAAACCGATGGTTTGTGACACACCTTTACGCGTCTCTCGTTCGCTGCGCTCGCACGAAAGCTATAGCCTAACCTAAAACCGATCCATCTTCCGTTCATTACTCGATATGGTGGCGACATATTTCAAATTTGCGAACGTGTGGGATCGGTTGTGAGGTTGGACTAGATTTTTACGAGCGAGCGGAGCGAGCGAGCAACGGTCACAATTTCCAAGCTATACATATACCTTATATTGCCTTCCATATATCTCGTGTTATTACCTAATTTTGTCAGCCATTTCGGACATCACATTGCACTGTACTATGAGGAAATAGTACTATTTATGTGAAACTATTCATAAACTGTAAACATGTGTCGGTAGGCAATAGGATAAATACTTCCGGCTCCTCGGGCTGGTGCGAATATTTCAATGTCCGTATGTGCCAAACCGTTGGTTTATGACACACCTTTACGCGTCTCTCGCTCGCTGCGCTCGCTCGAAAACTATAGCCTAACCTAAAACCAATCCATCTTCCGTTCATTATTCGATATGATGGCGACATATTTCAAATTTGCGAACGTGTGGGATCGGTTGTGAGGTTGGACTAGATTTTTACGAGCGAGCGGAGCGAGCGAGCAACGGTCACAATTTCCAAGCTATACATATACCTTATATTGCCTTCCATATATTTCGTGTTATTACCTAATTTTGTCAGCCATTTCGGACATCACATTGCACTGTACTATGAGGAAATAGTACTATTTATGTGAAACTATTCATAAACTGTAAACATGTGTCGGTAGGCAATAGGATAAATACTTCCGGCTCCTCGGGCTGGTGCGAATATTTCAATGTCCGTATGTGCCAAACCGTTGGTTTATGACACACCTATACGCGTCTCTCGCTCGCTGCGCTCGCTCGAAAACTATAGCCTAACCTAAAACCAATCCATCTTGCGTTCATTATTCGATATGATGGCGACATATTTCAAATTTGCGAACGTGTAGGATCGGTTGTGGGGTTGGACTAGATTTTTACGAGCGAGCGGAGCGAGCGAGCAACGGTCACAATTTCCAAGCTATACATATACCATATATTGTCTTGCATATATTTCGCGCTTGTACCTAATTTTGTCAGCCATTTCGGACATCACGTTGCACTGTACTATGAGGAAACGGTACTAATTATGTGAAACTATTGGTAAACCGTAAACATTTGTCATCAGGCAATAGGATAAAGACCTCTGGCTCCTCGGGCTGGTGCGAATATATCAATGTCCGTATGTGCCAAACCGATGGTTTGTGACACACCTTTACGCGTCTCTCGTTCGCTGCGCTCGCACGAAAGCTATAGCCTAACCTAAAACCAATCCATCTTCCGTTCATTATTCGATATGGTGGCGACATATTTCAAATTTGCGAACGCGTCGGATCGGTTGTGAGGTTGGACTAGATTTTTACGAGCGAGCGGAGCGAGCGAGCAACGGTCACAATTTCCAAGCTATACATATACCTTATATTGCCTTCCGTATATTTCGTGTTATTACCTAATTTTGTCAGCCATTTCGGACATCACATTGCACTGTACTATGAGGAAATAGTACTATTTATGTGAAACTATTCATAAACTGTAAACATGTGTCGGTAGGCAATAGGATAAATACTTCCGGCTCCTCGGGCTGGTGCGAATATTTCAATGTCCGTATGTGCCAAACCGTTGGTTTATGACACACCTATACGCGTCACTCGCTCGCTGCGCTCGCTCGAAAACTATAGCCTAACCTAAAACCAATCCATCTTGCGTTCATTATTCGATATGATGGCGACATATTTCAAATTTGCGAACGTGTCGTATCGGTTGTGGGGTTGGACTAGATTTTTACGAGCGAGCGGAGCGAGCGAGCAACGGTCACAATTTCCAAGCTATACATATACCATATATTGTCTTGCATATATTTCGTGCTTGTACCTAATTTTGTCAGCCATTTCGGACATCACGTTGCACTGTACTATGAGGAAACGGTACTAATTGTGTGAAACTATTGGTAAACCGTAAACATTTGTCAGAAGGCAATAGGATAAAGACTTCCGGCTCCTCGGGCTGGTGCGAATATATCAACGTCCGTATGTGCCAAACCGATGGTTTATGACACACCTATACGCGTCTCTCGCTCGCTGCGCTCGCTCGAAACCTATAGCCTAACCTAAAACCAATCCATCTTGCGTTCATTATTCGATATGATGGCGACATATTTTAAATTTGCGAACGTGTCGTATCGGTTGTGGTGTTGGACTAGATCTTTACGAGAGAGCGGAGCGGGCGAGCAACGGTCACAATTTCCAAGCTATACATATACCATATATTGTCTTGCATATATTTCGTGCTTGTACCTAATTTTGTCAGCCATTTCGGACATCACGTTGCACTGTACTATGAGGAAACGGTTCTAATTATGTTAAACTATTGGTAAACCGTAAACATTTGTCAGAAGGCAATAGGATAAAGACTTCCGGCTCCTCGGGCTGGTGCGAACATATCAATGTCCGTATGTGCCAAACCGATGGTTTGTGACACACCTTTACGCGTCTCTCGTTCGCTGCGCTCGCACGAAAGCTATAGCCTAACCTAAAACCAATCCATCTTCCGTTCATTATTCGATATGGTGGCGACATATTTCAAATTTGCGAACGTGTGGGATCGGTTGTGAGGTTGGACTAGATTTTTACGAGCGAGCGGAGCGAGCGAGCAACGGTCACAATTTCCAAGCTATACATATACCTTATATTGCCTTCCATATATTTCGTGTTATTACCTAATTTTGTCAGCCATTTCGGACATCACATTGCACTGTACTATGAGGAAATAGTACTATTTATGTGAAACTATTCATAAACTGTAAACATGTGTCGGTAGGCAATAGGATAAATACTTCCGGCTCCTCGGGCTGGTGCGAATATGTCAATGTCCGTATGTGCCAAACCGTTGGTTTATGACCCACCTATACGCGTCTCTCGCTCGCTGCGCTCGCTCGAAAACTATAGCCTAACCTAAAACCAATCCATCTTGCGTTCATTATTCGATATGATGGCGACATATTTCAAATTTGCGAACGTGTCGGATCGGTTGTGGGGTTGGACTAGATTTTTACGAGCGAGCGGAGCGAGCGAGCAACGGTCACAATTTCCAAGCTATACATATACCATATATTGTCTTGCATACATTTCGTGCTTGTACCTAATTTTGTCAGCCATTTCGGACATCACGTTGCACTGTACTATGAGGAAACGGTACTATTTATGTGAAACTATTCATAAACTGTAAACATGTGTCGGTAGGCAATAGGATAAATACTTCCGGCTCCTCGGGCTGGTGCGAATATTTCAATGTCCGTATGTGCCAAACCGTTGGTTTATGACACACCTATACGCGTCTCTCGCTCGCTGCGCTCGCTGGAAAGCTATAGCCTAACCTAAAAACAATCCCTCTTGCGTTAGTCATTCGACATGAAGGCGACTTATTTCAAATTTGGGAACGTGTCGGATCGAATGTGAGGTTGGACTGGATTTTTACGAGCAAGCGGAGCGAGCGAGCAACGGTCACAATTTCCAAGCTATACATGTACCATATATTGCCTTGCATATATTTCGTGTTATTACTTAATTTTGTCAGCCATTTCGGACATCACATTGCACTGTACTATGTGGAAATAGTACTATTTATGCAAAACTATTGGTAAACTGTAAACATTTGTCAGTAGCAATAGGATAAAGACTTCCGGCTCCTCGGGCTGGTGCGAATATTTCAATGTCCGTATGTGCCAAACCGATGGATTGTGACACACCTCTCCGCGTCCCTCGCTCGCCGTGCTCGCTCGAAAGCTATACCCTAACCTAAAAACAATCCCTCTTGCGTTAGTCATTCGACATGGAGGCGACTTATTTCAAATATGGGTACGTGTCGGATCGGATGTGAGGTTGGACTACATTTTTACGAGCGAGCGGAGCGAGCGAGCAACGGTCACAATTTCCAAGCTATACATATACCTTATATTGCCTTCCATATATTTCGTGTTATTACCAAATTTTGTCAGCCATTTCGGACATCACATTGCACTGTACTATGAGGAAACGGTACTAATTATGTGAAACTATTACTAAACCGTGAACATTTGTCAGAAGGCAATAGGATAAAGACTTCCGGCTCCTCGGACTGTTGCGAATATTTCAATGTCCCCATATGCCAAACCGTTGGATTGTGACACACCTCTCCGCGTCCCTCGCTCGCCATGCTCGCTCGAAAGCTATAGCCTAACCTAAAACCAATCCAGCTTCCGTTCATTATTTGATATGGTGGCGACATGTCTCGAATTTGCGAACGTGTCGGATCGGTTGTGAGGTTGGACAAGATTTTTACGAGCGAGCGGAGCGAGCGTGCAGCAGTCACAAGTTCCAAGCTATACATATATCTTATATTGCCTTGCATATATTTCGTGTTAGTACCTAATATTGTCAGCCATTTCGGACATCACATTGCACTGTACTATGAGGAAACGGTACTAATTATGTGAAACTATTACTAAACCGTGAACATTTGTCAGAAGGCAATAGGATAAAGACTTCCGGCTCCTCGGACTGGTGCGAATATTTCAATGTCCGTATGTGCCAAACCGATGGATTGTGACACACCTCTCCGCGTCCCTCGCTCGCCGTGCTCGCACGAAAGCTATACCCTAACCTAAAAACAATCCCTCTTGCGTTAGTCATTCGACATGGAGGCGACTTATTTCAAATATGGGTACGTGTCGGATCGGATGTGAGGTTGGACTACATTTTTACGAGCGAGCGGAGCGAGCGAGCAACGGTCACAATTTCCAAGCTATACATATACCTTATATTGCCTTCCATATATTTCGTGTTATTACCAGATTTTGTCAGCCATTTCGGACATCACATTGCACTGTACTATGTGGAAATAGTACTATTTATGTGAAACTATTGGTAAACTGTAAACATTTGTCAGTAGCAATAGGATAAAGACTTCCGGCTCCTCGGGCTGGTGCGAATATTTCAATGTCCGTATGTGCCAAACCGATGGATTGTGACACACCTTTTCGCGTCTCTCGCTCGCTGCGCTCGCACGAAAGCTATAGCCTAACCTAAAACCAATCCATCTTCCGTTCATTATTCGATATGGTGGCGACATGTTTCGAATTTGCGAACGTGTGGGATCGGTTGTGAGGTTGGACCAATTTTTTACGAGCGAGCGGAGCGAGCGTGCAACGGTCACAATTTCCACGCTATACATATACCTTATGTTGCCTTGCTTATATTTCGTGTTATTACCTACTTTTGCCAGCCATTTCGGACAGCACATTGCACTGTTATATGTGGAAATACTATTTATGTGAAACTATTCATAAACTGTAAACATTTGTCAGAAGGCAATAGGATAAAGACTTCCGGCTCCTCGGGTTGGTGCGAATGTTTCAATGTCCGTATGTGCCAAACCGTTGGTTTGTGACACACATTTACGCGTCGCTCGCTCGCTGCGCTCGCTCGAAGACTATAGCCTAACCTAAAACCAATCCATCTTGCGTTCATTATTCGATATGGTGGCGACATATTTCAAATTTGCGAACGTGTGGGATCGGTTGTGAGGTTGGACTAGATTTTTACGAGCGAGCGGAGCGAGCGAGCAACGGTCACAATTTCCAAGCTATACATATACCTTATATTGCCTTCCATATATTTCGTGTTATTACCTAATTTTGTCAGCCATTTCGGACATCACATTTTACTGTACTATGAGGAAATAGTACTATTTATGTGAAACTATTCATAAACTGTAAACATTTGTCAGTAGGCAATAGGATAAATACTTCCGGCTCCTCGGGCTGGTGCGAATATTTCAATGTCCGTATGTGCCAAACCGTTGGTTTATGACACACCTTTACGCGTCGCTCGCTCGAAAACTATAGCCTAACCTAAAACCAACCAATCTTCCGTCATTCTTCGATATGATGGCGACATATTTCAAATTTGCGAACATGTCGGATCGCTTGTGAGGTTGGACTAGATTTTTACGAGCGAGCGGAGCGAGCGAGCAACGGTCACAATTTCCAAGCTATACATATACCTTACATTGCCTTCCATATATTTCGTGTTATTACCAGATTTTGTCAGCCATTTCGGACATCACATTGCACTGTACTATGTGGAAATAGTACTATTTATGTGAAACTATTGGTAAACTGTAAACATTTGTCAGTAGCAATAGGATAAAGACTTCCGGCTCCTCGGGCTGGTGCGAATATTTCAATGTCCGTATGTGCCAAACCGATGGATTGTGACACACCTTTTCGCGTCTCTCGCTCGCTGCGCTCGCACGAAAGCTATAGTCTAACCTAAAACCAATCCATCTTCCGTTCATTATTCGATATGGTGGCGACATGTTTCGAATTTGCGAACGTGTGGGATCGGTTGTGAGGTTGGACCAAATTTTTACGAGCGAGCGGAGCGAGCGTGCAACGGTCACAATTTCCAAGCTATACATATACCTTATATTGCCTTGCTTATATTTCGTGTTATTACCTACTTTTGCCAGCCATTTCGGACATCACATTGCACTGTACTATGAGGAAAGTGTACTAATTATGTGAAACTATTGGTAAACCGTAAACATTTGTCAGAAGGCAATAGGATAAAGACTTCCGGCCCCTCGGGCTGGTGCGAATATTTCAATATCCGTATGTGCTAAACCGTTGGTTTATGCCACACCTTTACGCGTCTCTCGCTCGACGCGCTCGCTCGAAAACTATAGCCTAACCTAAAACCAATCCATCTTGCGTTCATTATTCGATATGATGGCGACATATTTCAAATTTGCGAACGTGTTGGATCGGTTGTGAGGTTGGACTAGATTTTTGCGAGCGAGCGGAGCGAGCGAGCAACGGTCATAATTTCCAAGCTATACATATACCATATATTGCCTGGCATATATTTCGTGTTATTACCTAATTTTGTCAGCCATTTCGGACATCACATTGCACTGCACTATGTGGAAGTAGTACTATTTATGTGAAACTAGTCATAACCTGTAAACATGTGTCGGTAGGCAATAGGATAAATACTTCCGGCTCCTCGGGCTGGTGCGAATATTTCAATGTCCGTATGTGCCAAACCGTTGGTTTATGACACAACTATACGCGTCTCTCGCTCGCTGCGCTCGCTCGAAAACTACAGCCTAACCTAAAACCAATCCATCTTGCGTTCATTATTCGATATGAATGCGATATATTTCAAATTTGCGAACGTGTCGGATCGCTTGTGAGGTTGGACTAGATTTTTACGAGCGAGCGGAGCGAGCGAGCAACGGTCACAATTTCCAAGCTATACATATACCATATATTGCCTTGCATATATTTCGTGCTAGTACCTAATTGTGTCAGCCATTTCGGACATCACATTGCACTGTACTATGAGGAAACGGTACTAATTATGTGAAACTATTGGTAAACCGTAAACATTTGTCAGAAGGCAATAGGATAAAGACTTCCGGCTCCGCGGGCTGGTGCGAATATTTCAATGTCCGTATGTGCCAAACCGTTGTTTTGTGACACACCTTTACGCGTCTCTCGCTCGCTGCGCTCGCACGAAAGCTATAGCCTAACCTAAAACCAATCCATCTTCCGTTCATTATTGGATATGGTGGCGACATATTTCAAATTTGCGAACGTGTCGGATCGCTTGTGAGGGTGGACTAGATTTTTACGAGCGAGCGGAGCGAGCGAGCAACGGTCACAATTTCCATGCTATACATATACCTTATATTGCCTTCCATATATTTCGTGTTATTACCAGATTTTGTCAGCCATTTCGGACATCACATTGCACTGTACTATGTGGAAATAGTACTATTTATGTGAAACTATTGGTAAACTGTAAACATTTGTCAGTAGCAATAGGATAAAGACTTCCGGCTCCTCGGGCTGGTTCGAATATTTCAATGTCCGTATGTGCCAAACCGATGGATTGTGACACACCTTTTCGCGTCTCTCGCTCGCTGCGCTTGCACGAAAGCTATAGTCTAACCTAAAACCAATCCATCTTCCGTTCATTATTCGATATGGTGGCGACATGTTTCGAATTTGCGAACGTGTGGGATCGGTTGTGAGGTTGGACCAAATTTTTACGAGCAAGCGGAGCGAGCGTGCAACGGTCACAATTTCCAAGCTATACATATACCTTATATTGCCTTGCTTATATTTTGTGTTATTACCTACTTTTGCCAGCCATTTCGGACATCACATTGCACTGCACTATGTGGAAGTAGTACTATTTATGTGAAACTATTCATAAACTGTAAACATGTGTCTGTAGGCAATAGGATAAATACTTCCGGCTCCTCGGGCTGGTGCGAATATTTCAATGTCCGTATGTGCCAAACCGTTGGTTTGAGACACACATTTACGCGTCGCTCGCTCGCTGCGCTCGCTCGAAAACTATAGCCTAACCTAAAACCAATCCATCTTCCGTTATTCTTCGATATGGTGGCGACATATTTCAAATTTGCGAACGTGTGGGATCGGTTGTGAGGTTGGACTAGATTTTTACGAGCGAGCGGAGCGAGCGAGCAACGGTCACAATTTCCAAGCTATACATATACCTTATATTGCCTTCCATATATTTAGTGTTATTACCTAATTTTGTCAGCCATTTCGGACATCACATTGCACTGTACTATGAGGAAATAGTAGTATTTATGTGAAACTATTCATAAACTGTAAACATGTGTCGGTAGGCAATAGGATAAATACTTCCGGCTCCTCGGGCTGGTGCGAATATTTCAATGTCCGTATGTGCCAAACCGTTGGTTTATGACACACCTTTACGCGTCGCTCGCTCGAAAACTATAGCCTAACCTAATACCAATCCATCTTCCGTCATTCTTCGATATGGTGGCGACATATTTCAAATTTGCGAACGTGACGGATCGGTTGTGAGGTTGGACTAGATTTTTGCGAGCGAGCGGAGCGAGCGAGTAACTGTCACAATTTCCATGCTATACATATACCTTATATTGCCTTGCTTATATTTCTTATTATTACCTACTTTTGTCAGCCATTTTGGACATCACATTGCACTGTTATATGTGGAAATAGTACCATTTATGTGAAACTATTCATAAACTGTAAACATTTGTTAGTAGGCAATAGGATAAAGACATCCGGCTCCTCGGGCTGGTGCGAATATTTCAATGTCCGTATGTGCCAAACCGTTGGTTTGTGACACACCTTTACGCGTCTCTCGCTCGCCGCGCTCGCACGAAAGCTATAGCCTAACCCAAAACCAGTCCATCTTCCGTTCATTATTGGATATGGTGGCGACATATTTCAAATTTGCGAACGTGTCGGATCGCTTGTGAGCTTGGACTATATTTTTTCGAGCGAGCGGAGCGAGCGAGCAACGATCACAATTTCCAACCTATACATACACCTTATATTGACTTCCATATATTTCGTGTTATTACCTAATTTTGTCTGGCATTTCGGACATCACATTGCACTGTACTATGAGGAAACGGTACTAATTATGTGAAACTGTTGGTAAACCGTAAACATTTGTCAGAAGGCAATAGGATAAAGACTTTCGGCTCCTCGGGCTGGTGCGAATATTTCAATGTCCGTATGTGCCAAACCGTTGGTTTGTGACACACCTTTACGCGTCTCTCGTTCGCTGCGCTCGCACGAAAGCTATAGTATAACCTAAAACCAATCCATCTTCCGTTCATTATTCGATATGGTGGCGACATATTTCAAATTTGGGAACGTGTCGGATAGGTTGTGAGGTTGGACGAGATTTTTACGAGCGAGTGGAGCGAGCGAGCAACGGTCACAATTTCCAAGCTATACATATACCGTATATTGCCTTGCATATATTTCGTGTTAGTACCTAATTTTGTCAGCCATTTCGGACATCACATTGCACAGTACTATGTGGAATTAGTACTATTTATGTGAAACTATTCATAAACTGTAAACATGTGTCGGTAGGCAATAGGATAAATACTTCCGGCTCCTCGGGCTGTTGCGAATATTTCAATGTCCGTATGTGCAAACCGTTGGTTTGAGACACACATTTACGCGTCGCTCGCTCGCTGCGCTCGCTCGAAAACTATAGCCTAACCTAAAACCAACCAATCTTCCGTCATTCTTCGATATGATGGCGACATATTTCAAATTTGCGAACGTGTCGGATCGGTTGTGGGGTTGGACTAGATTTTTACGAGCGAGCGGAGCGAGCGAGCAACGGTCACAATTTCCAAGCTATACATATACCATATATTGTCTTGCATATATTTCGTGCTTGTACCTAATTTTGTCAGCCATTTCGGACATCACGTTGCACTGTACTATGAGCAAACGGTACTAATTATGTGAAACTATTGGTAAACCGTAAACATTTGTCATAAGGCAATAGGATAAAGACTTCCGGCTCCTCGGGCTGGTGCGAATATTTCAATGTCCGTATGTGCCAAACCGTTGGTTTGTGACACACCTTTACGCGTCTCTCGTTCGCTGCGCTCGCACGAAAGCTATAGCCTAACCTAAAACCAATCCATCTTCCGTTCATTATTCGATATGGTGGCGACATATTTCAAATTTGCGAACGTGTCGGATCGGTTGTGAGGTTGGACTAGATTTTTTCGAGCGAGCGGAGCGAGCCAGCAACGATCACAATTTCCAACCTATTCATACACCTTATATTGCCTTGCATATATGTCGTGTTATTACCTAATTTTGTCTGCCATTTCGGACATCACATTGCTCTGTACTATGAGGAAACGGTACTAATTATGTGAAACTATTCATAAACTGTAAACATGTGTCGGTAGGCAATAGGATAAATACTTCCGGCTCCTCGGGCTGGTGCGAATATTTCAATGTCCGTATGTGCCAAACCGTTGGTTTATGACACACCTATACGCGTCTCTCGCTCGCTGCGCTCGCTCGAAAACTACAGCCTAACCTAAAACCAATCCATCTTCCGTTATTCTTCGATATGGTGGCGACATATTCCAAATTTGCGAACGTGACGGATCGGTTGTGAGGTTGGACTAGATTTTTGCGAGCGAGCGGAGCGAGCGAGAAACGGTCACAATTTCCAAGCTATACATATACCATATATTGCCTTGCATAGTATTCGTGCTAGTACCTAATTTGTCTGCCATTTCGGACATCACATTGCACTGTTATATGTGGAAATAGTACTATTTATGTGAAACTATTCATAAACTGTAAACATTTGTCAGTAGGCAATAGAATAAATACTTCCGGCTCCTCGGGCTGGTGCGGATGTTTCAATGTCCGTATGTGCCAAACCGTTGGTATGTGACACACATTTACGCGTCGCTCGCTCGCTGCGCTCGCTCGAAGACTATAGCCTAACCTAAAACCAATCCATCTTGCGTTCATTATTCGATATGGTGGCGACATATTTCAAATTTGCGAACGTGTGGGATCGGTTGTGAGGTTGGACTAGATTTTTACGAGCGAGCGGAGCGAGCGAGCAACGGTCACAATTTCCAAGCTATACATATACCTTATATTGCCTTCCATATATTTCGTGTTATTACCTAATTTTGTCAGCCATTTCGGACATCACATTGCACTGTACTATGAGGAAATAGTACTATTTATGTGAAACTATTCATAAACTGTAAACATGTGTCGGTAGGCAATAGGATAAATACTTCCGGCTCCTCGGGCTGGTGCGAATATTTCAATGTCCGTATGTGCCAAACCGTTGGTTTGTGACCCACCATTACGCGTCTCTCGTTCGCTGCGCTCGCACGAAAGCTATAGCCTAACCTAAAACCAATCCATCTTCCGTTCATTATTCGATATGGTGGCGACATATTTCAAATTTGCGAACATGTCGGATCGGTTGTGAGGTTGGACTAGATTTTTTCGAGCGAGCGGAGCGAGCGAGCAACGATCACAATTTCCAACCTATACATACACCTTATATTGCCTTGCATATATGTCGTGTTATTACCTAATTTTGTCTGCCATTTCGGACATCACATTGCTCTGTACTATGAGGAGACGGTACTAATTATGTGAAACTATTCATAAACTGTAAACATGTGTCGGTAGGCAATAGGATTAATACTTCCGGCTCCTCGGGCTGGTGCGAATATTTCAATGTCCGTATGTGCCAAACCGTTGGTTTATGACACACCTATACGCGTCTCTCGCTCGCTGCGCTCGCTCGAAAACTACAGCCTAACCTAAAACCAATCCATCTTCCGTTATTCTTCGATATGGTGGCGACATATTCCAAAT
The DNA here is from genome assembly GCF_024516045.1 of Bombus affinis. Classification (NCBI taxonomy): domain Eukaryota; kingdom Metazoa; phylum Arthropoda; class Insecta; order Hymenoptera; family Apidae; genus Bombus; species Bombus affinis. The sequence goes on from NW_026108825.1 coordinate 999,689, forward strand.
TTGCGAACGTGACGGATCGGTTGTGAGGTTGGACTAGATTTTTGCGAGCGAGCGGAGCGAGCGAGAAACGGTCACAATTTCCAAGCTATACATATACCATATATTGCCTTGCATAGTATTCGTGCTAGTACCTAATTTGTCTGCCATTTCGGACATCACATTGCACTGTTATATGTGGAAATAGTACTATTTATGTGAAACTATTCATAAACTGTAAACATTTATCAGTAGGCAATAGAATAAATACTTCCGGCTCCTCGGGCTGGTGCGGATGTTTCAATGTCCGTATGTGCCAAACCGTTGGTATGTGACACACATTTACGCGTCGCTCGCTCGCTGCGCTCGCTCGAAGACTATAGCCTAACCTAAAACCAATCCATCTTGCGTTCATTATTCGATATGGTGGCGACATATTTCAAATTTGCGAACGTGTGGGATCGGTTGTGAGGTTGGACTAGATTTTTACGAGCGAGCGGAGCGAGCGAGCAACGGTCACAATTTCCAAGCTATACATATACCTTATATTGCCTTCCATATATTTCGTGTTATTACCTAATTTTGTCAGCCATTTCGGACATCACAGTGCACTGTACTATGAGGAAATAGTACTATTTATGTGAAACTATTCATAAACTGTAAACATGTGTCGGTAGGCAATAGGATAAATACTTCCGGATCCTCGGGCTGGTGCGAATATTTCAATGTCCGTATGTGCCAAACCGTTGGTTTATGACACACCTTTACGCGTCGCTCGCTCGAAAACTATAGCCTAACCTAAAACCAACCAATCTTCCGTCATTCTTCGATATGATGGCGACATATTTCAAATTTGCGAACGTGTCGGATCGGTTGTGGGGTTGGACTAGATTTTTACGAGCGAGCGGAGCGAGCGAGCAACGGTCACAATTTCCAAGCTATACATATACCATATATTGTCTTGCATATATTTCGTGCTTGTACCTAATTTTGTCAGCCATTTCGGACATCACGTTGCACTGTACTATGAGGAAACGGTACTAATTATGTGAAACTATTGGTAAACCGTAAACATTTGTCATAAGGCAATAGGATAAAGACTTCCGGCTCCTCGGGCTGGTGCGAATATTTCAATGTCCGTATGTGCCAAACCGTTGGTTTGTGACACACCTTTACGCGTCTCTCGTTCGCTGCGCTCGCACGAAAGCTATAGCCTAACCTAAAACCAATCCATCTTCCGTTCATTATTCGATATGGTGGCGACATATTTCAAATTTGCGAACATGTCGGATCGGTTGTGAGGTTGGACTAGATTTTTTCGAGCGAGCGGAGCGAGCGAGCAACGATCACAATTTCCAACCTATACATACAACTTATATTGCCTTGCATATATGTCGTGTTATTACCTAATTTTGTCTGCCATTTCGGACATCACATTGCTCTGTACTATGAGGAAACGGTACTAATTATGTGAAACTGTTGGTAAACCGTAAACATTTGTCAGAAGGCAATAGGATAAAGACTTCCGGCCCCTCGGGCTGGTGCGAATATTTCAATATCCGTATGTGCCAAACCGTTGGTTTGTGACACACATTTACGCGTCACTCGCTCGCGGCGCTCGCTCGAAAAATATAGCCTAACCTAAAACCAATCCATCTTGCGTTCATTATTCGATATGATGGCGACATATTGCAAATTTGCGAACGTGTCGGATCGGTTGTGAGGTTGGACTAGATTTTTACGAGCGAGCGGAGCGAGCGAGCAACGGTCACAATTTCCAAGCTATACATATACCATATATTGTCTTGCATAGATTTCGTGCTTGTACCTAATTTTGTCAGCCATTTCGGACATCACGTTGCACTGTACTATGAGGAAACGGTACTAATTATGTGAAACTATTGGTAAACCGTAAACATTTGTCAGAAGGCAATAGGATAAAGACTTCCGGCTCCTCGGGCTGGTGCGAATATATCAATGTCCGTATGTGCCAAACCGATGGTTTGTGACACACCTTTACGCGTCTCTCGTTCGCTGCGCTCGCACGAAAGCTAAAGCCTAACCTAAAACCAATCCATCTTCCGTTCATTATTCGATATGGTGGCGACATATTTCAAATTTGCGACCGTGTGGGATCGGTTGTGAGGTTGGACTAGATTTTTACGAGCGTGCGGAGCGAGCGAGCAACGGTCACAATTTCCAAGCTATACATATACCATATATTGTCTTGCATATATTTCGTGCTTGTACCTAATTTTGTCAGCCATTTCGGACATCACGTTGCACTGTACTATGAGGAAACGGTACTAATTATGTGAAACTATTGGTAAACCGTAAACATTTGTCAGAAGGCAATAGGATAAAGACTTCCGGCTCCTCGGGCTGGTGCGAATATATCAATGTCCGTATGTGCCAAACCGATGGTTTGTGACACACCTTTACGCGTCTCTCGTTCGCTGCGCTCGAACGAAAGCTATAGCCTAACCTAAAACCAATCCATCTTCCGTTCATTATTCGATATGGTGGCGACATATTTCAAATTTGCGAACGTGTGGGATCGGTTGTGAGGTTGGACTAGATTTCTACGAGCGAGCGGAGCGAGCAAGCAACGGTCACAATTTCCAAGCTATACAAATACCTTATATTGCCTTCCATATATTTCGTGTTATTACCTAATTTTGTCAGCCATTTCGGACATCACATTGCACTGTACTATGAGGAAATAGTACTATTTATGTGAAACTATTCATAAACTGTAAACATGTGTCGGTAGGCAATAGGATAAATACTTCCGGCTCCTCGGGCTGGTGCGAATATTTCAATGTCCGTATGTGCCAAACCGTTGGTTTATGACACACCTTTACGCGTCTCTCGCTCGCGGCGCTCGCACGAAAGCTATAGCCTAACCTAAAACCAATCCATCTTCCGTTCATTATTCGATATGGTGGCGACATATTTCAAATTTGCGAACGTGTGGGATCGGTTGTGAGGTTGGACTAGATTTCTACGAGCGAGCGGAGCGAGCAAGCAACGGTCACAATTTCCAAGCTATACAAATACCTTATATTGCCTTCCATATATTTCGTGTTATTACCTAATTTTGTCAGCCATTTCGGACATCACATTGCACTGTACTATGAGGAAATAGTACTATTTATGTGAAACTATTCATAAACTGTAAACATGTGTCGGTAGGCAATAGGATAAATACTTCCGGCTCCTCGGGCTGGTGCGAATATTTCAATGTCCGTATGTGCCAAACCGTTGGTTTATGACACACCTTTACGCGTCTCTCGCTCGCGGCGCTCGCACGAAAGCTATAGCCTAACCTAAAACCAATCCATCTTCCGTTCATTATTCGATATGGTGGCGACATATTTCAAATTTGCGAACGTGTCGGATCGGTTGTGAGGTTGGACTAGATTTTTACGAGCGAGCGGAGCGAGCGAGCAACGATCACATTTTCCAAGCTATACATATACCTTATATTGCCTTCCATATATTTCGTGTTATTACCTAATTTTGTCAGCCCTTTCGGACATCACATTGCACTGTACTATGAGGAAATAGTACTATTTATGTGAAACTATTCATAAACTGTAAACATGTGTCGGTAGGCAATGGGATAAATACTTCCGGCTCCTCGGGCTGGTGCGAATATTTCAATGTCCGTATGTGCCAAACCGTTGGTTTGAGACACACATTCACGCGTCGCTCGCTCGCTGCGCTCGCTCGAAAACTATAGCCTAACCTAAAACCAATCCATCTTCCGTCATTCTTCGATATGATGGCGACATATTTCAAATTTGCGAACGTGTCGGATCGGTTGTGGGGTTGGACTAGTTTTTTACGAGCGAGCGGAGCGAGCGAACAACGGTCACAATTTCCAAGCTATACATATGCCATATATTGTCTTGCATATATTTCGTGCTTGTACCTAATTTTGTCAGCCATTCCGGACATCACGTTGCACTGTACTATGAGGAAACGATAATAATTATGTGAAACTATTGGTAAACCGTAAACATTTGTCAGAAGGCAATAGGATAAAGACTTCCGGCTCTTCGGGCTGGTGCGAATATATCAATATCCGTATGTGCCAAACCGATGGTCTGTGACACACCTTTACGCGTCTCTCGTTCGCTGCGCTCGCACGAAAGCTATAGCCTAACCTAAAACCAATCCATCTTCCGTTCATTATTCGATATGGTGGCGACATATTTCAAATTTGCGAACGTGTGAGATCGGTTGTGATGTTGGACTAGATTTTTACGAGCGAGCGGAGCAAGCAAGCAACGGTCACAATTTCCAAGTTATACAAATACCTTATATTGCCTTCCATATATTTTGTGTTATTACCTAATTTTGTCAGCCATTTCGGACATCACATTGCACTGTACTATGAGGAAATAGTACTATTTATGTGAGACTATTCATAAACTGTAAACATGTGTCGGTAGGCAATAGGATAAATACTTCCGGCTCCGCGGGCTGGTGCGAATATTTCAATGTCCGTATGTGCCAAACCGTTGGTTTATGACACACCTTTACGCGTCTCTCGCTCGCGGCGCTCGCTCGAAAACTATAGCCTAACCTAAAACCAATCCATCTTGCGTTCATTATTCGATATGATGGCGACATATTTCAAATTTGAGAACGTGTCGGATCGGTTGTGAGGTTGGACTAGATTTTTACGAGCGAGCGGAGCGAGCGAGCAACGGTCACAATTTCCATGCTATACATATACCATATATTGTCTTGCATATATTTCGTGCTTGTACCTAATTTTGTCAGCCATTTCGGACATCACGTTGCACTGTACTATGAGGAAACGGTACTAATTATGTGAAACTATTGGTAAACCGTAAACATTTGTCAGAAGGCAATAGGATAAAGACTTCCGGCTCCTCGGGCTGGTGCGAATATATCAATGTCCGTATGTGCCAAACCGATGGTTTGTGACACAACTTTACGCGTCTCTCGTTCGCTGCGCTCGCACGAAAGCTATAGCCTAACCTAAAACCAATCCATCTTCCGTTCATTATTCGATATGGTGGCGACATATTTCAAATTTGCGAACGTGTGGGATCGGTTGTGAGGTTGGACTAGATTTTTACGAGCGAGCGGAGCGAGCGAGCAACGGTCACAATTTCCAAGCTATACATATACCATATATTGTCTTGCATATATTTCGTGCTTGTACCTAATTTTGTCAGCCATTTCGGACATCACGTTGCACTGTACTATGAGGAAACGGTACTAATTATGTGAAACTATTGGTAAACCGTAAACATTTGTCAGAAGGCAATAGGATAAAGACTTCCGGCTCCTCGGGCTGGTGCGAATATATCAATGTCCGTATGTGCCAAACCGATGGTTTGTGACACACCTTTACGCGTCTCTCGTTCGCTGCGCTCGCACGAAAGCTATAGCCTAACCTAAAACCAATCCATCTTCCGTTCATTATTCGATATGGTGGCGACATATTTCAAATTTGCGAACGTGTGGGATCGGTTGTGAGGTTGGACTAGATTTTTACGAGCGAGCGGAGCGAGCGAGCAACGGTCACAATTTCCAAGCTATACATATACCATATATTGTCTTGCATATATTTCGTGCTTGTACCTAATTTTGTCAGCCATTTCGGACATCACGTTGCACTGTACTATGAGGAAACGGTACTAATTATGTGAAACTATTGGTAAACCGTAAACATTTGTCAGAAGGCAATACGATAAAGACTTCCGGCTCCTCGGGCTGGTGCGAATATTTCAATGTCCGTATGTGCCAAACCGTTGGTTTGTGACACACCTTTACGCGTCTCTCGTTCGCTGCGCTCGCACGAAAGCTATAGCCTAACCTAAAACCAATCCATCTTCCGTTCATTATTCGATATGGTGGCGACATATTTCAAATTTGCGAACATGTCGGATCGGTTGTGAGGTTGGACTAGATTTTTTCGAGCGAGCGGAGCGAGCGAGCAACGATCACAATTTCCAACCTATACATACACCTTATATTGCCTTGCATATATGTCGTGTTATTACCTAATTTTGTCTGCCATTTCGGACATCACATTGCTCTGTACTATGAGGAAACGGTACTAATTATGTGAAACTGTTGGTAAACCGTAAACATTTGTCAGAAGGCAATAGGATAAAGACTTCCGGCCCCTCGGGCTGGTGCGAATATTTCAATATCCGTATGTGCCAAACCGTTGGTTTATGACACACCTATACGCGTCTCTCGCTCGCTGCGCTCGCTCGAAAACTATAGCCTAACCTAAAACCAATCCATCTTGCGTTCATTATTCGATATGATGGCGACATATTTCAAATTTGAGAACGTGTCGGATCGGTTGTGAGGTTGGACTAGATTTTTACGAGCGAGCTGAGCGAGCGAGCAACGGTCACAATTTCCATGCTATACATATACCATATATTGTCTTGCACATATTTCGTGCTTGTACCTAATTTTGTCAGCCATTTCGGACATCACGTTGCACTGTACTATGAGGAAACGGTACTAATTATGTGAAACAATTGGTAAACCGTAAACATTTGTCAGAAGGCAATAGGATAAAGACTTCCGGCTCCTCGGGCTGGTGCGAATATATCAATGTCCGTATGTGCCAAACCGATGGTTTGTGACACAACTTTACGCGTCTCTCGTTCGCTGCGCTCGCACGAAAGCTATAGCCTAACCTAAAACCAATCCATCTTCCGTTCATTATTCGATATGGTGGCGACATATTTCAAATTTGCGAACGTGTGGGATCGGTTGTGAGGTTGGACTAGATTTTTACGAGCGAGCGGAGCGAGCGAGCAACGGTCACAATTTCCAAGCTATACATATACCATATATTGTCTTGCATATATTTCGTGCTCGTACCTAATTTTGTCAGCCATTTCGGACATCACGTTGCACTGTACTATGAGGAAACGGTACTAATTATGTGAAACTATTGGTAAACCGTAAACATTTATCACAAGGCAATAGGATAAAGACTTCCGGCTCCTCGGGCTGGTGCGAATATATCAATGTCCGTATGTGCCAAACCGATGGTTTGTGACACAACTTTACGCGTCTCTCGTTCGCTGCGCTCGCACGAAAGCTATAGCCTAACCTAAAACCAATCCATCTCCCGTTCATTATTCGATATGGTGGCGACATATTTCAAATTTGCGAACGTGTCGGATCGGTTGTGAGGTTGGACTAGATTTTTACGAGCGAGCGGAGCGAGCGAGCAACGGTCACAATTTCCATGCTATACATATACCATATATTGTCTTGCATATATTTCGTGCTTGTACCTAATTTTGTCAGCCATTTCGGCAATCACGTTGCACTGTACTATGAGGAAACGGTACTAATTATGTGAAACTATTGGTAAACCGTAAACATTTGTCAGAAGGCAATAGGATAAAGACTTCCGGCTCCTCGGGCTGGTGCGAATATTTCAATGTCCGTATGTGCCAAACCGTTGGTTTGTGACACACCTTTACGCGTCTCTCGTTCGCTGCGCTCGCACGAAAGCTATAGCCTAACCTAAAACCAATCCATCTTCCGTTCATTATTCGATATGGTGGCGACATATTTCAAATTTGCGAACGTGTCGGATCGGTTGTGAGGTTGGACTAGATTTTTACGAGCGAGCGGAGCGAGCGAGCAACGGTCACAATTTCCAAGCTATACATATACCTTATATTGCCTTCCATATATTTCGTGTTATTACCTAATTTTGTCAGCCCTTTCGGACATCACATTGCACTGTACTATGAGGAAATAGTACTATTTATGTGAAACTATTCATAAACTGCAAACATGTGTCGGTAGGCAATAGGATAAATACTTCCGGCTCCTCGGGCTGGTGCGAATATTTCAATGTCCGTATGTGCCAAACCGTTGGTTTATGACACACCTATACGCGTCTCTCGCTCGCTGCGCTCGCTCGAAAACTATAGCCTAACCTAAAACCAATCCATCTTGCGTTCCTTATTCGATATGATGGCGACATATTTCAAATTTGCGAACGTGTCGGATCGGTTGTGGGGTTGGACTAGATTTTTACGAGCGAGCGGAGCGAGCGAGCAACGGTCACAATTTCCAAGCTATACATATACCATATATTGTCTTGCATATATTTCGTGCTTGTACCTAATTTTGTCAGCCATTTCGGACATCACGTTGCACTGTACTATGAGGAAACGGTACTAATTATGTGAAACTATTGGTAAACCGTAAACATTTGTCAGAAGGCAATAGGATAAAGACTTCCGGCTCCTCGGGCTGGTGCGAATATATCAATGTCCGTATGTGCCAAACCGATGGTTTGTGACACACCTTTACGCGTCTCTCGTTCGCTGCGCTCGCACGAAAGCTATAGCCTAACCTAAAACCAATCCATCTTCCGTTCATTATTCGATATGGTGGCGACATATTTCAAATTTGCGAACGTGTGGGATCGGTTGTGAGGTTGGACTAGATTTTTACGAGCGAGCGGAGCGAGCGAGCAACGGTCACAATTTCCAAGCTATACATATACCATATATTGTCTTGCATATATTTCGTGCTTGTACCTAATTTTGTCAGCCATTTCGGACATCACGTTGCACTGTACTATGAGGAAACGGTACTAATTATGTGAAACTATTGGTAAACCGTAAACATTTGTCAGAAGGCAATAGGATAAAGACTTCCGGCTCCTCGGGCTGGTGCGAATATTTCAATGTCCGTATGTGCCAAACCGTTGGTTTGTGACACACCTTTACGCGTCTCTCGTTCGCTGCGCTCGCACGAAAGCTATAGCCTAACCTAAAACCAATCCATCTTCCGTTCATTATTCGATATGGTGGCGACATATTTCAAATTTGCGAACATGTCGGATCGGTTGTGAGGTTGGACTAGATTTTTTCGAGCGAGCGGAGCGAGCGAGCAACGATCACAATTTCCAACCTATACATACACCTTATATTGCCTTGCATATATGTCGTGTTATTACCTAATTTTGTCTGCCATTTCGGACATCACATTGCTCTGTACTATGAGGAAACGGTACTAATTATGTGAAACTGTTGGTAAACCGTAAACATTTGTCAGAAGGCAATAGGATAAAGACTTCCGGCCCCTCGGGCTGGTGCGAATATTTCAATATCCGTATGTGCCAAACCGTTGGTTTGTGACACACATTTACGCGTCTCTCGCTCGCTGCGCTCGCACGAAAGCTATAGCCTAACCTAAAACCAATCCATCTTCCGTTCATTATTCGATATGGTGGCAACATATTTCAAATTTGGGAACGTGTCGGATCGGTAGTGAGGTTGGACGAGATTTTTACGAGCGAGCGGAGCGAGCGAGCAACGGTCACAATTTCCAAGCTATACATATACCTTATATTGCCTTCCATATATTTCGTGTTATTACCTAATTTTGTCAGCCATTTCGGACATAACATTGCACTGTACTATGAGGAAATAGTACTATTTATGTGAAACTATTCATAAACTGTAAACATGTGTCGGTAGGCAATAGGATAAATACTTCCGGCTCCTCGGGCTGGTGCGAATATTTCAATGTCCGTATGTGCCAAACCGTTGGTTTATGACACACCTATACGCGTCTCTCGCTCGCTGCGCTCGCTCGAAAACTATAGCCTAACCTAAAACCAATCCATCTTGCGTTCATTATTCGATATGATGGCGACATATTTCAAATTTGCGAACGTGTCGGATCGGATGTGGGGTTGGACTAGATTTTTACGAGCGAGCGGAGCGAGCGAGCAACGGTCACAATTTCCAAGCTATACATATACCATATATTGTCTTGCATATATTTCGTGCTTGTACCTAATTTTGTCAGCCATTTCGGACATCACGTTGCACTGTACTATGAGGAAACGGTACTAATTATGTGAAACTATTGGTAAACCGTAAACATTTGTCAGAAGGCAATAGGATAAAGACTTCCGGCTCCTCGGGCTGGTGCGAATATATCAATGTCCGTATGTGCCAAACCGATGGTTTGTGACACACCTTTACGCGTCTCTCGTTCGCTGCGCTCGCACGAAAGCTATAGCCTAACCTAAAACCAATCCATCTTCCGTTCATTATTCGATATGGTGGCGACATATTTCAAATTTGCGAACATGTCGGATCGGTTGTGAGGTTGGACTAGATTTTTTCGAGCGAGCGGAGCGAGCGAGCAACGATCACAATTTCCAACCTATACATACTCCTTATATTGCCTTGCATATATGTCGTGTTATTACCTAATTTTGTCTGCCATTTCGGACATCACATTGCTCTGTACTATGAGGAAACGGTACTAATTATGTGAAACTGTTGGTAAACCGTAAACATTTGTCAGAAGGCAATAGGATAAAGACTTCCGGCCCCTCGGGCTGGTGCGAATATTTCAATATCCGTATGTGCCAAACCGTTGGTTTGTGACACACATTTACGCGTCTCTCGTTCGCTGCGCTCGCACGAAAGCTATAGCCTAACCAAAAACCAATCCATCTTGCGTTCATTATTCGATATGATGGCGACATATTTCAAATTTGCGAACGTGTCGGATCGGTTGTGAGGTTGGACTAGATTTTTACGAGCGAGCGGAGCGAGCGAGCAACGGTCACAATTTCCAAGCTGTACATATACCATATATTGTCTTGCATATATTTCGTGCTTGTACCTAATTTTGTCAGCCATTTCGGACATCACGTTGCACTGTACTATGAGGAAACGGTACTAATTATGTGAAACTATTGGTAAACCGTAAACATTTGTCAGAAGGCAATAGGATAAAGACTTCCGGCTCCTCGGGCTGGTGCGAATATATCAATGTCCGTATGTGCCAAACCGATGGTTTGTGACACAACTTTACGCGTCTCTCGTTCGCTGCGCTCGCACGAAAGCTATAGCCTAACCTAAAACCAATCCATCTTCCGTTCATTATTCGATATGGTGGCGACATATTTCAAATTTGCGAACGTGTGGGATCGGTTGTGAGGTTGGACTAGATTTTTTCGAGCGAGCGGAGCGAGCGAGCAACGGTCACAATTTCCAAGCTATACATATACCATATATTGTCTTGCATATATTTCGTGCTCGTACCTAATTTTGTCAGCCATTTCGGACATCACGTTGCACTGTACTATGAGGAAACGGTACTAATTATGTGAAACTATTGGTAAACCGTAAACATTTGTCACAAGGCAATAGGATAAAGACTTCCGGCTCCTCGGGCTGGTGCGAATATATCAATGTCCGTATGTGCCAAACCGATGGTTTGTGACACAACTTTACGCGTCTCTCGTTCGCTGCGCTCGCACGAAAGCTATAGCCTAACCTAAAACCAATCCATCTCCCGTTCATTATTCGATATGGTGGCGACATATTTCAAATTTGCGAACGTGTCGGATCGGTTGTGAGGTTGGACTAGATTTTTACGAGCGAGCGGAGCGAGCGAGCAACGGTCACAATTTCCATGCTATACATATACCATATATTGTCTTGCATATATTTCGTGCTTGTACCTAATTTTGTCAGCCATTTCGGCAATCACGTTGCACTGTACTATGAGGAAACGGTACTAATTATGTGAAACTATTGGTAAACCGTAAACATTTGTCAGAAGGCAATAGGATAAACACTTCCGGCTCCTCGGGCTGGTGCGAATATTTCAATGTCCGTATGTGCCAAACCGTTGGTTTGTGACACACCTTTACGCGTCTCTCGTTCGCTGCGCTCGCACGAAAGCTATAGCCTAACCTAAAACCAATCCATCTTCCGTTCATTATTCGATATGGTGGCGACATATTTCAAATTTGCGAACGTGTCGGATCGGTTGTGAGGTTGGACTAGATTTTTACGAGCGAGCGGAGCGAGCGAGCAACGGTCACAATTTCCAAGCTATACATATACCTTATATTGCCTTCCATATATTTCGTGTTATTACCTAATTTTGTCAGCCCTTTCGGACATCACATTGCACTGTACTATGAGGAAATAGTACTATTTATGTGAAACTATTCATAAACTGCAAACATGTGTCGGTAGGCAATAGGATAAATACTTCCGGCTCCTCGGGCTGGTGCGAATATTTCAATGTCCGTATGTGCCAAACCGTTGGTTTATGACACACCTATACGCGTCTCTCGCTCGCTGCGCTCGCTCGAAAACTATAGCCTAACCTAAAACCAATCCATCTTGCGTTCATTATTCGATATGATGGCGACATATTTCAAATTTGCGAACGTGTCGGATCGGTTGTGGGGTTGGACTAGATTTTTACGAGCGAGCGGAGCGAGCGAGCAACGGTCACAATTTCCAAGCAATACATATACCATATATTGTCTTGCATATATTTCGTGCTTGTACCTAATTTTGTCAGCCATTTCGGACATCACGTTGCACTGTACTATGAGGAAACGGTACTAATTATGTGAAACTATTGGTAAACCGTAAACATTTGTCAGAAGGCAATAGGATAAAGACTTCCGGCTCCTCGGGCTGGTGCGAATATATCAATGTCCGTATGTGCCAAACCGATGGTTTGTGACACACCTTTACGCGTCTCTCGTTCGCTGCGCTCGCACGAAAGCTATAGCCTAACCTAAAACCAATCCATCTTCCGTTCATTATTCGATATGGTGGCGACATATTTCAAATTTGCGAACATGTCGGATCGGTTGTGAGGTTGGACTAGATTTTTTCGAGCGAGCGGAGCGAGCGAGCAACGATCACAATTTCCAACCTATACATACTCCTTATATTGCCTTGCATATATGTCGTGTTATTACCTAATTTTGTCTGCCATTTCGGACATCACATTGCTCTGTACTATGAGGAAACGGTACTAATTATGTGAAACTGTTGGTAAACCGTAAACATTTGTCAGAAGGCAATAGGATAAAGACTTCCGGCCCCTCGGGCTGGTGCGAATATTTCAATATCCGTATGTGCCAAACCGTTGGTTTGTGACACACATTTACGCGTCTCTCGTTCGCTGCGCTCGCACGAAAGCTATAGCCTAACCAAAAACCAATCCATCTTGCGTTCATTATTCGATATGATGGCGACATATTTCAAATTTGCGAACGTGTCGGATCGGTTGTGAGGTTGGACTAGATTTTTACGAGCGAGCGGAGCGAGCGAGCAACGGTCACAATTTCCAAGCTGTACATATACCATATATTGTCTTGCATATATTTCGTGCTTGTACCTAATTTTGTCAGCCATTTCGGACATCACGTTGCACTGTACTATGAGGAAACGGTACTAATTATGTGAAACTATTGGTAAACCGTAAACATTTGTCAGAAGGCAATAGGATAAAGACTTCCGGCTCCTCGGGCTGGTGCGAATATATCAATGTCCGTATGTGCCAAACCGATGGTTTGTGACACAACTTTACGCGTCTCTCGTTCGCTGCGCTCGCACGAAAGCTATAGCCTAACCTAAAACCAATCCATCTTCCGTTCATTATTCGATATGGTGGCGACATATTTCAAATTTGCGAACGTGTGGGATCGGTTGTGAGGTTGGACTAGATTTTTTCGAGCGAGCGGAGCGAGCGAGCAACGGTCACAATTTCCAAGCTATACATATACCATATATTGTCTTGCATATATTTCGTGCTCGTACCTAATTTTGTCAGCCATTTCGGACATCACGTTGCACTGTACTATGAGGAAACGGTACTAATTATGTGAAACTATTGGTAAACCGTAAACATTTGTCACAAGGCAATAGGATAAAGACTTCCGGCTCCTCGGGCTGGTGCGAATATATCAATGTCCGTATGTGCCAAACCGATGGTTTGTGACACAACTATACGCGTCTCTCGTTCGCTGCGCTCGCACGAAAGCTATAGCCTAACCTAAAACCAATCCATCTCCCGTTCATTATTCGATATGGTGGCGACATATTTCAAATTTGCGAACGTGTCGGATCGGTTGTGAGGTTGGACTAGATTTTTACGAGCGAGCGGAGCGAGCGAGCAACGGTCACAATTTCCATGCTATACATATACCATATATTGTCTTGCATATATTTCGTGCTTGTACCTAATTTTGTCAGCCATTTCGGCAATCACGTTGCACTGTACTATGAGGAAACGGTACTAATTATGTGAAACTATTGGTAAACCGTAAACATTTGTCAGAAGGCAATAGGATAAACACTTCCGGCTCCTCGGGCTGGTGCGAATATTTCAATGTCCGTATGTGCCAAACCGTTGGTTTGTGACACACCTTTACGCGTCTCTCGTTCGCTGCGCTCGCACGAAAGCTATAGCCTAACCTAAAACCAATCCATCTTCCGTTCATTATTCGATATGGTGGCGACATATTTCAAATTTGCGAACGTGTCGGATCGGTTGTGAGGTTGGACTAGATTTTTACGAGCGAGCGGAGCGAGCGAGCAACGGTCACAATTTCCAAGCTATACATATACCTTATATTGCCTTCCATATATTTCGTGTTATTACCTAATTTTGTCAGCCCTTTCGGACATCACATTGCACTGTACTATGAGGAAATAGTACTATTTATGTGAAACTATTCATAAACTGCAAACATGTGTCGGTAGGCAATAGGATAAATACTTCCGGCTCCTCGGGCTGGTGCGAATATTTCAATGTCCGTATGTGCCAAACCGTTGGTTTATGACACACCTATACGCGTCTCTCGCTCGCTGCGCTCGCTCGAAAACTATAGCCTAACCTAAAACCAATCCATCTTGCGTTCATTATTCGATATGATGGCGACATATTTCAAATTTGCGAACGTGTCGGATCGGTTGTGGGGTTGGACTAGATTTTTACGAGCGAGCGGAGCGAGCGAGCAACGGTCACAATTTCCAAGCAATACATATACCATATATTGTCTTGCATATATTTCGTGCTTGTACCTAATTTTGTCAGCCTTTTCGGACATCACGTTGCACTGTACTATGAGGAAACGGTACTAATTATGTGAAACTATTGGTAAACCGTAAACATTTGTCAGAAGGCAATAGGATAAAGACTTCCGGCTCCTCGGGCTGGTGCGAATATATCAATGTCCGTATGTGCCAAACCGATGGTTTGTGACACACCTTTACGCGTCTCTCGTTCGCTGCGCTCGCACGAAAGCTATAGCCTAACCTAAAACCAATCCATCTTCCGTTCATTATTCGATATGGTGGCGACATATTTCAAATTTGCGAACGTGTGGGATCGGTTGTGAGGTTGGACTAGATTTTTACGAGCGAGCGGAGCGAGCGAGCAACGGTCACAATTTCCAAGCTATACATATACCATATATTGTCTTGCATATATTTCGTGCTTGTACCTAATTTTGTCAGCCATTTCGGACATCACGTTGCACTGTACTATGAGGAAACGGTACTAATTATGTGAAACTATTGGTAAACCGTAAACATTTGTCAGAAGGCAATAGGATAAAGACTTCCGGCTCCTCGGGCTGGTGCGAATATTTCAATGTCCGTATGTGCCAAACCGTTGGTTTGTGACACACCTTTACGCGTCTCTCGTTCGCTGCGCTCGCACGAAAGCTATAGCCTAACCTAAAACCAATCCATCTTCCGTTCATTATTCGATATGGTGGCGACATATTTCAAATTTGCGAACATGTCGGATCGGTTGTGAGGTTGGACTAGATTTTTTCGAGCGAGCGGAGCGAGCGAGCAACGATCACAATTTCCAACCTATACATACACCTTATATTGCCTTGCATATATGTCGTGTTATTACCTAATTTTGTCTGCCATTTCGGACATCACATTGCTCTGTACTATGAGGAAACGGTACTAATTATGTGAAACTGTTGGTAAACCGTAAACATTTGTCAGAAGGCAATAGGATAAAGACTTCCGGCCCCTCGGGCTGGTGCGAATATTTCAATATCCGTATGTGCCAAACCGTTGGTTTGTGACACACATTTACGCGTCTCTCGCTCGCTGCGCTCGCACGAAAGCTATAGCCTAACCTAAAACCAATCCATCTTCCGTTCATTATTCGATATGGTGGCGACATATTTCAAATTTGGGAACGTGTCGGATCGGTAGTGAGGTTGGACGAGATTTTTTACGAGCGAGCGGAGCGAGCGAGCAACGGTCACAATTTCCAAGCTATACATATACCTTATATTGCCTTCCATATATTTCGTGTTATTACCTAATTTTGTCAGCCATTTCGGACATAACATTGCACTGTACTATGAGGAAATAGTACTATTTATGTGAAACTATTCATAAACTGTAAACATGTGTCGGTAGGCAATAGGATAAATACTTCCGGCTCCTCGGGCTGGTGCGAATATTTCAATGTCCGTATGTGCCAAACCGTTGGTTTATGACACACCTATACGCGTCTCTCGCTCGCTGCGCTCGCTCGAAAACTATAGCCTAACCTAAAACCAATCCATCTGGCGTTCATTATTCGATATGATGGCGACATATTTCAAATTTGCGAACGTGTCGGATCGGTTGTGGGGTTGGACTAGATTTTTACGAGCGAGCGGAGCGAGCGAGCAACGGTCACAATTTCCAAGCTATACATATACCATATATTGTCTTGCATATATTTCGTGCTTGTACCTAATTTTGTCAGCCATTTCGGACATCACGTTGCACTGTACTATGAGGAAACGGTACTAATTATGTGAAACTATTGGTAAACCGTAAACATTTGTCAGAAGGCAATAGGATAAAGACTTCCGGCTCCTCGGGCTGGTGCGAATATATCAATGTCCGTATGTGCCAAACCGATGGTTTGTGACACACCTTTACGCGTCTCTCGTTCGCTGCGCTCGCACGAAAGCTATAGCCTAACCTAAAACAAATCCATCTTCCGTTCATTATTCGATATGGTGGCGACATATTTCAAATTTGCGAACATGTCGGATCGGTTGTGAGGTTGGACTAGATTTTTTCGAGCGAGCGGAGCGAGCGAGCAACGATCAGAATTTCCAACCTATACATACACCTTATATTGCCTTGCATATATGTCGTGTTATTACCTAATTTTGTCTGCCATTTCGGACATCACATTGCTCTGTACTATGAGGAAACGGTACTAATTATGTGAAACTGTTGGTAAACCGTAAACATTTGTCAGAAGGCAATAGGATAAAGACTTCCGGCTCCTCGGGCTGGTGCGAATATATCAATGTCCGTATGTGCCAAACCGATGGTTTGTGACACACCTTTACGCGTCTCTCGTTCGCTGCGCTCGAACGAAAGCTATAGCCTAACCTAAAACCAATCCATCTTCCGTTCATTATTCGATATGGTGGCGACATATTTCAAATTTGCGAACATGTGGGATCGGTTGTGAGGTTGGACTAGATTTTTACGAGCGAGCGGAGCGAGCAAGCAACGGTCACAATTTCCAAGCTATACAAATACCTTATATTGCCTACCATATATTTCGTGTTATTACCTAATTTTGTCAGCCATTTCGGACATCACATTGCACTGTACTATGAGGAAATAGTACTATTTATGTGAAACTATTCATAAACTGTAAACATGTGTCGGTAGGCAATAGGATAAATACTTCCGGCTCCTCGGGCTGGTGCGAATATTTCAATGTCCGTATGTGCCAAACCGTTGGTTTATGACACACCTATACGCGTCTCTCGCTCGCTGCGCTCGCTCGAAAACTATAGCCTAACCTAAAACCAATCCATCTTGCGTTCATTATTCGATATGATGGCGACATATTTCAAATTTGCGAACGTGTCGGATCGGTTGTGGGGTTGGACTAGATTTTTACGAGCGAGCGGAGCGAGCGAGCCACGGTCACAATTTCCAAGCTATACATATACCATATATTGTCTTGCATATATTTCGTGCTTGTACCTAATTTTGTCAGCCATTTCGGACATCACGTTGCACTGTACTATGAGGAAACGGTACTAATTATGTGAAACTATTGGTAAACCGTAAACATTTGTCAGAAGGCAATAGGATAAACACTTCCGGCTCCTCGGGCTGGTGCGAATATTTCAATGTCCGTATGTGCCAAACCGTTGGTTTATGACACACCTTTACGCGTCTCTCGCTCGCGGCGCTCGCTCGAAAACTATAGCCTAACCTAAAACCAATCCATCTTGCGTTCATTATTCGATATGATGGCGACATATATCAAATTTGCGAACGTGTCGGATCGGTTGTGAGGTTGGACTAGATTTTTACGAGCGAGCGGAGCGAGCGAGCAACGGTCACAATTTCCAAGCTATACATATACCATATATTGTCTTGCATATATTTCGTGCTTGTACCTAATTTTGTCAGCCATTTCGGACATCACGTTGCACTGTACTATGAGGAAACGGTACTAATTATGTGAAACTATTGGTAAACCGTAAACATTTGTCAGAAGGCAATAGGATAAAGACTTCCGGCTCCTCGGGCTGGTGCGAATATTTCAACGTCCGTATGTGCCAAACCGTTGGTTTGTGACACACCTTTACGCGTCTCTCGTTCGCTGCGCTCGCACGAAAGCTATAGCCTAACCTAAAACCAATCCATCTTCCGTTCATTATTCGATATGGTGGCGACATATTTCAAATTTGCGAACGTGTGGGATCGGTTGTGAGGTTGGACTAGATTTTTATGAGCGAGCGGAGCGAGCGAGCAACGGTCACAATTTCCAAGCTATACACATACCTTATATTGCCTTCCATATATTTCGTGTTATTACCTAATTTTGTCAGCCCTTTCGGACATCACATTGCTCTGTACTATGAGGAAACGGTACTAATTATGTGAAACTGTTGGTAAACCGTAAACATTTGTCAGAAGGCAATAGGATAAAGACTTCCGGCCCCTCGGGCTGGTGCGAATATTTCAATATCCGTATGTGCCAAACCGTTGGTTTGTGACACACATTTACGCGTCTCTCGCTCGCTGCGCTCGCACGAAAGCTATAGCCTAACCTAAAACCAATCCATCTTCCGTTCATTATTCGATATGGTGGCGACATATTTCAAATTTGGGAACGTGTCGGATCGGTTGTGAGGTTGGACTAGATTTTTACGAGCGAGCGGAGCGAGCGAGCAACGGTCACATTTTCCAAGCTATACATATACCTTATATTGCCTTCCATATATTTCGTGTTATTACCTAATTTTGTCAGCCCTTTCGGACATCACATTGCACTGTACTATGAGGAAATAGTACTATTTATGTGAAACTATTCATAAACTGTAAACATGTGTCGGTAGGCAATGGGATAAATACTTCCGGCTCCTCGGGCTGGTGCGAATATTTCAATGTCCGTATGTGCCAAACCGTTGGTTTATGACACACCTATACGCGTCTCTCGCTCGCTGCGCTCGCTCGAAAACTATAGCCTAACCTAAAACCAATCCATCTTGCGTTCATTATTCGATATGATGGCGACATATTTCAAATTTGCGAACGTGTCGGATCGGTTGTGGGGTTGGACTAGATTTTTACGAGCGAGCGGAGCGAGCGAGCAACGGTCACAATTTCCAAGCTATACATATACCATATATTGTCTTGCATATATTTCGTGCTTGTACCTAATTTTGTCAGCCATTTCGGACATCACGTTGCACTGTACTATGAGGAAACGGTACTAATTATGTGAAACTATTCATAAACTGTAAACATGTGTCGGTAGGCAATAGGATAAATACTTCCGGCTCCTCGGGCTGGTGCGAATATTTCAATGTCCGTATGTGCCAAACCGTTGGTTTGAGACACACATTCACGCGTCGCTCGCTCGCTGCGCTCGCTCGAAAACTATAGCCTAACCTAAAACCAATCCATCTTCCGTCATTCTTCGATATGATGGCGACATATTTCAAATTTGCGAACGTGTCGGATCGGTTGTGGGGTTGGACTAGATTTTTACGAGCGAGCGGAGCGAGCGAACAACGGTCACAATTTCCAAGCAATACATATGCCATATATTGTCTTGCATATATTTCGTGCTTGTACCTAATTTTGTCAGCCATTCCGGACATCACGTTGCACTGTACTATGAGGAAACGATAATAATTATGTGAAACTATTGGTAAACCGTAAACATTTGTCAGAAGGCAATAGGATAAAGACTTCCGGCTCTTCGGGCTGGTGCGAATATATCAATGTGCGTATGTGCCAAACCGATGGTCTGTGACACACCTTTACGCGTCTCTCGTTCGCTGCGCTCGCACGAAAGCTATAGCCTAACCTAAAACCAATCCATCTTCCGTTCATTATTCGATATGGTGGCGACATATTTCAAATTTGCGAACGTGTGAGATCGGTTGTGAGGTTGGACTAGATTTTTACGAGCGAGCGGAGCAAGCAAGCAACGGTCACAATTTCCAAGCTATACAAATACCTTATATTGCCTTCCATATATTTCGTGTTATTACCTAATTTTGTCAGCCATTTCGGACATCACATTGCACTGTACTATGAGGAAATAGTACTATTTATGTGAAACTATTCATAAACTGTAAACATGTGTCGGTAGGCAATAGGATAAATACTTCCGGCTCCTCGGGCTGGTGCGAATATTTCAATGTCCGTATGTGCCAAACCGTTGGTTTATGACACACCTTTACGCGTCTCTCGCTCGCGGCGCTCGCTCGAAAACTATAGCCTAACCTAAAACCAATCCATCTTGCGTTCATTATTCGATATGATGGCGACATATTTCAAATTTGAGAACGTGTCGGATCGGTTGTGAGGTTGGACTAGATTTTTACGAGCGAGCTGAGCGAGCGAGCAACGGTCACAATTTCCATGCTATACATATACCATATATTGTCTTGCATATATTTCGTGCTTGTACCTAATTTTGTCAGCCATTTCGGACATCACGTTGCACTGTACTATGAGGAAACGGTACTAATTATGTGAAACAATTGGTAAACCGTAAACATTTGTCAGAAGGCAATAGGATAAAGACTTCCGGCTCCTCGGGCTGGTGCGAATATATCAATGTCCGTATGTGCCAAACCGATGGTTTGTGACACAACTTTACGCGTCTCTCGTTCGCTGCGCTCGCACGAAAGCTATAGCCTAACCTAAAACCAATCCATCTTCCGTTCATTATTCGATATGGTGGCGACATATTTCAAACTTGCGAACGTGTGGGATCGGTTGTGAGGTTGGACTAGATTTTTACGAGCGAGCGGAGCGAGCGAGCAACGGTCACAATTTCCAAGCTATACATATACCATATATTGTCTTGCATATATTTCGTGCTCGTACCTAATTTTGTCAGCCATTTCGGACATCACGTTGCACTGTACTATGAGGAAACGGTACTAATTATGTGAAACTATTGGTAAACCGTAAACATTTATCACAAGGCAATAGGATAAAGACTTCCGGCTCCTCGGGCTGGTGCGAATATATCAATGTCCGTATGTGCCAAACCGATGGTTTGTGACACAACTTTACGCGTCTCTCGTTCGCTGCGCTCGCACGAAAGCTATAGCCTAACCTAAAACCAATCCATCTCCCGTTCATTATTCGATATGGTGGCGACATATTTCAAATTTGCGAACGTGTCGGATCGGTTGTGAGGTTGGACTAGATTTTTACGAGCGAGCGGAGCGAGCGAGCAACGGTCACAATTTCCATGCTATACATATACCATATATTGTCTTGCATATATTTCGTGCTTGTACCTAATTTTGTCAGCCATTTCGGCAATCACGTTGCACTGTACTATGAGGAAACGGTACTAATTATGTGAAACTATTGGTAAACCGTAAACATTTGTCAGAAGGCAATAGGATAAAGACTTCCGGCTCCTCGGGCTGGTGCGAATATTTCAATGTCCGTATGTGCCAAACCGTTGGTTTGTGACACACCTTTACGCGTCTCTCGTTCGCTGCGCTCGCACGAAAGCTATAGCCTAACCTAAAACCAATCCATCTTCCGTTCATTATTCGATATGGTGGCGACATATTTCAAATTTGGGAACGTGTCGGATCGGTAGTGAGGTTGGACGAGATTTTTACGAGCGAGCGGAGCGAGCGAGCAACGGTCACAATTTCCAAGCTATACATATACCTTATATTGCCTTCCATATATTTCGTGTTATTACCTAATTTTGTCAGCCATTTCGGACATAACATTGCACTGTACTATGAGGAAATAGTACTATTTATGTGAAACTATTCATAAACTGTAAACATGTGTCGGTAGGCAATAGGATAAATACTTCCGGCTCCTCGGGCTGGTGCGAATATTTCAATGTCCGTATGTGCCAAACCGTTGGTTTATGACACACCTATACGCGTCTCTCGCTCGCTGCGCTCGCTCGAAAACTATAGCCTAACCTAAAACCAATCCATCTTGCGTTCATTATTCGATATGATGGCGACATATTTCAAATTTGCGAACGTGTCGGATCGGATGTGGGGTTGGACTAGATTTTTACGAGCGAGCGGAGCGAGCGAGCAACGGTCACAATTTCCAAGCTATACATATACCATATATTGTCTTGCATATATTTCGTGCTTGTACCTAATTTTGTCAGCCATTTCGGACATCACGTTGCACTGTACTATGAGGAAACGGTACTAATTATGTGAAACTATTGGTAAACCGTAAACATTTGTCAGAAGGCAATAGGATAAAGACTTCCGGCTCCTCGGGCTGGTGCGAATATATCAATGTCCGTATGTGCCAAACCGATGGTTTGTGACACACCTTTACGCGTCTCTCGTTCGCTGCGCTCGCACGAAAGCTATAGCCTAACCTAAAACCAATCCATCTTCCGTTCATTATTCGATATGGTGGCGACATATTTCAAATTTGCGAACATGTCGGATCGGTTGTGAGGTTGGACTAGATTTTTTCGAGCGAGCGGAGCGAGCGAGCAACGATCACAATTTCCAACCTATACATACTCCTTATATTGCCTTGCATATATGTCGTGTTATTACCTAATTTTGTCTGCCATTTCGGACATCACATTGCTCTGTACTATGAGGAAACGGTACTAATTATGTGAAACTGTTGGTAAACCGTAAACATTTGTCAGAAGGCAATAGGATAAAGACTTCCGGCCCCTCGGGCTGGTGCGAATATTTCAATATCCGTATGTGCCAAACCGTTGGTTTGTGACACACATTTACGCGTCTCTCGTTCGCTGCGCTCGCACGAAAGCTATAGCCTAACCAAAAACCAATCCATCTTGCGTTCATTATTCGATATGATGGCGACATATTTCAAATTTGCGAACGTGTCGGATCGGTTGTGAGGTTGGACTAGATTTTTACGAGCGAGCGGAGCGAGCGAGCAACGGTCACAATTTCCAAGCTGTACATATACCATATATTGTCTTGCATATATTTCGTGCTTGTACCTAATTTTGTCAGCCATTTCGGACATCACGTTGCACTGTACTATGAGGAAACGGTACTAATTATGTGAAACTATTGGTAAACCGTAAACATTTGTCAGAAGGCAATAGGATAAAGACTTCCGGCTCCTCGGGCTGGTGCGAATATATCAATGTCCGTATGTGCCAAACCGATGGTTTGTGACACAACTTTACGCGTCTCTCGTTCGCTGCGCTCGCACGAAAGCTATAGCCTAACCTAAAACCAATCCATCTTCCGTTCATTATTCGATATGGTGGCGACATATTTCAAATTTGCGAACGTGTGGGATCGGTTGTGAGGTTGGACTAGATTTTTACGAGCGAGCGGAGCGAGCGAGCAACGGTCACAATTTCCAAGCTATACATATACCATATATTGTCTTGCATATATTTCGTGCTTGTACCTAATTTTGTCAGCCATTTCGGCAATCACGTTGCACTGTACTATGAGGAAACGGTACTAATTATGTGAAACTATTGGTAAACCGTAAACATTTGTCAGAAGGCAATAGGATAAACACTTCCGGCTCCTCGGGCTGGTGCGAATATTTCAATGCCCGTATGTGCCAAACCGTTGGTTTGTGACACACCTTTACGCGTCTCTCGTTCGCTGCGCTCGCACGAAAGCTATAGCCTAACCTAAAACCAATCCATCTTCCGTTCATTATTCGATATGGTGGCGACATATTTCAAATTTGCGAACGTGTCGGATCGGTTGTGAGGTTGGACTAGATTTTTACGAGCGAGCGGAGCGAGCGAGCAACGGTCACAATTTCCAAGCTATACATATACCTTATATTGCCTTCCATATATTTCGTGTTATTACCTAATTTTGTCAGCCCTTTCGGACATCACATTGCACTGTACTATGAGGAAATAGTACTATTTATGTGAAACTATTCATAAACTGCAAACATGTGTCGGTAGGCAATAGGATAAATACTTCCGGCTCCTCGGGCTGGTGCGAATATTTCAATGTCCGTATGTGCCAAACCGTTGGTTTATGACACACCTATACGCGTCTCTCGCTCGCTGCGCTCGCTCGAAAACTATAGCCTAACCTAAAACCAATCCATCTTGCGTTCATTATTCGATATGATGGCGACATATTTCAAATTTGCGAACGTGTCGGATCGGTTGTGGGGTTGGACTAGATTTTTACGAGCGAGCGGAGCGAGCGAGCAACGGTCACAATTTCCAAGCTATACATATACCATATATTGTCTTGCATATATTTCGTGCTTGTACCTAATTTTGTCAGCCTTTTCGGACATCACGTTGCACTGTACTATGAGGAAACGGTACTAATTATGTGAAACTATTGGTAAACCGTAAACATTTGTCAGAAGGCAATAGGATAAAGACTTCCGGCTCCTCGGGCTGGTGCGAATATATCAATGTCCGTATGTGCCAAACCGATGGTTTGTGACACACCTTTACGCGTCTCTCGATCGCTGCGCTCGCACGAAAGCTATAGCCTAACCTAAAACCAATCCATCTTCCGTTCATTATTCGATATGGTGGCGACATATTTCAAATTTGCGAACGTGTGGGATCGGTTGTGAGGTTGGACTAGATTTTTACGAGCGAGCGGAGCGAGCGAGCAACGGTCACAATTTCCAAGCTATACATATACCATATATTGTCTTGCATATATTTCGTGCTTGTACCTAATTTTGTCAGCCATTTCGGACATCACGTTGCACTGTACTATGAGGAAACGGTACTAATTATGTGAAACTATTGGTAAACCGTAAACATTTGTCAGAAGGCAATAGGATAAAGACTTCCGGCTCCTCGGGCTGGTGCGAATATTTCAATGTCCGTATGTGCCAAACCGTTGGTTTGTGACACACCTTTACGCGTCTCTCGTTCGCTGCGCTCGCACGAAAGCTATAGCCTAACCGAAAACCAATCCATCTTCCGTTCATTATTCGATATGGTGGCGACATATTTCAAATTTGGGAACGTGTCGGATCGGTAGTGAGGTTGGACGAGATTTTTACGAGCGAGCGGAGCGAGCGAGCAACGGTCACAATTTCCAAGCTATACATATACCTTATATTGCCTTCCATATATTTCGTGTTATTACCTAATTTTGTCAGCCATTTCGGACATAACATTGCACTGTACTATGAGGAAATAGTACTATTTATGTGAAACTATTCATAAACTGTAAACATGTGTCGGTAGGCAATAGGATAAATACTTCCGGCTCCTCGGGCTGGTGCGAATATTTCAATGTCCGTATGTGCCAAACCGTTGGTTTATGACACACCTATACGCGTCTCTCGCTCGCTGCGCTCGCTCGAAAACTATAGCCTAACCTAAAACCAATCCATCTGGCGTTCATTATTCGATATGATGGCGACATATTTCAAATTTGCGAACGTGTCGGATCGGTTGTGGGGTTGGACTAGATTTTTACGAGCGAGCGGAGCGAGCGAGCAACGGTCACAATTTCCAAGCTATACATATACCATATATTGTCTTGCATATATTTCGTGCTTGTACCTAATTTTGTCAGCCATTTCGGACATCACGTTGCACTGTACTATGAGGAAACGGTACTAATTATGTGAAACTATTGGTAAACCGTAAACGTTTGTCAGAAGGCAATAGGATAAAGACTTCCGGCTCATCGGGCTGGTGCGAATATATCAATGTCCGTATGTGCCAAACCGATGGTTTGTGACACACCTTTACGCGTCTCTCGTTCGCTGCGCTCGCACGAAAGCTATAGCCTAACCTAAAACCAATCCATCTTCCGTTCATTATTCGATATGGTGGCGACATATTTCAAATTTGCGAACATGTCGGATCGGTTGTGAGGTTGGACTAGATTTTTTCGAGCGAGCGGAGCGAGCGAGCAACGATCACAATTTCCAACCTATACATACACCTTATATTGCCTTGCATATATGTCGTGTTATTACCTAATTTTGTCTGCCATTTCGGACATCACATTGCTCTGTACTATGAGGAAACGGTACTAATTATGTGAAACTGTTGGTAAACCGTAAACATTTGTCAGAAGGCAATAGGATAAAGACTTCCGGCCCCTCGGGCTGGTGCGAATATTTCAATATCCGTATGTGCCAAACCGTTGGTTTGTGACACACATTTACGCGTCTCTCGCTCGCTGCGCTCGCACGAAAGCTATAGCCTAATCTAAAACCAATCCATCTTCCGTTTATTATTCGATATGGTGGCGACATATTTCAAATTTGGGAACGTGTCGGATCGGTAGTGAGGTTGGACGAGATTTTTACGAGCGAGCGGAGCGAGCGAGCAACGGTCACAATTTCCAAGCTATACATATACCTTATATTGCCTTCCATATATTTCGTGTTATTACCTAATTTTGTCAGCCATTTCGGACATAACATTGCACTGTACTATGAGGAAATAGTACTATTTATGTGAAACTATTCATAAACTGTAAACATGTGTCGGTAGGCAATAGGATAAATACTTCCGGCTCCTCGGGCTGGTGCGAATATATCAATGTCCGTATGTGCCAAACCGATGGTTTGTGACACACCTTTACGCGTCTCTCGTTCGCTGCGCTCGCACGAAAGCTATAACCTAACCTAAAACCAATCCATCTTCCGTTCATTATTCGATATGGTGGCGACATATTTCAAATTTGCGAACGTGTCGGATCGGTTGTGAGGTTGGACTAGATTTTTACGAGCGAGCGGAGCGAGCGAGCAACGGTCACAATTTCCAAGCTATACATATACCATATATTGTCTTGCATATATTTCGTGCTTGTACCTAATTTTGTCAGCCATTTCGGACATCACGTTACACTGTACTATGAGGAAACGGTACTAATTATGTGAAACAATTGGTATACAGTAAACATTTGTCAGAAGGCAATAGGATAAAGACTTCCGGCTCCTCGGGCTGGTGCGAATATATCAATGTCCGTATGTGCCAAACCGATGGTTTGTGACACACCTTTACGCGTCTCTCGTTCGCTGCGCTCGAACGAAAGCTATAGCCTAACCTAAAACCAATCCATCTTCCGTTCATTATTCGATATGGTGGCGACATATTTCAAATTTGCGAACATGTGGGATCGGTTGTGAGGTTGGACTAGATTTTTACGAGCGAGCGGAGCGAGCAAGCAACGGTCACAATTTCCAAGCTATACAAATACCTTATATTGCCTTCCATATATTTCGTGTTATTACCTAATTTTGTCAGCCATTTCGGACATCACATTGCACTGTACTATGAGGAAATAGTACTATTTATGTGAAACTATTCATAAACTGTAAACATGTGTCGGTAGGCAATAGGATAAATACTTCCGGCTCCTCGGGCTGGTGCGAATATTTCAATGTCCGTATGTGCCAAACCGTTGGTTTATGACACACCTATACGCGTCTCTCGCTCGCTGCGCTCGCTCGAAAACTATAGCCTAACCTAAAACCAATCCATCTTGCGTTCATTATTCGATATGATGGCGACATATTTCAAATTTGCGAACGTGTCGGATCGGTTGTGGGGTTGGACTAGATTTTTACGAGCGAGCGGAGCGAGCGAGCCACGGTCACAATTTCCAAGCTATACATATACCATATATTGTCTTGCATATATTTCGTGCTTATACCTAATTTTGTCAGCCATTTCGGACATCACGTTGCACTGTACTATGAGGAAACGGTACTAATTATGTGAAACTATTGGTAAACCGTAAACATTTGTCAGAAGGCAATAGGATAAAGACTTCCGGCTCCTCGGGCTGGTGCGAATATATCAATGTCCGTATGTGCCAAACCGATGGTTTGTGACACACCTTTACGCGTCTCTCGTTCGCTGCGCTCGCACGAAAGCTATAGCCTAACCTAAAACCAATCCATCTTCCGTTCATTATTCGATATGGTGGCGACATATTTCAAATTTGCGAACGTGTGGGATCGGTTGTGAGGTTGGACTAGATTTTTACGAGCGAGCGGAGCGAGCGAGCAACGGTCACAATTTCCAAGCTATACATATACCATATATTGTCTTGCATATATTTCGTGCTTGTACCTAATTTTGTCAGCCATTTCGGACATCACGTTGCACTGTACTATGAGGAAACGGTACTAATTATGTGAAACTATTGGTAAACGGTAAACATTTGTCAGAAGGCAATAGGATAAAGACTTCCGGCTCCTCGGGCTGGTGCGAATATATCAATGTCCGTATGTGCCAAACCGATGGTTTGTGACACACCTTTACGCGTCTCTCGTTCGCTGCGCTCGAACGAAAGCTATAGCCTAACCTAAAACCAATCCATCTTCCGTTCATTATAGCGATATGGTGGCGACATATTTCAAATTTGCGAACGTGTGGGATCGGTTGTGAGGTTGGACTAGATTTTTACGAGCGAGCGGAGCGAGCAAGCAACGGTCACAATTTCCAAGCTATACAAATACCTTATATTGTCTTCCATATATTTCGTGCTTGTACCTAATTTTGTCAGCTATTTCGGACATCACGTTGCACTGTACTATGAGGAAACGGTACTAATTATGTGAAACTATTGGTAAACCGTAAACATTTGTCAGAAGGCAATAGGATAAACACTTCCGGCTCCTCGGGCTGGTGCGAATATTTCAATGTCCGTATGTGCCAAACCGTTGGTTTATGACACACCTTTACGCGTCTCTCGCTCGCGGCGCTCGCTCGAAAACTATAGCCTAACCTAAAACCAATCCATCTTGCGTTCATTATTCGATATGATGGCGACATATATCAAATTTGCGAACGTGTCGGATCGGTTGTGAGGTTGGACTAGATTTTTACGAGCGAGCGGAGCGAGCGAGCAACGGTCACAATTTCCAAGCTATACATATACCATATATTGTCTTGCATATATTTCGTGCTTGTACCTAATTTTGTCAGCCATTTCGGACATCACGTTGCACTGTACTATGAGGAAACGGTACTAATTATGTGAAACTATTGGTAAACCGTAAACATTTGTCAGAAGGCAATAGGATAAAGACTTCCGGCTCCTCGGGCTGGTGCGAATATTTCAACGTCCGTATGTGCCAAACCGTTGGTTTGTGACACACCTTTACGCGTCTCTCGTTCGCTGCGCTCGCACGAAAGCTATAGCCTAACCTAAAACCAATCCATCTTCCGTTCATTATTCGATATGGTGGCGACATATTTCAAATTTGCGAACGTGTGGGATCGGTTGTGAGGTTGGACTAGATTTTTATGAGCGAGCGGAGCGAGCGAGCAACGGTCACAATTTCCAAGCTATACACATACCTTATATTGCCTTCCATATATTTCGTGTTATTAACTAATTTTGTCAGCCCTTTCGGACATCACATTGCACTGTACTATGAGGAAATAGTACTATTTATGTGAAACTATTCATAAACTGTAAACATGTGTCGGTAGGCAATAGGATAAATACTTCGGGCCCCTCGGGCTGGTGCGAATATTTCAATGTCCGTATGTGCCAAACCGTTAGTTTATGACACACCTATACGCGTCTCTCGCTCGCTGCGCTCGCTCGAAAACTATAGCCTAACCTAAAACCAATCCATCTTGCGTTCATTATTCGATATGATGGCGACATATTTCAAATTTGCGAACGTGTCGGATCGGTTGTGAGGTTGGACGATATTTTTACGAGCGAGTGGAGCGAGCGAGCAACGGTCACAATTTCCAAGCTATACATATACCTTATATTGCCTTGCATATATTTCGTGTTAGTACCTAATTTTGTCAGCCATTTCGGACATCACATTGCACTGTACTATGTGGTATTAGTACTATTTATGTGAAACTATTCATAAACTGTAAACATGTGTCGGTAGGCAATAGGATGAATACTTCCGGCTCCTCGGGCTGGTGCGAATATTTCAATGTCCGTATGTGCCAAACCGTTGGTTTGAGACACACATTTACGCGTAGCTCGCTCGCTGCGCTCGCTCGAAAACTATAGCCTAACCTAAAACCAATCCATCTTCCGTTCATTATTCGATATGGTGGCGACATATTTCAAATTTGCGAACATGTCGGGTCGGTTGTGAGGTTGGACTAGATTTTTTCGAGCGAGCGGAGCGAGCGAGCAACGATCACAATTTCCAACCTATACATACACCTTATATTGTCTTGCATATATGTCGTGTTATTACCTAATTTTGTGTGCCATTTCGGACATCACATTGCTCTGTACTATGAGGAAACGGTACTAATTATGTGAAACTTTTGGTAAACCGTAAACATTTGTCAGAAGGCAATAGGATAAAGACTTCCGGCCCCTCGGGCTGGTGCGAATATTTCAATATCCGTATGTGCCAAACCGTTGGTTTGTGACACACATTTACGCGTCTCTCGCTCGCTGCGCTCGCACGAAAGCTATAGCCTGACCTAAAACCAATACATCTTCCGGTCATTATTCGATATGGTGGCGACATATTTCAAATTTGGGAACGTGTCGGATCGGTAGTGAGGTTGGACGAGATTTTTACGAGCGAGCGGAGCGAGCGAGCAACGGTCACAATTTCCAAGCTATACATATACCATATATTGTCTTGCATATATTTCGTGCTTGTACCTAATTTTGTCAGCCATTTCGGACATCACGTTGCACTGTACTATGAGGAAACGGTACTAATTATGTGAAACTATTGGTAAACCGTAAACATTTGTCAGAAGGCAATAGGATATAGACTTCCGGCTCCTCGGGCTGGTGCGAATATATCAATGTCCGTATGTGCCAAACCGATGGTTTGTGACACACCTTTACGCGTCTCTCGTTCGCTGCGCTCGCACGAAAGCTATAGCCTAACCTAAAACCAATCCATCTTCCGTTCATTATTCGATATGGTGTCGACATATTTCAAATTTGCGAACGTGTGGGATCGGTTGTGAGGTTGGACTAGATTTTTACGAGCGAGCGGAGCGAGCGAGCAACGGTCACAATTTCCAAGCTATACATATACCATATATTGTCTTGCATATATTTCGTGCTTGTACCTAATTTTGTCAGCCATTTCGGACATCACGTTGCACTGTACTATGAGGAAACGGTACTAATTAT
The DNA here is from genome assembly GCF_024516045.1 of Bombus affinis. Classification (NCBI taxonomy): domain Eukaryota; kingdom Metazoa; phylum Arthropoda; class Insecta; order Hymenoptera; family Apidae; genus Bombus; species Bombus affinis. The sequence continues at coordinate 1,031,097 of NW_026108825.1, forward strand.
GTGAAACTATTGGTAAACGGTAAACATTTGTCAGAAGGCAATAGGATAAAGACTTCCGGCTCCTCGGGCTGGTGCGAATATATCAATGTCCGTATGTGCCAAACCGATGGTTTGTGACACACCTTTACGCGTCTCTCGTTCGCTGCGCTCGAACGAAAGCTATAGCCTAACCTAAAACCAATCCATCTTCCGTTCATTATAGCGATATGGTGGCGACATATTTCAAATTTGCGAACGTGTGGGATCGGTTGTGAGGTTGGACTAGATTTTTACGAGCGAGCGGAGCGAGCAAGCAACGGTCACAATTTCCAAGCTATACAAATACCTTATATTGTCTTCCATATATTTCGTGCTTGTACCTAATTTTGTCAGCTATTTCGGACATCACGTTGCACTGTACTATGAGGAAACGGTACTAATTATGTGAAACTATTGGTAAACCGTAAACATTTGTCAGAAGGCAATAGGATAAACACTTCCGGCTCCTCGGGCTGGTGCGAATATTTCAATGTCCGTATGTGCCAAACCGTTGGTTTATGACACACCTTTACGCGTCTCTCGCTCGCGGCGCTCGCTCGAAAACTATAGCCTAACCTAAAACCAATCCATCTTGCGTTCATTATTCGATATGATGGCGACATATATCAAATTTGCGAACGTGTCGGATCGGTTGTGAGGTTGGACTAGATTTTTACGAGCGAGCGGAGCGAGCGAGCAACGGTCACAATTTCCAAGCTATACATATACCATATATTGTCTTGCATATATTTCGTGCTTGTACCTAATTTTGTCAGCCATTTCGGACATCACGTTGCACTGTACTATGAGGAAACGGTACTAATTATGTGAAACTATTGGTAAACCGTAAACATTTGTCAGAAGGCATTAGGATAAAGACTTCCGGCTCCTCGGGCTGGTGCGAATATTTCAACGTCCGTATGTGCCAAACCGTTGGTTTGTGACACACCTTTACGCGTCTCTCGTTCGCTGCGCTCGCACGAAAGCTATAGCCTAACCTAAAACCAATCCATCTTCCGTTCATTATTCGATATGGTGGCGACATATTTCAAATTTGCGAACGTGTGGGATCGGTTGTGAGGTTGGACTAGATTTTTATGAGCGAGCGGAGCGAGCGAGCAACGGTCACAATTTCCAAGCTATACACATACCTTATATTGCCTTCCATATATTTCGTGTTATTAACTAATTTTGTCAGCCCTTTCGGACATCACATTGCACTGTACTATGAGGAAATAGTACTATTTATGTGAAACTATTCATAAACTGTAAACATGTGTCGGTAGGCAATAGGATAAATACTTCCGGCCCCTCGGGCTGGTGCGAATATTTCAATGTCCGTATGTGCCAAACCGTTAGTTTATGACACACCTATACGCGTCTCTCGCTCGCTGCGCTCGCTCGAAAACTATAGCCTAACCTAAAACCAATCCATCTTGCGTTCATTATTCGATATGATGGCGACATATTTCAAATTTGCGAACGTGTCGGATCGGTTGTGAGGTTGGACGATATTTTTACGAGCGAGTGGAGCGAGCGAGCAACGGTCACAATTTCCAAGCTATACATATACCTTATATTGCCTTGCATATATTTCGTGTTAGTACCTAATTTTGTCAGCCATTTCGGACATCACATTGCACTGTACTATGTGGTATTAGTACTATTTATGTGAAACTATTCATAAACTGTAAACATGTGTCGGTAGGCAATAGGATGAATACTTCCGGCTCCTCGGGCTGGTGCGAATATTTCAATGTCCGTATGTGCCAAACCGTTGGTTTGAGACACACATTTACGCGTAGCTCGCTCGCTGCGCTCGCTCGAAAACTATAGCCTAACCTAAAACCAATCCATCTTCCGTTCATTATTCGATATGGTGGCGACATATTTCAAATTTGCGAACATGTCGGGTCGGTTGTGAGGTTGGACTAGATTTTTTCGAGCGAGCGGAGCGAGCGAGCAACGATCACAATTTCCAACCTATACATACACCTTATATTGTCTTGCATATATGTCGTGTTATTACCTAATTTTGTGTGCCATTTCGGACATCACATTGCTCTGTACTATGAGGAAACGGTACTAATTATGTGAAACTTTTGGTAAACCGTAAACATTTGTCAGAAGGCAATAGGATAAAGACTTCCGGCCCCTCGGGCTGGTGCGAATATTTCAATATCCGTATGTGCCAAACCGTTGGTTTGTGACACACATTTACGCGTCTCTCGCTCGCTGCGCTCGCACGAAAGCTATAGCCTGACCTAAAACCAATACATCTTCCGGTCATTATTCGATATGGTGGCGACATATTTCAAATTTGGGAACGTGTCGGATCGGTAGTGAGGTTGGACGAGATTTTTACGAGCGAGCGGAGCGAGCGAGCAACGGTCACAATTTCCAAGCTATACATATACCTTATATTGCCTTCCATATATTTCGTGTTATTACCTAATTTTGTCAGCCATTTCGGACATAACATTGCACTGTACTATGAGGAAATAGTACTATTTATGTGAAACTATTGGTAAACCGTAAACATTTGTCAGAAGGCAATAGGATAAACACTTCCGGCTCCTCGGGCTGGTGCGAATATTTCAATGTCCGTATGTGCCAAACCGTTGGTTTGTGACACACCTTTACGCGTCTCTCGTTCGCTGCGCTCGCACGAAAGCTATAGTATAACCTAAAACCAATCCATCTTCCGTTCATTATTCGATATGGTGGCGACATATTTCAAATTTGGGAACGTGTCGGATCGGTTGTGAGTTTGGACGAGATTTTTACGAGCGAGTGGAGCGAGCGAGCAACGGTCACAATTTCCAAGCTATACATATACCTTATATTGCCTTGCATATATTTCGTGTTAGTACCTAATTTTGTCAGCCATTTCGGACATCACATTGCACTGTACTATGTGGTATTAGTACTATTTATGTGAAACTATTCATAAACTGTAAACATGTGTCGGTAGGCAATAGGATAAATACTTCCGGCTCCTCGGGCTGGTGCGAATATTTCAATGTCCGTATGTGCCAAACCATTGGTTTATGACACACCTTTACGCGTCTCTCGCTCGCGCCGCTCGCTCGAAAACTATAGCCTAACCTAAAACCAATCCATCTTGCGTTCATTAGTCGATATGATGGCGACATATTTCAAATTTGCGAACGTGTCGGATCGGTTGTGAGGTTGGACTAGATTTTTACGAGCGAGCGGAGCGAGCGAGCAACGGTCGCAATTTCCAATCTATACATATACCATATATTGTCTTGCATATATTTCGTGCTTGTACCTAATTTTGTCAGCCATTTCGGACATCACGTTGCACTGTACTATGAGGAAACGGTACTAATTATGTGAAACTATTGGTAAACCGTAAACATTTGTCAGAAGGCAATAGGATAAAGACTTCCGGCTCCTCGGGCTGGTGCGAATATTTCAACGTCCGTATGTGCCAAACCGTTGGTTTGTGACACACCTTTACGCGTCTCTCGTTCGCTGCGCTCGCACGAAAGCTATAGCCTAACCTAAAACCAATCCATCTTCCGTTCATTATTCGATATGGTGGCGACATATTTCAAATTTGCGAACGTGTGGGATCAGTTGTGAGGTTGGACTAGATTTTTATAAGCGAGCGGAGCGAGCGAGCAACGGTCACAATTTCCAAGCTATACATATACCTTATATTGCCTTCCATATATTTCGTGTTATTACCTAATTTTGTCAGCCCTTTCGGACAACACATTGCACTGTACTATGAGGAAATAGTACTATTTATGTGAAACTATTCATAAACTGTAAACATGTGTCGGTAGGCAATAGGATAAATACTTCCGGCTCCTCGGGCTGGTGCGAATATTTCAATGTCCGTATGTGCCAAACCGTAGGTTTGTGACACACCTTTACGCGTCTCTCGTTCGCTGCGCTCGCACGAAAGCTATAGCCTAACCTAAAACCAATCCATCTTCCGTTCATTATTCGATATGGTGGCGACATATTTCAAATTTGCGAACGTGTGGGATCGGTTGTGAGGTTGGACTAGATTTTTACGAGCGAGCGGAGCGAGCGAGCAACGGTCACAATTTCCAAGCTATACATATACCATATATTGTCTTGCATATATTTCGTGCTTGTACCTAATTTTGTCAGCCATTTCGGACATCACGTTGCACTGTACTATGAGGAAACGGTACTAATTATGTGAAACTATTGGTAAACCGTAAACATTTGTCAGAAGGCAATAGGATAAAGACTTCCGGCTCCTCGGGCTGGTGCGAATATTTCAACGTCCGTATGTGCCGAACCGTTGGTTTGTGACACACCTTTACGCGTCTCTCGTTCGCTGCGCTCGCACGAAAGCTATAGCCTAAACTAAAACCAATCCATCTTCCGTTCATTATTCGATATGGTGGCGACATATTTCAAATTTGCGAACGTGTGGGATCGGTAGTGAGGTTGGACGAGATTTTTACGAGCGAGCGGAGCGAGCGAGCAACGGTCACAATTTCCAAGCTATACATATACCTTATATTGCCTTCCATATATTTCGTGTTATTACCTAATTTTGTCAGCCATTTCGGACATAACATTGCACTGTACTATGAGGAAATAGTACTATTTATGTGAAACTATTGGTAAACCGTAAACATTTGTCAGAAGGCAATAGGATAAAGACTTCCGGCTCCTCGGGCTGGTGCGAATATTTCAATGTCCGTATGTGCCAAACCGTTGGTTTGTGACACACCTTTACGCGTCTCTCGTTCGCTGCGCTCGCACGAAAGCTATAGTATAACCTAAAACCAATCCATCTTCCGTTCATTATTCGATATGGTGGCGACATATTTCAAATTTGGGAACGTGTCGGATCGGTTGTGAGTTTGGACGAGATTTTTACGAGCGAGTGGAGCGAGCGAGCAACGGTCACAATTTCCAAGCTATACATATACCTTATATTGCCTTGCATATATTTCGTGTTAGTACCTAATTTTGTCAGCCATTTCGGACATCACATTGCACTGTACTATGTGGTATTAGTACTATTTATGTGAAACTATTCATAAACTGTAAACATGTGTCGGTAGGCAATAGGATGAATACTTCCGGCTCCTCGGGCTGGTGCGAATATTTCAATGTCCGTATGTGCCAAACCGTTGGTTTGAGACACACATTTACGAGTAGCTCGCTCGCTGCGCTCGCTCGAAAACTATAGACTAACCTAAAACCAATCCATCTTCCGTTCATTATTCGATATGGTGGCGACATATTTCAAATTTGGGAACGTGTCGGATCGGTTGTGAGGTTGGACTAGATTTTTTCGAGCGAGCGGAGCGAGCGAGCAACGATCACAATTTCCAACCTATACATACACCTTATATTGTCTTGCATATATGTCGTGTTATTACCTAATTTTGTCTGCCATTTCGGACATCACATTGCTCTGTACTATGAGGAAACGGTACTAATTATGTGAAACTGTTGGTAAACCGTAAACATGTGTCGGTAGGCAATAGGATAAATACTTCCGGCTCCTCGGGCTGGTGCGAATATTTCAATGTCCGTATGTGCCAAACCGTTGGTTTATGACACACCTATACGCGTCTCTCGCTCGCTGCGCTCGCTCGAAAACTATAGCCTAACCTAATACCAATCCATCTTGCGTTCATTATTCGATATGATGGCGACATATTTCAAATTTGCGAACGTGTCGGATCGGTTGTGGGGTTGGACTAGATTTTTACGAGCGAGCGGAGCGAGCGAGCAACGGTCACAATTTCCAAGCTGTACATATACCATATATTGTCTTGCATATATTTCGAGCTTGTACCTAATTTTGTCAGCCATTTCGGACATCACGTTGCACTGTACTATGAGGAAACGGTACTAATTATGTGAAACTATTGGTAAACCGTAAACATTTGTCAGAAGGCAATAGGATAAAGACTTCCGGCCCCTCGGGCTGGTGCGAATATTTCAATATCCGTATGTGCCAAACCGATGGTTTTTGACACACCTTTACGCGTCTCTCGTTCGCTGCGCTCGAACGAAAGCTATAGCCTAACCTAAAACCAATCCATCTTCCGTTCATTATTCGATATGGTGGCGACATATTTCAAATTTGCGAACGTGTGGGATCGGTTGTGAGGTTGGACTAGATTTTTACGAGCGAGCGGAGCGAGCAAGCAACGGTCACAATTTCCAAGCTATACAAATACCTTATATTGCCTTCCATATATTTCGTGTTATTACCTAATTTTGTCAGTCATTTCGGACATCACATTGCACTGTACTATGAGGAAATAGTACTATTTATGTGAAACTATTCATAAACTGTAAACATGTGTCGGTAGGCAATAGGATAAATACTTCCGGCTCCTCGGGCTGGTGCGAATATTTCAATGTCCGTATGTGCCAAACCGTAGGTTTGTGACACACCTTTACGCGTCTCTCGTTCGCTGCGCTCGCACGAAAGCTATAGCCTAACCTAAAACCAATCCATCTTCCGTTCATTATTCGATATGGTGGCGACATATTTCAAATTTGCGAACGTGTGGGATCGGTTGTGAGGTTGGATTAGATTTTTACGAGCGAGCGGAGCGAGCGATCAACGGTCACAATTTCCAAGCTATACATATTCCATATATAGTCTTGCATATATTTCGTGCTTGTACCTAATTTTGTCAGCCATTTCGGATATCACATTGCACTGTACTATGAGGAAACGGTACTAATTATGTGAAACTATTGGTAAACCGTAAACATTTGTCAGAAGGCAATAGGATAAAGACTTCCGGTTCCTCGGGCTGGTGCGAATATTTCAACGTCCGTATGTGCCGAACCGTTGGTTTGTGACACACCTTTACGCGTCTCTCGTTCGCTGCGCTCGCACGAAAGCTATAGCCTAAACTAAAACCAATCCATCTTCCGTTCATTATTCGATATGGTGGCGACATATTTCAAATTTGCGAACGTGTCGGATCGGTTGTGAGGTTGGACTAGATTTTTTCGAGCGAGCGAGCAACGATCACAATTTCCAACCTATACATACACCTTATATTGCCTTGCATATATTTCGTGTTATTACCTAATTTTGTCAGCCATTTCGGACATCACATTGCACTGTACTATGAGGAAATAGTACTATTTATGTGAAACTATTCATAAACTGTAAACATGTGTCGATAGGCAATAGGATAAATACTTCCGGCTCCTCGGGCTGGTGCGAATATTTCAATGTCCGTATGTGCCAAACCGTTGGTTTATGACACACCTTTACGCGTCTCTCGCTCGCGGCGCTCGCTCGAAAACTATAGCCTAACCAAAAACCAATCCATCTTGCGTTCATTATTCGATATGATGGCGACATATTTCAAATTTGCGAACGTGTCGGATCGGTTGTGAGGTTGGACTAGATTTTTACGAGCGAGCGGAGCGAGCGAGCAACGGTCACAATTTCCAAGCTGTACATATACCATATATTGTCTTGCATATATTTCGTGCTTGTACCTAATTTTGTCAGCCATTTCGGACATCACGTTGCACTGTACTATGAGGAAACGGTACTAATTATGTGAAACTATTGGTAAACCGTAAACATTTGTCAGAAGGCAATAGGATAAAGACTTCCGGCTCCTCGGGCTGGTGCGAATATTTCAACGTCCGTATGTGCCAAACCGTTGGTTTGTGACACACCTTTACGCGTCTCTCGTTCGCTGCGCTCGCACGAAAGCTATAGCCTAACCTAAAACCAATCCATCTTCCGTTCATTATTCGATATGGTGGCGACATATTTCAAATTTGCGAACGTGTCGGATCGGTTGTGAGGTTGGACTAGATTTTTTCGAGCGAGCGAGCAACGATCACAATTTCCAACCTATACATACACCTTATATTGCCTTGCATATATGTCGTGTTATTACCTAATTTTGTCAGCCATTTCGGACATCACACTGCATTGTACTATGTGGAAATAGTACTATTTATGTGAAACTATTCATAAACTGTAAACATGTGTCGGTAGGCAATAGGATAAATGCTTCCGGCTCCTCGGGCTGATGCGAATATTTCAATGTCCGTATGTGCCAAACCGTTGGTTTGTGACACACCTTTACGCGTCTCTCGTTCGCTGCGCTCGCACGAAAGCTATAGCCTAACCTAAAACCAATCCATCTTCCGTTCATTATTCGATATGGTGGCGACATATTTCAAATTTGCGAACGTGTGGGATCGGTTGTGAGATTGGACTAGATTTTTACGAGCGAGCGGAGCGAGCGAGCAACGGTCTCAATTTCCAAGCTATACATATACCTTATATTGCCTTCCATATATTTCGTGTTATTACCTAATTTTGTCAGCCATTTCGGACATCACGTTGCACTGTACTTTCAGGAAATAGTACTATTTATGTGAAACTATTCATAAACTGTAAACATGTGTCGCTAGGCAATAGGATAAATACTTCCGGCTCCTCGGGCTGGTGCGAATATTTCAATGTCCGTATGTGCCAAACCGTTGGTTTATGACACACCTTTACGCGTCTCTCGCTCGCGGCGCTCGTTCGAAAACTATAGCCTAACCAAAAACCAATCCATCTTGCGTTCATTATTCGATATGATGGCGACATATTTCAAATTTGCGAACGTGTCGGTTCGGTTGTGAGGTTGGACTAGATTTTTACCAGCGAGCGGAGCGAGCGAGCAACGGTCACAATTTCCAAGCTATACATATACCATATATTGTCTTGCATATATTTCGTGCTTGTACCTAATTTTGTCAGCCATTTCGGACATCACATTGCACTGTACTATGAGGAAACGGTACTAATTATGTGAAACTATTGGTAAACCGTAAACATTTGTCAGAAGGCAATAGGATAAAGACTTCCGGCTCCTCGGGCTGGTGCGAATATTTCAACGTCCGTATGTGCCAAACCGTTGGTTTGTGACACACCTTTACGCGTCTCTCGTTCGCTGCGCTCGCACGAAAGCTATAGCCTAAACTAAAACCAATCCATCTTCCGTTCATTATTCGATATGGTGGCGACATATTTCAAATTTGCGAACGTGTCGGATCGGTTGTGAGGTTGGACTAGATTTTTTCGAGCGAGCGAGCAACGATCACAATTTCCAACCTATACATACACCTTATATTGCCTTGCATATATTTCGTGTTATTACCCAATTCTGTCAGCCATTTCGGACATCACATTGCACTGTACTATGAGGAAATAGTACTATTTATGTGAAACTATTCATAAACTGTAAACATGTGTCGGTAGGCAATAGGATAAATACTTCCGGCTCCTCGGGCTGGTGCGAATATTTCAATGTCCGTATGTGCCAAACCGTTGGTTTATGACACACCTTTACGCGTCTCTCGCTCGCGGCGCTCGCTCGAAAACTATAGCCTAACCAAAAACCAATCCATCTTGCGCTCATTATTCGATATGATGGCGACATATTTCAAATTTGCGAACGTGTCGGATCGGTTGTGAGGTTGGACTAGATTTTTACGAGCGAGCGGAGCGAGCGAGCAACGGTCACAATTTCCAAGCTGTACATATACCATATATTGTCTTGCATATATTTCGTGCTTGTACCTAATTTTGTCAGCCATTTCGGACATCACGTTGCACTGTACTATGAGGAAACGGTACTAATTATGTGAAACTATTGGTAAACCGTAAACATTTGTCAGAAGGCAATAGGATAAAGACTTCCGGCTCCTCGGGCTGGTGCGAATATTTCAACGTCCGTATGTGCCAAACCGTTGGTTTGTGACACACCTTTACGCGTCTCTCGTTCGCTGCGCTCGCACGAAAGCTATAGCCTAACCTATAACCAATCCATCTTGCGTTCATTATTCGATATGGTGGCGACATATTTCAAATTTGCGAACGTGTCGGATCGGTTGTGAGGTTGAACTAGATTTTTTCGAGCGAGCGAGCAACGATCACAATTTCCAACCTATACATACACCTTATATTGCCTTGCATATATGTCGTGTTATTACCTAATTTTGTCAGCCATTTCGGACATCACACTGCATTGTACTATGTGGAAATAGTACTATTTATGTGAAACTATTCATAAACTGTAAACATGTGTCGGTAGGCAATAGGATAAATGCTTCCGGCTCCTCGGGCTGATGCGAATATTTCAATGTCCGTATGTGCCAAACCGTTGGTTTATGACACACCTATACGCGACTCTCGCTCGCTGCGCTCGCTCGAAAACTATAGCCTAACCTAAAACCAATCCATCTTGCGTTCATTATTCGATATGATGGCGACATATTTCAAATTTGCGAACGTGTCGGATCGGTTGTGGGGTTGGACTAGATTTTTACGAGCGAGCGGAGCGAGCGAGCAACGGTCACAATTTCCAAGCTATACATATACCATATATTGTCTTGCATATATTTCGTGCTTGTACCTAATTTTGTCAGCCATCTCGGACAACACGTTGCACTGTACTATGAGGAAACGGTACTAATTATGTGAAACTATTGGTAAACCGTAAACATTTGTCAGAAGGCATTAGGATAAAGACTTCCGGCTCCTCGGGCTGGTGCGAATATATCAATGTCCGTATGTGCCAAACCGATGGTTTGTGACACACCTTTACGCGTCTCTCGTTCGCTGCGCTCGCACGAAAGCTATAGCCTAACCTATAACCAATCCATCTTGCGTTCATTATTCGATATGATGGCGACATATTTCAAATTTGCGAAAGTGTCGGATCGGTTGTGGGGTTGGACTAGATTTTTACGAGCGAGCGAGCAACGATCACAATTTCCAACCTATACATACACCTTATATTGCCTTGCATATATGTCGTGTTATTACCTAATTTTGTCAGCCATTTCGGACATCACATTGCATTGTACTATGTGGAAATAGTACTGTTTATGTGAAACTATTCATAAACTGTAAACATGTGTCTGTAGGCAATAGGATAAATACTTCCGGCTTCTCGGGCTGATGGGAATATTTCAATGTCCGTATGTGCCAAACCGTTGGTTTGTGACACACCTATACGCGTCTCTCGCTCGCTGCGCTCGCTCGAAAACTATAGCCTAACCTAATATCAATCCATCTTGCGTTCATTATTCGATATGATGGCGACATATTTCAAATTTGCGAACGTGTCGGATCGGTTGTGGGGTTGGACTAGATTTTTACGAGCGAGCGGAGCGAGCGAGTAACGGTCACAATTTCCAAGCTATACATATACCATATATTGTCTTGCATATATTTCGTGCATGTACCTAATTTTGTCAGCCATTTCGGACATCACGTTGCACTGTACTATGAGGAAACGGTACTAATTATGTGAAACTATTGGTAAACCGTAAACATTTGTCAGAAGGCATTAGGATAAAGACTTCCGGCTCCTCGGGCTGGTGCGAATATATCAATGTCCGTATGTGCCAAACCGATGGTTTGTGACACACCTTTACGCGTCTCTCGTTCGCTGCGCTCGCACGAAAGCTATAGCCTAACCTAAAACCAATCCATCTTCCGTTCATTATTCGATATGGTGGCGACATATTTCAAATTTGCGAACGTGTGGGATCGGTTGTGAGGTTGGACTAGATTTTTACGAGCGAGCGGAGCGAGCGAGCAACGGTCACAATTTACAAGCTATACATATACCTTATATTGCCTTCCATATATTTCGTGTTATTACCTAATTTTGTCAGCCATTTCGGACATCACGTTGCACTGTACTTTGAGGAAATAGTACTATTTATGTGAAACTATTCATAAACTGTAAACATGTGTCGGTAGGCAATAGGATAAATACTTCCGGCTCCTCGGGCTGGTGCGAATATTTCAATGTCCGTATGTGCCAAACCGTTGGTTTATGACACACCTTTACGCGTCTCTCGCTAGCGGCGCTCGCTCGAAAACTATAGCCTAACCAAAAACCAATCCATCTTGCGTTCATTATTCGATATGATGGCGACATATTTCAAATTTGCGAACGTGTCGGTTCGGTTGTGAGGTTGGACTAGATTTTTACGAGCGAGCGGAGCGAGCGAGCAACGGTCACAATTTCCAAGCTATACATATACCATATATTGTCTTGCATATATTTCGTGCTTGTACCTAATTTTGTCAGCCATTTCGGACATCACATTGCACTGTACTATGAGGAAACGGTACTAATTATGTGAAACTATTGGTAAACCGTAAACATTTGTCAGAAGGCAATAGGATAAAGACTTCCGGCTCCTCGGGCTGGTGCGAATATTTCAACGTCCATATGTGCCAAACCGTTGGTTTGTGACACACCTTTACGCGTCTCTCGTTCGCTGCGCTCGCACGAAAGCTATAGCCTAACCTAAAACCAATCCATCTTCCGTTCATTATTCGATATGGTGGCGACATATTTCAAATTTGCGAACGTGTCGGATCGGTTGTGAGGTTGGACTAGATTTTTTCGAGCGAGCGAGCAACGATCACAATTTCCAACCTATACATACACCTTATATTGCCTTGCATATATGTCGTGTTATTACCTAATTTTGTCAGCCATTTCGGACATCACACTGCATTGTACTATGTGGAAATAGTACTATTTATGTGAAACTATTCATAAACTGTAAACATGTGTCGGTAGGCAATAGGATAAATGCTTCCGGCTCCTCGGGCTGATGCGAATATTTCAATGTCCGTATGTGCCAAACCGTTGGTTTGTGACACACCTTTACGCGTCTCTCGTTCGCTGCGCTCGCACGAAAGCTATAGCCTAACCTAAAACCAATCCATCTTCCGTTCATTATTCGATATGGTGGCGACATATTTCAAATTTGCTAACGTGTGGGATCGGTTGTGAGGTTGGACTAGATTTTTACGAGCGAGCGGATCGAGCGAGCAACGGTCACAATTTCCAAGCTATACATATACTTTATATTGCCTTCCATATATTTCGTGTTATTACCTAATTTTGTCAGCCATTTCGGACATCACATTGCACTGTACTATGAGGAAATAGTACTATTTATGTGAAACTATTCATAAACTGTAAACATGTGTCGGTAGGCAATAGGATAAATACTTCCGGCTCCTCGGGCTGGTGCGAATATTTCAATGTCCGTATGTGCCAAACCGTTGGTTTATGACACACCTTTACGCGTCTCTCGCTCGCGGCGCTCGCTCGAAAACTATAGCCTAACCTAAAACCAATCCATCTTGCGTTCATTATTCGTTATGATGGCGACATATTTCAAACTTGCGAACGTGTCGGATCGGTTGTGAGGTTGGACTAGATTTTTACGAGCGAGCGGAGCGAGCGAGCAACGGTCACAATTTCGAAGCTATACATATACCATATATTGTCTTGCATATATTTCGTGCTTGTACCTAATTTTGTCAGCCATTTCGGACATCACGTTGCACTGTACTATGAGGAAATAGTACTATTTATGTGAAACTATTCATAAACTGTAAACATGTGTCAGAAGGCAATAGGATAAAGACTTCCGGCTCCTCGGGCTGGTGCGAATATTTCAACGTCCGTATGTGCCAAACCGTTGGTTTGTGACACACCTTTACGCGTCTCTCGTTCGCTGCGCTCGCACGAAATCTATAGCCTAACCTAATACCAATCCATCTGCCGTTCATTATTCGATATGGTGGCGACATATTTCAAATTTGCGAACGTGTGGGATCGGTTGTGAGGTTGGACTAGATTTTTACGAGGGAGCGGAGCGAGCGAGCAACGGTCACAATTTCCAAGCTATACATATACTTTATATTGCCTTCCATATATTTCGTGTTATTACCTAATTTTGTCAGCCCTTTCGGACATCACATTGCACTGTACTATGAGGAAATAGTACTATTTATGTGAAACTATTCATAAACTGTAAACATGTGTCGGTAGGCAATAGGATAAATACTTCCGGCTCCTCGGGCTGGTGCGAATATTTCAATGTCCGTATGTGCCAAACCGTTGGTTTGTGACACACCTATACGCGTCTCTCGCTCGCTGCGCTCGCTCGAAAACTATAGCCTAACCAAAAACCAATCCATCTTGCGTTCATTATTCGATATGATGGCGACATATTTCAAATTTGCGAACGTGTCGGATCGGTTGTGGGGTTGGACTAGATTTTTACGAGCGTGCGGAGCGAGCGAGCAACGGTCACAATTTCCAAGCTATACATATACCATATATTGTCTTGCATATATTTCGTGCTTGTACCTAATTTTGTCAGCCATTTCGGACATCACGTTGCACTGTACTATGAGGAAACGGTACTAATTATGTGAAACTATTGGTAAACCGTAAACATTTGTCAGAAGGCATTAGGATAAAGACTTCCGGCTCCTCGGGCTGGTGCGAATATATCAATGTCCGTATGTGCCAAACCGATGGTTTGTGACACACCTTTACGCGTCTCTCGTTCGCTGCGCTCGCACGAAATCTATAGCCTAACCTAATACCAATCCATCTGCCGTTCATTATTCGATATGGTGGCGACATATTTCAAATTTGCGAACGTGTGGGATCGGTTGTGAGGTTGGACTAGATTTTTACGAGGGAGCGGAGCGAGCGAGCAACGGTCACAATTTCCAAGCTATACATATACTTTATATTGCCTTCCATATATTTCGTGTTATTACCTAATTTTGTCAGCCCTTTCGGACATCACATTGCACTGTACTATGAGGAAATAGTACTATTTATGTGAAACTATTCATAAACTGTAAACATGTGTCGGTAGGCAATAGGATAAATACTTCCGGCTCCTCGGGCTGGTGCGAATATTTCAATGTCCGTATGTGCCAAACCGTTGGTTTGTGACACACCTATACGCGTCTCTCGCTCGCTGCGCTCGCTCGAAAACTATAGCCTAACCAAAAACCAATCCATCTTGCGTTCATTATTCGATATGATGGCGACATATTTCAAATTTGCGAACGTGTCGGATCGGTTGTGGGGTTGGACTAGATTTTTACGAGCGTGCGGAGCGAGCGAGCAACGGTCACAATTTCCAAGCTATACATATACCATATATTGTCTTGCATATATTTCGTGCTTGTACCTAATTTTGTCAGCCATTTCGGACATCACGTTGCACTGTACTATGAGGAAACGGTACTAATTATGTGAAACTATTGGTAAACCGTAAACATTTGTCAGAAGGCATTAGGATAAAGACTTCCGGCTCCTCGGGCTGGTGCGAATATATCAATGTCCGTATGTGCCAAACCGATGGTTTGTGACACACCTTTACGCGTCTCTCGTTCGCTGCGCTCGCACGAAATCTATAGCCTAACCTAATACCAATCCATCTGCCGTTCATTATTCGATATGGTGGCGACATATTTCAAATTTGCGAACGTGTGGGATCGGTTGTGAGGTTGGACTAGATTTTTACGAGGGAGCGGAGCGAGCGAGCAACGGTCACAATTTCCAAGCTATACATATACTTTATATTGCCTTCCATATATTTCGTGTTATTACCTAATTTTGTCAGCCCTTTCGGACATCACATTGCACTGTACTATGAGGAAATAGTACTATTTATGTGAAACTATTCATAAACTGTAAACATGTGTCGGTAGGCAATAGGATAAATACTTCCGGCTCCTCGGGCTGGTGCGAATATTTCAATGTCCGTATGTGCCAAACCGTTGGTTTGTGACACACCTATACGCGTCTCTCGCTCGCTGCGCTCGCTCGAAAACTATAGCCTAACCAAAAACCAATCCATCTTGCGTTCATTATTCGATATGATGGCGACATATTTCAAATTTGCGAACGTGTCGGATCGGTTGTGGGGTTGGACTAGATTTTTACGAGCGTGCGGAGCGAGCGAGCAACGGTCACAATTTCCAAGCTATACATATACCATATATTGTCTTGCATATATTTCGTGCTTGTACCTAATTTTGTCAGCCATTTCGGACATCACGTTGCACTGTACTATGAGGAAACGGTACTAATTATGTGAAACTATTGGTAAACCGTAAACATTTGTCAGAAGGCATTAGGATAAAGACTTCCGGCTCCTCGGGCTGGTGCGAATATATCAATGTCCGTATGTGCCAAACCGATGGTTTGTGACACACCTTTACGCGACTCTCGTTCGCTGCGCTCGCACGAAAGCTATAGCCTAACCTAAAACCAATCCATCTTCCGTTCATTATTCGATATGGTGGCGACATATTTCAAATTTGCGAACGTGTGGGATCGGTTGTGAGGTTGGACTAGATTTTTACGAGCGAGCGGAGCGAGCGAGCAACGGTCACAATTTCCAAGCTATACATATACTTTATATTGCCTTCCATATATTTCGTGTTATTACCTAATTTTGTCAGCCATTTCGGACATCACATTGCACTGTACTATGAGGAAATAGTACTATTTATGTGAAACTATTCATAAACTGTAAACATGTGTCGGTAGGCAATAGGATAAATACTTCCGGCTCCTCGGGCTGGTGCGAATATTTCAATGTCCGTATGTGCCAAACCGTTGGTTTGAGACACACATTTACGCGTAGCTCGCTCGCTGCGCTCGCTCGAAAACTATAGCCTAACCTAAAACCAATCCATCTTCCGTTCATTATTCGATATGGTGGCGACATATTTCAAATTTGCGAACATGTCGGGTCGGTTGTGAGGTTGGACTAGATTTTTTCGAGCGAGCGGAGCGAGCGAGCAACGATCACAATTTCCAACCTATACATACACCTTATATTGTCTTGCATATATGTCGTGTTATTACCTAATTTTGTCTGCCATTTCGGACATCACATTGCTCTGTACTATGAGGAAACGGTACTAATTATGTGAAACTGTTGGTAAACCGTAAACATTTGTCAGAAGGCAATAGGATAAAGACTTCCGGCCCCTCGGGCTGGTGCGAATATTTCAATATCCGTATGTGCCAAACCGTTGGTTTATGACACACCTTTACGCGTCTCTCGCTCGCGGCGCTCGCTCGAAAACTATAGCCTAACCTAAAACCAATCCATCTTGCGTTCATTATTCGTTATGATGGCGACATATTTCAAACTTGCGAACGTGTCGGATCGGTTGTGAGGTTGGACTAGATTTTTACGAGCGAGCGGAGCGAGCGAGCAACGGTCACAATTTCCAAGCTATACATATACTTTATATTGCCTTCCATATATTTCGTGTTATTACCTAATTTTGTCAGCCCTTTCGGACATCACATTGCACTGTACTATGAGGAAATAGTACTATTTATGTGAAACTATTCATAAACTGTAAACATGTGTCGGTAGGCAATAGGATAAATACTTCCGGCTCCTCGGGCTGGTGCGAATATTTCAATGTCAGTATGTGCCAAACCGTTGGTTTATGACACACCTTTACGCGTCTCTCGCTCGCGGCGCTCGCTCGAAAACTATAGCCTAACCTAAAACCAATCCATCTTGCGTTCATTATTCGATATGATGGCGACATATTTCAAATTTGCGAACGTGTCGGATCGGTTGTGAGGTTGGACTAGATTTTTACGAGCGAGCGGAGCGAGCGAGCAACGGTCACAATTTCCAAGCTATACATATACCATATATTGTCTTGCATATATTTCGTGCTTGTACCTAATTTTGTCAGCCATTTCGGACATCACGTTGCACTGTACTATGAGGAAACGGTACTAATTATGTGAAACTATTGGTAAACCGTAAACATTTGTCAGAAGGCAATAGGATAAAGACTTCCGGCTCCTCGGGCTGGTGCGAATATTTCAACGTCCGTATGTGCCAAACCGTTGGTTTGTGACACACCTTTATTCGTCTCTCGTTCGCTGCGCTCGCACGAAAGCTATAGTATAACCTAAAACCAATCCATCTTCCGTTCATTATTCGATATGGCGGCGACATATTTCAAATTTGGGAACGTGTCGGATCGGTTGTGAGGTTGGACGAGATTTTTACGAGCGAGTGGAGCGAGCGAGCAACGGTCACAATTTCCAAGCTCTACATATACCTTATATTGCCTTGCATATATTTCGTGTTAGTACCTAATTTTGTCAGCCATTTCGGACATCACATTGCACTGTACTATGTGGTATTAGTACTATTTATGTGAAACTATTCATAAACTGTAAACATGTGTCGGTAGGCAATAGGATGAATACTTCCGGCTCCTCGGGCTGGTGCGAATATTTCAATGTCCGTATGTGCCAAACCGTTGGTTTGAGACACACATTTACGCGTAGCTCGCTCGCTGCGCTCGCTCGAAAACTATAGCCTAACCTAAAACCAATCCATCTTCCGGTCATTATTCGATATAGTGGCGACATATTTCAAATTTGCGAACGTGTCGGATCGGTTGTGGGGTTGTACTAGATTTTTACGAGCGAGCGGAACGAGCGAGCAACGGTCACAATTTCCAAGCTATACATATACCATATATTGTCTTGCATATATTTCGTGCTTGTACCTAATTTTGTCAGCCATTTCGGACATCACGTTGCACTGTACTATGAGGAAACGGTACTAATTATGTGAAACTATTGGTAAACCGTAAACATTTGTCAGAAGGCAATAGGATAAATACTTCCGGCTCCTCGGGCTGGTGCGAATATATCAATGTCCGTATGTGCCAAACCGATGGTTTGTGACACACCTTTACGCGTCTCTCGTTCGCTGCGCTCGCACGAAAGCTATAGCCTAACCTAAAACCAATCCATCTTCCGTTCATTATTCGATATGGTGGCGACATATTTCAAATTTGCGAACGTGTGGGATCGGTTGTGAGGTTGGACTAGATTTTTACGAGCGAGCGGAGCGAGCGAGCAACGGTCACAATTTCCAAGCTATACATATACCATATATTGTCTTGCATATATTTCGTGTTATTACCTAATTTTGTCAGCCATTTCGGACATCACATTGCACTGTACTATGAGGAAATAGTACTATTTATGTGAAACTATTCATAAACTGTAAACATGTGTCGGTAGGCAATAGGATAAATACTTCCGGCTCCTCGGGCTGGTGCGAATATTAGAATGTCCGTATGTGCCAAACCGTTGGTTTATGACACACCTTTACGCGTCTCTCGCTCGCGGCGCTCGTTCGAAAACTATAGCCTAACCTAAAACCAATCCATCTTGCGTTCATTAGGCGATATGATGGCGACATATTTCAAATTTGCGAACGTGTCAGATCGGTTGTGATGTTGGACTAGATTTTTACGAGCGAGCGGAGCGAGCGAGCAACGATCACAATTTCCAACCTATACATACACCTTATATTGCCTTGCATATATGTCGTGTTATTACCTAATTTTGTCAGCCATTTCGGACATCACGTTGCACTGTACTATGAGGAAACGGTACTAATTATGTGAAACTATTGGTAAACCGTAAACATTTGTCAGAAGGTAATAGGATAAATACTTCCGGCTCCTCGGGCTGGTGCGAATATTTCAATGTCCGTATGTGCCAAACCGTTGGTTTATGACACACCTTTACGCGTCTCTCGCTCGCGGCGCTCGCTCGAAAACTATAGCCTAACCTAAAACCAATCCATCTTGCGTTCATTATTCGATATGATGGCGACATATATCAAATTTGCGAACGTGTCGGATCGGTTGTGAGGTTGGACTAGATTTTTACGAGCGAGCGGAGCGAGCGAGCAACGGTCACAATTTCCAAGCTATACATATACCATATATTGTCTTGCATATATTTCGTGCTTGTACCTAATTTTGTCAGCCATTTCGGACATCACGTTGCACTGTACTATGAGGAAACGGTACTAATTATGTGAAACTATTGGTAAACCGTAAACATTTGTCAGAAGGCAATAGGATAAAGACTTCCGGCTCCTCGGGCTGGTGCGAATATTTCAACGTCCGTATGTGCCAAACCGTTGGTTTGTGACACACCTTTACGCGTCTCTCGTTCGCTGCGCTCGCACGAAAGCTATAGCCTAACCTAAAACCAATCCATCTTCCGTTCATTATTCGATATGGTGGCGACATATTTCAAATTTGCGAACATGTCGGGTCGGTTGTGAGGTTGGACTAGATTTTTTCGAGCGAGCGGAGCGAGCGAGCAACGATCACAATTTCCAAGCTATACACATACCTTATATTGCCTTGCATATATTTCGTGTTAGTACCTAATTTTGGCAGCCATTTCGGACATCACATTGCACTGTACTATGTGGTATTAGTACTATTTATGTAAAACTATTCATAAACTGTAAACATGTGTCGGTAGGCAATAGGATGAATACTGCCGGCTCCTCGGGCTGGTGCGAATATTTCAATGTCCGTATGTGCCAAACCGTTGGTTTGAGACACACATTTACGCGTAGCTCGCTCGCTGCGCTCGCTCGAAAACTATAGCCTAACCTAAAACCAATCCATCTTCCGTTCATTATTCGATATGGTGGCGACATATTTCAAATTTGCGAACATGTCGGGTCGGTTGTGAGGTTGGACTAGATTTTTTCGAGCGAGCGGAGCGAGCGAGCAACGATCACAATTTCCAACCTATACATACACCTTATATTGTCTTGCATATATGTCGTGTTATTACCTAATTTTGTCTGCCATTTCGGACATCACATTGCTCTGTACTATGAGGAAACGGTACTAATTATGTGAAACTGTTGGTAAACCGTAAACATTTGTCAGAAGGCAATAGGATAAAGACTTCCGGCCCCTCGGGCTGGTGCGAATATTTCAATATCCGTATGTGCCAAACCGTTGGTTTGTGACACACATTTACGCGTCTCTCGCTCGCTGCGCTCGCACGAAAGCTATAGCCTAACCTAAAACCAGTCCATCTTCCGGTCATTATTCGATATGGTGGCGACATATTTCAAATTTGGGAACGTGTCGGATCGGTAGTGAGGTTGGACGAGATTTTTACGAGCGAGCGGAGCGAGCGAGCAACGGTCACAATTTCCAAGCTATACATATACCTTATATTGCCTTCCATATATTTCGTGTTATTACCTAATTTTGTCAGCCATTTCGGACATAACATTGCACTGTACTATGAGGAAACGGTACTAATTATGTGAAACTATTGGTAAACCGTAAACATTTGTCAGAAGGCAATAGGATAAAGACTTCCGGCTCCTCGGGCTGGTGCGAATATATCAATGTCCGTATGTGCCAAACCGATGGTTTGTGACACACCTTTACGCGTCTCTCGTTAGCTGCGCTCGAACGAAAGCTATAGCCTAACCTAAAACCAATCCATCTTCCGTTCATTATTCGATATGGTGGCGACATATTTCAAATTTGCGAACGTGTGGGATCGGTTGTGAGGTTGGACTAGATCTTTACGAGCGAGCGGAGCGAGCAAGCAACGGTCACAATTTCCAAGCTATACAAATACCTTATATTGCCTTCCATATATTTCGTGTTATTACATAATTTTGTCAGCCATTTCGGACATCACATTGCACTGTACTATGAGGAAATAGTACTATTTATGTGAAACTATTGGTAAACCGTAAACATTTGACAGAAGGCAATAGGATAAAGACTTCCGGCTCCTCGGGCTGGTGCGAATATTTCAATGTCCGTATGTGCCAAACCGTTGGTTTGTGACACACCTTTACGCGTCTCTCGTTCGCTGCGCTCGCACGAAAGCTATAGTATAACCTAAAACCAATCCATCTTCCGTTCATTATTCGATATGGTGGCGACATATTTCAAATTTGGGAACGTGTCGGATCGGTTGTGAGGTTGGACGAGATTTTTACGAGCGAGTGGAGCGAGCGAGCAACGGTCACAATTTCCAAGCTATACATATACCTTATATTGCCTTGCATATATTTCGTGTTAGTACCTAATTTTGTCAGCCATTTCGGACATCACATTGCACTGTACTATGTGGTATTAGTACTATTTATGTGAAACTATTCATAAACTGTAAACATGTGTCGGTAGGCAATAGGATGAATACTTCCGGCTCCTCGGGCTGGTGCGAATATTTCAATGTCCGTATGTGCCAAACCGTTGGTTTGAGACACACATTTACGAGTAGCTCGCTCGCTGCGCTCGCTCGAAAACTATAGCCTAACCTAAAACCAATCCATCTTCCGTTCATTATTCGATATGGTGGCGACATATTTCAAATTTGCGAACATGTCGGGTCGGTTGTGAGGTTGGACTAGATTTTTTCGAGCGAGCGGAGCGAGCGAGCAACGATCACAATTTCCAACCTATACATACACCTTATATTGTCTTGCATATATGTCGTGTTATTACCTAATTTTGTCTGCCATTTCGGACATCACATTGCTCTGTACTATGAGGAAACGGTACTAATTATGTGAAACTGTTGGTAAACCGTAAACATTTGTCAGAAGGCAATAGGATAAAGACTTCCGGCTCCTCGGGCTGGTGCGAATATTTCAATATCCGTATGTGCCAAACCGTTGGTTTGTGACACACATTTACGCGTCTCTCGCTCGCTGCGCTCGCACGAAAGCTATAGCCTAACCTAAAACCAATCCATCTTCCGGTCATTATTCGATATGGTGGCGACATATTTCAAATTTGGGAACGTGTCGGATCGGTAGTGAGGTTGGACGAGATTTTTACGAGCGAGCGGAGCGAGCGAGCAACGGTCACAATTTCCAATCTATACATATACCATATATTGTCTTGCATATATTTCGTGCTTGTACCTAATTTTGTCAGCCATTTCGGACATCACGTTGCACTGTACTATGAGGAAACGGTACTAATTATGTGAAACTATTGGTAAACCGTAAACATTTGTCAGAAGGCAATAGGATAAAGACTTCCGGCTCCTCGGGCTGGTGCGAATATTTCAACGTCCGTATGTGCCAAACCGTTGGTTTGTGACACACCTTTACGCGTCTCTCGTTCGCTGCGCTCGCACGAAAGCTATAGCCTAACCTAAAACCAATCCATCTTCCGTTCATTATTCGATATGGTGGCGACATATTTCAAATTTGCGAACGTGTGGGATCAGTTGTGAGGTTGGACTAGATTTTTATAAGCGAGCGGAGCGAGCGAGCAACGGTCACAATTTCCAAGCTATACATATACCTTATATTGCCTTCCATATATTTCGTGTTATTACCTAATTTTGTCAGCCCTTTCGGACAACACATTGCACTGTACTATGAGGAAATAGTACTATTTATGTGAAACTATTCATAAACTGTAAACATGTGTCGGTAGGCAATAGGATAAATACTTCCGGCTCCTCGGGCTGGTGCGAATATTTCAATGTCCGTATGTGAAAAACCGTAGGTTTGTGACACACCTTTACGCGTCTCTCGTTCGCTGCGCTCGCACGAAAGCTATAGCCTAACCTAAAACCAATCCATCTTCCGTTCATTATTCGATATGGTGGCGACATATTTCAAATTTGCGAACGTGTCGGATCGGTTGTGAGGTTGGACTACATTTTTACGAGCGAGCGGAGCGAGCGAGCAACGGTCACAATTTCCAAGCTATACATATACCTTATATTGCCTTCCATATATTTCGTGTTATTACCTAATTTTGTCAGCCCTTTCGGACATCACATTGCACTGTACTATGAGGAAATAGTACTATTTATGTGAAACTATTCATAAACTGTAAACATGTGTCGGTAGGCAATAGGATAAATACTTCCGGCTCCTCGGGCTGGTGCGAATATTTCAATGTCCGTATGTGCCAAACCGTTGGTTTATGACACACCTATACGCGTCTCTCGCTCACTGCGCTCGCTCGAAAACTATAGCCTAACCTAAAACCAATCCATCTTGCGTTCATTATTCGATATGATGGCGACATATTTCAAATTTGCGAACGTGTCGGATCGGTTGTGGGGTTGGACTAGATTTTTACGAGCGAGCGGAGCGAGCGAGCGACGGTCACAATTTCCAAGCTATACATATACCATATATTGTCTTGCATATATTTCGTGCTTGTACCTAATTTTGTCAGCCATTTCGGACATCACGTTGCACTGTACTATGAGGAAACGGTACTAATTATGTGAAACTATTGGTAAACCGTAAACATTTGTCAGAAGGCAATAGGATAAAGACTTCCGACTCCTCGGGCTGGTGCGAATATATCAATGTCCGTATGTGCCAAACCGATGGTTTGTGACACACCTTTACGCGTCTCTCGTTCGCTGCGCTCGCACGAAAGCTATAGCCTAACCTAAAACCAATCTATCTTCCGTTCATTATTCGATATGGTGGGGACATATTTCAAATTTGCGAACGTGTGGGATCGGTTGTGAGATTGGACTAGATTTTTACGAGCGAGCGGAGCGAGCGAACAACGGTCTCAATTTCCAAGCTATACATACACCTTATATTGCCTTGCATATATTTCGTGTTATTACCTAATTTTGTCAGCCATTTCGGACATCACGTTGCACTGTACTATGAGGAAATAGTACTATTTATGTGAAACTATTCATAAACTGTAAACATGTGTCGGTAGGCAATAGGATAAATACTTCCGGCTCCTCGGGCTGGTGCGAATATTTCAATGTCCGTATGTGCCAAACCGTTGGTTTATGACACACCTTTACGCGTCTCTCGTTCGCGGCGCTCGCTCGAAAACTATAGCCTAACCAAAAACCAATCCATCTTGCGTTCATTATTCGATATGATGGCGACATATATCAAATTTGCGAACGTGTCGGATCGGTTGTGAGGTTGGACTAGATTTTTACGAGCGAGCGGAGCGAGCGAGCAACGGTCACAATTTCCAAGCTATACATATACCATATATTGTCTTGCATATATTTCGTGCTTGTACCTAATTTTGTCAGCCATTTCGGACATCACGTTGCACTGTACTATGAGGAAACGGTACTAATTATGTGAAACTATTGGTAAACCGTAAACATTTGTCAGAAGGCAATAGGATAAAGACTTCCGGCTCCTCGGGCTGGTGCGAATATTTCAACGTCCGTATGTGCCAAACCGTTGGTTTGTGACACACCTTTACGCGTCTCTCGTTCGCTGCGCTCGCACGAAAGCTATAGCCTAACCTAAAACCAATCCATCTTCCGTTCATTATTCGATATGGTGGCGACATATTTCAAATTTGCGAACATGTCGGGTCGGTTGTGAGGTTGGACTAGATTTTTTCGAGCGAGCGGAGCGAGCGAGCAACGATCACAATTTCCAAGCTATACACATACCTTATATTGCCTTGCATATATTTCGTGTTAGTACCTAATTTTGGCAGCCATTTCGGACATCACATTGCACTGTACTATGTGGTATTAGTACTATTTATGTAAAACTATTCATAAACTGTAAACATGTGTCGGTAGGCAATAGGATGAATACTGCCGGCTCCTCGGGCTGGTGCGAATATTTCAATGTCCGTATGTGCCAAACCGTTGGTTTGAGACACACATTTACGCGTAGCTCGCTCGCTGCGCTCGCTCGAAAACTATAGCCTAACCTAAAACCAATCCATCTTCCGTTCATTATTCGATATGGTGGCGACATATTTCAAATTTGCGAACATGTCGGGTCGGTTGTGAGGTTGGACTAGATTTTTTCGAGCGAGCGGAGCGAGCGAGCAACGATCACAATTTCCAACCTATACATACACCTTATATTGTCTTGCATATATGTCGTGTTATTACCTAATTTTGTCTGCCATTTCGGACATCACATTGCTCTGTACTATGAGGAAACGGTACTAATTATGTGAAACTGTTGGTAAACCGTAAACATTTGTCAGAAGGCAATAGGATAAAGACTTCCGGCCCCTCGGGCTGGTGCGAATATTTCAATATCCGTATGTGCCAAACCGTTGGTTTGTGACACACATTTACGCGTCTCTCGCTCGCTGCGCTCGCACGAAAGCTATAGCCTAACCTAAAACCAGTCCATCTTCCGGTCATTATTCGATATGGTGGCGACATATTTCAAATTTGGGAACGTGTCGGATCGGTAGTGAGGTTGGACGAGATTTTTACGAGCGAGCGGAGCGAGCGAGCAACGGTCACAATTTCCAAGCTATACATATACCTTATATTGCCTTCCATATATTTCGTGTTATTACCTAATTTTGTCAGCCATTTCGGACATAACATTGCACTGTACTATGAGGAAACGGTACTAATTATGTGAAACTATTGGTAAACCGTAAACATTTGTCAGAAGGCAATAGGATAAAGACTTCCGGCTCCTCGGGCTGGTGCGAATATATCAATGTCCGTATGTGCCAAACCGATGGTTTGTGACACACCTTTACGCGTCTCTCGTTAGCTGCGCTCGAACGAAAGCTATAGCCTAACCTAAAACCAATCCATCTTCCGTTCATTATTCGATATGGTGGCGACATATTTCAAATTTGCGAACGTGTGGGATCGGTTGTGAGGTTGGACTAGATCTTTACGAGCGAGCGGAGCGAGCAAGCAACGGTCACAATTTCCAAGCTATACAAATACCTTATATTGCCTTCCATATATTTCGTGTTATTACATAATTTTGTCAGCCATTTCGGACATCACATTGCACTGTACTATGAGGAAATAGTACTATTTATGTGAAACTATTGGTAAACCGTAAACATTTGACAGAAGGCAATAGGATAAAGACTTCCGGCTCCTCGGGCTGGTGCGAATATTTCAATGTCCGTATGTGCCAAACCGTTGGTTTGTGACACACCTTTACGCGTCTCTCGTTCGCTGCGCTCGCACGAAAGCTATAGTATAACCTAAAACCAATCCATCTTCCGTTCATTATTCGATATGGTGGCGACATATTTCAAATTTGGGAACGTGTCGGATCGGTTGTGAGGTTGGACGAGATTTTTACGAGCGAGTGGAGCGAGCGAGCAACGGTCACAATTTCCAAGCTATACATATACCTTATATTGCCTTGCATATATTTCGTGTTAGTACCTAATTTTGTCAGCCATTTCGGACATCACATTGCACTGTACTATGTGGTATTAGTACTATTTATGTGAAACTATTCATAAACTGTAAACATGTGTCGGTAGGCAATAGGATGAATACTTCCGGCTCCTCGGGCTGGTGCGAATATTTCAATGTCCGTATGTGCCAAACCGTTGGTTTGAGACACACATTTACGAGTAGCTCGCTCGCTGCGCTCGCTCGAAAACTATAGCCTAACCTAAAAACCAATCCATCTTCCGTTCATTATTCGATATGGTGGCGACATATTTCAAATTTGCGAACATGTCGGGTCGGTTGTGAGGTTGGACTAGATTTTTTCGAGCGAGCGGAGCGAGCGAGCAACGATCACAATTTCCAACCTATACATACACCTTATATTGTCTTGCATATATGTCGTGTTATTACCTAATTTTGTCTGCATTTCGGACATCACATTGCTCTGTACTATGAGGAAACGGTACTAATTATGTGAAACTGTTGGTAAACCGTAAACATTTGTCAGAAGGCAATAGGATAAAGACTTCCGGCCCCTCGGGCTGGTGCGAATATTTCAATATCCGTATGTGCCAAACCGTTGGTTTGTGACACACATTACGCGTCTCTCGCTCGCTGCGCTCGCACGAAAGCTATAGCCTAACCTAAAACCCAATCCATCTTCCGGTCATTATTCGATATGGTGGCGACATATTTCAAATTTGGGAACGTGTCGGATCGGTAGTGAGGTTGGACGAGATTTTTACGAGCGAGCGGAGCGAGCGAGCAACGGTCACAATTTCCAAGCTATACATATACCTTATATTGCCTTCCATATATTTCGTGTTATTACCTAATTTTGTCAGCCATTTCGGACATAACATTGCACTGTACTATGAGGAAATAGTACTATTTATGTGAAACTATTCATAAACTGTAAACATGTGTCGGTAGGCAATATGATAAATACTTCCGGCTCCTCGGGCTGGTGCGAATATTTCAATGTCCGTATGTGCCAAACCGTTGGTTTATGACACACCTATACGCGTCTGTCGCTCGCTGCGCTCGCTCGAAAACTATAGCCTAACCTAATACCAATCCATCTTGCGTTCATTATTCGATATGATGGCGACATATTTCAAATTTGCGAACGTGTCGGATCGGTTGTGGGGTTGGACTAGATTTTTACGAGCGAGCGGAGCGAGCGAGCAACGGTCACAATTTCCAAGCTGTACATATACCATATATTGTCTTGCATATATTTCGTGCTTGTACCTAATTTTGTCAGCCATTTCGGACATCACGTTGCACTGTACTATGTGGAAACGGTACTAATTATGTGAAACTATTGGTAAACCGTAAACATTTGTCAGAAGGCAATAGGATAAAGACTTCCGGCTCCTCGGGCTGGTGCGAATATATCAATGTCCCGTAAGTGCCAAACCGATGGTTTGTGGACACACCTTTACGCGTCTCTCGTTCGCTGCGCTCGCACGAAAGCTATAGCCTAACCTAAAACCAAACCATCTTCCGCTCATTATTCGATATGGTGGCGACATATTTCAAATTTGCGAACGTGTGGGATCGGTTGTGAGGTTGGACTAGATTTTTACGAGCGAGCGGAGCGAGCGAGCAACGGTCACAATTTCCAATCTATACATATACCATATATTGTCTTGCATATATTTCGTGCTTGTACCTAATTTTGTCAGCCATTTCGGACATCACGTTGCACTGTACTATGAGGAAACGGTACTAATTATGTGAAACTATTGGTAAACCGTAAACATTTGTCAGAAGGCAATAGGATAAAGACTTCCGGCTCCTCGGGCTGGTGCGAATATTTCAACGTCCGTATGTGCCAAACCGTTGGTTTGTGACACACCTTTACGCGTCTCTCGTTCGCTGCGCTCGCACGAAAGCTATAGCCTAACCTAAAACCAATCCATCTTCCGTTCATTATTCGATATGGTGGCGACATATTTCAAATTTGCGAACGTGTGGGATCAGTTGTGAGGTTGGACTAGATTTTTATAAGCGAGCGGAGCGAGCGAGCAACGGTCACAATTTCCAAGCTATACATATACCTTATATTGCCTTCCATATATTTCGTGTTATTACCTAATTTTGTCAGCCCTTTCGGACAACACATTGCACTGTACTATGAGGAAATAGTACTATTTATGTGAAACTATTCATAAACTGTAAACATGTGTCGGTAGGCAATAGGATAAATACTTCCGGCTCCTCGGGCTGGTGCGAATATTTCAATGTCCGTATGTGAAAAACCGTAGGTTTGTGACACACCTTTACGCGTCTCTCGTTCGCTGCGCTCGCACGAAAGCTATAGCCTAACCTAAAACCAATCCATCTTCCGTCATTATTCGATATGGTGGCGACATATTTCAAATTTGCGAACGTGTCGGATCGGTTGTGAGGTTGGACTACATTTTTACGAGCGAGCGGAGCGAGCGAGCAACGGTCACAATTTCCAAGCTATACATATACCTTATATTGCCTTCCATATATTTCGTGTTATTACCTAATTTTGTCAGCCCTTTCGGACATCACATTGCACTGTACTATGAGGAAATAGTACTATTTATGTGAAACTATTCATAAACTGTAAACATGTGTCGGTAGGCAATAGGATAAATACTTCCGGCTCCTCGGGCTGGTGCGAATATTTCAATGTCCGTATGTGCCAAACCGTTGGTTTATGACACACCTATACGCGTCTCTCGCTCACTGCGCTCGCTCGAAAACTATAGCCTAACCTAAAACCAATCCATCTTGCGTTCATTATTCGATATGATGGCGACATATTTCAAATTTGCGAACGTGTCGGATCGGTTGTGGGGTTGGACTAGATTTTTACGAGCGAGCGGAGCGAGCGAGCGACGGTCACAATTTCCAAGCTATACATATACCATATATTGTCTTGCATATATTTCGTGCTTGTACCTAATTTTGTCAGCCATTTCGGACATCACGTTGCACTGTACTATGAGGAAACGGTACTAATTATGTGAAACTATTGGTAAAGGCAATAGGATAAATACTTCCGGCTCCTCGGGCTGGTGCGAATATTAGAATGTCCGTATGTGCCAAACCGTTGGTTTATGACACACCTTTACGCGTCTCTCGCTCGCGGCGCTCGTTCGAAAACTATAGCCTAACCTAAAACCAATCCATCTTGCGTTCATTAGGCGATATGATGGCGACATATTTCAAATTTGCGAACGTGTCAGATCGGTTGTGAGGTTGGACTAGATTTTTACGAGCGAGCGGAGCGAGCGAGCAACGATCACAATTTCCAACCTATACATACACCTTATATTGCCTTGCATATATGTCGTGTTATTACCTAATTTTGTCAGCCATTTCGGACATCACGTTGCACTGTACTATGAGGAAACGGTACTAATTATGTGAAACTATTGGTAAACCGTAAACATTTGTCAGAAGGTAATAGGATAAATACTTCCGGCTCCTCGGGCTGGTGCGAATATTTCAATGTCCGTATGTGCCAAACCGTTGGTTTATGACACACCTTTACGCGTCTCTCGCTCGCGGCGCTCGCTCGAAAACTATAGCCTAACCTAAAACCAATCCATCTTGCGTTCATTATTCGATATGATGGCGACATATATCAAATTTGCGAACGTGTCGGATCGGTTGTGAGGTTGGACTAGATTTTTACGAGCGAGCGGAGCGAGCGAGCAACGGTCACAATTTCCAAGCTATACATATACCTTATATTGCCTTCCATATATTTCGTGTTATTACCTAATTTTGTCAGCCATTTCGGACATAACATTGCACTGTACTATGAGGAAACGGTACTAATTATGTGAAACTATTGGTAAACCGTAAACATTTGTCAGAAGGCAATAGGATAAAGACTTCCGGCTCCTCGGGCTGGTGCGAATATATCAATGTCCGTATGTGCCAAACCGATGGTTTGTGACACACCTTTACGCGTCTCTCGTTCGCTGCGCTCGAACGAAAGCTATAGTATAACCTAAAACCAATCCATCTTCCGTTCATTATTCGATATGGTGGCGACATATTTCAAATTTGGGAACGTGTCGGATCGGTTGTGAGGTTGGACGAGATTTTTACGAGCGAGTGGAGCGAGCGAGCAACGGTCACAATTTCCAAGCTATACATATACCTTATATTGCCTTGCATATATTTCGTGTTAGTACCTAATTTTGTCAGCCATTTCGGACATCACATTGCACTGTACTATGTGGTATTAGTACTATTTATGTGAAACTATTCATAAACTGTAAACATGTGTCGGTAGGCATTAGGATGAATACTTCCGGCTCCTCGGGCTGGTGCGAATATTTCAATGTCCGTATGTGCCAAACCGTTGGTTTGAGACACACATTTACGAGTAGCTCGCTCGCCGCGCTCGCTCGAAAACTATAGCCTAACCTAAAACCAATCCATCTTCCGTTCATTATTCGATATGGTGGCGACATATTTCAAGTTTGCGAACATGTCGGGTCGGTTGTGAGGTTGGACTAGATTTTTTCGAGCGAGCGGAGCGAGCGAGCAACGATCACAATTTCCAACCTATACATACACCTTATATTGTCTTGCATATATGTCGTGTTATTACCTAATTTTGTCTGCCATTTCGGACATCACATTGCTCTGTACTATGAGGAAACGGTACTAATTATGTGAAACTGTTGGTAAACCGTAAACATTTGTCAGAAGGCAATAGGATAAAGACTTCCGGCCCCTCGGGCTGGTGCGAATATTTCAATATCCGTATGTGCCAAACCGTTGGTTTGTGACACACATTTACGCGTCTCTCGCTCGCTGCGCTCGCACGAAAGCTATAGCCTAACCTAAAACCAATCCATCTTCCGGTCATTATTCGATATGGTGGCGACATATTTCAAATTTGGGAACGTGTCGGATCGGTAGTGAGGTTGGACGAGATTTTTACGAGCGAGCGGAGCGAGCGAGCAACGGTCACAATTTCCAAGCTATACATATACCTTATATTGCCTTCCATATATTTCGTGTTATTACCTAATTTTGTCAGCCATTTCGGACATAACATTGCACTGTACTATGAGGAAATAGTACTATTTATGTGAAACTATTCATAAACTGTAAACATGTGTCGGTAGGCAATAGGATAAATACTTCCGGCTCCTCGGGCTGGTGCGAATATTTCAATGTCCGTATGTGCCAAACCGTTGGTTTATGACACACCTATACGCGTCTGTCGCTCGCTGCGCTCGCTCGAAAGCTATAGCCTAACCTAATACCAATCCATCTTGCGTTCATTATTCGATATGATGGCGACATATTTCAAATTTGCGAACGTGTCGGATCGGTTGTGGGGTTGGACTAGATTTTTACGAGCGAGCGGAGCGAGCGAGCAACGGTCACAATTTCCAAGCTGTACATATACCATATATTGTCTTGCATATATTTCGTGCTTGTACCTAATTTTGTCAGCCATTTCGGACATCACGTTGCACTGTACTATGAGGAAACGGTACTAATTATGTGAAACTATTGGTAAACCGTAAACATTTGTCAGAAGGCAATAGGATAAAGACTTCCGGCTCCTCGGGCTGGTGCGAATATATCAATGTCCGTGAGTGCCAAACCGATGGTTTGTGACACACCTTTACGCGTCTCTCGTTCGCTGCGCTCGCACGAAAGCTATAGCCTAACCTAAAACCAATCCATCTTCCGCTCATTATTCGATATGGTGGCGACATATTTCAAATTTGCGAACGTGTGGGATCGGTTGTGAGGTTGGACTAGATTTTTACGAGCGAGCGGAGCGAGCGAGCAACGGTCACAATTTCCAATCTATACATATACCATATATTGTCTTGCATATATTTCGTGCTTGTACCTAATTTTGTCAGCCATTTCGGACATCACGTTGCACTGTACTATGAGGAAACGGTACTAATTATGTGAAACTATTGGTAAACCGTAAACATTTGTCAGAAGGCAATAGGATAAAGACTTCCGGCTCCTCGGGCTGGTGCGAATATTTCAACGTCCGTATGTGCCAAACCGTTGGTTTGTGACACACCTTTACGCGTCTCTCGTTCGCTGCGCTCGCACGAAAGCTATAGCCTAACCTAAAACCAATCCATCTTCCGTTCATTATTCGATATGGTGGCGACATATTTCAAATTTGCGAACGTGTGGGATCAGTTGTGAGGTTGGACTAGATTTTTATAAGCGAGCGGAGCGAGCGAGCAACGGTCACAATTTCCAAGCTATACATATACCTTATATTGCCTTCCATATATTTCGTGTTATTACCTAATTTTGTCAGCCCTTTCGGACAACACATTGCACTGTACTATGAGGAAATAGTACTATTTATGTGAAACTATTCATAAACTGTAAACATGTGTCGGTAGGCAATAGGATAAATACTTCCGGCTCCTCGGGCTGGTGCGAATATTTCAATGTCCGTATGTGAAAAACCGTAGGTTTGTGACACACCTTTACGCGTCTCTCGTTCGCTGCGCTCGCACGAAAGCTATAGCCTAACCTAAAACCAATCCATCTTCCGTTCATTATTCGATATGGTGGCGACATATTTCAAATTTGCGAACGTGTCGGATCGGTTGTGAGGTTGGACTACATTTTTACGAGCGAGCGGAGCGAGCGAGCAACGGTCACAATTTCCAAGCTATACATATACCTTATATTGCCTTCCATATATTTCGTGTTATTACCTAATTTTGTCAGCCCTTTCGGACATCACATTGCACTGTACTATGAGGAAATAGTACTATTTATGTGAAACTATTCATAAACTGTAAACATGTGTCGGTAGGCAATAGGATAAATACTTCCGGCTCCTCGGGCTGGTGCGAATATTTCAATGTCCGTATGTGCCAAACCGTTGGTTTATGACACACCTATACGCGTCTCTCGCTCACTGCGCTCGCTCGAAAACTATAGCCTAACCTAAAACCAATCCATCTTGCGTTCATTATTCGATATGATGGCGACATATTTCAAATTTGCGAACGTGTCGGATCGGTTGTGGGGTTGGACTAGATTTTTACGAGCGAGCGGAGCGAGCGAGCAACGGTCACAATTTCCAAGCTATACATATACCATATATTGTCTTGCATATATTTCGTGCTTGTACCTAATTTTGTCAGCCATTTCGGACATCACGTTGCACTGTACTATGAGGAAACGGTACTAATTATGTGAAACTATTGGTAAACCGTAAACATTTGTCAGAAGGCAATAGGATAAAGACTTCCGACTCCTCGGGCTGGTGCGAATATATCAATGTCCGTATGTGCCAAACCGATGGTTTGTGACACACCTTTACGCGTCTCTCGTTCGCTGCGCTCGCACGAAAACTATAGCCTAACCAAAAACCAATCCATCTTGCGTTCATTATTCGATATGATGGCGACATATTTCAAATTTGCGAACGTGTCGGATCGGTTGTGATATTGGACTAGATTTTTACGAGCGAGCGGAGCGAGCGAACAACGGTCTCAATTTCCAAGCTATACATACACCTTATATTGCCTTGCATATATTTCGTGTTATTACCTAATTTTGTCAGCCATTTCGGACATCACGTTGCACTGTACTATGAGGAAATAGTACTATTTATGTGAAACTATTCATAAACTGTAAACATGTGTCGGTAGGCAATAGGATAAATACTTCCGGCTCCTCGGGCTGGTGCGAATATTTCAATGTCCGTATGTGCCAAACCGTTGGTTTATGACACACCTTTACGCGTCTCTCGTTCGCGGCGCTCGCTCGAAAACTATAGCCTAACCAAAAACCAATCCATCTTGCGTTCATTATTCGATATGATGGCGAAATATTTCAAATTTGCGAACGTGTCGGATCGGTTGTGAGGTTGGACTAGATTTTTACGAGCGAGCGGAGCGAGCGAGCAACGGTCACAATTTCCAAGCTGTACATATACCATATATTGTCTTGCATATATTTCGTGCTTGTACCTAATTTTGTCAGCCATTTCGGACATCACGTTGCACTGTACTATGAGGAAACGGTACTAATTATGTGAAACTATTGGTAAACCGTAAATATTTGTCAGAAGGCAATAGGATAAATACTTCCGGCTCCTCGGGCAGGTGCGAATATTTCAATGTCCGTATGTGCCAAACCGTTGGTTTGTGACACACCTTTACGCGTCTCTCGCTCGCGGCGCTCGCTCGAAAACTATAGCCTAACCAAAAACCAATCCATCTTGCGTTCATTATTCGATATGATGGCGACATATTTCAAATTTGCGAACGTGTCGGTTCGGTTGTGAGGTTGGACTAGATTTTTACGAGCGAGCGGAGCGAGCGAGCAACGGTCACAATTTCCAAGCTATACATATACCATATATTGTCTTGCATATATTTCGTGCTTGTACCTAATTTTGTCAGCCATTTCGGATATCACATTGCACTGTACTATGAGGAAACGGTACTAATTATGTGAAACTATTGGTAAACCGTAAACATTTGTCAGAAGGCAATAGGATAAAGACTTCCGGCTCCTCGGGCTGGTGCGAATATTTCAACGTCCGTATGTGCCAAACCGTTGGTTTGTGACACACCTTTACGCGTCTCTCGTTCGCTGCGCTCGCACGAAAGCTATAGCCTAAACTAAAACCAATCCATCTTCCGTTCATTATTCGATATGGTGGCGACATATTTCAAATTTGCGAACCTGTCGGATCGGTTGTGAGGTTGGACTAGATTTTTTCGAGCGAGCGAGAAACGATCACAATTTCCAACCTATACATACACCTTATATTGCCTTGCATATATTTCGTGTTATTACCTAATTTTGTCAGCCATTTCGGACATCACATTTCACTGTACTATGAGGAAATAGAACTATTTATGTGAAACTATTCATAAACTGTAAACATGTGTCGGTAGGCAATAGGATAAATACTTCCGGCTCCTCGGGCTGGTGCGAATATTTCTATGTCCGTATGTGCCAAACCGTTGGTTTATGACACACCTTTACGCGTCTCTCGCTCGCGGCGCTCGCTCGAAAACTATAGCCTAACCAAAAACCAATCCATCTTGCGTTCATTATTCGATATGATGGCGACATATTTCAAATTTGCGAACGTGTCGGATCGGTTGTGAGGTTGGACTAGATTTTTACGAGCGAGCGGAGCGAGCGAGCAACGGTCACAATTTCCAAGCTGTACATATACCATATATTTTCTTGCATATATTTCGTGCTTGTACCTAATTTTGTCAGCCATTTCGGACATCACGTTGCACTGTACTATGAGGAAACGGTACTAATTATGTGAAACTATTGGTAAACCGTAAACATTTGTCAGAAGGCAATAGGGTAAAGACTTCCGGCTCCTCGGGCTGGTGCGAATATTTCAACGTCCGTATGTGCCAAACCGTTGGTTTGTGACACACCTTTACGCGTCTCTCGTTCGCTGCGCTCGCACGAATGCTATAGCCTAAACTAAAACCAATCCATCTTCCGTTCATTATTCGATATGGTGGCGACATATTTCAAATTTGCGAACGTGTCGGATCGGTTGTGAGGTTGGACTAGATTTTTTCGAGCGAGCGAGCAACGATCACAATTTCCAACCTATACATACACCTTATATTGCCTTCCATATATTTCGTGTTATTACCTAATTTTGTCAGCCATTTCGGACATCACGTTGCACTGTACTTTGAGGAAATAGTACTATTTATGTGAAACTATTCATAAACTGTAAACATGTGTCGGTAGGCAATAGGATAAATACTTCCGGCTCCTCGGGCTAGTGCGAATATTTCAATGTCCGTATGTGCCAAACCGTTGGTTTATGACACACCTTTACGCGTCTCTCGCTCGCGGCGCTCGCTCGAAAACTATAGCCTAACCAAAAACCAATCCATCTTGCGTTCATTATTCGATATGATGGCGACATATTTCAAATTTCCGAACGTGTCGGTTCGGTTGTGAGGTTGGACTAGATTTTTACGAGCGAGCGGAGCGAGCGAGCAACGGTCACAATTTCCAAGCTATACATATACCATATATTGTCTTGCATATATTTCGTGCTTGTACCTAATTTTGTCAGCCATTTCGGACATCACGTTGCACTGTACTATGAGGAAACGGTACTAATTATGTGAAACTATTGGTAAACCGTAAACATTTGTCAGAAGGCAATAGGA
Source organism: Bombus affinis (assembly GCF_024516045.1). NCBI lineage: Eukaryota > Metazoa > Arthropoda > Insecta > Hymenoptera > Apidae > Bombus > Bombus affinis. The sequence goes on from NW_026108825.1 coordinate 1,068,190, forward strand.
TAAAGACTTCCGGCTCCTCGGGCTGGTGCGAATATTTCAACGTCCGTATGTGCCAAACCGTTGGTTTGTGACACACCTTTACGCGTCTCTCGTTCGCTGCGCTCGCACGAAAGCTATAGCCTAAACTAAAACCAATCCATCTTCCGTTCATTATTCGATATGGTGGCGACATATTTCAAATTTGCGAACGTGTCGGATCGGTTGTGAGGTTGGACTAGATTTTTTCGAGCGAGCGAGCAACGATCACAATTTCCAACCTATACATACACCTTATATTGCCTTGCATATATTTCGTGTTATTACCTAATTTTGTCAGCCATTTCGGACATCACATTGCACTGTACTATGAGGAAATAGTACTATTTATGTGAAACTATTCATAAACTGTAAACATGTGTCGGTAGGCAATAGGATAAATACTTCCGGCTCCTCGGGCTGGTGCGAATATTTCAATGTCCGTATGTGCCAAACCGTTGGTTTATGACACACCTTTACGCGTCTCTCGCTCGCGGCGCTCGCTCGAAAACTATAGCCTAACCAAAAACCAATCCATCTTGCGTTCATTATTCGATATGATGGCGACATATTTCAAATTTGCGAACGTGTCGGTCGGTTGTGAGGTTGGACTAGATTTTTACGAGCGAGCGGAGCGAGCGAGCAACGGTCACAATTTCCAAGCTGTACATATACCATATATTGTCTTGCATATATTTCGTGCTTGTACCTAATTTTGTCAGCCATTTCGGACATCACGTTGCACTGTACTATGAGGAAACGGTACTAATTATGTGAAACTATTGGTAAACCGTAAACATTTGTCAGAAGGCAATAGGATAAAGACTTCCGGCTCCTCGGGCTGGTGCGAATATTTCAACGTCCGTATGTGCCAAACCGCTGGTTTGTGACACACCTTTACGCGTCTCTCGTTCGCTGCGCTCGCACGAAAGCTATAGCCTAACCTAAAACCAATCCATCTTCCGTTCATTATTCGATATGGTGGCGACATATTTCAAATTTGCGAACGTGTCGGATCGGTTGTGAGGTTGGACTAGATTTTTTCGAGCGAGCGAGCAACGATCACAATTTCCAACCTATACATACACCTTATATTGCCTTGCATATATGTCGTGTTATTACCTAATTTTGTCAGCCATTTCGGACATCACACTGCATTGTACTATGTGGAAATAGTAATATTTATGTGAAACTATTCATAAACTGTAAACATGTGTCGGTAGGCAATAGGATAAATGCTTCCGGCTCCTCGGGCTGATGCGAATATTTCAATGTCCGTATGTGCCAAACCGTTGGTTTATGACACACCTATACGCGTCTCTCGCTCGCTGCGCTCGCTCGAAAACTATAGCCTAACCTAAAACCAATCCATCTTGCGTTCATTATTCGATATGATGGCGACATATTTCAAATTTGCGAACGTGTCGGATCGGTTGTGGGGTTGGACTAGATTTTTACGAGCGAGCGGAGCGAGCGAGCAACGGTCACAATTTCCAAGCTATACATATACCATATACTGTCTTGCATATATTTCGTGCTTGTACCTAATTTTGTCAGCCATCTCGGACAACACGTTGCACTGTACTATGAGGAAACGGTACTAATTATGTGAAACTATTGGTAAACCGTAAACATTTGTCAGAAGGCATTAGGATAAAGACTTCCGGCTCCTCGGGCTGGTGCGAATATATCAATGTCCGTATGTGCCAAACCGATGGTTTGTGACACACCTTTACGCGTCTCTCGTTCGCTGCGCTCGCACGAAAGCTATAGCCTAACCTATAACCAATCCATCTTGCGTTCATTATTCGATATGATGGCGACATATTTCAAATTTGCGAACGTGTCGGATCGGTTGTGGGGTTGGACTAGATTTTTACGAGCGAGCGAGCAACGATCACAATTTCCAACCTATACATACACCTTATATTGCCTTGCATATATGTCGTGTTATTATCTAATTTTGTCAGCCATTTCGGACATCACATTGCATTGTACTATGTGGAAATAGTACTGTTTATGTGAAACTATTCATAAACTGTAAACATGTGTCTGTAGGCAATAGGATAAATACTTCCGGCTTCTCGGGCTGATGCGAATATTTCAATGTCCGTATGTGCCAAACCGTTGGTTTGTGACACACCTATACGCGTCTCTCGCTCGCTGCGCTCGCTCGAAAACTATAGCCTAACCTAATATCAATCCATCTTGCGTTCATTATTCGATATGATGGCGACATATTTCAAATTTGCGAACGTGTCGGATCGGTTGTGGGGTTGGACTAGATTTTTACGAGTGTGCGGAGCGAGCGAGCAACGGTCACAATTTCCAAGCTATACATATACCATATATTGTCTTGCATATATTTCGTGCTTGTACCTAATTTTGTCAGCCATTTCGGACATCACGTTGCACTGTACTATGAGGAAACGGTACTAATTATGTGAAACTATTGGTAAACCGTAAACATTTGTCAGAAGGCATTAGGATAAAGACTTCCGGCTCCTCGGGCTGGTGCGAATATATCAATGTCCGTATGTGCCAAACCGATGGTTTGTGACACACCTTTACGCGTCTCTCGTTCGCTGCGCTCGCACGAAAGCTATAGCCTAACCTAAAACCAATCCATCTTCCGTTCATTATTCGATATGGTGGCGACATATTTCAAATTTGCGAACGTGTGGGATCGGTTGTGAGGTTGGACTAGATTTTTACGAGCGAGCGGAGCGAGCGAGCAACGGTCACAATTTCCAAGCTATACATATACTTTATATTGCCTTCCATATATTTCGTGTTATTACCTAATTTTGTCAGCCATTTCGGACATCACATTGCACTGTACTATGAGGAAATAGTACTATTTATGTGAAACTATTCATAAACTGTAAACATGTGTCGGTAGGCAATAGGATAAATACTTCCGGCTCCTCGGGCTGGTGCGAATATTTCAATGTCCGTATGTGCCAAACCGTTGGTTTATGACACACCTTTACGCGTCTCTCGCTCGCGGCGCTCGCTCGAAAACTATAGCCTAACCTAAAACCAATACATCTTGCGTTCATTATTCGTTATGATGGCGACATATTTCAAACTTGCGAACGTGTCGGATCGGTTGTGAGGTTGGACTAGATTTTTACGAGCGAGCGGAGCGAGCGAGCAACGGTCACAATTTCCAAGCTATACATATACCTTATATTGCCTTCCATATATTTCGTGTTATTACCTAATTTTGTCAGCCATTTCGGACATCACATTGCACTGTCATATGAGGAAATAGTACTATTTATGTAAAACTATTCATAAACTGTAAACATGTGTCGGTAGGCAATAGGATAAATACTTCCGGCTCCTCGGGCTGGTGCGAATATTTCAATGTCCGTATGTGCCAAACCGTTGGTTTGTGACACACCTATACGCGTCTCTCGCTCGCGGCGCTCGCTCGAAAACTATAGCCTAACCTAAAGCCAATCCATCTTCCGTTCATTATTCGATATGATGGCGACATATTTCAAATTTGCGAACGTGTCGGATCGGTTGTGAGGTTGGACTAGATTTTTACGAGCGAGCGGAGCGAGCGAGCAACGGTCACAATTTCCAAGCTATACATATACCATATATTGTCTTGCATATATTTCGTGCTTGTACCTAATTTTGTCAGCCATTTCGGACATCACGTTGCACTGTACTATGAGGAAACGGTACTAATTATGTGAAACTATTGGTAAACCGTAAACATTTGTCAGAAGGCAATAGGATAAAGATTTCCGGCTCCTCGGGCTGGTGCGAATATTTCAATGTCCGTATGTGCCAAACCGTTGGTTTGTGACACACCTTTACGCGTCTCTCGTTCGCTGCGCTCGCACGAAAGCTATAGCCTAACCTAAAACCAATCCATCTTCCGTTCATTATTCGATATGTTGGCGACATATTTCAAATTTGCGAACGTGTCGGATCGGTTGTGAGGTTGGACTAGATTTTTTCGAGCGAGCGGAGCGAGCGAGCAACAATCACAATTTCCAACCTATACATACACCTTAAATTGCCTTGCATATATGTCGTGTTATTACCTAATTTTGTCAGCCATTTCGGACATCACATTGCACTGTACTATGAGGAAATAGTACTATTTATGTGAAACTATTCATAAACTGTAAACATGTGTCGGTAGGCAATAGGATAAATACTTCCGGCTCCTCGGGCTGGTGCGAATATTTCAATGTCCGTATGTGCCAAACCGTTGGTTTATGACACACCTTTACGCGTCTCTCGCTCGCGGCGCTCGCTCGAAAACTATAGCCTAACCAAAAACCAATCCATCTTGCGTTCATTATTCGATATGATGGCGACATATTTCAAATTTGCGAACGTGTCGGTCGGTTGTGAGGTTGGACTAGATTTTTACGAGCGAGCGGAGCGAGCGAGCAACGGTCACAATTTCCAAGCTGTACATATACCATATATTGTCTTGCATATATTTCGTGCTTGTACCTAATTTTGTCAGCCATTTCGGACATCACGTTGCACTGTACTATGAGGAAACGGTACTAATTATGTGAAACTATTGGTAAACCGTAAACATTTGTCAGAAGGCAATAGGATAAAGACTTCCGGCTCCTCGGGCTGGTGCGAATATTTCAACGTCCGTATGTGCCAAACCGCTGGTTTGTGACACACCTTTACGCGTCTCTCGTTCGCTGCGCTCGCACGAAAGCTATAGCCTAACCTAAAACCAATCCATCTTCCGTTCATTATTCGATATGGTGGCGACATATTTCAAATTTGCGAACGTGTCGGATCGGTTGTGAGGTTGGACTAGATTTTTTCGAGCGAGCGAGCAACGATCACAATTTCCAACCTATACATACACCTTATATTGCCTTGCATATATGTCGTGTTATTACCTAATTTTGTCAGCCATTTCGGACATCACACTGCATTGTACTATGTGGAAATAGTACTATTTATGTGAAACTATTCATAAACTGTAAACATGTGTCGGTAGGCAATAGGATAAATGCTTCCGGCTCCTCGGGCTGATGCGAATATTTCAATGTCCGTATGTGCCAAACCGTTGGTTTATGACACACCTATACGCGTCTCTCGCTCGCTGCGCTCGCTCGAAAACTATAGCCTAACCTAAAACCAATCCATCTTGCGTTCATTATTCGATATGATGGCGACATATTTCAAATTTGCGAACGTGTCGGATCGGTTGTGGGGTTGGACTAGATTTTTACGAGCGAGCGGAGCGAGCGTGCAACGGTCACAATTTCCAAGCTATACATATACCATATACTGTCTTGCATATATTTCGTGCTTGTACCTAATTTTGTCAGCCATCTCGGACAACACGTTGCACTGTACTATGAGAAAACGGTACTAATTATGTGAAACTATTGGTAAACCGTAAACATTTGTCAGAAGGCATTAGGATAAAGACTTCCGGCTCCTCGGGCTGGTGCGAATATATCAATGTCCGTATGTGCCAAACCGATGGTTTGTGACACACCTTTACGCGTCTCTCGTTCGCTGCGCTCGCACGAAAGCTATAGCCTAACCTATAACCAATCCATCTTGCGTTCATTATTCGATATGATGGCGACATATTTCAAATTTGCGAACGTGTCGGATCGGTTGTGGGGTTGGACTAGATTTTTACGAGCGAGCGAGCAACGATCACAATTTCCAACCTATACATACACCTTATATTGCCTTGCATATATGTCGTGTTATTATCTAATTTTGTCAGCCATTTCGGACATCACATTGCATTGTACTATGTGGAAATAGTACTGTTTATGTGAAACTATTCATAAACTGTAAACATGTGTCTGTAGGCAATAGGATAAATACTTCCGGCTTCTCGGGCTGATGCGAATATTTCAATGTCCGTATGTGCCAAACCGTTGGTTTGTGACACACCTATACGCGTCTCTCGCTCGCTGCGCTCGCTCGAAAACTATAGCCTAACCTAATATCAATCCATCTTGCGTTCATTATTCGATATGATGGCGACATATTTCAAATATGCGAACGTGTCGGATCGGTTGTGGGGTTGGACTAGATTTTTACGAGTGTGCGGAGCGAGCGAGCAACGGTCACAATTTCCAAGCTATACATATACCATATATTGTCTTGCATATATTTCGTGCTTGTACCTAATTTTGTCAGCCATTTCGGACATCACGTTGCACTGTACTATGAGGAAACGGTACTAATTATGTGAAACTATTGGTAAACCGTAAACATTTGTCAGAAGGCATTAGGATAAAGACTTCCGGCTCCTCGGGCTGGTGCGAATATATCAATGTCCGTATGTGCCAAACCGATGGTTTGTGACACACCTTTACGCGTCTCTCGTTCGCTGCGCTCGCACGAAAGCTATAGCCTAACCTAAAACCAATCCATCTTCCGTTCATTATTCGATATGGTGGCGACATATTTCAAATTTGCGAACGTGTGGGATCGGTTGTGAGGTTGGACTAGATTTTTACGAGCGAGCGGAGCGAGCGAGCAACGGTCACAATTTCCAAGCTATACATATACTTTATATTGCCTTCCATATATTTCGTGTTATTACCTAATTTTGTCAGCCATTTCGGACATCACATTGCACTGTACTATGAGGAAATAGTACTATTTATGTGAAACTATTCATAAACTGTAAACATGTGTCGGTAGGCAATAGGATAAATACTTCCGGCTCCTCGGGCTGGTGCGAATATTTCAATGTCCGTATGTGCCAAACCGTTGGTTTATGACACACCTTTACGCGTCTCTCGCTCGCGGCGCTCGCTCGAAAACTATAGCCTAACCTAAAAACAATACATCTTGCGTTCATTATTCGTTATGATGGCGACATATTTCAAACTTGCGAACGTGTCGGATCGGTTGTGAGGTTGGACTAGATTTTTACGAGCGAGCGGAGCGAGCGAGCAACGGTCACAATTTCCAAGCTATACATATACCTTATATTGCCTTCCATATATTTCGTGTTATTACCTAATTTTGTCAGCCATTTCGGACATCACATTGCACTGTCATATGAGGAAATAGTACTATTTATGTAAAACTATTCATAAACTGTAAACATGTGTCGGTAGGCAATAGGATAAATACTTCCGGCTCCTCGGGCTGGTGCGAATATTTCAATGTCCGTATGTGCCAAACCGTTGGTTTGTGACACACCTATACGCGTCTCTCGCTCGCGGCGCTCGCTCGAAAACTATAGCCTAACCTAAAGCCAATCCATCTTCCGTTCATTATTCGATATGATGGCGACATATTTCAAATTTGCGAACGTGTCGGATCGGTTGTGAGGTTGGACTAGATTTTTACGAGCGAGCGGAGCGAGCGAGCAACGGTCACAATTTCCAAGCTATACATATACCATATATTGTCTTGCATATATTTCGTGCTTGTACCTAATTTTGTCAGCCATTTCGGACATCACGTTGCACTGTACTATGAGGAAACGGTACTAATTATGTGAAACTATTGGTAAACCGTAAACATTTGTCAGAAGGCAATAGGATAAAGATTTCCGGCTCCTCGGGCTGGTGCGAATATTTCAATGTCCGTATGTGCCAAACCGTTGGTTTGTGACACACCTTTACGCGTCTCTCGTTCGCTGCGCTCGCACGAAAGCTATAGCCTAACCTAAAACCAATCCATCTTCCGTTCATTATTCGATATGTTGGCGACATATTTCAAATTTGCGAACGTGTCGGATCGGTTGTGAGGTTGGACTAGATTTTTTCGAGCGAGCGGAGCGAGCGAGCAACAATCACAATTTCCAACCTATACATACACCTTATATTGCCTTGCATATATGTCGTGTTATTACCTAATTTTGTCAGCCATTTCGGACATCACATTGCATTGTACTATGCGGAAATAGTACTATTTATGTGAAACTATTCATAAACTGTAAACATGTGTCGGTAGGCAATAGGATAAATACTTCCGGCTCCTCGGGCTGGTGCGAATATTTCAATGTCCGTATGTGCCAAACCGTTGGTTGATGACACACCTATACGCGTCTCTCGCTCGCTGCGCTCGCACGAAAGCTATAGCCTAACCTAAAACCAATCCATCTTCCGTTCATTATTCGATATGATGGCGACATATTTCAAATTTGCGAACGTGTCGGATCGGTTGTGGGGTTGGACTAGATTTTTACGAGCGAGCGGAGCGAGCGAGCAACGGTCACAATTTCCAAGCTATACATATACCATATATTGTCTTGCATATATTTCGTGCTTGTACCTAATTTTGTCAGCCATTTCGGACATCACGTTGCACTGTACTATGAGGAAACGGTACTAATTATGTGAAACTATTGGTAAACCGTAAACATTTGTCAGAAGGCATTAGGATAAAGACTTCCGGCTCCTCGGGCTGGTGCGAATATATCAATGTCCGTATGTGCCAAACCGATGGTTTGTGACACACCTTTACGCGTCTCTCGTTCGCTGCGCTCGCACGAAAGCTATAGCCTAACCTAAAACCAATCCATCTTCCGTTCATTATTCGATATGGTGGCGACATATTTCAAATTTGCGAACGTGTCGGATCGGTTGTGAGGTTGGACTAGATTTTTTCGAGCGAGCGGAGCGAGCGAACAACGGTCACAATTTCCAAGCTATACATATACCATATATTGTCTTGCATATATTTCGTGCTTGTACCTAATTTTGTCAGCCATTTCGGACATCACGTTGCACTGTACTATGAGGAAACGGTACTAATTATGTGAAACTATTGGTAAACCGTAAACATTTGTCAGAAGGCATTAGGATAAATACTTCCGGCTCCTCGGGCTGGTGCGAATATATCAATGTCCGTATGAGCCAAACCGATGGTTTGTGACACACCTTTACGCATCTCTCGTTCGCTGCGCTCGCACGAAAGCTATAGCCTAACCTAAAACCAATCAATCTTCCGTTCATTATTCGATATGGTGGCGGCATATTTCAAATTTGCGAACGTGTGGGATCGGTTGTGAGGTTGGACTAGATTTTTACGAGCGAACGGAGCGAGCGAGCAACGGTCACAATTTCAAAGCTATACATATACCTTATATTGCCTTCCATATATTTCGTGTTATTACCTAATTTTGTCAGCCATTTCGGACATCACATTGCACTGTACTATGAGGAAATTGTACTATTTATGTGAAACTATTCATAAACTGTAAACATGTGTCGGTAGGCAATAGGATAAATACTTCCGGCTCCTCGGGCTGGTGCGAATATATCTATGTCCGTATGTGCCAAACCGATGGTTTGTGACACACCTTTACGCGTCTCTCGTTCGCTGCGCTCGCACGAAAGCTATAGCCTAACCTAAAACCAATCCATCTTCCGTTCATTATTCGATATGGTGGCGACATATTTCAAATTTGCGAACGTGTGGGATCGGTTGTGAGGTTGGACTAGATTTTTACGAGCGACCGGAGCGAGCGAGCAACGGTCACAATTTCCAAGCTATACATATACCTTATATTGCCTTCCATATATTTCGTGTTATTACCTAATTTTGTCAGCCATTTCGGACAACACATTGCACTGTACTATGAGGAAATAGTACTATTTATGTGAAACTATTCATAAACTGTAAACATGTGTCGGTAGGCAATAGGATAAATACTTCCGGCTCCTCGGGCTGGTGCGAATATAACTATGTCCGTATGTGCCAAACCGTTGGTTTATGACACACCTATACGCGTCTCTCGCTCGCTGCGCTCGCACGAAAGCTATAGCCTAACCTAAAACCAATCCATCTTCCGTTCATTATTCGATATGATGGCGACATATTTCAAATTTGCAAACGTGTCGGATCGGTTGTGAGGTTGGACTAGATTTTTACGAGCGGACGGAGCGAGCGAGCAACGGTCACAATTTCCAAGCTATACATATACCATATATTGTCTTGGATATATTTCGTGCTTGTACCTAATTTTGTCAGCCATTTCGGACATCACGTTGCACTGTACTATGAGGAAACGGTACTAATTATGTGAAACTATTGGTAAACCGTAAACATTTGTCAGAAGGCAATAGGATAAAGACTTCCGGCTCCTCGGGCTGGTGCGAATATATCAATGTCCGTATGTGCCAAACCGATGGTTTATGACACACCTATACGCGTCTCTCGCTCGCTGCGCTCGCTCGAAGACTATAGCCTAACCTAAAAACAATCCATCTTGCGTTCATTATTCGATATGATGGCGACATGTTTCAAATTTGCGAACGTGTCGGATCGGTTGTGGGGTTGGACTAGATTTTTACGAGCGAGCGGAGCGAGCGAGCAACGATCACCATTTCCAACCTATACATACACCTTATATTGCCTTGCATACATGTCGTGTTATTACTTAATTTTGTCAGCCATTTCGGACATCACATTGCATTGTACTATGTGGAAATAGTACTATTTATGTGAAACTATTCATAAACTGTAAACATGTGTCTGTAGGCAATAGGATAAATACTTCCGGCTCCTCGGGCTGGTGCGAATATTTCAATGTCCGTATGTGCCAAACCGTTGGTTGATGACACACCTATACGCGTCTCTCGCTCGCTGCGCTCGCACGAAAGCTATAGCCTAACCTAAAACCAATCCATCTTCCGTTCATTATTCGATATGATGGCGACATATTTCAAATTTGCGAACGTGTCGGATCGGTTGTGGGGTTGGACTAGATTTTTACGAGCGAGCGGAGCGAGCGAGCAACGGTCACAATTTCCAAGCTATACATATACCATATATTGTCTTTTGCATATATTTCGTGATTGTACCTAATTTTGTCAGCCATTTCGGACATCACGTTGCACTGTACTATGAGGAAACGGTACTAATTATGTGAAACTATTGGTAAACCGTAAACATTTGTCAGAAGGCATTAGGATAAAGACTTCCGGCTCCTCGGGCTGGTGCGAATATATCAATGTCCGTATGTGCCAAACCGATGGTTTGTGACACACCTTTACGCGTCTCTCGTTCGCTGCGCTCGCACGAAAGCTATAGCCTAACCTAAAACCAATCCATCTTCCGTTCATTATTCGATATGGTGGCGACATATTTCAAATTTGCGAACGTGTGGGATCGGTTGTGAGGTTGGACTAGATTTTTACGAGCGAGCGGAGCGAGCGAACAACGGTCACAATTTCCAAGCTATACATATACCATATATTGTCTTGCATATATTTCGTGCTTGTACCTAATTTTGTCAGCCATTTCGGACATCACGTTGCACTGTACTATGAGGAAACGGTACTAATTATGTTAAACTATTGGTAAACCGTAAACATTTGTCAGAAGGCAATAGGATAAAGACTTCCGGCTCCTCGGGCTGGTGCGAATATATCAATGTCCGTATATGCCAAACCGATGGTTTGTGACACACCTTTGCGCGTCTCTCGTTCGCTGCGCCCGCACGAAAGCTATAGCCTAACCTAAAACCAATCAATCTTCCGTTCATTATTCGATATGGTGGCGGCATATTTCAAATTTGCGAACGTGTGGGATCGGTTGTGAGGTTGGACTAGATTTTTACGAGCGAACGGAGCGAGCGAGCAACGGTCACAATTTCAAAGCTATACATATACCTTATATTGCCTTCCATATATTTCGTGTTATTACCTAATTTTGTCAGCCATTTCGGACATCACATTGCACTGTACTATGAGGAAATTGTACTATTTATGTGAAACTATTCATAAACTGTAAACATGTGTCGGTAGGCAATAGGATAAATACTTCCGGCTCCTCGGGCTGGTGCGAATATATCTATGTCCGTATGTGCCAAACCGATGGTTTGTGACACACCTTTACGCGTCTCTCGTTCGCTGCGCTCGCACGGAAGCTATAGCCTAACCTAAAACCAATCCATCTTCCGTTCATTATTCGATATGGTGGCGACATATTTCAAATTTGCGAACGTGTGGGATCGGTTGTGAGGTTGGACTAGATTTTTACGAGCGACCGGAGCGAGCGAGCAACGGTCACAATTTCCAAGCTATACATATACCTTATATTGCCTTCCATATATTTCGTGTTATTACCTAATTTTGTCAGCCATTTCGGACAACACATTGCACTGTATCTGAGGAAATAGTTACTATTTATGTGAAACTATTCATAAACTGTAAACAATGTGTCGGTAGGTAATAGGATAAATACTTCCGGCTCCTCGGGCTGGTGCGAATATAACTATGTCCGTATGTGCCCAAACCGTTGGTTTATGACACACCTATACGCGTCCTCTCGCTCGCTGCGCTCGCACGAAAGCTATAGCCTACCTAACCTAAAACCAAATCCATCTTCCGTTCATTATTCGATATGATGGCGACCTAATTTCAAATTTGCGAACGTGTCGGATCGGTTGTGAGGTTGGACTAGAATTTTACGAGCGAACGGAGCGAGCGAGCAACGGTCACAATTTCCAAGCTATACATAGTACCTATATTGCCTTCCATATATTTCGCGTTATTACCTAATTTTGTCAGCCATTTCGGACATCACATTGCACTGTACTATGAGGAAACGGTACTAATTATGTGAAACTATTGGTAAACCGTAAGCATTTGTCAGAAGGCAATAGGATAAAGACTTCCGGCTCCTCGGGCTGGTGCGAATATTTCAACGTCCGTATGTGCCAAACCGATGGTTTGTGACACACCTTTTACGCGTCTCTCGTTCGCTGCGCCCGCACGAAAGCTATAGCCTAACCTAAAACCAATCCATCTTGCGTTCATTATTCGATATGGTGGCGACATATTTCAAATTTGCGAACGTGTCGGATCGGTTGTGAGGTTGGACTAGATTTTCTCGAGCGAGCGGAGCGAGCGAACAACGGTCACAATTTCCAAGCTATACATATACCATATATTGTCTTGCATATATTTCGTGCTTGTACCTAATTTTGTCAGCCATTTCGGACATCACGTTGCACTGTACTATGAGGAAACGGTACTAATTATGTGAAACTATTGGTAAACCGTAAACATTTGTCAGAAGGCATTAGGATAAAGACTTCCGGCTCCTCGGGCTGGTGCGAATATATCAATGTCCGTATGTGCCAAACCGATGGTTTGTGACACACCTTTACGCGTCTCTCGCTCGCGGCGCTCGCTCGAAAATTATAGCCTAACCTAAAACCAATCCATCTTGCGTTCATTATTCGATATGATGGCGACATTTTTCAAATTTGCGAACGTGTCGGATCGGTTGTGGGGTTGGACTAGATTTTTACGAGCGAGCGGAGCGAGCGAGCAACGGTCACAATTTCCAAGCTATACATATACCATATATTGTCTTGCATATATTTCGTGTTATTATCTAATTTTGTCAGCCATTTCGGACATCACATTGCACTGTAATATGAGGAAATAGTACTATTTATGTGAAACTATTCATAAACTGTAAACATGTGTGGGTAGGCAATAGGATAGATACTTCCGGCTCCTCGGGCTGGTGCGAATATTTCAATGTCCGTATGTGCCAAACCGTTGCTTTATGACACACCTTTACGCGTCTCTCGCTCGCGGCGCTCGCTCGTAAACTATAGCCTAACCTAAAACCAATCCATCTTCCGTTCATTATTCGATATGATGGCGACATATTTCAAATTTGCGAACGTGTCGGATCGGTTGTGAGGTTGGACTAGATTTTTACGAGCGAGCGGAGCGAGCGAGCAACGGTCACAATTTCCAAGCTATACATATACCATATATTGTCTTGCATATATTTCGTGCTTGTACCTAATTTTGTCAGCCATTTCGGACATCACGTTGCACTGTACTATGGGGAAACGGTACTAATTATGTGAAACTATTGGTAAACCGTAAAGATTTGTCAGAAGGCAATAGGATAAAGACTTCCGGCTCCTCGGGCTGGTGCGAATATATCAATGTCCGTATGTGCCAAACCGATGGTTTGTGACACACCTTTACGCGTCTCTGGCTCCCGGCGCTCGCTCGAAAACTATAGCCTAACCTAAAACCAATCCATCTTGCGTTCATTATTCGATATGGTGGCGACATATTTCAAATTTGCGAACGTGTGGGATCGGTTGTGAGGTTGGACTAGATTTTTACGAGCGAGCGGAGCGAGCGAGCAACGGTCACAATTTCCAAGCTATACATATACCATATATTGTCTTGCATATATTTCGTGCTTGTACCTAATTTTGTCAGCCATTTCGGACATCACGTTGCACTGTACTATGGGGAAACGGTACTAATTATGTGAAACTATTGGTAAACCGTAAAGATTTGTCAGAAGGCAATAGGATAAAGACTTCCGGCTCCTCGGGCTGGTGCGAATATATCAATGTCCGTATGTGCCAAACCGATGGTTTGTGACACACCTTTACGCGTCTCTGGCTCCCGGCGCTCGCTCGAAAACTATAGCCTAACCTAAAACCAATCCATCTTGCGTTCATTATTCGATATGGTGGCGACATATTTCAAATTTGCGAACGTGTGGGATCGGTTGTGAGGTTGGACTATATTTTTACGAGCGAACGGAGCGAGCGAGCAACGGTCACAATTTCCAAGCTATACATATACCATATATTGTCTTGCATATATTTCGTGCTTGTACCTAATTTTGTCAGCCATTTCGGACATCACGTTGCACTGTACTATGAGGAAACGGTACTAATTATGTGAAACTATTGGTAAACCGTAAACATTTGTCAGAAGGCATTAGGATAAAGACTTCCGGCTCCTCGGGCTGGTGCGAATATATCAATGTCCGTATGTGCCAAACCGATGGTTTGTGACACACCTTTACGCATCTCTCGTTCGCTGCGCTCGCACGAAAGCTATAGCCTAACCTAAAACCAATCAATCTTCCGTTCATTATTCGATATGGTGGCGACATATTTCAAATTTGCGAACGTGTGGGATCGGTTGTGAGGTTGGACTAGATTTTTACGAGCGAGCGGAGCGAGCGAGCAACGGTCACAATTTCCAAGCTATACATATACCTTATATTGCCTTCCATATATTTCGTGTTATTACCTAATTTTGTCAGCCATTTCGGACATCACATTGCACTGTACTATGAGGAAACGGTACTAATTATGTGAAACTATTGGTAAACCGTAAACATTTGTCAGAAGGCAATAGGATAAAGACTTCCGGCTCCTCGGGCTGGTGCGAATATATCAATGTCCGTATGTGCCAAACCGATGGTTTGTGACACACCTTTACGCGTGTCTCGTTCGCTGCGCTCGCACGAAAGCTATAGCCTAACCTAAAACCAATCCATCTTCCGTTCATTATCCGATATGGTGGCGACATATTTGAAATTTGCGAACGTGTGGGATCGGTTGTGAGGTTGGACTAGATTTTTACGAGCGAGCGGAGCGAGCGAGCAACGGTCACAATTTCCAAGCTATACATATACCATATATTGTCTTGCATATATTTCGTGCTTGTACCTAATTTTGTCAGCCATTTCGGACATCACGTTGCACTGTACTATGAGGAAACGGTACTAATTATGTGAAACTATTGGTAAACCGTAAACATTTGTCAGAAGGCAATAGGATGAATACTTCCGGCGCCTCGGGCTGGTGCGAATATTTCAATGTCCGTATGTGCCAAACCGTTGGTTTATGACACACCTTTACGCGTCTCTCGCTCGCGGCGCTCGCTCGAAAACTAATGCGTAACCTAAAACCAATCCATCTTGCGTTCATTATTCGATATGATGGCGACATCTTTCAAATTTGCGAATGTGTCGGATCGGTTGTGAGGTTGGACTAGATTTTTACGAGCAGACGGAGCGAGCGAGCAACGGTCACAATTTCCAAGCTATACATATACTTTATATTGCCTTCCATATATTTCGTGTTATTACCTAATTTTGTCAGCCATTTCGGACATCACATTGCACTGTACTATGAGGAAGTAGTACTATTTATGTGAAACTATTCATAAACTGTAAACATGTGTCGGTAGGCAATAGGATAAATACTTCCGGCTCCTCGGGCTGGTGCGAATATTTCAATGTCCGTATGTGCCAAACCGTTGGTTTATGACACACCTTTACGCGTCTCTCGCTCGCAGCGCTCGCTCGAAAACTATAGCCTAACCTAAAACCAATACATCTTGCGTTCATTATTCGTTATGATGGCGACATATTTCAAACTTGCGAACGTGTCGGATCGGTTGTGAGGTTGGACTAGATTTTTACGAGCGAGCGGAGCGAGCGAGCAACGGTCACAATTTCCAAGCTATACATATACCTTATATTGCCTTCCATATATTTCGTGTTATTACCTAATTTTGTCAGCCATTTCGGACATCACATTGCACTGTCATATGAGGAAATAGTACTATTTATGTAAAACTATTCATAAACTGTAAACATGTGTCGGTAGGCAATAGGATAAATACTTCCGGCTCCTCGGGCTGGTGCGAATATTTCAATGTCCGTATGTGCCAAACCGTTGGTTTGTGACACACCTATACGCGTCTCTCGCTCGCGGCGCTCGCTCGAAAACTATAGCCTAACCTAAAGCCAATCCATCTTCCGTTCATTATTCGATATGATGGCGACATATTTCAAATTTGCGAACGTGTCGGATCGGTTGTGAGGTTGGACTAGATTTTTACGAGCGAGCGGAGCGAGCGAGCAACGGTCACAATTTCCAAGCTATACATATACCATATATTGTCTTGCATATATTTCGTGCTTGTACCTAATTTTGTCAGCCATTTCGGACATCACGTTGCACTGTACTATGAGGAAACGGTACTAATTATGTGAAACTATTGGTAAACCGTAAACATTTGTCAGAAGGCAATAGGATAAAGATTTCCGGCTCCTCGGGCTGGTGCGAATATTTCAATGTCCGTATGTGCCAAACCGTTGGTTTGTGACACACCTTTACGCGTCTCTCGTTCGCTGCGCTCGCACGAAAGCTATAGCCTAACCTAAAACCAATCCATCTTCCGTTCATTATTCGATATGTTGGCGACATATTTCAAATTTGCGAACGTGTCGGATCGGTTGTGAGGTTGGACTAGATTTTTTCGAGCGAGCGGAGCGAGCGAGCAACAATCACAATTTCCAACCTATACATACACCTTATATTGCCTTGCATATATGTCGTGTTATTACCTAATTTTGTCAGCCATTTCGGACATCACATTGCATTGTACTATGCGGAAATAGTACTATTTATGTGAAACTATTCATAAACTGTAAACATGTGTCGGTAGGCAATAGGATAAATACTTCCGGCTCCTCGGGCTGGTGCGAATATTTCAATGTCCGTATGTGCCAAACCGTTGGTTGATGACACACCTATACGCGTCTCTCGCTCGCTGCGCTCGCACGAAAGCTATAGCCTAACCTAAAACCAATCCATCTTCCGTTCATTATTCGATATGATGGCGACATATTTCAAATTTGCGAACGTGTCGGATCGGTTGTGGGGTTGGACTAGATTTTTACGAGCGAGCGGAGCGAGCGAGCAACGGTCACAATTTCCAAGCTATACATATACCATATATTGTCTTGCATATATTTCGTGCTTGTACCTAATTTTGTCAGCCATTTCGGACATCACGTTGCACTGTACTATGAGGAAACGGTACTAATTATGTGAAACTATTGGTAAACCGTAAACATTTGTCAGAAGGCATTAGGATAAAGACTTCCGGCTCCTCGGGCTGGTGCGAATATATCAATGTCCGTATGTGCCAAACCGATGGTTTGTGACACACCTTTACGCGTCTCTCGTTCGCTGCGCTCGCACGAAAGCTATAGCCTAACTTAAAACCAATCCATCTTCCGTTCATTATTCGATATGGTGGCGACATATTTCAAATTTGCGAACGTGTCGGATCGGTTGTGAGGTTGGACTAGATTTTTTCGAGCGAGCGGAGCGAGCGAACAACGGTCACAATTTCCAAGCTATACATATACCATATATTGTCTTGCATATATTTCGTGCTTGTACCTAATTTTGTCAGCCATTTCGGACATCACGTTGCACTGTACTATGAGGAAACGGTACTAATTATGTGAAACTATTGGTAAACCGTAAACATTTGTCAGAAGGCATTAGGATAAATACTTCCGGCTCCTCGGGCTGGTGCGAATATATCAATGTCCGTATGAGCCAAACCGATGGTTTGTGACACACCTTTACGCATCTCTCGTTCGCTGCGCTCGCACGAAAGCTATAGCCTAACCTAAAACCAATCAATCTTCCGTTCATTATTCGATATGGTGGCGGCATATTTCAAATTTGCGAACGTGTGGGATCGGTTGTGAGGTTGGACTAGATTTTTACGAGCGAACGGAGCGAGCGAGCAACGGTCACAATTTCAAAGCTATACATATACCTTATATTGCCTTCCATATATTTCGTGTTATTACCTAATTTTGTCAGCCATTTCGGACATCACATTGCACTGTACTATGAGGAAATTGTACTATTTATGTGAAACTATTCATAAACTGTAAACATGTGTCGGTAGGCAATAGGATAAATACTTCCGGCTCCTCGGGCTGGTGCGAATATATCTATGTCCGTATGTGCCAAACCGATGGTTTGTGACACACCTTTACGCGTCTCTCGTTCGCTGCGCTCGCACGAAAGCTATAGCCTAACCTAAAACCAATCCATCTTCCGTTCATTATTCGATATGGTGGCGACATATTTCAAATTTGCGAACGTGTGGGATCGGTTGTGAGGTTGGACTAGATTTTTACGAGCGACCGGAGCGAGCGAGCAACGGTCACAATTTCCAAGCTATACATATACCTTATATTGCCTTCCATATATTTCGTGTTATTACCTAATTTTGTCAGCCATTTCGGACAACACATTGCACTGTACTATGAGGAAATAGTACTATTTATGTGAAACTATTCATAAACTGTAAACATGTGTCGGTAGGCAATAGGATAAATACTTCCGGCTCCTCGGGCTGGTGCGAATATAACTATGTCCGTATGTGCCAAACCGTTGGTTTATGACACACCTATACGCGTCTCTCGCTCGCTGCGCTCGCACGAAAGCTATAGCCTAACCTAAAACCAATCCATCTTCCGTTCATTATTCGATATGATGGCGACATATTTCAAATTTGCGAACGTGTCGGATCGGTTGTGAGGTTGGACTAGATTTTTACGAGCGGACGGAGCGAGCGAGCAACGGTCACAATTTCCAAGCTATACATATACCATATATTGTCTTGGATATATTTCGTGCTTGTACCTAATTTTGTCAGCCATTTCGGACATCACGTTGCACTGTACTATGAGGAAACGGTACTAATTATGTGAAACTATTGGTAAACCGTAAACATTTGTCAGAAGGCAATAGGATAAAGACTTCCGGCTCCTCGGGCTGGTGCGAATATATCAATGTCCGTATGTGCCAAACCGATGGTTTATGACACACCTATACGCGTCTCTCGCTCGCTGCGCTCGCTCGAAGACTATAGCCTAACCTAAAAACAATCCATCTTGCGTTCATTATTCGATATGATGGCGACATGTTTCAAATTTGCGAACGTGTCGGATCGGTTGTGGGGTTGGACTAGATTTTTACGAGCGAGCGGAGCGAGCGAGCAACGATCACCATTTCCAACCTATACATACACCTTATATTGCCTTGCATACATGTCGTGTTATTACTTAATTTTGTCAGCCATTTCGGACATCACATTGCATTGTACTATGTGGAAATAGTACTATTTATGTGAAACTATTCATAAACTGTAAACATGTGTCTGTAGGCAATAGGATAAATACTTCCGGCTCCTCGGGCTGGTGCGAATATTTCAATGTCCGTATGTGCCAAACCGTTGGTTGATGACACACCTATACGCGTCTCTCGCTCGCTGCGCTCGCACGAAAGCTATAGCCTAACCTAAAACCAATCCATCTTCCGTTCATTATTCGATATGATGGCGACATATTTCAAATTTGCGAACGTGTCGGATCGGTTGTGGGGTTGGACTAGATTTTTACGAGCGAGCGGAGCGAGCGAGCAACGGTCACAATTTCCAAGCTATACATATACCATATATTGTCTTGCATATATTTCGTGATTGTACCTAATTTTGTCAGCCATTTCGGACATCACGTTGCACTGTACTATGAGGAAACGGTACTAATTATGTGAAACTATTGGTAAACCGTAAACATTTGTCAGAAGGCATTAGGATAAAGACTTCCGGCTCCTCGGGCTGGTGCGAATATATCAATGTCCGTATGTGCCAAACCGATGGTTTGTGACACACCTTTACGCGTCTCTCGTTCGCTGCGCTCGCACGAAAGCTATAGCCTAACCTAAAACCAATCCATCTTCCGTTCATTATTCGATATGGTGGCGACATATTTCAAATTTGCGAACGTGTGGGATCGGTTGTGAGGTTGGACTAGATTTTTACGAGCGAGCGGAGCGAGCGAACAACGGTCACAATTTCCAAGCTATACATATACCATATATTGTCTTGCATATATTTCGTGCTTGTACCTAATTTTGTCAGCCATTTCGGACATCACGTTGCACTGTACTATGTGGAAACGGTACTAATTATGTTAAACTATTGGTAAACCGTAAACATTTGTCAGAAGGCAATAGGATAAAGACTTCCGGCTCCTCGGGCTGGTGCGAATATATCAATGTCCGTATATGCCAAACCGATGGTTTGTGACACACCTTTGCGCGTCTCTCGTTCGCTGCGCCCGCACGAAAGCTATAGCCTAACCTAAAACCAATCCATCTTCCGTTCATTATTCGATATGGTGGCGACATATTTCAAATTTGCGAACGTGTGGGATCGGTTGTGAGGTTGGACTAGATTTTTACGAGCGACCGGAGCGAGCGAGCAACGGTCACAATTTCCAAGCTATACATATACCTTATATTGCCTTCCATATATTTCGTGTTATTACCTAATTTTGTCAGCCATTTCGGACAACACATTGCACTGTACTATGAGGAAATAGTACTATTTATGTGAAACTATTCATAAACTGTAAACATGTGTCGGTAGGTAATAGGATAAATACTTCCGGCTCCTCGGGCTGGTGCGAATATAACTATGTCCGTATGTGCCAAACCGTTGGTTTATGACACACCTATACGCGTCTCTCGCTCGCTGCGCTCGCACGAAAGCTATAGCCTAACCTAAAACCAATCCATCTTCCGTTCATTATTCGATATGATGGCGACATATTTCAAATTTGCGAACGTGTCGGATCGGTTGTGAGGTTGGACTAGAATTTTACGAGCGAACGGAGCGAGCGAGCAACGGTCACAATTTCCAAGCTATACATATACCTTATATTGCCTTCCATATATTTCGCGTTATTACCTAATTTTGTCAGCCATTTCGGACATCACATTGCACTGTACTATGAGGAAACGGTACTAATTATGTGAAACTATTGGTAAACCGTAAGCATTTGTCAGAAGGCAATAGGATAAAGACTTCCGGCTCCTCGGGCTGGTGCGAATATTTCAACGTCCGTATGTGCCAAACCGATGGTTTGTGACACACCTTTACGCGTCTCTCGTTCGCTGCGCCCGCACGAAAGCTATAGCCTAACCTAAAACCAATCCATCTTGCGTTCATTATTCGATATGGTGGCGACATATTTCAAATTTGCGAACGTGTCGGATCGGTTGTGAGGTTGGACTAGATTTTCTCGAGCGAGCGGAGCGAGCGAACAACGGTCACAATTTCCAAGCTATACATATACCATATATTGTCTTGCATATATTTCGTGCTTGTACCTAATTTTGTCAGCCATTTCGGACATCACGTTGCACTGTACTATGAGGAAACGGTACTAATTATGTGAAACTATTGGTAAACCGTAAACATTTGTCAGAAGGCATTAGGATAAAGACTTCCGGCTCCTCGGGCTGGTGCGAATATATCAATGTCCGTATGTGCCAAACCGATGGTTTGTGACACACCTTTACGCGTCTCTCGCTCGCGGCGCTCGCTCGAAAATTATAGCCTAACCTAAAACCAATCCATCTTGCGTTCATTATTCGATATGATGGCGACATTTTTCAAATTTGCGAACGTGTCGGATCGGTTGTGGGGTTGGACTAGATTTTTACGAGCGAGCGGAGCGAGCGAGCAACGGTCACAATTTCCAAGCTATACATATACCATATATTGTCTTGCATATATTTCGTGTTATTATCTAATTTTGTCAGCCATTTCGGACATCACATTGCACTGTACTATGAGGAAATAGTACTATTTATGTGAAACTATTCATAAACTGTAAACATGTGTGGGTAGGCAATAGGATAGATACTTCCGGCTCCTCGGGCTGGTGCGAATATTTCAATGTCCGTATGTGCCAAACCGTAGCTTTATGACACACCTTTACGCGTCTCTCGCTCGCGGCGCTCGCTCGTAAACTATAGCCTAACCTAAAACCAATCCATCTTCCGTTCATTATTCGATATGATGGCGACATATTTCAAATTTGCGAACGTGTCGGATCGGTTGTGAGGTTGGACTAGATTTTTACGAGCGAGCGGAGCGAGCGAGCAACGGTCACAATTTCCAAGCTATACATATACCATATATTGTCTTGCATATATTTCGTGCTTGTACCTAATTTTGTCAGCCATTTCGGACATCACGTTGCACTGTACTATGGGGAAACGGTACTAATTATGTGAAACTATTGGTAAACCGTAAAGATTTGTCAGAAGGCAATAGGATAAAGACTTCCGGCTCCTCGGGCTGGTGCGAATATATCAATGTCCGTATGTGCCAAACCGATGGTTTGTGACACACCTTTACGCGTCTCTCGCTCCCGGCGCTCGCTCGAAAACTATAGCCTAACCTAAAACCAATCCATCTTGCGTTCATTATTCGATATGGTGGCGACATATTTCAAATTTGCGAACGTGTGGGATCGGTTGTGAGGTTGGACTATATTTTTACGAGCGAACGGAGCGAGCGAGCAACGGTCACAATTTCCAAGCTATACATATACCATATATTGTCTTGCATATATTTCGTGCTTGTACCTAATTTTGTCAGCCATTTCGGACATCACGTTGCACTGTACTATGAGGAAACGGTACTAATTATGTGAAACTATTGGTAAACCGTAAACATTTGTCAGAAGGCATTAGGATAAAGACTTCCGGCTCCTCGGGCTGGTGCGAATATATCAATGTCCGTATGTGCCAAACCGATGGTTTGTGACACACCTTTACGCATCTCTCGTTCGCTGCGCTCGCACGAAAGCTATAGCCTAACCTAAAACCAATCAATCTTCCGTTCATTATTCGATATGGTGGCGACATATTTCAAATTTGCGAACGTGTGGGATCGGTTGTGAGGTTGGACTAGATTTTTACGAGCGAGCGGAGCGAGCGAGCAACGGTCACAATTTCCAAGCTATACATATACCTTATATTGCCTTCCATATATTTCGTGTTATTACCTAATTTTGTCAGCCATTTCGGACATCACATTGCACTGTACTATGAGGAAACGGTACTAATTATGTGAAACTATTGGTAAACCGTAAACATTTGTCAGAAGGCAATAGGATAAAGACTTCCGGCTCCTCGGGCTGGTGCGAATATATCAATGTCCGTATGTGCCAAACCGATGGTTTGTGACACACCTTTACGCGTGTCTCGTTCGCTGCGCTCGCACGAAAGCTATAGCCTAACCTAAAACCAATCCATCTTCCGTTCATTATCCGATATGGTGGCGACATATTTGAAATTTGCGAACGTGTGGGATCGGTTGTGAGGTTGGACTAGATTTTTACGAGCGAGCGGAGCGAGCGAGCAACGGTCACAATTTCCAAGCTATACATATACCATATATTGTCTTGCATATATTTCGTGCTTGTACCTAATTTTGTCAGCCATTTCGGACATCACGTTGCACTGTACTATGAGGAAACGGTACTAATTATGTGAAACTATTGGTAAACCGTAAACATTTGTCAGAAGGCAATAGGATGAATACTTCCGGCGCCTCGGGCTGGTGCGAATATTTCAATGTCCGTATGTGCCAAACCGTTGGTTTATGACACACCTTTACGCCTCTCTCGCTCGCGGCGCTCGCTCGAAAACTATAGCGTAACCTAAAACCAATCCATCTTGCGTTCATTATTCGATATGATGGCGACATATTTCAAATTTGCGAACGTGTGGGATCGGTTGTGAGGTTGGACTATATTTTTACGAGCGAACGGAGCGAGCGAGCAACGGTCACAATTTCCAAGCTATACATATACCATATATTGTCTTGCATATATTTCGTGCTTGTACCTAATTTTGTCAGCCATTTCGGACATCACGTTGCACTGTACTATGAGGAAACGGTACTAATTATGGGAAACTATTGGTAAACCGTAAACATTTGTCAGAAGGCATTAGGATAAAGACTTCCGGCTCCTCGGGCTGGTGCGAATATATCAATGTCCGTATGTGCCAAACCGATGGTTTGTGACACACCTTTACGCATCTCTCGTTCGCTGCGCTCGCACGAAAGCTATAGCCTAACCTAAAACCAATCCATCTTCCGTTCATTATTCGATATGGTGGCGACATATTTCAAATTTGCGAACGTGTGGGATCGGTTGTGAGGTTGGACTAGATTTTTACGAGCGAGCGGAGCGAGCGAGCAACGGTCACAATTTCCAAGCTATACGTATACCTTATATTGCCTTCCATATATTTCGTGTTATTACCTAATTTTGTCAGCCATTTCGGACATCACATTGCACTGTACTATGAGGAAATAGTACTATTTATGTGAAACTATTCATAAACTGTAAACATGTGTCGGTAGGCAATAGGATAAATACTTCCGGCTCCTCGGGCTGGTGCGAATATTTCAATGTCCGTATGTGCCAAACCTTTGGTTTATGACACACCTTTACGCGTCTCTCGCTCGCGGCGCTCGCTCGAAAACTATAGCCTAACCTAAAACCAATCCATCTTGCGTTCATTATTCGATATGATGGCGACATGTTTCAAATTTGCGAACGTGTCGGATCGGTTGTGGGGTTGGACTAGATTTTTACGAGCGAGCGGAGCGAGCGAGCAACGGTCACAATTTCCAAGCTATACATATACCATATATTGTCTTGCATATATTTCGTGCTTGTACCTAATTTTGTCAGCCATTTCGGACATCACGTTGCACTGTACTATGAGGAAACGGTACTAATTATGTGAAACTATTGGTAAACCGTAAACATTTGTCAGAAGGCAATAGAATAAAGAATTCCGGCTCCTCGGGCTGGTGCGAATATTTCAATGTCCGTATGTGCCAAACCGTTGGTTTGTGACACACCTTTACGCGTCTCTCGCTCGCGGCGCTCGCTCGAAAACTATAGCCTAACCTAAAACCAATCCATCTTGCGTTCATTATTCGATATGATGGCGACATATTTCAAATTTGCGAACGTGTCGGATCGGTTGTGAGATTGGACTAGCTTTTTACGAGCGAGCGGAGCGAGCGAGCAACGGTCACAATTTCCAAGCTATACATATACCATATATTGTCTTGCATATATTTCGTGCTTGTACCTAATTTTGTCAGCAATTTCGGACATCACGTTGCACTGTACTATGAGGAAACGGTACTAATTATGTGAAACTATTGGTAAACCGTAAACATTTGTCAGAAGGCAATAGGATAAAGACTTCCGGCTCCTCGGGCTGGTGCGAATATTTCAATGTCCGTATGTGCCAAACCGTTGGTTTGTGACACACCTTTACGCGTCTCTCGTTCGCTGCGCTCGCACGAAAGCTATAGCCTAACCTAAAACCAATCCATCTTCCGTTCATTATTCGATATGGTGGCGACATATTTCAAATTTGCGAACGTGTGGGATCGGTTGTGAGGTTGGACTAGATTTTTTCGAGCGAGCGAGCAACGATCACAATTTCCAACCTATACATACACCTTATGTTGCCTTGCATATATGTCGTGTTATTACCTAATTTTGTCAGCCATATCGGACATCACATTGCACTGTACTATGAGGAAATAGTACTACTTATGTGAAACTATTCATAAACTGTAAACATGTGTCGGTAGGCAATAGGATAAATACTTCCGGCTCCTCGGGCTGGTGCGAATATTTCAATGTCCGTATGTGCCAATCCGTTGGTTTATGACACACCTATACGCGTCTCTCGCTCGCTGCGCTCGCTCGAAAGCTATAGCCTAACCTAAAACCAATCCATCTTGCGTTCATTATTCGATATGATGGCGACATATTTCAAATTTGCGAACGTGTCGGATCGGTTGTGGGGTTGGTCTAGATTTTTACGAGCGAGAGGAGCGAGCGAGCAACGGTCACAATTTCCAAGCTATTCATATACCTTATATTGCCTTTCATATATTTCGTGTTATTACCTAATTTTGTCAGCCATTTCGGACATCACATTGCACTGTACTATGAGGAAATAGTACTATTTATGTGAAACTATTCATAAACTGTAAACATGTGTCGGTAGGCAATAGGATAAATACTTCCGGCTCCTCGGGCTGGTGCGAATATATCAATGTCCGTATGTGCCAAACCGATGGTTTGTGACACATCTTTACGCGTCTCTCGTTCGCTGCGCTCGCACGAAAGCTATAGCCTAACCTAAAACCAATCCATCTTCCGTTCATTATTCGATATGGTGGCGACATATTTCAAATTTGCGAACGTGTGGGATCGGTTGTGAGGTTGGACTAGATTTTTACGAGCGAGCGGAGCGAGCGAGCAACGGTCACAATTTCCAAGCTATACATATACCTTATATTGCCTTCCATATATTTCGTGTTATTACCTAATTTTGTCAGCCATTTCGGACATCACATTGCACTGTACTATGAGGAAATAGTACTATTTATGTGAAACTATTCATAAACTGTAAACATGTGTCGGTAGGCAATAGGATAAATACTTCCGGCTCCGCGGGCTGGTGCGAATATTTCAATGTCCGTATGTGCCAAACCGTTGGTTTATGACACACCTTTACGCCTCTCTCGCTCGCGGCGCTCGCTCGAAAACTATAGCCTAACCTAAAACCAATCCATCTTGCGTTCATTATTCGATATGATGGCGACATATTTCAAATTTGCGAACGTGTCGGATCGGTTGTGAGGTTGGACTAGATTTTTTCGAGCGAGCGGAGCGAGCGAGCAACGGTCACAATTTCCAAGCTATACATATTCCATATATTGTCTTGCATATATTTCGTGCTTGTACCTAATTTTGTCAGCCATTTCGGACATCACGTTGCACTGTACTATGAGGAAACGGTACTAATTATGAGAAAGTATTGATAAACCGTAAACATTTGTCAGAAGGCAATAGGATAAAGACTTCCGGCTCCTCGGGCTGGTGCGAATATTTCAATGTCCGTATGTGCCAAACCGTTGGTTTGTGACACACCTTTACGCGTCTCTCGTTCGCTGCGCTCGCACGAAAGCTATAGCCTAACCTAAAACCAATCCATCTTCCGTTCATTATTCGATATGGTGGCGACATATTTCAAATTTGCGAACGTGTCGGATCGGTTGTGAGGTTGGACTAGGTTTTTTCGAGCGAGCGGAGCGAGCGAGCAACGGTCACAATTTCCAAGCTATACATATACCATATATTGTCTTGCATATATTTCGTGCTTGTACCTAATTTTGTCAGCCATTTCGGACATCACGTTGCACTGTACTATGAGGAAACGGTACTAATTATGTGAAACTATTGGTAAACCGTAAACATTTGTCAGAAGGCATTAGGATAAAGACTTCCGGCTCCTCGGGCTGGTGCGAATATATCAATGTACGTATGTGCCAAACCGATGGTTTGTGACACACCTTTACGCATCTCTCGTTCGCTGCGCTCGCACGAAAGCTATAGCCTAACCTAAAACCAATCCATCTTCCGTTCATTATTCGATATGGTGGCGACATATTTCAAATTTGCGAACGTGTGGGATCGGTTGTGAGGTTGGACTAGATTTTTACGAGCGAGCGGAGCGAGCATGCAACGGTCACAATTTCCAAGCTATACATATACCTTATATTGCCTTCCATATATTTCGTGTTATTACCTAATTTTGTCAACCATTTCGGACATCACATTGCACTGTACTATGAGGAAATAGTACTATTTATGTGAAACTATTCATAAACTGTAAACATGTGTCGGTAGGCAATAGGATAAATACTTCCGGCTCCTCGCGCTGGTGCGAATATATCAATGTCCGTATGTGCCAAACCGATGGTTTGTGACACATCTTTACGCGTCTCTCGCTCGCTGCGCTCGCACGAAAGCTATAGCCTAACCTAAAACCAATCCATCTTCCGTTCATTATTCGATATGGTGGCGACATATTTCAAATTTGCGAACGTGTCAGATCGGTTGTGAGGTTGGACTAGATTTTTTCGAGCGAGCGGAGCGAGCGAGCAACGGTCACAATTTCCAAGCTATACATATACCATATATTGTCTTGCATATATTTCGTGCTTGTACCTAATTTTGTCAGCAATTTCGGACATCACGTTGCACTGTACTATGAGGAAACGGTACTAATTATGTGAAACTATTGGTAAACCGTAAACATTTGTCAGAAGGCAATAGGATAAAGACTTCCGGCTCCTCGGGCTGGTGCGAATATTTCAATGTCCGTATGTGCCAAACCGTTGGTTTGTGACACACCTTTACGCGTCTCTCGTTCGCTGCGCTCGCACGAAAGCTATAGCCTAACCTAAAACCAATCCATCTTCCGTTCATTATTCGATATGGTGGCGACATATTTCAAATTTGCGAACGTGTGGGATCGGTTGTGAGGTTGGACTAGATTTTTTCGAGCGAGCGAGCAACGATCACAATTTCCAACCTATACATGCACCTTATGTTGCCTTGCATATATGTCGTGTTATTACCTAATTTTGTCAGCCATATCGGACATCACATTGCACTGTACTATGAGGAAATAGTACTACTTATGTGAAACTATTCATAAACTGTAAACATGTGTCGGTAGGCAATAGGATAAATACTTCCGGCTCCTCGGGCTGGTGCGAATATTTCAATGTCCGTATGTGCCAATCCGTTGGTTTATGACACACCTATACGCGTCTCTCGCTCGCTGCGCTCGCTCGAAAGCTATAGCCTAACCTAAAACCAATCCATCTTGCGTTCATTATTCGATATGATGGCGACATATTTCAAATTTGCGAACGTGTCGGATCGGTTGTGGGGTTGGTCTAGATTTTTACGAGCGAGAGGAGCGAGCGAGCAACGGTCACAATTTCCAAGCTATTCATATACCTTATATTGCCTTTCATATATTTCGTGTTATTACCTAATTTTGTCAGCCATTTCGGACATCACATTGCACTGTACTATGAGGAAATAGTACTATTTATGTGAAACTATTCATAAACTGTAAACATGTGTCGGTAGGCAATAGGATAAATACTTCCGGCTCCTCGGGCTGGTGCGAATATATCAATGTCCGTATGTGCCAAACCGATGGTTTGTGACACATCTTTACGCGTCTCTCGTTCGCTGCGCTCGCACGAAAGCTATAGCCTAACCTAAAACCAATCCATCTTCCGTTCATTATTCGATATGGTGGCGACATATTTCAAATTTGCGAACGTGTGGGATCGGTTGTGAGGTTGGACTAGATTTTTACGAGCGAGCGGAGCGAGCGAGCAACGGTCACAATTTCCAAGCTATACATATACCTTATATTGCCTTCCATATATTTCGTGTTATTACCTAATTTTGTCAGCCATTTCGGACATCACATTGCACTGTACTATGAGGAAATAGTACTATTTATGTGAAACTATTCATAAACTGTAAACATGTGTCGGTAGGCAATAGGATAAATACTTCCGGCTCCGCGGGCTGGTGCGAATATTTCAATGTCCGTATGTGCCAAACCGTTGGTTTATGACACACCTTTACGCCTCTCTCGCTCGCGGCGCTCGCTCGAAAACTATAGCCTAACCTAAAACCAATCCATCTTGCGTTCATTATTCGATATGATGGCGACATATTTCAAATTTGCGAACGTGTCGGATCGGTTGTGAGGTTGGACTAGATTTTTTCGAGCGAGCGGAGCGAGCGAGCAACGGTCACAATTTCCAAGCTATACATATTCCATATATTGTCTTGCATATATTTCGTGCTTGTACCTACTTTTGTCAGCCATTTCGGACATCACGTTGCACTGTACTATGAGGAAACGGTACTAATTATGAGAAAGTATTGATAAACCGTAAACATTTGTCAGAAGGCAATAGGATAAAGACTTCCGGCTCCTCGGGCTGGTGCGAATATTTCAATGTCCGTATGTGCCAAACCGTTGGTTTGTGACACACCTTTACGCGTCTCTCGTTCGCTGCGCTCGCACGAAAGCTATAGCCTAACCTAAAACCAATCCATCTTCCGTTCATTATTCGATATGGTGGCGACATATTTCAAATTTGCGAACGTGTCGGATCGGTTGTGAGGTTGGACTAGGTTTTTTCGAGCGAGCGGAGCGAGCGAGCAACGGTCACAATTTCCAAGCTATACATATACCATATATTGTCTTGCATATATTTCGTGCTTGTACCTAATTTTGTCAGCCATTTCGGACATCACGTTGCACTGTACTATGAGGAAACGGTACTAATTATGTGAAACTATTGGTAAACCGTAAACATTTGTCAGAAGGCATTAGGATAAAGACTTCCGGCTCCTCGGGCTGGTGCGAATATATCAATGTACGTATGTGCCAAACCGATGGTTTGTGACACACCTTTACGCATCTCTCGTTCGCTGCGCTCGCACGAAAGCTATAGCCTAACCTAAAACCAATCCATCTTCCGTTCATTATTCGATATGGTGGCGACATATTTCAAATTTGCGAACGTGTGGGATCGGTTGTGAGGTTGGACTAGATTTTTACGAGCGAGCGGAGCGAGCATGCAACGGTCACAATTTCCAAGCTATACATATACCTTATATTGCCTTCCATATATTTCGTGTTATTACCTAATTTTGTCAACCATTTCGGACATCACATTGCACTGTACTATGAGGAAATAGTACTATTTATGTGAAACTATTCATAAACTGTAAACATGTGTCGGTAGGCAATAGGATAAATACTTCCGGCTCCTCGCGCTGGTGCGAATATATCAATGTCCGTATGTGCCAAACCGATGGTTTGTGACACATCTTTACGCGTCTCTCGCTCGCTGCGCTCGCACGAAAGCTATAGCCTAACCTAAAACCAATCCATCTTCCGTTCATTATTCGATATGGTGGCGACATATTTCAAATTTGCGAACGTGTCAGATCGGTTGTGAGGTTGGACTAGATTTTTTCGAGCGAGCGGAGCGAGCGAGCAACGGTCACAATTTCCAAGCTATACATATACCATATATTGTCTTGCATATATTTCGTGCTTGTACCTAATTTTGTCAGCCATTTCGGACATCACGTTGCACTGTACTATGAGGAAACGGTACTAATTATGTGAAACTATTGGTAAACCGTAAACATTTGTCAGAAGGCATTAGGATAAAGACTTCCGGCTCCTCGGGCTGGTGCGAATATATCAATGTACGTATGTGCCAAACCGATGGTTTGTGACACACCTTTACGCATCTCTCGTTCGCTGCGCTCGCACGAAAGCTATAGCCTTACCTAAAACCAATCCATCTTCCGTTCATTATTCGATATGGTGGCGACATATTTCAAATTTGCGAACGTGTCGGATCGGTTGTGGGGTTGGACTAGATTTTTACGAGCGAGCGGAGCGAGCGAGCAACGGTCACAATTTCCAAGCTATACATATACCATATATTGTCTTGCATATATTTCGTGCTTGTACCTAATTTTGTCAGCCATTTCGGACATCACGTTGCACTGTACTATGAGGAAACGGTACTAATTATGTGAAACTATTGGTAAACCGTAAACATTTGTCAGAAGGCAATAGGATAAAGACTTCCGGCTCCTCGTGCTGGTGCGAATATATCAATGTCCGTATGTGCCAAACCGATGGTTTGTGACACACCTTTACGCGTCTCTCGTTCGCCGCGCTCGCACGAAAGCTATAGCCTAACCTAAAACCAATCCATCTTCCGTTCATTATTCGATATGGTGGCGACATATTTCAAATTTGCGAACGTGTGGGATCGGTTGTGAGGTTGCACTAGATTTTTACGAGCGAGCGGAGCGAGCGAGCAACGGTCACAATTTCCAAGCTATACATATACCTTATATTGCCTTCCATATATTACATGTTATTACCTAATTTTGTTAGCCATTTCGGACATCACATTGCACTGTACTATGAGGAAATAGTACTATTTATGTGAAACTATTCATAAACTGTAAACATGTGTCGGTAGGCAATAGGATAAATACTTCCGGCTCCTCGGGCTGGTGCGAATATTTCAATGTCCGTATGTGCCAAACCGTTGGTTTATGACACACCTTTATGCGTCTCTCGCTCGCGGCACTCGCTCGAAAACTATAGCCTAACCTAAAACCAATCCATCTTACGTTCATTATTCGATATGATGGCGATATATTTCAAATTTGCGAACGTGTCGGATCGGTTGTGGGGTTGGACTAGATTCTTACGAGCGAGCGGATCGAGCGAGCAACGGTCACAATTTCCAAGCTATACATATACCATATATTGTCTTGCATATATTTCGTGCTTGTACCTAATTTTGTCAGCCATTTCGGACATCACGTTGCACTGTACTATGAGGAAACGGTACTAATTATGTGAAACTATTGGTAAACCGTAAACATTTGTCGGTAGGCAATAGGATAAATACTTCCGGCTCCTCGGGCTGGTGCGAATATTTCAATGTCCGTATGTGCCAAACCGTTGGTTTATGACACACCTTTACGCGTCTCTCGCTCGCGGCGCTCGCTCGAAAACTATAGCCTAACCTAAAACCAATCCATCTTGCGTTCATTATTCGATATGATGGCGACATGTTTCAAATTTGCGAACGTGTCGGATCGGTTGTGGGGTTGGACTAGATTTTTACGAGCAAACGGAGCGAGCGAGCAACGGTCACAATTTCCAACCTATACATACACCTTATATTGCCTTGCTTATATGTCGTGTTATTACCTAATTTTGTCAGCCATTTCGGACATCACATTGCACTGTACTATGAGGAAATAGTACTATTTATGTGAAACTATTCATAAACTGTAAACATGTGTCGGTAGGCAATAGGATAAATACTTCCGGCTCCTCGGGCTGGTGCGAATATTTCAATGTCCGTATGTGCCAAACCGTTGGTTTATGACACACCTATACGCGTCTCTCGCTCGCTGCGCTCGCTCGAAAACTATAGCCTAACCTAAAACCAATCCATCTTGCGTTCATTATTCGATATGATGGCGACATATTTCAAATTTGCGAACGTGTCGGATCGGTTGTGGGGTTGGACTAGATTTTTACGAGCGAGCGGAGCGAGCGAGCAACGGTCACAATTTCCAAGCTATACATATACCATATATTGCCTTCCATATATTTCGTGCTTGTACCTAATTTTGTCAGCCATTTCGGACATCACATTGCACTGTACTATGAGGAAATAGTACTATTTATGTGAAACTATTCATAAACTGTAAACATGTGTCGGTAGGCAATAGGATAAGTACTTCCGGCTCCTCGGGCTGGTGCGAATATTTCAATGTCCGTATGTGCCAAACCGTTGGTTTATGACACACCTATACGCGTCTCTCGTTCGCTGCGCTCGCCCGAAAGCTATAGCCTAACCTAAAACCAATCCATCTTCCGTTCATTATTCGATATGGTGGCGACATATTTCAAATTTGCGAACGTGTCGGATCGGTTGTGAGGTTGGACTAGATTTTTTCGAGCGAGCGGAGCGAGCGAGCAACGGTCACAATTTCCAAGCTATACATATACCATATATTGTCTTGCATATATTTCGTGCTTGTACCTAATTTTGTCAGCCATTTCGGACATCACGTTGCACTGTACTATGAGGAAATAGTACTATTTATGTGAAACTATTGGTAAACCGTAAACATTTGTCAGAAGGCAATAGGATAAAGACTTCCGGCTCCTCGGGCTGGTGCGAATATTTCAATGTCCGTATGTGCCAAACCGTTGGTTTGTGACACACCTTTACGCGTCTCTCGCTCGCGGCGCTCGCTCGAAAACTATAGCCTAACCTAAAACCAATCCATCTTGCGTTCATTATTCGATATGATGGCGACATATTTCAAATTTGCGAACGTGTCGGATCGGTTGTGAGGTTGGACTAGATTTTTACGAGCGAGCCGAGCGAGCGAGCAACGGTCACAATTTCCAAGCTATATATATACCATATATTGTC
This sequence comes from Bombus affinis, assembly GCF_024516045.1. Taxonomy (NCBI): domain Eukaryota; kingdom Metazoa; phylum Arthropoda; class Insecta; order Hymenoptera; family Apidae; genus Bombus; species Bombus affinis. Next base: position 1,102,608 of record NW_026108825.1, read on the forward strand.
TTGCATATATTTCGTGCTTGTACCTAATTTTGTCAGCCATTTCGGACATCACGTTGCACTGTACTATGAGGAAACGGTACTAATTCTGTGAAACTGTTGGTAAACCGTAAACATTTGTCAGATGGCAATAGGATAAAGACTTCCGGCTCCTCGGGCTGGTGCGAATATTTCAATGTCTGTATGTGCCAAACCGTTGGTTTATGACATACCTTTACGCGTCTCTCGCTCGCGGCGCTCGCTCGAAAACTATAGCCTAACCTAAAACCAATCCATCTTGCGTTCATTATTCGATATGGTGGCGACATATTTCAAATTTGCGAACGTGTGGGATCGGTTGTGAGGTTGGACTAGATTTTTACGAGCGAGCGGAGCGAGCGAGCAACGGTCACAATTTCCAAGCTATACATATACCTTATATTGCCTTCCATATATTTCGTGTTATTACCTAATTTTGTCAGCCATTTCGGACATCACATTGCACTGTACTATGAGGAAATAGTACTATTTATGTGAAACTATTCATAAACTGTAAACATGTGTCGGTAGGCAATAGGATAAATACTTCCGGCTCCTCGGGCTGGTGTGAATATTTCAATGTCCGTATGTGCCAAACTGTTGCTTTATGACACACCTTTACGCGTCTCTCGCTCGCGGCGCTCGCTCGAAAACTATAGCCTAACCTAAAACCAATCCATCTTGCGTTCATTATTCGATATGATGGCGACATATTTCAAATTTGCGAACGTGTCGGATCGGTTGTGAGGTTGGACTAGATTTTTACGAGCGAGCGGAGCGAGCGAGCAACGGTCACAATTTCCAAGCTATACATATACCATATATTGTCTTGCATATATTTCGTGCTTGTACCTAATTTTGTCAGCCATTTCGGACATCACGTTGCACTGTACTATGAGGAAACGGTACTAATTATGTGAAACTATTGGTAAACCGTAAACATTTGTCGGTAGGCAATAGGATAAATACTTCCGGCTCCTCGGGCTGGTGCGAATATTTCAATGTCCGTATGTGCCAAACAGTTGGTTTATGACACACCTTTACGCGTCTCTCGCTCGCGGCGCTCGCTCGAAAACTATAGCCTAACCTAAAACCAATCCATCTTGCGTTCATTATTCGATATGATGGCGACATGTTTCAAATTTGCGAACGTGTCGGATCGGTTGTGGGGTTGGACTAGATTTTTACGAGCGAGCGGAGCGAGCGAGCAACGGTCACAATTTCCAAGCTATACATACACCTTATATTGCCTTGCTTATATGTCGTGTTATTACCTAATTTTGTCAGCCATTTCGGACATCACATTGCACTGTACTATGAGGAAATAGTACTATTTATGTGAAACTATTCATAAACTGTAAACATGTGTCGGTAGGCAATAGGATAAATACTTCCGGCTCCTCGGGCTGGTGCGAATATTTCAATGTCCGTATGTGCCAAACCGTTGGTTTATGACACACCTATACGCGTCTCTCGCTCGCTGCGCTCGCTCGAAAACTATAGCCTAACCTAAAACCAATCCATCTTGCGTTCATTATTCGATATGATGGCGACATATTTCAAATTTGCGAACGTGTCGGATCGGTTGTGGGGTTGGACTAGATTTTTACGAGCGAGCGGAGCGAGCGAGCAACGGTCACAATTTCAAGCTATACATATACCATATATTGCCTTCCATATATTTCGTGCTTGTACCTAATTTTGTCAGCCATTTCGGACATCACATTGCACTGTACTATGAGGAAATAGTACTATTTATGTGAAACTATTCATAAACTGTAAACATGTGTCGGTAGGCAATAGGATAAGTACTTCCGGCTCCTCGGGCTGGTGCGAATATTTCAATGTCCGTATGTGCCAAACCGTTGGTTTATGACACACCTATACGCGTCTCTCGTTCGCTGCGCTCGCCCGAAAGCTATAGCCTAACCTAAAACCAATCCATCTTCCGTTCATTATTCGATATGGTGGCGACATATTTCAAATTTGCGAACGTGTCGGATCGGTTGTGAGGTTGGACTAGATTTTTTCGAGCGAGCGGAGCGAGCGAGCAACGGTCACAATTTCCAAGCTATACATATACCATATATTGTCTTGCATATATTTCGTGCTTGTACCTAATTTTGTCAGCCATTTCGGACATCACGTTGCACTGTACTATGAGGAAACGGTACTAATTATGTGAAACTATTGGTAAACCGTAAACATTTGTCAGAAGGCAATAGGATAAAGACTTCCGGCTCCTCGGGCTGGTGCGAATATTTCAATGTCCGTATGTGCCAAACCGTTGGTTTGTGACACACCTTTACGCGTCTCTCGCTCGCGGCGCTCGCTCGAAAACTATAGCCTAACCTAAAACCAATCCATCTTGCGTTCATTATTCGATATGATGGCGACATATTTCAAATTTGCGAACGTGTCGGATCGGTTGTGAGGTTGGACTAGATTTTTACGAGCGAGCGGAGCGAGCGAGCAACGGTCACAATTTCCAAGCTATACATATACCATATATTGTCTTGCATATATTTCGTGCTTGTACCTAATTTTGTCAGCCATTTCGGACATCACGTTGCACTGTACTATGAGGAAATAGTACTATTTATGTGAAACTATTGGTAAACCGTAAACACTTGTCAGAAGGCAATAGGATAAAGACTTCCGGCTCCTCGGGCTGGTGCGAATATTTCAATGTCCGTATGTGCCAAACCGTTTGTTTATGACACACCTATACGCGTCTCTCGCTCGCTGCGCTCGCTCGAAAACTATAGCCTAACCTAAAACCAATCCACCTTCCGTTCATTATTCGATATGGTGGCGACATATTTCAAATTTGCGAACGTGTCGGATCGGTTGAGAGGTTGGACTAGATTTTTTCGAGCGAGCGGAGCGAGCGAGCAACGGTCACAATTTCCAAGCTATACATATACCATATATTGTCTTGCATATATTTCGTGCTTGTACCTAATTTTGTCAGCCATTTCGGACATCACGTTGCACTGTACTATGAGGAAACGGTACTAATTATGTGAAACTATTGGTAAACCGTAAACATTTGTCAGAAGGCAATAGGATAAAGACTTCCGGCTCCTCGGGCTGGTGCGAATATTTCAATGTCCGTATGTGCCAAACCGTTGGTTTGTGACACACCTTTACGCGTCTCTCGCTCGCGGCGCTCGCTCGAAAACTATAGCCTAACCTAAAACCAATCCATCTTGCGTTCATTATTCGATATGATGGCGACATATTTCAAATTTGCGAACGTGTCGGATCGGTTGTGAGGTTGGACTAGATTTTTACGAGCGAGCGGAGCGAGCGAGCAACGGTCACAATTTCCAAGCTATACATATACCATATATTGTCTTGCATATATTTCGTGCTTGTACCTAATTTTGTCAGCCATTTCGGACATCACGTTGCACTGTACTATGAGGAAATAGTACTATTTATGTGAAACTATTGGTAAACCGTAAACACTTGTCAGAAGGCAATAGGATAAAGACTTCCGGCTCCTCGGGCTGGTGCGAATATTTCAATGTCCGTATGTGCCAAACCGTTTGTTTATGACACACCTATACGCGTCTCTCGCTCGCTGCGCTCGCTCGAAAACTATAGCCTAACCTAAAACCAATCCACCTTCCGTTCATTATTCGATATGGTGGCGACATATTTCAAATTTGCGAACGTGTCGGATCGGTTGAGAGGTTGGACTAGATTTTTTCGAGCGAGCGAGCAACGATCACAATTTCCAACCTATACATACACCTTATATTGCCTTGCATATATGTCGTGTTATTACCTAATTTTGTCAGCCATTTCGGACATCACATTGCATTGTACTATGTGGAAATAGTACTATTTATGTGAAACTATTCATAAACTGTAAACATGTTTCGGTAGGCAATAGGATAAATATTTCCGGCTCCTCGGGCTGATGCGAATATTTCAATGTCCGCATGTGCCAAACCGTTGGTTTATGACACACCTATACGCGTCTCTCGCTCGCTGCGCTCGCTCGAAAGCTATAGCCTTACCTAAAACCAATCCATCTTGCGTTCATTATTCGATATGCTGGCGTCATATTTCAAATTTGCGAACGTGTCGGATCGGTTGTGAGGTTGGACTAGATTTTTTCGAGCGAGCGGAGCGAGCGAGCAACGGTCACAATTTCCAAGCTATACATATACCATATATTGTCTTGCATATATTTCGTGCTTGTACCTAATTTTGTCAGCCATTGCAGACATCACGTTGCACTGTACTATGAGGAAACGGTACTAATTATGTGAAACTATTGGTAAACCGTAAACATTTGTCAGAAGGCAATAGGATAAAGACTTCCGGCTCCTCGGGCTGGTGCGAATATATCAATGTCCGTATGTCCCAAACCGATGGTTTGTGACACACCTTTACGCGTCTCTCGTTCGCTGCGCTCGCACGAAAGCTATAGCCTAACCTAAAACCAATCCATCTTCCGTTCATTATTCGATATGGTGGCGACATATTTCAAATTTGCGAAAGTGTGGGATCGGTTGTGAGGTTGGACTAGATTTTTACGAGCGAGCGGAGCGAGCGAGCAACGGTCACAATTTCCAAGCTATACATATACCTTATATTGCCTTCCATATATTTCGTGTTATTACCTAATTTTGTCAGCCATTTCGGACATCACATTGCACTGTACTATGAGGAAATAGTACTATTTATGTGAAACTATTCATAAACTGTAAACATGTGTCGGTAGGCAATAGGACAAATACTTCCGGCTCCTCGGGCTGGTGCGAATATTTCAATGTCCGTATGTGCCAAACCGTTGGTTTATGGCACACCTTTACGCGTCTCTCGCTCGCGGCGCTCGCTCGAAAACTATAGCCTAACCTAAAACCAATCCATCTTGCGTTCATTATTCGATATGATGGCGACATATTTCAAATTTGCGAACGTGTCGGATCGGTTGTGAGGTTGGACTAGATTTTTTCGAGCGAGCGGAGCGAGCGAGCAACGGTCACAATTTCCAAGCTATACATATACCATATATTGTCTTGCATATATTTCGTGCTTGTACCTAATTTTGTCAGCCATTTCGGACATCACGTTGCACTGTACTATGAGGAAACGGTACTAATTATGTGAAACTATTGGTAAACCGTAAACATTTGTCTGAAGGCATTAGGATAAATACTTCCGGCTCCTCGGGCTGGTGCGAATATATGAATGTCCGTATGTGCCAAACGGATGGTTTGTGACACACCTTTACGCGTCTCTCGTTCGCTGCGCTCGCACGAAAGCTATAGCCTAACCTAAAACCAATCCATCTTCCGTTCATTATTCGATATGGTGGCGACATATTTCAAATTTGCGAACGTGTCGGATCGGTTGTGAGGTTGGACTAGATTTTTTCGAGCGAGCGGAGCGAGCGAGCAACGGTCACAATTTCCAAGCTATACATATACCTTATATTGCCTTCCATATATTTCGTGTTATTACCTAATTTTGTCAGCCATTTCGGACATCACATTGCACTGTACTATGAGGAAATAGTACTATTTATGTGAAACTATTCATAAACTGTAAACATGTGTCGGTAGGCAATAGGATAAATACTTCCGGCTCCTCGGGCTGGTGCGAATATTTCAATGTCCGCATGTGCCAAACCGTTGGTTTATGGCACACCTTTACGCGTCTCTCGCTCGCGGCGCTGGCTCGAAAACTATAGCCTAACCTAAAACCAATCCATCTTGCGTTCATTATTCGATATGATGGCGACATATTTTAAATTTGCGAACGTGTCGGATCGGTTGTGAGGTTGGACTAGATTTTTTCGAGCGAGCGGAGCGAGCGAGCAACGGTCACAATTTCCAAGCTATACATATACCATATATTGTCTTGCATATATTTCGTGCTTGTACCTAATTTTGTCAGCCATTTCAGGCATCACGTTGCACTGTACTATGAGGAAACGGTACTAATTATGTGAAACTATTGGTAAACCGTAAACATTTGTCAGAAGGCAATAGGATAAAGACTTCCGGCTCCTCGGGCTGGTGCGAATATATCAATGTCCGTATGTGCCAAACCGATGGTTTGTGACACACCTTCACGCGTCTCTCGTTCGCTGCGCTCGCACGAAAGCTATAGCCTAACCTAAAACCAATCCATCTTCCGTTCATTATTCGATATGGTGGCGACATATTTCAAATTTGCGAACGTGTGGGATCGGTTGTGAGGTTGGACTAGATTTTTACGAGCGAGCGGAGCGAGCGAGCAACGGTCACAATTTCCAAGCTATACATATACCTTATATTGCCTTCCATATATTTCGTGTTATTACCTAATTTTGTCAGCCATTTCGGACATCACATTGCACTGTACTATGAGGAAATAGTACTATTTATGTGAAACTATTCATAAACTGTAAACATGTGTCGGTAGGCAATAGGATAAATACTTCCGGCTCCTCGGGCTGGTGCGAATATTTCAATGTCCGTATGTGCCAAACCGTTTGTTTATGACACACCTATACGCGTCTCTCGCTCGCTGCGCTCGCTCGAAAACTATAGCCTAACCTAAAACCAATCCATCTTCCGTTCATTATTCGATATGGTGGCGACATATTTCAAATTTGCGAACGTGTCGGATCGGTTGTGAGGTTGGACTAGATTTTTTCGAGCGAGCGGAGCGAGCGAGCAACGGTCACAATTTCCAAGCTATACATATACCTTATATTGCCTTCCATATATTTCGTGATATTACCTAATTTTGTCAGCCATTTCGGACATCACATTGCACTGTACTATGAGGAAATAGTACTATTTATGTGAAACTATTCATAAACTGTAAACATGTGTCGGTAGGCAATAGGATAAATACTTCCGGCTCCTCGGGCTGGTGCGAATATTTCAATGTCCGTATGTGCCAAACCGTTTGTTTATGACACACCTATACGCGTCTCTCGCTCGCTGCGCTCGCTCGAAAACTATAGCCTAACCTAAAACCAATCCATCTTGCGTTCATTATTCGATATGATGGCGACATATTTCAAATTTGCGAACGTGTCGGATCGGTTGTGAGGTTGGACTAGATTTTTTCGAGCGAGCGAGCAACGATCACAATTTCCAACCTATACATACACCTTATATTGCCTTCCATATATTTCGTGTTATTACCTAATTTTGTCAGCCATTTCGGACATCACATTGCACTGTACTATGAGGAAATAGTACTATTTATGTGAAACTATTCATAAACTGTAAACATGTGTCGGTAGGCAATAGGATAAATACTTCCGGCTCCTCGGGCTGGTGCGAATATTTCAATGTCCGTATGTGCCAAACCGTTTGTTTATGACACACCTATACGCGTCTCTCGCTCGCTGCGCTCGCTCGAAAACTATAGCCTAACCTAAAACCAATCCATCTTCCGTTCATTATTCGATATGGTGGCGACATATTTCAAATTTGCGAACGTGTCGGATCGGTTGTGAGGTTGGACTAGATTTTTTCGAGCGAGCGGAGCGAGCGAGCAACGGTCACAATTTCCAACCTATACATATACCATATATTGTCTTGCATATATTTCGTGCTTGTACCTAATTTTGTCAGCCATTTCGGACATCACGTTGCACTGTACTATTAGGAAACGGTACTAATTATGTGAAACTATTGATAAACCGTAAACATTTGTCAGAAGGCAATAGGATAAAGACTTCCGGCTCCTCGGGCTGGTGCGAATATTTCAATGTCCGTATGTGCCAAACCGTTGGTTTATGATACACCTTTACGCGTCTCTCGTTCGCTGCGCCCGCACGAAAGCTATAGCCTAACCTAAAACCAATCAATCTTCCGTTCATTATACGATATGGTGGCGACATATTTCAAATTTGCGAACGTGTCGGATCGGTTGTGAGGTTGGACTAGATTTTTTCGAGCGAGCGGAGCGAGCGAGCAACGGTCACAATTTCCAAGCTATACATATACCTTATATTGCCTTCCATATATTTCGTGTTATTACCTAATTTTGTCAGCCATTTCGGACATCACATTGCACTGTACTATGAGGAAATAGTACTATTTATGTGAAACTATTCATAAACTGTAAACATGTGTCGGTAGGCAATAGGATAAATACTTCCGGCTCCTCGGGCTGGTGCGAATATTTCAATGTCCGTATGTGCCAAACCGTTGGTTTATGGCACACCTTTACGCGTCTCTCGCTCGCGGCGCTGGCTCGAAAACTATAGCCTAACCTAAAACCAATCCATCTTGCGTTCATTATTCGATATGATGGCGACATATTTTAAATTTGCGAACGTGTCGGATCGGTTGTGAGGTTGGACTAGATTTTTTCGAGCGAGCGGAGCGAGCGAGCAACGGTCACAATTTCCAAGCTATACATATACCATATATTGTCTTGCATATATTTCGTGCTTGTACCTAATTTTGTCAGCCATTTCAGGCATCACGTTGCACTGTACTATGAGGAAACGGTACTAATTATGTGAAACTATTGGTAAACCGTAAACATTTGTCAGAAGGCAATAGGATAAAGACTTCCGGCTCCTCGGGCTGGTGCGAATATATCAATGTCCGTATGTGCCAAACCGATGGTTTGTGACACACCTTCACGCGTCTCTCGTTCGCTGCGCTCGCACGAAAGCTATAGCCTAACCTAAAACCAATCCATCTTCCGTTCATTATTCGATATGGTGGCGACATATTTCAAATTTGCGAACGTGTGGGATCGGTTGTGAGGTTGGACTAGATTTTTACGAGCGAGCGGAGCGAGCGAGCAACGGTCACAATTTCCAAGCTATACATATACCTTATATTGCCTTCCATATATTTCGTGTTATTACCTAATTTTGTCAGCCATTTCGGACATCACATTGCACTGTACTATGAGGAAATAGTACTATTTATGTGAAACTATTCATAAACTGTAAACATGTGTCGGTAGGCAATAGGATAAATACTTCCGGCTCCTCGGGCTGGTGCGAATATTTCAATGTCCGTATGTGCCAAACCGTTTGTTTATGACACACCTATACGCGTCTCTCGCTCGCTGCGCTCGCTCGAAAACTATAGCCTAACCTAAAACCAATCCATCTTCCGTTCATTATTCGATATGGTGGCGACATATTTCAAATTTGCGAACGTGTCGGATCGGTTGTGAGGTTGGACTAGATTTTTTCGAGCGAGCGGAGCGAGCGAGCAACGGTCACAATTTCCAAGCTATACATATACCTTATATTGCCTTCCATATATTTCGTGATATTACCTAATTTTGTCAGCCATTTCGGACATCACATTGCACTGTACTATGAGGAAATAGTACTATTTATGTGAAACTATTCATAAACTGTAAACATGTGTCGGTAGGCAATAGGATAAATACTTCCGGCTCCTCGGGCTGGTGCGAATATTTCAATGTCCGTATGTGCCAAACCGTTTGTTTATGACACACCTATACGCGTCTCTCGCTCGCTGCGCTCGCTCGAAAACTATAGCCTAACCTAAAACCAATCCATCTTGCGTTCATTATTCGATATGATGGCGACATATTTCAAATTTGCGAACGTGTCGGATCGGTTGTGAGGTTGGACTAGATTTTTTCGAGCGAGCGAGCAACGATCACAATTTCCAACCTATACATACACCTTATATTGCCTTCCATATATTTCGTGTTATTACCTAATTTTGTCAGCCATTTCGGACATCACATTGCACTGTACTATGAGGAAATAGTACTATTTATGTGAAACTATTCATAAACTGTAAACATGTGTCGGTAGGCAATAGGATAAATACTTCCGGCTCCTCGGGCTGGTGCGAATATTTCAATGTCCGTATGTGCCAAACCGTTTGTTTATGACACACCTATACGCGTCTCTCGCTCGCTGCGCTCGCTCGAAAACTATAGCCTAACCTAAAACCAATCCATCTTCCGTTCATTATTCGATATGGTGGCGACATATTTCAAATTTGCGAACGTGTCGGATCGGTTGTGAGGTTGGACTAGATTTTTTCGAGCGAGCGGAGCGAGCGAGCAACGGTCACAATTTCCAACCTATACATATACCATATATTGTCTTGCATATATTTCGTGCTTGTACCTAATTTTGTCAGCCATTTCGGACATCACGTTGCACTGTACTATTAGGAAACGGTACTAATTATGTGAAACTATTGATAAACCGTAAACATTTGTCAGAAGGCAATAGGATAAAGACTTCCGGCTCCTCGGGCTGGTGCGAATATTTCAATGTCCGTATGTGCCAAACCGTTGGTTTATGATACACCTTTACGCGTCTCTCGTTCGCTGCGCCCGCACGAAAGCTATAGCCTAACCTAAAACCAATCAATCTTCCGTTCATTATACGATATGGTGGCGACATATTTCAAATTTGCGAACGTGTGGGATCGGTTGTGAGGTTGGACTAGATTTTTACGAGCGAACGGAGCGAGCGAGCAACGGTCACAATTTCCAAGCTATACATATACCATATATTGTCTTGCATATATTTCGTGCTTGTACCTAATTTTGTCAGCCATTTCAGACATCACGTTGCACTGTACTATGAGGAAACGGTACTAATTATGTGAAACTATTGGTAAACCGTAAACATTTGTCAGAAGGCAATAGGATAAAGACTTCCGGCTCCTCGGGCTGGTGCGAATATATCAATGTCCGTATGTGCCAAACCGATGGTTTGTGACACACCTTTACGTGTCTCTCGTTCGCTGCGCTCGCACGAAAGCTATAGCCTAACCTAAAACCAATCCATCTTCCGTTCATTATTCGATATGGTGGCGACATATTTCAAATTTGCGAACGTGTGGGATCGGTTGTGAGGTTGGACTAGATTTTTACGAGCGAGCGGAGCGAGCGAGCAACGGTCACAATTTCCAAGCTATACATATACCTTATATTGCCTTCCATATATTTCGTGTTATTACCTAATTTTGTCAGCCATTTCGGACATCACATTGCACTGTACTATGAGGAAATAGTACTATTTATGTGAAACTATTCATAAACTGTAAACATGTGTCGGTAGGCAATAGGATAAATACTTCCGGCTCCTCGGGCTGGTGCGAATATTTCAATGTCCGTATGTGCCAAACCGTTTGTTTATGACACACCTATACGCGTCTCTCGCTCGCTGCGCTCGCTCGAAAACTATAGCCTAACCTAAAACCAATCCATCTTCCGTTCATTATTCGATATGGTGGCGACATATTTCAAATTTGCGAACGTGTCGGATCGGTTGTGAGGTTGGACTAGATTTTTTCGAGCGAGCGGAGCGAGCGAGCAACGGTCACAATTTCCAACCTATACATATACCATATATTGTCTTGCATATATTTCGTGCTTGTACCTAATTTTGTCAGCCATTTCGGACATCACGTTGCACTGTGCTATTAGGAAACGGTACTAATTATGTGAAACTATTGGTAAACCGTAAACATTTGTCAGAAGGCAATAGGATAAAGACTTCCGGCTCCTCGGGCTGGTGCGAATATATCAATGTCCGTATGTGCCAAACCGATGGTTTGTGACACACCTTCACGCGTCTCTCGTTCGCTGCGCTCGCACGAAAGCTATAGCCTAACCTAAAACCAATCCATCTTCCGTTCATTATTCGATATGGTGGCGACATATTTCAAATTTGCGAACGTGTGGGATCGGTTGTGAGGTTGGACTAGATTTTTACGAGCGAGCGGAGCGAGCGAGCAACGGTCACAATTTCCAAGCTATACATATACCTTATATTGCCTTCCATATATTTCGTGTTATTACCTAATTTTGTCAGCCATTTCGGACATCACATTGCACTGTACTATGAGGAAATAGTACTATTTATGTGAAACTATTCATAAACTGTAAACATGTGTCGGTAGGCAATAGGATAAATACTTCCGGCTCCTCGGGCTGGTGCGAATATTTCAATGTCCGTATGTGCCAAACCGTTTGTTTATGACACACCTATACGCGTCTCTCGCTCGCTGTGCTCGCTCGAAAACTATAGCCTAACCTAAAACCAATCCATCTTCCGTTCATTATTCGATATGGTGGCGACATATTTCAAATTTGCGAACGTGTCGGATCGGTTGTGAGGTTGGACTAGATTTTTTCGAGCGAGCGGAGCGAGCGAGCAACGGTCACAATTTCCAACCTATACATATACCATATATTGTCTTGCATATATTTCGTGCTTGTACCTAATTTTGTCAGCCATTTCGGACATCACGTTGCACTGTACTATTAGGAAACGGTACTAATTATGTGAAACTATTGATAAACCGTAAACATTTGTCAGAAGGCAATAGGATAAAGACTTCCGGCTCCTCGGGCTGGTGCGAATATTTCAATGTCCGTATGTGCCAAACCGTTGGTTTATGATACACCTTTACGCGTCTCTCGTTCGCTGCGCCCGCACGAAAGCTATAGCCTAACCTAAAACCAATCAATCTTCCGTTCATTATACGATATGGTGGCGACATATTTCAAATTTGCGAACGTGTGGGATCGGTTGTGAGGTTGGACTAGATTTTTACGAGCGAACGGAGCGAGCGAGCAACGGTCACAATTTCCAAGCTATACATATACCATATATTGTCTTGCATATATTTCGTGCTTGTACCTAATTTTGTCAGCCATTTCAGACATCACGTTGCACTGTACTATGAGGAAACGGTACTAATTATGTGAAACTATTGGTAAACCGTAAACATTTGTCAGAAGGCAATAGGATAAAGACTTCCGGCTCCTCGGGCTGGTGCGAATATATCAATGTCCGTATGTGCCAAACCGATGGTTTGTGACACACCTTTACGCGTCTCTCGTTCGCTGCGCTCGCACGAAAGCTATAGCCTAACCTAAAACCAATCCATCTTCCGTTCATTATTCGATATGGTGGCGACATATTTCAAATTTGCGAACGTGTGGGATCGGTTGTGAGGTTGGACTAGATTTTTACGAGCGAGCGGAGCGAGCGAGCAACGGTCACAATTTCCAAGCTATACATATACCTTATATTGCCTTCCATATATTTCGTGTTATTACCTAATTTTGTCAGCCATTTCGGACATCACATTGCACTGTACTATGAGGAAATAGTACTATTTATGTGAAACTATTCATAAACTGTAAACATGTGTCGGTAGGCAATAGGATAAATACTTCCGGCTCCTCGGGCTGGTGCGAATATTTCAATGTCCGTATGTGCCAAACCGTTTGTTTATGACACACCTATACGCGTCTCTCGCTCGCTGCGCTCGCTCGAAAACTATAGCCTAACCTAAAACCAATCCATCTTCCGTTCATTATTCGATATGGTGGCGACATATTTCAAATTTGCGAACGTGTCGGATCGGTTGTGAGGTTGGACTAGATCTTTTCGAGCGAGCGAGCAACGATCACAATTTCCAACCTATACATACACCTTATATTGCCTTGCATATATGTCGTGTTATTACCTAATTTTGTCAGCCATTTCGGACATCACATTGCATTGTACTATGTGGAAATAGTACTATTTATGTGAAACTATTCATAAACTGTAAACATGTTTCGGTAGGCAATAGGATAAATACTTCCGGCTCCTCGGACTGATGCGAATATTTCAATGTCCGCATGTGCCAAACCGTTGGTTTATGACACACCTATACGCTTCTCTCGCTCGCTGCGCTCGCTCGAAAGCTATAGCCTAACCTAAAACCAATCCATCTTGCGTTCATTATTCGATATGATGGCGTCATATTTCAAATTTGCGAACGTGTCGGATCGGTTGTGAGGTTGGACTAGATTTTTTCGAGCGAGCGGAGCGAGCGAGCAACGGTCACAATTTCCAAGCTATACATATACCTTATATTGTCTTGCATATATTTCGTGCTTGTACCTAATTTTGTCAGCCATTTCAGACATCACGTTGCACTGTACTATGAGGAAACGGTACTAATTATGTGAAACTATTGGTAAACCGTAAACATTTGTCAGAAGGCAATAGGATAAAGACTTCCGGCTCCTCGGGCTGGTGCGAATATATCAATGTCCGTATGTCCCAAACCGATGGTTTGTGACACACCTTTACGCGTCTCTCGTGCGCTGCGCTCGCACGAAAGCTATAGCCTAACCTAAAACCAATCCATCTTCCGTTCATTATTCGATATGGTGGCGACATATTTCAAATTTGCGAACGTGTGGGATCGGTTGTGAGGTTGGACTAGATTTTTACGAGCGAGCGGAGCGAGCGAGCAACGGCCACAATTTCCAAGCTATACATATACCTTATATTGCCTTCCATATATTTCGTGTTATTACCTAATTTTGTCAGCCATTTCGGACATCACATTGCACTGTATTATGAGGAAATAGTACTATTTATGTGAAACTATTCATAAACTGTAAACATGTGTCGGTAGGCAATAGGACAAATACTTCCGGCTCCTCGGGCTGGTGCGAATATTTCAATGTCCGTATGTGCCAAACCGTTGGTTTATGGCACACCTTTACGCGTCTCTCGCTCGCGGCGCTCGCTCGAAAACAATAGTCTAACCTAAAACCAATCCATCTTGCGTTCATTATTCGATATGATGGCGACATATTTCGAATTTGCGAACGTGTCGGATCGGTTGTGAGGTTGGACTAGATTTTTTCGAGCGAGCGGAGCGAGCGAGCAACGGTCACAATTTCCAAGCTATACATATACCTTATATTGCCTTCCATATATTTCGTGTTATTAACTAATTTTGTCAGCCATTTCGGACATCACATTGCACTGTACTATGAGGAAATAGTACTATTTATGTGAAACTATTCATAAACCGTAAACATTTGTCAGAAGGCAATAGGATAAAGACTTCCGGCTCCTCGGGCTGGTGCGAATATATCAATGTCCGTATGTGCCAAACCGATGGTTTGTGACACACCTTCAGGCGTCTCTCGTTCGCTCTGCTCGCACGAAAGCTATAGCCTAACCTAAAACCAATCCATGTTCCGTTCATTATTCGATATGGTGGCGACATATTTCAAATTTGCGAACGTGTCGGATCGGTTGTGAGGTTGGACTAGATTTTTTCGAGCGAGCGGAGCGAGCGAGCAACGGTCACAATTTCCAAGCTATACATATACCATATATTGTCTTGCATATATTTCGTGCTTGTACCTAATTTTGTCAGCCATTTCGGACATCACGTTGCACTGTACTATGAGGAAACGGTACTAATTATGTGAAACTATTGGTAAACCGTAAACATTTGTCAGAAGGCATTAGGATAAATACTTCCGGCTCCTCGGGCTGGTGCGAATATATCAATGTCCGTATGTGCCAAACGGATGGTTTGTGACACACCTTTACGCGTCTCTCGTTCGCTGCGCTCGCACGAAAGCTATAGCCTAACCTAAAACCAATCCATCTTCCGTTCATTATTCGATATGGTGGCGACATATTTCAAATTTGCGAACGTGTCGGATCGGTTGTGAGGTTGGACTAGATTTTTTCGAGCGAGCGGAGCGAGCGAGCAACGGTCACAATTTCCAAGCTATACATATACCTTATATTGCCTTCCATATATTTCGTGTTATTACCTAATTTTGTCAGCCATTTCGGACATCACATTGCACTGTACTATGAGGAAATAGTACTATTTATGTGAAACTATTCATTAACTGTAAACATGTGTCGGTAGGCAATAGGATAAATACTTCCGGCTCCTCGGGCTGGTGCGAATATTTCAATGTCCGTATGTGCCAAACCGTTGGTTTATGGCACACCTTTACGCGTCTCTCGCTCGCGGCGCTCGCTCGAAAACTATAGCCTAACCTCAAACCAATCCATCTTGCGTTCATTATTCGATATGATGGCGACATATTTTAAATTTGCGAACGTGTCGGATCGGTTGTGAGGTTGGACTAGATTTTTTCGAGCGAGCGGAGCGAGCGAGCAACGGTCACAATTTCCAAGCTATACATATACCATATATTGTCTTGCATATATTTCGTGCTTGTACCTAATTTTGTCAGCCATTTCAGGCATCACGTTGCACTGTACTATGAGGAAACGGTACTAATTATGTGAAACTATTGGTAAACCGTAAACATTTGTCAGAAGGCAATAGGATAAAGACTTCCGGCTCCTCGGGCTGGTGCGAATATATCAATGTCCGTATGTGCCAAACCGATGGTTTGTGACACACCTTCACGCGTCTCTCGTTCGCTGCGCTCGCACGAAAGCTATAGCCTAACCTAAAACCAATCCATCTTCCGTTCATTATTCGATATGGTGGCGACATATTTCAAATTTGCGAACGTGTGGGATCGGTTGTGAGGTTGGACTAGATTTTTACGAGCGAGCGGAGCGAGCGAGCAACGGTCACAATTTCCAAGCTATACATATACCTTATATTGCCTTCCATATATTTCGTGTTATTACCTAATTTTGTCAGCCATTTCGGACATCACATTGCACTGTACTATGAGGAAATAGTACTATTTATGTGAAACTATTCATAAACTGTAAACATGTGTCGGTAGGCAATAGGATAAATACTTCCGGCTCCTCGGGCTGGTGCGAATATTTCAATGTCCGTATGTGCCAAACCGTTTGTTTATGACACACCTTTACGCGTCTCTCGCTCGCGGCGCTCGCTCGAAAACTATAGCCTAACCTAAAACCAATCCATCTTGCGTTCATTATTCGATATGATGGCGACATATTTCAAATTTGCGAACGTGTCGGATCGGTTGTGAGGTTGGACTAGATTTTTTCGAGCGAGCGGAGCGAACGAGCAACGGTCACAATTTCCAAGCTATACATATACCATATATTGTCTTGCATATATTTCGTGCTTGTACCTAATTTTGTCAGCCATTTCAGGCATCACGTTGCACTGTACTATGAGGAAACGGTACTAATTATGTGAAACTATTGGTAAACCGTAAGCATTTGTCAGAAGGCAATAGGATAAAGACTTCCGGCTCCTCGGGCTGGTGCGAATATTTCAATGTCCGTATGTGCCAAACCGTTGGTTTGTGACACACCTTTACGCGTCTCTCGTTCGCGGCGCTCGCTCGAAAACTATAGCCTAACCTAAAACCAATCCATCTTGCGTTCATTATTCGATATGATGGCGACATATTTCAAATTTGCGAACGTGTCGGATCGGTTGTGAGGTTGGACTAGATTTTTTCGAGCGAGCGAACAACGATCACAATTTCCAACCTATACATACACCTTATATTGCCTTCCATATATTTCGTGTTATTACCTAATTTTGTCAGCCATTTCGGACATCACATTGCACTGTACTATGAGGAAATAGTACTATTTATGTGAAACTATTCATAAACTGTAAACATGTGTCGGTAGGCAATAGGATAAATACTTCCGGCTCCTCGGGCTGGTGCGAATATTTCAATGTCCGTATGTGCCAAACCGTTTGTTTATGACACACCTATACGCGTCTCTCGCTCGCTGCGCTCGCTCGAAAACTATAGCCTAACCTAAAACCAATCCATCTTCCGTTCATTATTCGATATGGTGGCGACATATTTCAAATTTGCGAACGTGTCGGATCGGTTGTGAGGTTGGACTAGATTTTTTCGAGCGAGCGGAGCGAGCGAGCAACGGTCACAATTTCCAACCTATACATATACCATATATTGTCTTGCATATATTTCGTGCTTGTACCTAATTTTGTCAGCCATTTCGGACATCACGTTGCACTGTACTATCAGGAAACGGTACTAATTATGTGAAACTATTGATAAACCGTAAACATTTGTCAGAAGGCAATAGGATAAAGACTTCCGGCTCCTCGGGCTGGTGCGAATATTTCAATGTCCGTATGTGCCAAACCGTTGGTTTATGATACACCTTTACGCGTCTCTCGTTCGCTGCGCCCGCACGAAAGCTATAGCCTAACCTAAAACCAATCAATCTTCCGTTCATTATACGATATGGTGCCGACACATTTCAAATTTGCGAACGTGTGGGATCGGTTGTGAGGTTGGACTAGATTTTTACGAGCGAACGGAGCGAGCGAGCAACGGTCACAATTTCCAAGCTATACATATACCATATATTGTCTTGCATATATTTCGTGCTTGTACCTAATTTTGTCAGCCATTTCAGACATCACGTTGCACTGTACTATGAGGAAACGGTACTAATTATGTGAAACTATTGGTAAACCGTAAACATTTGTCAGAAGGCAATAGGATAAAGACTTCCGGCTCCTCGGGCTGGTGCGAATATATCAATGTCCGTATGTGCCAAACCGATGGTTTGTGACACACCTTTACGCGTCTCTCGTTCGCTGCGCTCGCACGAAAGCTATAGCCTAACCTAAAACCAATCCATCTTCCGTTCATTATTCGATATGGTGGCGACATATTTCAAATTTGCGAACGTGTGGGATCGGTTGTGAGGTTGGACTAGATTTTTACGAGCGAGCGGAGCGAGCGAGCAACGGTCACAATTTCCAAGCTATACATATACCTTATATTGCCTTCCATATATTTCGTGTTATTACCTAATTTTGTCAGCCATTTCGGACATCACATTGCACTGTACTATGAGGAAATAGTACTATTTATGTGAAACTATTCATAAACTGTAAACATGTGTCGGTAGGCAATAGGATAAATACTTCCGGCTCCTCGGGCTGGTGCGAATATTTCAATGTCCGTATGTGCCAAACCGTTTGTTTATGACACACCTATACGCGTCTCTCGCTCGCTGCGCTGGCTCGAAAACTATAGCCTAACCTAAAACCAATCCATCTTCCGTTCATTATTCGATATGGTGGCGACATATTTCAAATTTGCGAACGTGTCGGATCGGTTGTGAGGTTGGACTAGATTTTTTCGAGCGAGCGGAGCGAGCGAGCAACGGTCACAATTTCAAACCTATACATATACCATATATTGTCTTGCATATATTTCGTGCTTGTACCTAATTTTGTCAGCCATTTCGGACATCACGTTGCACTGTACTATTAGGAAACGGTACTAATTATGTGAAACTATTGGTAAACCGTAAACATTTGTCAGAAGGCAGTAGGATAAAGACTTCCGGCTCCTCGGGCTGGTGCGAATATATCAATGTCCGTATGTGCCAAACCG
This sequence comes from Bombus affinis, assembly GCF_024516045.1. Taxonomy (NCBI): domain Eukaryota; kingdom Metazoa; phylum Arthropoda; class Insecta; order Hymenoptera; family Apidae; genus Bombus; species Bombus affinis. The sequence continues at coordinate 1,121,745 of NW_026108825.1, forward strand.
ATGGTTTGTGACACACCTTCACGCGTCTCTCGTTCGCTGCGCTCGCACGAAAGCTATAGCCTAACCTAAAACCAATCCATCTTCCGTTCATTATTCGATATGGTGGCGACATATTTCAAATTTGCGAACGTGTGGGATCGGTTGTGAGGTTGGACTAGATTTTTACGAGCGAGCGGAGCGAGCGAGCAACGGTCACAATTTCCAAGCTATACATATACCTTATATTGCCTTCCATATATTTCGTGTTATTACCTAATTTTGTCAGCCATTTCGGACATCACATTGCACTGTACTATGAGGAAATAGTACTATTTATGTGAAACTATTCATAAACTGTAAACATGTGTCGGTAGGCAATAGGATAAATACTTCCGGCTCCTCGGGCTGGTGCGAATATTTCAATGTCCGTATGTGCCAAACCGTTTGTTTATGACACACCTATACGCGTCTCTCGCTCGCTGCGCTCGCTCGAAAACTATAGCCTAACCTAAAACCAATCCATCTTCCGTTCATTATTCGATATGGTGGCGACATATTTCAAATTTGCGAACGTGTCGGATCGGTTGTGAGGTTGGACTAGATTTTTTCGAGCGAGCGGAGCGAGCGAGCAACGGTCACAATTTCCAACCTATACATATACCATATATTGTCTTGCATATATTTCGTGCTTGTACCTAATTTTGTCAGCCATTTCGGACATCACGTTGCACTGTACTATTAGGAAACGGTACTAATTATGTGAAACTATTGATAAACCGTAAACATTTGTCAGAAGGCAATAGGATAAAGACTTCCGGCTCCTCGGGCTGGTGCGAATATTTCAATGTCCGTATGTGCCAAACCGTTGGTTTATGATACACCTTTACGCGTCTCTCGTTCGCTGCGCCCGCACGAAAGCTATAGCCTAACCTAAAACCAATCAATCTTCCGTTCATTATACGATATGGTGGCGACATATTTCAAATTTGCGAACGTGTGGGATCGGTTGTGAGGTTGGACTAGATTTTTACGAGCGAACGGAGCGAGCGAGCAACGGTCACAATTTCCAAGCTATACATATACCATATATTGTCTTGCATATATTTCGTGCTTGTACCTAATTTTGTCAGCCATTTCAGACATCACGTTGCACTGTACTATGAGGAAACGGTACTAATTATGTGAAACTATTGGTAAACCGTAAACATTTGTCAGAAGGCAATAGGATAAAGACTTCCGGCTCCTCGGGCTGGTGCGAATATATCAATGTCCGTATGTGCCAAACCGATGGTTTGTGACACACCTTTACGCGTCTCTCGTTCGCTGCGCTCGCACGAAAGCTATAGCCTAACCTAAAACCAATCCATCTTCCGTTCATTATTCGATATGGTGGCGACATATTTCAAATTTGCGAACGTGTGGGATCGGTTGTGAGGTTGGACTAGATTTTTACGAGCGAGCGGAGCGAGCGAGCAACGGTCACAATTTCCAAGCTATACATATACCTTATATTGCCTTCCATATATTTCGTGTTATTACCTAATTTTGTCAGCCATTTCGGACATCACATTGCACTGTACTATGAGGAAATAGTACTATTTATGTGAAACTATTCATAAACTGTAAACATGTGTCGGTAGGCAATAGGACAAATACTTCCGGCTCCTCGGGCTGGTGCGAATATTTCAATGTCCGTATGTGCCAAACCGTTGGTTTATGGCACACCTTTACGCGTCTCTCGCTCGCGGCGCTCGCTCGAAAACTATAGCCTAACCTAAAACCAATCCATCTTGCGTTCATTATTCGATATGATGGCGACATATTTCGAATTTGCGAACGTGTCGGATCGGTTGTGAGGTTGGACTAGATTTTTTCGAGCGAGCGGAGCGAGCGAGCAACGGTCACAATTTCCAAGCTATACATATACCATATATTGTCTTGCATATATTTCGTGCTTGTACCTAATTTTGTCAGCCATTTCAGGCATCACGTTGCACTGTACTATGAGGAAACGGTACTAATTATGTGAAACTATTGGTAAACCGTAAACATTTGTCAGAAGGCAATAGGATAAAGACTTCCGGCTCCTCGGGCTGGTGCGAATATATCAATGTCCGTATGTCCCAAACCGATGGTTTGTGACACACCTTTACGCGTCTCTCGTGCGCTGCGCTCGCACGAAAGCTATAGCCTAACCTAAAACCAATCCATCTTCCGTTCATTATTCGATATGGTGGCGACATATTTCAAATTTGCGAACGTGTGGGATCGGTTGTGAGGTTGGACTAGATTTTTACGAGCGAGCGGAGCGAGCGAGCAACGGCCACAATTTCCAAGCTATACATATACCTTATATTGCCTTCCATATATTTCGTGTTATTACCTAATTTTGTCAGCCATTTCGGACATCACATTGCACTGTACTATGAGGAAATAGTACTATTTATGTGAAACTATTCATAAACTGTAAACATGTGTCGGTAGGCAATAGGACAAATACTTCCGGCTCCTCGGGCTGGTGCGAATATTTCAATGTCCGTATGTGCCAAACCGTTGGTTTATGGCACACCTTTACGCGTCTCTCGCTCGCGGCGCTCGCTCGAAAACTATAGCCTAACCTAAAACCAATCCATCTTGCGTTCATTATTCGATATGATGGCGACATATTTCGAATTTGCGAACGTGTCGGATCGGTTGTGAGGTTGGACTAGATTTTTTCGAGCGAGCGGAGCGAGCGAGCAACGGTCACAATTTCCAAGCTATACATATACCATATATTGTCTTGCATATATTTCGTGCTTGTACCTAATTTTGTCAGCCATTTCAGGCATCACGTTGCACTGTACTATGAGGAAACGGTACTAATTATGTGAAACTATTGGTAAACCGTAAACATTTGTCAGAAGGCAATAGGATAAAGACTTCCGGCTCCTCGGGCTGGTGCGAATATATCAATGTCCGTATGTGCCAAACCGATGGTTTGTGACACACCTTCACGCGTCTCTCGTTCGCTCTGCTCGCACGAAAGCTATAGCCTAACCTAAAACCAATCCATCTTCCGTTCATTATTCGATATGGTGGCGACATATTTCAAATTTGCGAACGTGTCGGATCGGTTGTGAGGTTGGACTAGATTTTTTCGAGCGAGCGGAGCGAGCGAGCAACGGTCACAATTTCCAAGCTATACATATACCATATATTGTCTTGCATATATTTCGTGCTTGTACCTAATTTTGTCAGCCATTTCGGACATCACATTGCACTGTACTATGAGGAAATAGTACTATTTATGTGAAACTATTCATTAACTGTAAACATGTGTCGGTAGGCAATAGGATAAATACTTCCGGCTCCTCGGGCTGGTGCGAATATTTCAATGTCCGTATGTGCCAAACCGTTGGTTTATGGCACACCTTTACGCGTCTCTCGCTCGCGGCGCTCGCTCGAAAACTATAGCCTAACCTAAAACCAATCCATCTTGCGTTCATTATTCGATATGATGGCGACATATTTTAAATTTGCGAACGTGTCGGATCGGTTGTGAGGTTGGACTAGATTTTTTCGAGCGAGCGGAGCGAGCGAGCAACGGTCACAATTTCCAAGCTATACATATACCATATATTGTCTTGCATATATTTCGTGCTTGTACCTAATTTTGTCAGCCATTTCAGGCATCACGTTGCACTGTACTATGAGGAAACGGTACTAATTATGTGAAACTATTGGTAAACCGTAAACATTTGTCAGAAGGCAATAGGATAAAGACTTCCGGCTCCTCGGGCTGGTGCGAATATATCAATGTCCGTATGTGCCAAACCGATGGTTTGTGACACACCTTCACGCGTCTCTCGTTCGCTGCGCTCGCACGAAAGCTATAGCCTAACCTAAAACCAATCCATCTTCCGTTCATTATTCGATATGGTGGCGACATATTTCAAATTTGCGAACGTGTGGGATCGGTTGTGAGGTTGGACTAGATTTTTACGAGCGAGCGGAGCGAGCGAGCAACGGTCACAATTTCCAAGCTATACATATACCTTATATTGCCTTCCATATATTTCGTGTTATTAACTAATTTTGTCAGCCATTTCGGACATCACATTGCACTGTACTATGAGGAAATAGTACTATTTATGTGAAACTATTCATAAACTGTAAACATGTGTCGGTAGGCAATAGGATAAATACTTCCGGCTCCTCGGGCTGGTGCGAATATTTCAATGTCCGTATGTGCCAAACCGTTTGTTTATGACACACCTTTACGCGTCTCTCGCTCGCGGCGCTCGCTCGAAAACTATAGCCTAACCTAAAACCAATCCATCTTGCGTTCATTATTCGATATGATGGCGACATATTTCAAATTTGCGAACGTGTCGGATCGGTTGTGAGGTTGGACTAGATTTTTTCGAGCGAGCGGAGCGAGCGAGCAACGGTCACAATTTCCAAGCTATACATATACCATATATTGTCTTGCATATATTTCGTGCTTGTACCTAATTTTGTCAGCCATTTCAGGCATCACGTTGCACTGTACTATGAGGAAACGGTACTAATTATGTGAAACTATTGGTAAACCGTAAGCATTTGTCAGAAGGCAATAGGATAAAGACTTCCGGCTCCTCGGGCTGGTGCGAATATTTCAATGTCCGTATGTGCCAAACCGTTGGTTTGTGACACACCTTTACGCGTCTCTCGTTCGCGGCGCTCGCTCGAAAACTATAGCCTAACCTAAAACCAATCCATCTTGCGTTCATTATTCGATATGATGGCGACATATTTCAAATTTGCGAACGTGTCGGATCGGTTGTGAGGTTGGACTAGATTTTTTCGAGCGAGCGAGCAACGATCACAATTTCCAACCTATACATACACCTTATATTGCCTTGCATATATGTCGTGTTATTACCTAATTTTGTCAGCCATTTCCGACATCACATTGCATTGTACTATGTGGAAATAGTACTATTTATGTGAAACTATTCATAAACTGTAAACATGTGTCGGTAGGCAATAGGATAAATACTTCCGGCTCCTCGGGCTGATGCGAATATTTCAATGTCCGTATGTGCCAAACCGTTGGTTTATGACACACCTATACGCGTCTCTCGCTCGCTGCGCTCGCTCGAAAGCTATAGCCTAACCTAAAACCAATCCATCTTGCGTTCATTATTCGATATGATGGCGACATATTTCAAATTTGCGAACGTGTCGGATCGGTTGTGAGGTTGGACTAGATTTTTTCGAGCGAGCGGAGCGAGCGAGCAACGGTCACAATTTCCAAGCTATACATATACCATATATTGTCTTGCATATATTTCGTGCTTGTACCTAATTTTGTCAGCCATTTCAGACATCACGTTGCACTGTACTATGAGGAAACGGTACTAATTATGTGAAACTATTGGTAAACCGTAAACATTTGTCAGAAGGCAATAGGATAAAGACTTCCGGCTCCTCGGGCTGGTGCGAATATATCAATGTCCGTATGTGCCAAACCGATGGTTTGTGACATACCTTTACGCGTCTCTCGTTCGCTGCGCTCGCACGAAAGCTATAGCCTAACCTAAAACCAATCCATCTTCCGTTCATTATTCGATATGGTGGCGACATATTTCAAATTTGCGAACGTGAGGGATCAGTTGTGAGGTTGGACTAGATTTTTACGAGCGAGCGGAGCGAGCGAGCAACGGTCACAATTTCCAAGCTATACATATACCTTATATTGCCTTCCATATATTTCGTGTTATTACCTAATTTTGTCAGCCATTTCGGACATCACATTGCACTGTACTATGAGGAAATAGTACTATTTATGTGAAACTATTCATAAACTGTAAACATGTGTCGGTAGGCAATAGGATAGATACTTCCGGCTCCTCGGGCTGGTGCGAATATTTCAATGTCCGTATGTGCCAAACCGTTTGTTTATGACACACCTATACGCGTCTCTCGCTCGCTGCGCTCGCTCGAAAACTATAGCCTAACCTAAAACCAATCCATCTTCCGTTCATTATTCGTTATGGTGGCGACATATTTCAAATTTCCGAACGTGTCGGATCGGTTGTGAGGTTGGACTAGATTTTTTCGAGCGAGCGAGCAACGTTCACAATTTCCAACCTATACATACACCTTATATTGCCTTGCATATATGTCGTGTTATTACCTAATTTTGTCAGCCATTTCGGACATCACATTGCATTGTACTATGTGGAAATAGTACTATTTATGTGAAACTCTTCATAAACTGTAAACATGTTTCGGTAGGCAATAGGATAAATACTTCCGGCTCCTCGGGCTGATGCGAATATTTCAATGTCCGCATGTGCCAAACCGTTGGTTTATGACACACCTATACGCGTCTCTCGCTCGCTGCGCTCGCTCGAAAGCTATAGCCTAACCTAAAACCAATCCATCTTGCGTTCATTATTCGATATGATGGCGTCATATTTCAAATTTGCGAACGTGTCGGATCGGTTGAGAGGTTGGACTAGATTTTTTCGAGCGAGCGGAGCGAGCGAGGAACGGTCACAATTTCCAAGCTATACATATACCTTATATTGCCTTCCATATATTTCGTGTTACTACCTAATTTTGTCAGCCATTTCGGACATCACATTGCACTGTACTATGAGGAAATAGTACTATTTATGTGAAACTATTCATAAACTGTAAACATGTGTCGGTAGGCAATAGGATAAATACTTCCGGCTCCTCGGGCTGGTGCGAATATTTCAATGTCCGTATGTGCCAAACCGTTTGTTTATGACACACCTATACGCGTCTCTCGCTCGCTGCGCTCGCTCGAAAACTATAGCCTAACCTAAAACCAATCCATCTTCCGTTCATTATTCGATATGGTGGCGACATATTTCAAATTTGCGAACGTGTCGGATCGGTTGTGAGGTTGGACTAGATTTTTTCGAGCGAGCGAGCAACGATCACAATTTCCAACCTATACATACACCTTATATTGCCTTGCATATATGTCGTGTTATTACCTAATTTTGTCAGCCATTTCGGACATCACATTGCATTGTACTATGTGGAAATAGTACTATTTATGTGAAACTATTCATAAACTGTAAACATGTTTCGGTAGGCAATAGGATAAATACTTCCGGCTCCTCGGGCTGATGCGAATATTTCAATGTCCGCATGTGCCAAACCGTTGGTTTATGACACACCTATACGCGTCTCTCGCTCGCTGCGCTCGCTCGAAAGCTATAGCCTAACCTAAAACCAATCCATCTTGCGTTCATTATTCGATATGATGGCGTCATATTTCAAATTTGCGAACGTGTCGGATCGGTTGTGAGGTTGGACTAGATTTTTTCGAGCGAGCGGAGCGAGCGAGCAGCGGTCACAATTTCCAAGCTATACATATACCATATATTGTCTTGCATATATTTCGTGCTTGTACCTAATTTTGTCAGCCATTTCAGACATCACGTTGCACTGTACTATGAGGAAACGGTACTAATTATGTGAAACTATTGGTAAACCGTAAACATTTGTCAGAAGGCAATAGGATAAAGACTTCCGGCTCCTCGGGCTGGTGCGAATATATCAATGTCCGTATGTCCCAAACCGATGGTTTGTGACACACCTTTACGCGTCTCTCGTGCGCTGCGCTCGCACGAAAGCTATAGCCTAACCTAAAACCAATCCATCTTCCGTTCATTATTCGATATGGTGGCGACATATTTCAAATTTGCGAACGTGTGGGATCGGTTGTGAGGTTGGACTAGATTTTTACGAGCGAGCGGAGCGAGCGAGCAACGGCCACAATTTCCAAGCTATACATATACCTTATATTGCCTTCCATATATTTCGTGTTATTACCTAATTTTGTCAGCCATTTCGGACATCACATTGCACTGTACTATGAGGAAATAGTACTATTTATGTGAAACTATTCATAAACTGTAAACATGTGTCGGTAGGCAATAGGACAAATACTTCCGGCTCCTCGGGCTGGTGCGAATATTTCAATGTCCGTATGTGCCAAACCGTTGGTTTATGGCACACCTTTACGCGTCTCTCGCTCGCGGCGCTCGCTCGAAAACTATAGCCTAACCTAAAACCAATCCATCTTGCGTTCATTATTCGATATGATGGCGACATATTTCGAATTTGCGAACGTGTCGGATCGGTTGTGAGGTTGGACTAGATTTTTTCGAGCGAGCGGAGCGAGCGAGCAACGGTCACAATTTCCAAGCTATACATATACCATATATTGTCTTGCATATATTTCGTGCTTGTACCTAATTTTGTCAGCCATTTCAGGCATCACGTTGCACTGTACTATGAGGAAACGGTACTAATTATGTGAAACTATTGGTAAACCGTAAACATTTGTCAGAAGGCAATAGGATAAAGACTTCCGGCTCCTCGGGCTGGTGCGAATATATCAATGTCCGTATGTCCCAAACCGATGGTTTGTGACACACCTTTACGCGTCTCTCGTGCGCTGCGCTCGCACGAAAGCTATAGCCTAACCTAAAACCAATCCATCTTCCGTTCATTATTCGATATGGTGGCGACATATTTCAAATTTGCGAACGTGTGGGATCGGTTGTGAGGTTGGACTAGATTTTTACGAGCGAGCGGAGCGAGCGAGCAACGGCCACAATTTCCAAGCTATACATATACCTTATATTGCCTTCCATATATTTCGTGTTATTACCTAATTTTGTCAGCCATTTCGGACATCACATTGCACTGTACTATGAGGAAATAGTACTATTTATGTGAAACTATTCATAAACTGTAAACATGTGTCGGTAGGCAATAGGACAAATACTTCCGGCTCCTCGGGCTGGTGCGAATATTTCAATGTCCGTATGTGCCAAACCGTTGGTTTATGGCACACCTTTACGCGTCTCTCGCTCGCGGCGCTCGCTCGAAAACTATAGCCTAACCTAAAACCAATCCATCTTGCGTTCATTATTCGATATGATGGCGACATATTTCGAATTTGCGAACGTGTCGGATCGGTTGTGAGGTTGGACTAGATTTTTTCGAGCGAGCGGAGCGAGCGAGCAACGGTCACAATTTCCAAGCTATACATATACCATATATTGTCTTGCATATATTTCGTGCTTGTACCTAATTTTGTCAGCCATTTCAGGCATCACGTTGCACTGTACTATGAGGAAACGGTACTAATTATGTGAAACTATTGGTAAACCGTAAACATTTGTCAGAAGGCAATAGGATAAAGACTTCCGGCTCCTCGGGCTGGTGCGAATATATCAATGTCCGTATGTGCCAAACCGATGGTTTGTGACACACCTTCACGCGTCTCTCGTTCGCTCTGCTCGCACGAAAGCTATAGCCTAACCTAAAACCAATCCATCTTCCGTTCATTATTCGATATGGTGGCGACATATTTCAAATTTGCGAACGTGTCGGATCGGTTGTGAGGTTGGACTAGATTTTTTCGAGCGAGCGGAGCGAGCGAGCAACGGTCACAATTTCCAAGCTATACATATACCATATATTGTCTTGCATATATTTCGTGCTTGTACCTAATTTTGTCAGCCATTTCGGACATCACATTGCACTGTACTATGAGGAAATAGTACTATTTATGTGAAACTATTCATTAACTGTAAACATGTGTCGGTAGGCAATAGGATAAATACTTCCGGCTCCTCGGGCTGGTGCGAATATTTCAATGTCCGTATGTGCCAAACCGTTGGTTTATGGCACACCTTTACGCGTCTCTCGCTCGCGGCGCTCGCTCGAAAACTATAGCCTAACCTAAAACCAATCCATCTTGCGTTCATTATTCGATATGATGGCGACATATTTTAAATTTGCGAACGTGTCGGATCGGTTGTGAGGTTGGACTAGATTTTTTCGAGCGAGCGGAGCGAGCGAGCAACGGTCACAATTTCCAAGCTATACATATACCATATATTGTCTTGCATATATTTCGTGCTTGTACCTAATTTTGTCAGCCATTTCAGGCATCACGTTGCACTGTACTATGAGGAAACGGTACTAATTATGTGAAACTATTGGTAAACCGTAAACATTTGTCAGAAGGCAATAGGATAAAGACTTCCGGCTCCTCGGGCTGGTGCGAATATATCAATGTCCGTATGTGCCAAACCGATGGTTTGTGACACACCTTCACGCGTCTCTCGTTCGCTGCGCTCGCACGAAAGCTATAGCCTAACCTAAAACCAATCCATCTTCCGTTCATTATTCGATATGGTGGCGACATATTTCAAATTTGCGAACGTGTGGGATCGGTTGTGAGGTTGGACTAGATTTTTACGAGCGAGCGGAGCGAGCGAGCAACGGTCACAATTTCCAAGCTATACATATACCTTATATTGCCTTCCATATATTTCGTGTTATTAACTAATTTTGTCAGCCATTTCGGACATCACATTGCACTGTACTATGAGGAAATAGTACTATTTATGTGAAACTATTCATAAACTGTAAACATGTGTCGGTAGGCAATAGGATAAATACTTCCGGCTCCTCGGGCTGGTGCGAATATTTCAATGTCCGTATGTGCCAAACCGTTTGTTTATGACACACCTTTACGCGTCTCTCGCTCGCGGCACTCGCTCGAAAACTATAGCCTAACCTAAAACCAATCCATCTTGCGTTCATTATTCGATATGATGGCGACATATTTCAAATTTGCGAACGTGTCGGATCGGTTGTGAGGTTGGACTAGATTTTTTCGAGCGAGCGGAGCGAGCGAGCAACGGTCACAATTTCCAAGCTATACATATACCATATATTGTCTTGCATATATTTCGTGCTTGTACCTAATTTTGTCAGCCATTTCAGGCATCACGTTGCACTGTACTATGAGGAAACGGTACTAATTATGTGAAACTATTGGTAAACCGTAAGCATTTGTCAGAAGGCAATAGGATAAAGACTTCCGGCTCCTCGGGCTGGTGCGAATATTTCAATGTCCGTATGTGCCAAACCGTTGGTTTGTGACACACCTTTACGCGTCTCTCGTTCGCGGCGCTCGCTCGAAAACTATAGCCTAACCTAAAACCAATCCATCTTGCGTTCATTATTCGATATGATGGCGACATATTTCAAATTTGCGAACGTGTCGGATCGGTTGTGAGGTTGGACTAGATTTTTTCGAGCGAGCGAGCAACGATCACAATTTCCAACCTATACATACACCTTATATTGCCTTGCATATATGTCGTGTTATTACCTAATTTTGTCAGCCATTTCCGACATCACATTGCATTGTACTATGAGGAAATAGTACTATTTATGTGAAACTATTCATTAACTGTAAACATGTGTCGGTAGGCAATAGGATAAATACTTCCGGCTCCTCGGGCTGGTGCGAATATTTCAATGTCCGTATGTGCCAAACCGTTGGTTTATGGCACACCTTTACGCGTCTCTCGCTCGCGGCGCTCGCTCGAAAACTATAGCCTAACCTAAAACCAATCCATCTTGCGTTCATTATTCGATATGATGGCGACATATTTTAAATTTGCGAACGTGTCGGATCGGTTGTGAGGTTGGACTAGATTTTTTCGAGCGAGCGGAGCGAGCGAGCAACGGTCACAATTTCCAAGCTATACATATACCATATATTGTCTTGCATATATTTCGTGCTTGTACCTAATTTTGTCAGCCATTTCAGGCATCACGTTGCACTGTACTATGAGGAAACGGTACTAATTATGTGAAACTATTGGTAAACCGTAAACATTTGTCAGAAGGCAATAGGATAAAGACTTCCGGCTCCTCGGGCTGGTGCGAATATATCAATGTCCGTATGTGCCAAACCGATGGTTTGTGACACACCTTCACGCGTCTCTCGTTCGCTGCGCTCGCACGAAAGCTATAGCCTAACCTAAAACCAATCCATCTTCCGTTCATTATTCGATATGGTGGCGACATATTTCAAATTTGCGAACGTGTGGGATCGGTTGTGAGGTTGGACTAGATTTTTACGAGCGAGCGGAGCGAGCGAGCAACGGTCACAATTTCCAAGCTATACATATACCTTATATTGCCTTCCATATATTTCGTGTTATTAACTAATTTTGTCAGCCATTTCGGACATCACATTGCACTGTACTATGAGGAAATAGTACTATTTATGTGAAACTATTCATAAACTGTAAACATGTGTCGGTAGGCAATAGGATAAATACTTCCGGCTCCTCGGGCTGGTGCGAATATTTCAATGTCCGTATGTGCCAAACCGTTTGTTTATGACACACCTTTACGCGTCTCTCGCTCGCGGCGCTCGCTCGAAAACTATAGCCTAACCTAAAACCAATCCATCTTGCGTTCATTATTCGATATGATGGCGACATATTTCAAATTTGCGAACGTGTCGGATCGGTTGTGAGGTTGGACTAGATTTTTTCGAGCGAGCGGAGCGAGCGAGCAACGGTCACAATTTCCAAGCTATACATATACCATATATTGTCTTGCATATATTTCGTGCTTGTACCTAATTTTGTCAGCCATTTCAGGCATCACGTTGCACTGTACTATGAGGAAACGGTACTAATTATGTGAAACTATTGGTAAACCGTAAGCATTTGTCAGAAGGCAATAGGATAAAGACTTCCGGCTCCTCGGGCTGGTGCGAATATTTCAATGTCCGTATGTGCCAAACCGTTGGTTTGTGACACACCTTTACGCGTCTCTCGTTCGCGGCGCTCGCTCGAAAACTATAGCCTAACCTAAAACCAATCCATCTTGCGTTCATTATTCGATATGATGGCGACATATTTCAAATTTGCGAACGTGTCGGATCGGTTGTGAGGTTGGACTAGATTTTTTCGAGCGAGCGAGCAACGATCACAATTTCCAACCTATACATACACCTTATATTGCCTTGCATATATGTCGTGTTATTACCTAATTTTGTCAGCCATTTCCGACATCACATTGCATTGTACTATGTGGAAATAGTACTATTTATGTGAAACTATTCATAAACTGTAAACATGTGTCGGTAGGCAATAGGATAAATACTTCCGGCTCCTCGGGCTGATGCGAATATTTCAATGTCCGTATGTGCCAAACCGTTGGTTTATGACACACCTATACGCGTCTCTCGCTCGCTGCGCTCGCTCGAAAGCTATAGCCTAACCTAAAACCAATCCATCTTGCGTTCATTATTCGATATGATGGCGACATATTTCAAATTTGCGAACGTGTCGGATCGGTTGTGAGGTTGGACTAGATTTTTTCGAGCGAGCGGAGCGAGCGAGCAACGGTCACAATTTCCAAGCTATACATATACCATATATTGTCTTGCATATATTTCGTGCTTGTACCTAATTTTGTCAGCCATTTCAGACATCACGTTGCACTGTACTATGAGGAAACGGTACTAATTATGTGAAACTATTGGTAAACCGTAAACATTTGTCAGAAGGCAATAGGATAAAGACTTCCGGCTCCTCGGGCTGGTGCGAATATATCAATGTCCGTATGTGCCAAACCGATGGTTTGTGACATACCTTTACGCGTCTCTCGTTCGCTGCGCTCGCACGAAAGCTATAGCCTAACCTAAAACCAATCCATCTTCCGTTCATTATTCGATATGGTGGCGACATATTTCAAATTTGCGAACGTGAGGGATCAGTTGTGAGGTTGGACTAGATTTTTACGAGCGAGCGGAGCGAGCGAGCAACGGTCACAATTTCCAAGCTATACATATACCTTATATTGCCTTCCATATATTTCGTGTTATTACCTAATTTTGTCAGCCATTTCGGACATCACATTGCACTGTACTATGAGGAAATAGTACTATTTATGTGAAACTATTCATAAACTGTAAACATGTGTCGGTAGGCAATAGGATAGATACTTCCGGCTCCTCGGGCTGGTGCGAATATTTCAATGTCCGTATGTGCCAAACCGTTTGTTTATGACACACCTATACGCGTCTCTCGCTCGCTGCGCTCGCTCGAAAACTATAGCCTAACCTAAAACCAATCCATCTTCCGTTCATTATTCGTTATGGTGGCGACATATTTCAAATTTCCGAACGTGTCGGATCGGTTGTGAGGTTGGACTAGATTTTTTCGAGCGAGCGAGCAACGTTCACAATTTCCAACCTATACATACACCTTATATTGCCTTGCATATATGTCGTGTTATTACCTAATTTTGTCAGCCATTTCGGACATCACATTGCATTGTACTATGTGGAAATAGTACTATTTATGTGAAACTCTTCATAAACTGTAAACATGTTTCGGTAGGCAATAGGATAAATACTTCCGGCTCCTCGGGCTGATGCGAATATTTCAATGTCCGCATGTGCCAAACCGTTGGTTTATGACACACCTATACGCGTCTCTCGCTCGCTGCGCTCGCTCGAAAGCTATAGCCTAACCTAAAACCAATCCATCTTGCGTTCATTATTCGATATGATGGCGTCATATTTCAAATTTGCGAACGTGTCGGATCGGTTGAGAGGTTGGACTAGATTTTTTCGAGCGAGCGGAGCGAGCGAGGAACGGTCACAATTTCCAAGCTATACATATACCTTATATTGCCTTCCATATATTTCGTGTTACTACCTAATTTTGTCAGCCATTTCGGACATCACATTGCACTGTACTATGAGGAAATAGTACTATTTATGTGAAACTATTCATAAACTGTAAACATGTGTCGGTAGGCAATAGGATAAATACTTCCGGCTCCTCGGGCTGGTGCGAATATTTCAATGTCCGTATGTGCCAAACCGTTTGTTTATGACACACCTATACGCGTCTCTCGCTCGCTGCGCTCGCTCGAAAACTATAGCCTAACCTAAAACCAATCCATCTTCCGTTCATTATTCGATATGGTGGCGACATATTTCAAATTTGCGAACGTGTCGGATCGGTTGTGAGGTTGGACTAGATTTTTTCGAGCGAGCGAGCAACGATCACAATTTCCAACCTATACATACACCTTATATTGCCTTGCATATATGTCGTGTTATTACCTAATTTTGTCAGCCATTTCGGACATCACATTGCATTGTACTATGTGGAAATAGTACTATTTATGTGAAACTATTCATAAACTGTAAACATGTTTCGGTAGGCAATAGGATAAATACTTCCGGCTCCTCGGGCTGATGCGAATATTTCAATGTCCGCATGTGCCAAACCGTTGGTTTATGACACACCTATACGCGTCTCTCGCTCGCTGCGCTCGCTCGAAAGCTATAGCCTAACCTAAAACCAATCCATCTTGCGTTCATTATTCGATATGATGGCGTCATATTTCAAATTTGCGAACGTGTCGGATCGGTTGTGAGGTTGGACTAGATTTTTTCGAGCGAGCGGAGCGAGCGAGCAGCGGTCACAATTTCCAAGCTATACATATACCATATATTGTCTTGCATATATTTCGTGCTTGTACCTAATTTTGTCAGCCATTTCAGACATCACGTTGCACTGTACTATGAGGAAACGGTACTAATTATGTGAAACTATTGGTAAACCGTAAACATTTGTCAGAAGGCAATAGGATAAAGACTTCCGGCTCCTCGGGCTGGTGCGAATATATCAATGTCCGTATGTCCCAAACCGATGGTTTGTGACACACCTTTACGCGTCTCTCGTGCGCTGCGCTCGCACGAAAGCTATAGCCTAACCTAAAACCAATCCATCTTCCGTTCATTATTCGATATGGTGGCGACATATTTCAAATTTGCGAACGTGTGGGATCGGTTGTGAGGTTGGACTAGATTTTTACGAGCGAGCGGAGCGAGCGAGCAACGGCCACAATTTCCAAGCTATACATATACCTTATATTGCCTTCCATATATTTCGTGTTATTACCTAATTTTGTCAGCCATTTCGGACATCACATTGCACTGTACTATGAGGAAATAGTACTATTTATGTGAAACTATTCATAAACTGTAAACATGTGTCGGTAGGCAATAGGACAAATACTTCCGGCTCCTCGGGCTGGTGCGAATATTTCAATGTCCGTATGTGCCAAACCGTTGGTTTATGGCACACCTTTACGCGTCTCTCGCTCGCGGCGCTCGCTCGAAAACTATAGCCTAACCTAAAACCAATCCATCTTGCGTTCATTATTCGATATGATGGCGACATATTTCGAATTTGCGAACGTGTCGGATCGGTTGTGAGGTTGGACTAGATTTTTTCGAGCGAGCGGAGCGAGCGAGCAACGGTCACAATTTCCAAGCTATACATATACCATATATTGTCTTGCATATATTTCGTGCTTGTACCTAATTTTGTCAGCCATTTCAGGCATCACGTTGCACTGTACTATGAGGAAACGGTACTAATTATGTGAAACTATTGGTAAACCGTAAACATTTGTCAGAAGGCAATAGGATAAAGACTTCCGGCTCCTCGGGCTGGTGCGAATATATCAATGTCCGTATGTCCCAAACCGATGGTTTGTGACACACCTTTACGCGTCTCTCGTGCGCTGCGCTCGCACGAAAGCTATAGCCTAACCTAAAACCAATCCATCTTCCGTTCATTATTCGATATGGTGGCGACATATTTCAAATTTGCGAACGTGTGGGATCGGTTGTGAGGTTGGACTAGATTTTTACGAGCGAGCGGAGCGAGCGAGCAACGGCCACAATTTCCAAGCTATACATATACCTTATATTGCCTTCCATATATTTCGTGTTATTACCTAATTTTGTCAGCCATTTCGGACATCACATTGCACTGTACTATGAGGAAATAGTACTATTTATGTGAAACTATTCATAAACTGTAAACATGTGTCGGTAGGCAATAGGACAAATACTTCCGGCTCCTCGGGCTGGTGCGAATATTTCAATGTCCGTATGTGCCAAACCGTTGGTTTATGGCACACCTTTACGCGTCTCTCGCTCGCGGCGCTCGCTCGAAAACTATAGCCTAACCTAAAACCAATCCATCTTGCGTTCATTATTCGATATGATGGCGACATATTTCGAATTTGCGAACGTGTCGGATCGGTTGTGAGGTTGGACTAGATTTTTTCGAGCGAGCGGAGCGAGCGAGCAACGGTCACAATTTCCAAGCTATACATATACCATATATTGTCTTGCATATATTTCGTGCTTGTACCTAATTTTGTCAGCCATTTCAGGCATCACGTTGCACTGTACTATGAGGAAACGGTACTAATTATGTGAAACTATTGGTAAACCGTAAACATTTGTCAGAAGGCAATAGGATAAAGACTTCCGGCTCCTCGGGCTGGTGCGAATATATCAATGTCCGTATGTGCCAAACCGATGGTTTGTGACACACCTTCACGCGTCTCTCGTTCGCTCTGCTCGCACGAAAGCTATAGCCTAACCTAAAACCAATCCATCTTCCGTTCATTATTCGATATGGTGGCGACATATTTCAAATTTGCGAACGTGTCGGATCGGTTGTGAGGTTGGACTAGATTTTTTCGAGCGAGCGGAGCGAGCGAGCAACGGTCACAATTTCCAAGCTATACATATACCATATATTGTCTTGCATATATTTCGTGCTTGTACCTAATTTTGTCAGCCATTTCGGACATCACATTGCACTGTACTATGAGGAAATAGTACTATTTATGTGAAACTATTCATTAACTGTAAACATGTGTCGGTAGGCAATAGGATAAATACTTCCGGCTCCTCGGGCTGGTGCGAATATTTCAATGTCCGTATGTGCCAAACCGTTGGTTTATGGCACACCTTTACGCGTCTCTCGCTCGCGGCGCTCGCTCGAAAACTATAGCCTAACCTAAAACCAATCCATCTTGCGTTCATTATTCGATATGATGGCGACATATTTTAAATTTGCGAACGTGTCGGATCGGTTGTGAGGTTGGACTAGATTTTTTCGAGCGAGCGGAGCGAGCGAGCAACGGTCACAATTTCCAAGCTATACATATACCATATATTGTCTTGCATATATTTCGTGCTTGTACCTAATTTTGTCAGCCATTTCAGGCATCACGTTGCACTGTACTATGAGGAAACGGTACTAATTATGTGAAACTATTGGTAAACCGTAAACATTTGTCAGAAGGCAATAGGATAAAGACTTCCGGCTCCTCGGGCTGGTGCGAATATATCAATGTCCGTATGTGCCAAACCGATGGTTTGTGACACACCTTCACGCGTCTCTCGTTCGCTGCGCTCGCACGAAAGCTATAGCCTAACCTAAAACCAATCCATCTTCCGTTCATTATTCGATATGGTGGCGACATATTTCAAATTTGCGAACGTGTGGGATCGGTTGTGAGGTTGGACTAGATTTTTACGAGCGAGCGGAGCGAGCGAGCAACGGTCACAATTTCCAAGCTATACATATACCTTATATTGCCTTCCATATATTTCGTGTTATTAACTAATTTTGTCAGCCATTTCGGACATCACATTGCACTGTACTATGAGGAAATAGTACTATTTATGTGAAACTATTCATAAACTGTAAACATGTGTCGGTAGGCAATAGGATAAATACTTCCGGCTCCTCGGGCTGGTGCGAATATTTCAATGTCCGTATGTGCCAAACCGTTTGTTTATGACACACCTTTACGCGTCTCTCGCTCGCGGCACTCGCTCGAAAACTATAGCCTAACCTAAAACCAATCCATCTTGCGTTCATTATTCGATATGATGGCGACATATTTCAAATTTGCGAACGTGTCGGATCGGTTGTGAGGTTGGACTAGATTTTTTCGAGCGAGCGGAGCGAGCGAGCAACGGTCACAATTTCCAAGCTATACATATACCATATATTGTCTTGCATATATTTCGTGCTTGTACCTAATTTTGTCAGCCATTTCAGGCATCACGTTGCACTGTACTATGAGGAAACGGTACTAATTATGTGAAACTATTGGTAAACCGTAAGCATTTGTCAGAAGGCAATAGGATAAAGACTTCCGGCTCCTCGGGCTGGTGCGAATATTTCAATGTCCGTATGTGCCAAACCGTTGGTTTGTGACACACCTTTACGCGTCTCTCGTTCGCGGCGCTCGCTCGAAAACTATAGCCTAACCTAAAACCAATCCATCTTGCGTTCATTATTCGATATGATGGCGACATATTTCAAATTTGCGAACGTGTCGGATCGGTTGTGAGGTTGGACTAGATTTTTTCGAGCGAGCGAGCAACGATCACAATTTCCAACCTATACATACACCTTATATTGCCTTGCATATATGTCGTGTTATTACCTAATTTTGTCAGCCATTTCCGACATCACATTGCATTGTACTATGTGGAAATAGTACTATTTATGTGAAACTATTCATAAACTGTAAACATGTGTCGGTAGGCAATAGGATAAATACTTCCGGCTCCTCGGGCTGGTGCGAATATTTCAATGTCCGTATGTGCCAAACCGTTTGTTTATGACACACCTTTACGCGTCTCTCGCTCGCGGCGCTCGCTCGAAAACTATAGCCTAACCTAAAACCAATCCATCTTGCGTTCATTATTCGATATGATGGCGACATATTTCAAATTTGCGAACGTGTCGGATCGGTTGTGAGGTTGGACTAGATTTTTTCGAGCGAGCGGAGCGAGCGAGCAACGGTCACAATTTCCAAGCTATACATATACCATATATTGTCTTGCATATATTTCGTGCTTGTACCTAATTTTGTCAGCCATTTCAGGCATCACGTTGCACTGTACTATGAGGAAACGGTACTAATTATGTGAAACTATTGGTAAACCGTAAGCATTTGTCAGAAGGCAATAGGATAAAGACTTCCGGCTCCTCGGGCTGGTGCGAATATTTCAATGTCCGTATGTGCCAAACCGTTGGTTTGTGACACACCTTTACGCGTCTCTCGTTCGCGGCGCTCGCTCGAAAACTATAGCCTAACCTAAAACCAATCCATCTTGCGTTCATTATTCGATATGATGGCGACATATTTCAAATTTGCGAACGTGTCGGATCGGTTGTGAGGTTGGACTAGATTTTTTCGAGCGAGCGAGCAACGATCACAATTTCCAACCTATACATACACCTTATATTGCCTTGCATATATGTCGTGTTATTACCTAATTTTGTCAGCCATTTCCGACATCACATTGCATTGTACTATGTGGAAATAGTACTATTTATGTGAAACTATTCATAAACTGTAAACATGTGTCGGTAGGCAATAGGATAAATACTTCCGGCTCCTCGGGCTGATGCGAATATTTCAATGTCCGTATGTGCCAAACCGTTGGTTTATGACACACCTATACGCGTCTCTCGCTCGCTGCGCTCGCTCGAAAGCTATAGCCTAACCTAAAACCAATCCATCTTGCGTTCATTATTCGATATGATGGCGACATATTTCAAATTTGCGAACGTGTCGGATCGGTTGTGAGGTTGGACTAGATTTTTTCGAGCGAGCGGAGCGAGCGAGCAACGGTCACAATTTCCAAGCTATACATATACCATATATTGTCTTGCATATATTTCGTGCTTGTACCTAATTTTGTCAGCCATTTCAGACATCACGTTGCACTGTACTATGAGGAAACGGTACTAATTATGTGAAACTATTGGTAAACCGTAAACATTTGTCAGAAGGCAATAGGATAAAGACTTCCGGCTCCTCGGGCTGGTGCGAATATATCAATGTCCGTATGTGCCAAACCGATGGTTTGTGACATACCTTTACGCGTCTCTCGTTCGCTGCGCTCGCACGAAAGCTATAGCCTAACCTAAAACCAATCCATCTTCCGTTCATTATTCGATATGGTGGCGACATATTTCAAATTTGCGAACGTGAGGGATCAGTTGTGAGGTTGGACTAGATTTTTACGAGCGAGCGGAGCGAGCGAGCAACGGTCACAATTTCCAAGCTATACATATACCTTATATTGCCTTCCATATATTTCGTGTTATTACCTAATTTTGTCAGCCATTTCGGACATCACATTGCACTGTACTATGAGGAAATAGTACTATTTATGTGAAACTATTCATAAACTGTAAACATGTGTCGGTAGGCAATAGGATAGATACTTCCGGCTCCTCGGGCTGGTGCGAATATTTCAATGTCCGTATGTGCCAAACCGTTTGTTTATGACACACCTATACGCGTCTCTCGCTCGCTGCGCTCGCTCGAAAACTATAGCCTAACCTAAAACCAATCCATCTTCCGTTCATTATTCGATATGGTGGCGACATATTTCAAATTTCCGAACGTGTCGGATCGGTTGTGAGGTTGGACTAGATTTTTTCGAGCGAGCGAGCAACGTTCACAATTTCCAACCTATACATACACCTTATATTGCCTTGCATATATGTCGTGTTATTACCTAATTTTGTCAGCCATTTCGGACATCACATTGCATTGTACTATGTGGAAATAGTACTATTTATGTGAAACTCTTCATAAACTGTAAACATGTTTCGGTAGGCAATAGGATAAATACTTCCGGCTCCTCGGGCTGATGCGAATATTTCAATGTCCGCATGTGCCAAACCGTTGGTTTATGACACACCTATACGCGTCTCTCGCTCGCTGCGCTCGCTCGAAAGCTATAGCCTAACCTAAAACCAATCCATCTTGCGTTCATTATTCGATATGATGGCGTCATATTTCAAATTTGCGAACGTGTCGGATCGGTTGAGAGGTTGGACTAGATTTTTTCGAGCGAGCGGAGCGAGCGAGGAACGGTCACAATTTCCAAGCTATACATATACCATATATTGTCTTGCATATATTTCGTGCTTGTACCTAATTTTGTCAGCCATTTCAGACATCACGTTGCACTGTACTATAAGGAAACGGTACTAATTATGTGAAACTATTGGTAAACCGTAAACATTTGTCAGAAGGCAATAGGATAAAGACTTCCGGCTCCTCGGGCTGGTGCGAATATATCAATGTCCGTATGTCCCAAACCGATGGTTTGTGACACACCTTTACGCGTCTCTCGTGCGCTGCGCTCGCACGAAAGCTATAGCCTAACCTAAAACCAATCCATCTTCCGTTCATTATTCGATATGGTGGCGACATATTTCAAATTTGCGAACGTGTGGGATCGGTTGTGAGGTTGGACTAGATTTTTACGTGCGAGCGGAGCGAGCGAGCAACGGTCACAATTTCCAAGCTATACATATACCTTATATTGCCTTCCATATATTTCGTGTTATTACCTAATTTTGTCAGCCATTTCGGACATCACATTGCACTGTACTATGAGGAAATAGTACTATTTATGTGAAACTATTCATAAACTGTAAACATGTGTCGGTAGGCAATAGGATAAATACTTCCGGCTCCTCGGGCTGGTGCGAATATTTCAATGTCCGTATGTGCCAAACCGTTGGTTTATGGCACACCTTTACGCGTCTCTCGCTCGCGGCGCTCGCTCGAAAACTATAGCCTAACCTAAAACCAATCCATCTTGCGTTCATTATTCGATATGATGGCGACATATTTTAAATTTGCGAACGTGTCGGATCGGTTGTGAGGTTGGACTATATTTTTTCGAGCGAGCGGAGCGAGCGAGCAACGGTCACAATTTTCAAGCTATACATATACCATATATTGTCTTGCATATATTTCGTGCTTGTACCTAATTTTGTCAGCCATTTCAGGCATCACGTTGCACTGTACTATGAGGAAACGGTACTAATTATGTGAAACTATTGGTAAACCGTAAACATTTGTCAGAAGGCAATAGGATAAAGACTTCCGGCTCCTCGGGCTGGTGCGAATATGTCAATGTCCGTATGTGCCAAACCGATGGTTTGTGACACACCTTCACGCGTCTCTCGTTCGCTGCGCTCGCACGAAAGCTATAGCCTAACCTAAAACCAATCCATCTTCCGTTCATTATTCGATATGGTGGCGACATATTTCAAATTTGCGAACGTGTGGGATCGGTTGTGAGGTTGGACTAGATATTTACGAGCGAGCGGAGCGAGCGAGCAACGGTCACAATTTGCAAGCTATACATATACCTTATATTGCCTTCCATATATTTCGTGTTCTTACCTAATTTTGTCAGCCATTTCGGACATCACATTGCACTGTACTATGAGGAAATAGTACTATTTATGTGAAACTATTCATAAACTGTAAACATGTGTCGGTAGGCAATAGGATAAATACTTCCGGCTCCTCGGGCTGGTGCGAATATTTCAATGTCCGTATGTGCCAAACCGTTTGTTTATGACACACCTATACGCGTCTCTCGCTCGCTGCGCTCGCTCGAAAACTATAGCCTAACCTAAAACCAATCCATCTTCCGTTCATTATTCGATATGGTGGCGACATATTTCAAATTTGCGAACGTGTCGGATCGGTTGTGAGGTTGGACTAGATTTTTTCGAGCGAGCGGAGCGAGCGAGCAACGGTCACAATTTCCAACCTATACATATACCATATATTGTCTTGCATATATTTCGTGCTTGTACCTAATTTTGTCAGCCATTTCGGACATCACGTTGCACTGTACTATTAGGAAACGGTACTAATTATGTGAAACTATTGATAAACCGTAAACATTTGTCAGAAGGCAATAGGATAAAGACTTCCGGCTCCTCGGGCTGGTGCGAATATTTCAATGTCCGTATGTGCCAAACCGTTGGTTTGTGACACACCTTTACGCGTCTCTCGTTCGCTGCGCTCGCACGAAAGCTATAGCCTAACCTAAAACCAATCCATCTTCCGTTCATTATTCGATATGGTGGCGACATATTTCAAATTTGCGAACGTGTCGGATCGGTTGTGAGGTTGGACTAGATTTTTACGAGCGAGCGGAGCGAGCGAGCAACGGTCACAATTTCCAAGCTATACATATACCATATATTGTCTTGCATATATTTCGTGCTTGTACCTAATTTTGTCAGCCATTTCGGACATCACATTGCACTGTACTATCAGGAAATAGTACTATTTATGTGAAACTATTCATAAACTGTAAACATGTGTCGGTAGGCAATAGGATAAATACATCCGGCTCCTCGGGCTGGTGCGAATATTTCAATGTCCGTATGTGCCAAACCGTTGGTTTATGATACACCTTTACGCGTCTCTCGTTCGCTGCGCCCGCACGAAAGCTATAGCCTAACCTAAAACCAATCAATCTTCCGTTCATTATACGATATGGTGGCGACATATTTCAAATTTGCGAACGTGTCGGATCGGTTGTGGGGTTGGACTAGATTTTTACGAGCGAGCGGAGCGAGCGAGCAACGGTCACAATTTCCAAGCTATACATATACCATATATTGTCTTGCATATATTTCGTGCTTGTACCTAATTTTGTCAGCCATTTCAGACATCACGTTGCACTGTACTATGAGGAAACCGTACTAATTATGTGAAACTATTGGTAAACCGTAAACATTTGTCAGAAGGCAATAGGATAAAGACTTCCGGCTCCTCGGGCTGGTGCGAATATATCAATGTCCGTATGTCCCAAACCGATGGTTTGTGACACACCTTTACGCGTCTCTCGTGCGCTGCGCTCGCACGAAAGCTATAGCCTAACCTAAAACCAATCCATCTTCCGTTCATTATTCGATATGGTGGCGACATATTTCAAATTTGCGAACGTGTGGTATCGGTTGTGAGGTTGGACTAGATTTTTACGAGCGAGCGGAGCGAGCGAGCAACGGTCACAATTTCCAAGCTATACATATACCTTATATTGCCTTCCATATATTTCGTGTTATTACCTAATTTTGTCAGCCATTTCGGACATCACATTGCACTGTACTATGAGGAAATAGTACTATTTATGTGAAACTATTCATAAACTGTAAACATGTGTCGGTAGGCAATAGGATAAATACTTCCGGCTCCTCGGGCTGGTGCGAATATTTCAATGTCCGTATGTGCCAAACCGTTGGTTTATGGCACACCTTTACGCGTCTCTCGCTCGCGGCGCTCGCTCGAAAACTATAGCCTAACCTAAAACCAATCCATCTTGCGTTCATTATTCGATATGATGGCGACATATTTTAAATTTGCGAACGTGTCGGATCGGTTGTGAGGTTGGACTAGATTTTTTCGAGCGAGCGGAGCGAGCGAGCAACGGTCACAATTTTCAAGCTATACATATACCATATATTGTCCTGCATATATTTCGTGCTTGTACCTAATTTTGTCAGCCATTTCAGGCATCACGTTGCACTGTACTATGAGGAAACGGTACTAATTATGTGAAACTATTGGTAAACCGTAAACATTTGTCAGAAGGCCATAGGATAAAGACTTCCGGCTCCTCGGGCTGGTGCGAATATATCAATGTCCGTATGTGCCAAACCGATGGTTTGTGACACACCTTCACGCGTCTCTCGTTCGCTGCGCTCGCACGAAAGCTATAGCCTAACCTAAAACCAATCCATCTTCCGTTCATTATTCGATATGGTGGCGACATATTTCAAATTTGCGAACGTGTGGGATCGGTTGTGAGGTTGGACTAGATTTTTACGAGCGAGCGGAGCGAGCGAGCAACGGTCACAATTTCCAAGCTATACATATACCTTATATTGCCTTCCATATATTTCGTGTTATTACCTAATTTTGTCAGCCATTTCGGACATCACATTGCACTGTACTATGAGGAAATAGTACTATTTATGTGAAACTATTCATAAACTGTAAACATGTGTCGGTAGGCAATAGGATAAATACCTCCGGCTCCTCGGGCTGGTGCGAATATTTCAATGTCCGTATGTGCCAAACCGTTTGTTTATGACACACCTATACGCGTCTCTCGCTCGCTGCGCTCGCTCGAAAACTATAGCCTAACCTAAAACCAATCCATCTTCCGTTCATTATTCGATATGGTGGCGACATATTTCAAATTTGCGAACGTGTCGGATCGGTTGTGAAGTTGGACTAGATTTTTTCGAGCGAGCGGAGCGAGCGAGCAACGGTCACAATTTCCAACCTATACATATACCATATATTGTCTTGCATATATTTCGTGCTTGTACCTAATTTTGTCAGCCATTTCGGACATCACGTTGCACTGTACTATTAGGAAACGGTACTAATTATGTGAAACTATTGATAAACCGTAAACATTTGTCAGAAGGCAATAGGATAAAGACTTCCGGCTCCTCGGGCTGGTGCGAATATTTCAATGTCCGTATGTGCCAAACCGTTGGTTTGTGACACACCTTTACGCGTCTCTCGTTCGCTGCGCTCGCACGAAAGCTATAGCCTAACCTAAAACCAATCCATCTTCCGTTCATTATTCGATATGGTGGCGACATATTTCAAATTTGCGAACGTGTCGGATCGGTTGTGAGGTGGGACTAGATTTTTACGAGCGAGCGGAGCGAGCGAGAAACGGTCACAATTTCCAAGCTATACATATACCATATATTGTCTTGCATATATTTCGTGCTTGTACCTAATTTTGTCAGCCATTTCGGACATCACATTGCACTGTACTATCAGGAAATAGTACTATTTATGTGAAACTATTCATAAACTGTAAACATGTGTCGGTAGGCAATAGGATAAATACATCCGGCTCCTCGGGCTGGTGCGAATATTTCAATGTCCGTATGTGCCAAACCGTTGGTTTATGATACACCTTTACGCGTCTCTCGTTCGCTGCGCCCGCACGAAAGCTATAGCCTAACCTAAAACCAATCAATCTTCCGTTCATTATACGATATGGTGGCGACATATTTCAAATTTGCGAACGTGTGGGATCGGTTGTGAGGTTGGACTAGATTTTTACGAGCGAGCGGAGCGAGCGAGCAACGGTCACAATTTCCAAGCTATACATATACCATATATTGTCTTGCATATATTTCGTGTTATTATCTAATTTTGTCAGCCATTTCGGACATCACATTGCACTGTACTATGAGGAAATAGTACTATTTATGTGAAACTATTCATAAACTGTAAACATGTGTGGGTAGGCAATAGGATAGATACTTCCGGCTCCTCGGGCTGGTGCGAATATTTCAATGTCCGTATGTGCCAAACCGTTGGTTTATGACACACCTTTACGCGTCTCTCGCTCGTGGCGCTCGCTCGAAAACTATAGCCTAACCTAAAACCAATCCATCTTGCGTTCATTATTCGATATGATGCCGACATATTTCAAATTTGCGAACGTGTCGGATCGGTTGTGGGGTTGGACTAGATTTTTACGAGCGAGCGGAGCGAGCGAGCAACGGTCACAATTTCCAAGCTATACATATACCATATATTGTCTTGCATATATTTCGTGCTTGTACCTAATTTTGTCAGCCATTTCGGACATCACGTTGCACTGTACTATGAGGAAACGGTACTAATTATGTGAAACTATTGGTAAGCCGTATCCATTTGTCAGAAGGCAATAGGATAAATACTTCCGGCTCCTCGGGCTGGTGCGAATATTTCAATGTCCGTATGTGCCAAACCGTTGGTTTATGACACACCTTTACGCGTCTCTCGCTCCCGGCGCTCGCTCGAAAACTATAGCCTAACCTAAAACCAATCCATCTTGCGTTCATTATTCGATATGATGGCGACATGTTTCAAATTTGCGAACGTGTCGGACCGGTTGTGGGGTTGGACTAGATTTTTACGAGCGAGCAGAGCGAGCGAGCAACGGTCACAATTTCCAAGCAATACATATACCATATATTGTCTTGCATATATTTCGTGCTTGTACCTAATTTTGTCAGCCATTTCGGACATCACGTTGCACTGTACTATGAGGAAACGGTACAAATTATGTGAAACTATTGGTAAACCGTAAACATTTGTCAGAAGGCAATAGGTTAAAGACTTCCGGCTCCTCGGGCTGGTGCGAATATTTCAATGTCCGTATGTGCCAAACCGTTGGTTTATGACACACCTTTACGCGTCTCTCGCTCGCGGCGCTCGCTCGAAAACTATAGCCTAACCTAAAACCAATCCATCTTGCGTTCATTATTCGATATGATGGCGACATGTTTCAAATTTGCGAACGTGTCGGATCGGTTGTGGGGTTGGACTAGATTTTTACGAGCGAGCGGAGCGAGCGAGCAACGGTCACAATTTCCAAGCTATACATATACCATATATTGTCTTGCATATATTTCGTGTTATTATCTAATTTTGTCAGCCATTTCGGACATCACATTGCACTGTACTATGAGGAAATAGTACTATTTATGTGAAACTATTCATAAACTGTAAACATGTGTGGGTAGGCAATAGGATAGATACTTCCGGCTCCTCGGGCTGGTGCGAATATTTCAATGTCCGTATGTGCCAAACCGTTGCTTTATGACACACCTTTACGCGTCTCTCGCTCGCGGCGCTCGCTCGTAAACTATAGCCTAACCTAAAACCAATCCATCTTGCGTTCATTATTCGATATGATGGCGACATATTTCAAATTTGCGAACGTGTCGGATCGGTTGTGAGGTTGGACTAGATTTTTACGAGCGAGCGGAGCGAGCGAGCAACGGTCACAATTTCCAAGCTATACATATACCATATATTGTCTTGCATATATTTCGTGCTTGTACCTAATTTTGTCAGCCATTTCGGACATCACGTTGCACTGTACTATGAGGAAACGGTACTAATTATGTGAAACTATTGGTAAACCGTAAAGATTTGTCAGAAGGCAATAGGATAAAGACTTCCGGCTCCTCGGTCTGGTGCGAATATATCAATGTCCGTATGTGCCAAACCGATGGTTTGTGACACACCTTTACGCGTCTCTCGCTCCCGGCGCTCGCTCGAAAACTATAGCCTAACCTAAAACCAATCCATCTTGCGTTCATTATTCGATATGGTGGCGACATATTTCAAATTTGCGAACGTGTGGGATCGGTTGTGAGGTTGGACTATATTTTTACGAGCGAACGGAGCGAGCGAGCAACGGTCACAATTTCCAAGCTATACATATACCATATATTGTCTTGCATATATTTCGTGCTTGTACCTAATTTTGTCAGCCATTTCGGACATCACGTTGCACTGTACTATGAGGAAACGGTACTAATTATGTGAAACTATTGGTAAACCGTAAACATATGTCAGAAGGCATTAGGATAAAGACTTCCGGCTCCTCGGGCTGGTGCGAATATATCAATGTCCGTATGTGCCAAACCGATGGTTTGTGACACACCATTACGCATCTCTCGTTCGCTGCGCTCGCACGAAAGCTATAGCCTAACCTAAAACCAATCCATCTTCCGTTCATTATTCGATATGGTGGCGACATATTTCAAATTTGCGAACGTGTGGGATCGGTTGTGAGGTTGGACTAGATTTTTACGAGCGAGCGGAGCGAGCGAGCAACGGTCACAATTTCCAAGCTATACGTATACCTTATATTGCCTTCCATATATTTCGTGTTCTTACCTAATTTTGTCAGCCATTTCGGACATCACATTGCACTGTACTATGAGGAAATAGTACTATTTATGTGAAACTATTCATAAACTGTAAACATGTGTCGGTAGGCAATAGGATAAATACTTCCGGCTCCTCGGGCTGGTGCGAATATTTCAATGTCCGTATGTGCCAAACCGTTTGTTTATGACACACCTATACGCGTCTCTCGCTCGCTGCGCTCGCTCGAAAACTATAGCCTAACCTAAAACCAATCCATCTTCCGTTCATTATTCGATATGGTGGCGACATATTTCAAATTTGCGAACGTGTCGGATCGGTTGTGAGGTTGGACTAGATTTTTTCGAGCGAGCGGAGCGAGCGAGCAACGGTCACAATTTCCAACCTATACATATACCATATATTGTCTTGCATATATTTCGTGCTTGTACCTAATTTTGTCAGCCATTTCGGACATCACGTTGCACTGTACTATTAGGAAACGGTACTAATTATGTGAAGCTATTGATAAACCGTAAACATTTGTCAGAAGGCAATAGGATAAAGACTTCCGGCTCCTCGGGCTGGTGCGAATATTTCAATGTCCGTATGTGCCAAACCGTTGGTTTGTGACACACCTTTACGCGTCTCTCGTTCGCTGCGCTCGCACGAAAGCTATAGCCTAACCTAAAACCAATCCATCTTCCGTTCATTATTCGATATGGTGGCGACATATTTCAAATTTGCGAACGTGTCGGATCGGTTGTGAGGTTGGACTAGATTTTTACGAGCGAGCGGAGCGAGCGAGCAACGGTCACAATTTCCAAGCTATACATATACCATATATTGTCTTGCATATATTTCGTGCTTGTACCTAATTTTGTCAGCCATTTCGGACATCACATTGCACTGTACTATGAGGAAATAGTACTATTTATGTGAAACTATTCATAAACTGTAAACATGTGTCGGTAGGCAATAGGATAAATACATCCGGCTCCTCGGGCTGGTGCGAATATTTCAATGTCCGTATGTGCCAAACCGTTGGTTTATGATACACCTTTACGCGTCTCTCGTTCGCTGCGCCCGCACGAAAGCTATAGCCTAACCTAAAACCAATCAATCTTCCGTTCATTATACGATATGGTGGCGACATATTTCAAATTTGCGAACGTGTCGGATCGGTTGTGGGGTTGGACTAGATTTTTACGAGCGAGCGGAGCGAGCGAGCAACGGTCACAATTTCCAAGCTATACATATACCATATATTGTCTTGCATATATTTCGTGCTTGTACCTAATTTTGTCAGCCATTTCAGACATCACGTTGCACTGTACTATGAGGAAACCGTACTAATTATGTGAAACTATTGGTAAACCGTAAACATTTGTCAGAAGGCAATAGGATAAAGACTTCCGGCTCCTCGGGCTGGTGCGAATATATCAATGTCCGTATGTCCCAAACCGATGGTTTGTGACACACCTTTACGCGTCTCTCGTGCGCTGCGCTCGCACGAAAACTATAGCCTAACCTAAAACCAATCCATCTTGCGTTCATTATTCGATATGATGGCGACATGTTTCAAATTTGCGAACGTGTCGGATCGGTTGTGGGGTTGGACTAGATTTTTACGAGCGAGCGGAGCGAGCGAGCAACGGTCACAATTTCCAAGCTATACATATACCATATATTGTCCTGCATATATTTCGTGTTATTATCTAATTTTGTCAGCCATTTCGGACATCACATTGCACTGTACTATGAGGAAATAGTACTATTTATGTGAAACTATTCATAAACTGTAAACATGTGTGGGTAGGCAATAGGATAGATACTTCCGGCTCCTCGGGCTGGTGCGAATATTTCAATGTCCGTATGTGCCAAACCGTTGCTTTATGACACACCTTTACGCGTCTCTCGCTCGCGGCGCTCGCTCGTAAACTATAGCCTAACCTAAAACCAATCCATCTTGCGTTCATTATTCGATATGATGGCGACATATTTCAAATTTGCGAACGTGTCGGATCGGTTGTGAGGTTGGACTAGATTTTTACGAGCGAGCGGAGCGAGCGAGCAACGGTCACAATTTCCAAGCTATACATATACCATATATTGTCTTGCATATATTTCGTGCTTGTACCTAATTTTGTCAGCCATTTCGGACATCACGTTGCACTGTACTATGAGGAAACGGTACTAATTATGTGAAACTATTGGTAAACCGTAAAGATTTGTCAGAAGGCAATAGGATAAAGACTTCCGGCTCCTCGGTCTGGTGCGAATATATCAATGTCCGTATGTGCCAAACCGATGGTTTGTGACACACCTTTACGCGTCTCTCGCTCCCGGCGCTCGCTCGAAAACTATAGCCTAACCTAAAACCAATCCATCTTGCGTTCATTATTCGATATGGTGGCGACATATTTCAAATTTGCGAACGTGTGGGATCGGTTGTGAGGTTGGACTATATTTTTACGAGCGAACGGAGCGAGCGAGCAACGGTCACAATTTCCAAGCTATACATATACCATATATTGTCTTGCATATATTTCGTGCTTGTACCTAATTTTGTCAGCCATTTCGGACATCACGTTGCACTGTACTATGAGGAAACGGTACTAATTATGTGAAACTATTGGTAAACCGTAAACATATGTCAGAAGGCATTAGGATAAAGACTTCCGGCTCCTCGGGCTGGTGCGAATATATCAATGTCCGTATGTGCCAAACCGATGGTTTGTGACACACCTTTACGCATCTCTCGTTCGCTGCGCTCGCACGAAAGCTATAGCCTAACCTAAAACCAATCCATCTTCCGTTCATTATTCGATATGGTGGCGACATATTTCAAATTTGCGAACGTGTGGGATCGGTTGTGAGGTTGGACTAGATTTTTACGAGCGAGCGGAGCGAGCGAGCAACGGTCACAATTTCCAAGCTATACGTATACCTTATATTGCCTTCCATATATTTCGTGTTATTACCTAATTTTGTCAGCCATTTCGGACATCACATTGCACTGTACTATGAGGAAATAGTACTATTTATGTGAAACTATTCATAAACTGTAAACATGTGTCGGTAGGCAATAGGATAAATACTTCCGGCTCCTCGGGCTGGTGCGAATATTTCAATGTCCGTATGTGCCAAACCTTTGGTTTATGACACACCTTTACGCGTCTCTCGCTCGCGGCGCTCGCTCGAAAACTATAGCCTAACCTAAAACCAATCCATCTTGCGTTCATTATTCGATATGATGGCGACATGTTTCAAATTTGCGAACGTGTCGGATCGGTTGTGGGGTTGGACTAGATTTTTACGAGCGAGCGGAGCGAGCGAGCAACGGTCACAATTTCCAAGCTATACATATACCATATATTGTCTTCCATATATTTCGTGCTTGTACCTAATTTTGTCAGCCATTTCGGACATCACGTTGCACTGTACTATGAGGAAACGGTACTAATTATGTGAAACTATTGGTAAACCGTAAACATTTGTCAGAAGGCAATAGGATAAAGACTTCCGGCTCCTCGGGCTGGAGCGAATATATCAATGTCCGTATGTGCCAAACCGATGGTTTGTGACACACCTTTACGCGTCTCTCGCTCGCGGCGCTCGCTCGAAAACTATAGCCTAATCTAAAACCAATCCATCTTGCGTTCATTATTCGATATGATGGCGACATATTTCAAATTTTCGAACGTGTCGGATCGGTTGTGAGGTTGGACTATATTTTTACGAGCGAACGGAGCGAGCGAGCAACGGTCACAATTTCCAAGCTATACATATACCATATATTGTCTTCCATATATTTCGTGTTATTACCTAATTTTGTCAGCTATTTCGGACATCACATTGCACTGTACTATGAGGAAGTTGTACTATTTATGTGAAACTATTCATAAACTGTAAACATGTGTCGGTAGGCAATAGGATAAATACTTCCGGCTCCTCGGGCTGGTGCGAATATATCTATGTCCGTGGTTGCCAAACCGATGGTTTGTGACACACCTTTACGCGTCTCTCGTTCGCTGCGCTCGCACGAAAGCTATAGCCTAACCTAAAACCAATCCATCTTCCGTTCATTATTCGATATGGTGGCGACATATTTCAAATTTGCGAACGTGTGGGATCGGTTGTGAGGTTGGACTAGATTTTTACGAGCGAGCGGAGCGAGCGAGCAACGGTCACAATTTCCAAGCTATACATATACCTTATATTGCCTTCCATATATTTCGTGTTATTACCTAATTTTGTCAGCCATTTCGGACATCACATTGCACTGTACTATGAGGAAATAGTACTATTTATGTGAAACTATTCATAAACTGTAAACATGTGTCGGTAGGCAATGGGATAAATACTTCCGGCTCCTCGGGCTGGTGCGAATATTTCAATGTCCGTATGTGCCAAACCGTTGGTTTATGACACACCTTTACGCGTCTCTCGCTCGTGGCGCTCGCTCGAAAACTATAGCCTAACCTAAAACCAATCCATCTTGCGTTCATTATTCGATATAATGGCGACATGTTTTCAAATTTGCGAACGTGTCGGATCGGTTGTGGGGTTGGACTAGATTTTTACGAGCGAGCGGAGCGAGCGAGCAACGGTCACAAATTCCAAGCTATACATATACCATATATTGTCTTGCATATATTTCGTGCTATTATATAATTTTGTCAGCCATTTCGGACATCACATTGCACTGTACTATGAGGAAATAGTACTATTTATGTGAAACTATTCATAAACTGTAAACATGTGTGGGTAGGCAATAGGATAGATACTTCCGGCTCCTCGGGCTGGTGCGAATATTTCAATGTCCGTATGTGCCAAACCGTTGCTTTATGACACACCTTTACGCGTCTCTCGCTCGCGGCGCTCGCTCGTAAACTATAGCCTAACCTAAAACCAATCCATCTTGCGTTCATTATTCGATATGATGGCGACATATTTCAAATTTGCGAACGTGTCGGATCGGTTGTGAGGTTGGACTAGATTTTTACGAGCGAGCGGAGCGAGCGAGCAACGGTCAACAATTTCCAAGCTATACATATACCATATATTGTCTTGCATATATTTCGTGCTTGTACCTAATTTTGTCAGCCATTTCGGACATCACGTTGCACTGTACTATGAGGAAACGGTACTAATTATGTGAAACTATTGGTAAACCGTAAAGATTTGTCAGAAGGCAATAGGATAAAGACTTCCGGCTCCTCGGGCTGGTGCGAATATATCAATGTCCGTATGTGCCAAACCGATGGTTTGTGACACACCTTTACGCGTCTCTCGCTCCCGGCGCTCGCTCGAAAACTATAGCCTAACCTAAAACCAATCCATCTTGCGATCATTATTCGATATGGTGGCGACATATTTCAAATTTGCGAACGTGTGGGATCGGTTGTGAGGTTGGACTATATTTTTACGAGCGAACGGAGCGAGCGAGCAACGGTCACAATTTCCAAGCTATACGTATACCTTATATTGCCTTCCATATATTTCGTGTTATTACCTAATTTTGTCAGCCATTTCGGACATCACGTTGCACTGTACTATGAGGAAACGGTACTAATTATGTGAAACTATTGGTAAACCGTAAAGATTTGTCAGAAGGCAATAGGATAAAGACTTCCGGCTCCTCGGGCTGGTGCGAATATATCAATGTCCGTATGTGCCAAACCGATGGTTTGTGACACACCTTTACGCATCTCTCGTTCGCTGCGCTCGCACGAAAGCTATAGCCTAACCTAAAACCAATCCATCTTCCGTTCATTATTCGATATGGTGGCGACATATTTCAAATTTGCGAACGTGTGGGATCGGTTGTGAGGTTGGACTAGATTTTTACGAGCGAGCGGAGCGAGCGAGCAACGGTCACAATTTCCAAGCTATACGTATACCTTATATTGCCTTCCATATATTTCGTGTTATTACCTAATTTTGTCAGCCATTTCGGACATCACATTGCACTGTACTATGAGGAAACGGTACTAATTATGAGAAACTATTGGTAAACCGTAAACATTTGTCAGAAGGCAATAGGATAAAGACTTCCGGCTCCTCGGGCTGGAGCGAATATATCAATGTCCGTATGTGCCAAACCGATGGTTTGTGACACACCTTTACGCGTCTCTCGCTCGCGGCGCTCGCTCGAAAACTATAGCCTAACCTAAAACCAATCCATCTTGCGTTCATTATTC
The DNA here is from genome assembly GCF_024516045.1 of Bombus affinis. Lineage (NCBI taxonomy): Eukaryota > Metazoa > Arthropoda > Insecta > Hymenoptera > Apidae > Bombus > Bombus affinis. Next base: position 1,157,201 of record NW_026108825.1, read on the forward strand.
GATATGATGGCGACATATTTCAAATTTGCGAACGTGTCGGATCGGTTGTGAGGTTGGACTAGATTTTTACGAGCGAGCGGAGCGAGCGAGCAACGGTCACAATTTCCAAGCTATACATATACCATATATTGTCTTGCATATATTTCGTGCTTGTACCTAATTTTGTCAGCCATTTCGGACATCACGTTGCACTGTACTATGAGGAAACGGTACTAATTATGTGAAACTATTGGTAAGCCGTAAAGATTTGTCAGAAGGCAATAGGATAAAGACTTCCGGCTCCTCGGGCTGGTGCGAATATATCAATGTCCGTATGTGCCAAACCGATGGTTTGTGACACACCTTTACGCATCTCTCGTTCGCTGCGCTCGCACGAAAGCTATAGCCTAACCTAAAACCAATCCATCTTGCGTTCATTATTCGATATGGTGGCGACATATTTCAAATTTGCGAACGTGTGGGATCGGTTGTGAGGTTGGACTATATTTTTACGAGCGAACGGAGCGAGCGAGCAACGGTCACAATTTCCAAGATATACATATACCATATATTGTCTTCCATATATTTCGTGCTTGTACCTAATTTTGTCAGCCATTTCGGACATCACGTTGCACTGTACTATGAGGAAACGGTACTAATTATGTGAAACTATTGGTAAACCGTAAAGATTTGTCAGAAGGCAATAGGATAAAGACTTCCGGCTCCTCGGGCTGGTGCGAATATATCAATGTCCGTATGTGCCAAACCGATGGTTTGTGACACACCTTTACGCATCTCTCGTTCGCTGCGCTCGCACGAAAGCTATAGCCTAACCTAAAACCAATCCATCTTCCGTTCATTATTCGATATGGTGGCGACATATTTCAAATTTGCGAACGTGTGGGATCGGTTGTGAGGTTGGACTAGATTTTTACGAGCGAGCGGAGCGAGCGAGCAACGGTCACAATTTCCAAGCTATACGTATACCTTATATTGCCTTCCATATATTTCGTGTTATTACCTAATTTTGTCAGCCATTTCGGACATCACATTGCACTGTACTATGAGGAAATAGTACTATTTATGTGAAACTATTCATAAACTGTAAACATGTGTCGGTAGGCAATAGGATAAATACTTCCGGCTCCTCGGGCTGGTGCGAATATTTCAATGTCCGTATGTGCCAAACCTTTGGTTTATGACACACCTTTACGCGTCTCTCGCTCGCGGCGCTCGCTCGAAAACTATAGCCTAACCTAAAACCAATCCATCTTGCGTTCATTATTCGATATGATGGCGACATGTTTCAAATTTGCGAACGTGTCGGATCGGTTGTGGGGTTGGACTAGATTTTTACGAGCGAGCGGAGCGAGCGAGCAACGGTCACAATTTCCAAGCTATACATATACCATATATTGTCTTGCATATATTTCGTGCTTGTACCTAATTTTGTCAGCCATTTCGGACATCACGTTGCACTGTACTATGAGGAAACGGTACTAATTATGTGAAACTATTGGTAAACCGTAAACATTTGTCAGAAGGCAATAGGATAAAGACTTCCGGCTCCTCGGGCTGGAGCGAATATATCAATGTCCGTATGTGCCAAACCGATGGTTTGTGACACACCTTTACGCGTCTCTCGCTCGCGGCGCTCGCTCGAAAATTATAGCCTAACCTAAAACCAATCCATCTTGCGTTCATTATTCGATATGATGGCGACATGTTTCAAATTTGCGAACGTGTCGGATCGGTTGTGGGGTTGGACTAGATTTTTACGAGCGAGCGGAGCGAGCGAGCAACGGTCACAATTTCCAAGCTATACATATACCATATATTGTCTTGCATATATTTCGTGTTATTATCTAATTTTGTCAGCCATTTCGGACATCACATTGCACTGTACTATGAGGAAATAGTACTATTTATGTGAAACTATTCATAAACTGTAAACATGTGTCGGTAGGCAATAGGATAAATACTTCCGGCTCCTCGGGCTGGTGCGAATATTTCAATGTCCGTATGTGCCAAACCTTTGGTTTATGACACACCTTTACGCGTCTCTCGCTCGCGGCGCTCGCTCGAAAACTATAGCCTAACCTAAAACCAATCCATCTTGCGTTCATTATTCGATATGATGGCGACATGTTTCAAATTTGCGAACGTGTCGGATCGGTTGTGGGGTTGGACTAGATTTTTACGAGCGAGCGGAGCGAGCGAGCAACGGTCACAATTTCCAAGCTATACATATACCATATATTGTCTTGCATATATTTCGTGCTTGTACCTAATTTTGTCAGCCATTTCGGACATCACGTTGCACTGTACTATGAGGAAACGGTACTAATTATGTGAAACTATTGGTAAACCGTAAACATTTGTCAGAAGGCAATAGGATAAAGACTTCCGGCTCCTCGGGCTGGAGCGAATATATCAATGTCCGTATGTGCCAAACCGATGGTTTGTGACACACCTTTACGCGTCACTCGCTCGCGGCGCTCGCTCGAAAACTATAGCCTATCCTAAAACCAATCCATCTTGCGTTCATTATTCGATATGATGGCGACATATTTCAAATTTGCGAACGTGTCGGATCGGTTGTGAGGTTGGACTAGATTTTTACGCGCGAGCGGAGCGAGCGAGCAACGGTCACAATTTCCAAGCTATACATATACCATATATTGTCTTGCATATATTTCGTGCTTGTACCTAATTTTGTCAGCCATTTCGGACATCACGTTGCACTGTACTATGAGGAAACGGTACTAATTATGTGAAACTATTGGTAAACCGTAAACATTTGTCTGAAGGCAATAGGATAAAGACTTCCGGCTCCTCGGGCTGGTGCGAATATATCAATGTCCGTATGTGCCAAACCGATGGTTTGTGACACACCTTTACGCATCTCTCGTTCGCTGCGCTCGCACGAAAGCTATAGCCTAACATAAAACCAATCCATCTTCCGTTCATTATTCGATATGGTGGCGACATATTTCAAATTTGCGAACGTGTGGGATCGGTCGTGAGGTTGGACTAGATTTTTAAGAGCGAGCGGAGCGAGCGAGCAACGGTCACAATTTCCAAGCTATACGTATACCTTATATTGCCTTCCATATATTTCGTGTTATTACCTAATTTTGTCAGCCATTTCGGACATCACATTGCACTGTACTATGAGGAAATAGTACTATTTATGTGAAACTATTCATAAACTGTAAACATGTGTCGGTAGGCAATAGGATAAATACATCCGGCTCCTCGGGCTGGTGCGAATATTTCAATGTCCGTATGTGCCAAACCGTTGGTTTATGACACATCTATACGCGTCTCTCGCTCGCTGCGCTCGCTCGAAAACTATAGCCTAACCTAAAACCAATCCATCTTGCGTTCATTATTCGATATGATGGCGACATATTTCAAATTTGCGAACGTGTCGGATCGGTTGTGGGGTTGGACTAGATTTTTACGAGCGAGCGGAGCGAGCGAATAACGGTCACAATTTCCAAGCTATACATATACCATATATTGTCTTGCATATGTTTCGTGCTTGTACCTAATTTTGTCAGCCATTTCGGACATCACGTTGCACTGTACTATGATGAAACGGTACTAATTATGTTAAACTATTGGTAAACCGTAAACATTTGTCAGAAGGCAATAGGATAAAGACTTCCGGCTCCTCGGGCTGGTGCGAATATATCAATGTCCGTATGTGCCAAACCGATGGTTTGTGACACACCTTTACGCGTCTCTCGTTCGCTGCGCCCGCACGAAAGCTATAGCCTAACCTAAAACCAATCAATCTTCCGTTCATTATTCGATATGGTGGCGACATATTTCAAATTTGCGAACGTGTGGGATCGGTTGTGAGGTTGGACTAGATTTTTACGAGCGAGCGGAGCGAGCGAGCAACGGTCACAATTTCCAAGCTATACGTATACCTTATATTGCCTTCCATATATTTCGTGTTATTACCTAATTTTGTCAGCCATTTCGGACATCACATTGCACTGTACTATGAGGAAATAGTACTATTTATGTGAAACTATTCATAAACTGTAAACATGTGTCGGTAGGCAATAGGATAAATACTTCCGGCTCCTCGGGCTGGTGCGAATATTTCAATGTCCGTATGTGCCAAACCTTTGGTTTATGACACACCTTTACGCGTCTCTCGCTCGCGGCGCTCGCTCGAAAACTATAGCCTAACCTAAAACCAATCCATCTTGCGTTCATTATTCGATATGATGGCGACATGTTTCAAATTTGCGAACGTGTCGGATCGGTTGTGGGGTTGGACTAGATTTTTACGAGCGAGCGGAGCGAGCGAGCAACGGTCACAATTTCCAAGCTATACATATACCATATATTGTCTTCCATATATTTCGTGCTTGTACCTAATTTTGTCAGCCATTTCGGACATCACGTTGCACTGTACTATGAGGAAACGGTACTAATTATGTGAAACTATTGGTAAACCGTAAACATTTGTCAGAAGGCAATAGGATAAAGACTTCCGGCTCCTCGGGCTGGAGCGAATATATCAATGTCCGTATGTGCCAAACCGATGGTTTGTGACACACCTTTACGCGTCTCTCGCTCGCGGCGCTCGCTCGAAAACTATAGCCTAATCTAAAACCAATCCATCTTGCGTTCATTATTCGATATGATGGCGACATATTTCAAATTTTCGAACGTGTCGGATCGGTTGTGAGGTTGGACTATATTTTTACGAGCGAACGGAGCGAGCGAGCAACGGTCACAATTTCCAAGCTATACATATACCATATATTGTCTTCCATATATTTCGTGTTATTACCTAATTTTGTCAGCTATTTCGGACATCACATTGCACTGTACTATGAGGAAGTTGTACTATTTATGTGAAACTATTCATAAACTGTAAACATGTGTCGGTAGGCAATAGGATAAATACTTCCGGCTCCTCGGGCTGGTGCGAATATATCTATGTCCGTGGTTGCCAAACCGATGGTTTGTGACACACCTTTACGCGTCTCTCGTTCGCTGCGCTCGCACGAAAGCTATAGCCTAACCTAAAACCAATCCATCTTCCGTTCATTATTCGATATGGTGGCGACATATTTCAAATTTGCGAACGTGTGGGATCGGTTGTGAGGTTGGACTAGATTTTTACGAGCGAGCGGAGCGAGCGAGCAACGGTCACAATTTCCAAGCTATACATATACCTTATATTGCCTTCCATATATTTCGTGTTATTACCTAATTTTGTCAGCCATTTCGGACATCACATTGCACTGTACTATGAGGAAATAGTACTATTTATGTGAAACTATTCATAAACTGTAAACATGTGTCGGTAGGCAAAGGGATAAATACTTCCGGCTCCTCGGGCTGGTGCGAATATTTCAATGTCCGTATGTGCCAAACCGTTGGTTTATGACACACCTTTACGCGTCTCTCGCTCGTGGCGCTCGCTCGAAAACTATAGCCTAACCTAAAACCAATCCATCTTGCGTTCATTATTCGATATAATGGCGACATGTTTCAAATTTGCGAACGTGTCGGATCGGTTGTGGGGTTGGACTAGATTTTTACGAGCGAGCGGAGCGAGCGAGCAACGGTCACAAATTCCAAGCTATACATATACCATATATTGTCTTGCATATATTTCGTGCTTGTACCTAATTTTGTCAGCCATTTCGGACATCACGTTGCACTGTACTATGAGGAAACGGTACTAATTATGTGAAACTATTGGTAAACCGTAAAGATTTGTCAGAAGGCAATAGGATAAAGACTTCCGGCTCCTCGGGCTGGTGCGAATATATCAATGTCCGTATGTGCCAAACCGATGGTTTGTGACACACCTTTACGCGTCTCTCGCTCCCGGCGCTCGCTCGAAAACTATAGCCTAACCTAAAACCAATCCATCTTGCGATCATTATTCGATATGGTGGCGACATATTTCAAATTTGCGAACGTGTGGGATCGGTTGTGAGGTTGGACTATATTTTTACGAGCGAACGGAGCGAGCGAGCAACGGTCACAATTTCCAAGCTATACGTATACCTTATATTGCCTTCCATATATTTCGTGTTATTACCTAATTTTGTCAGCCATTTCGGACATCACGTTGCACTGTACTATGAGGAAACGGTACTAATTATGTGAAACTATTGGTAAACCGTAAAGATTTGTCAGAAGGCAATAGGATAAAGACTTCCGGCTCCTCGGGCTGGTGCGAATATATCAATGTCCGTATGTGCCAAACCGATGGTTTGTGACACACCTTTACGCATCTCTCGTTCGCTGCGCTCGCACGAAAGCTATAGCCTAACCTAAAACCAATCCATCTTCCGTTCATTATTCGATATGGTGGCGACATATTTCAAATTTGCGAACGTGTGGGATCGGTTGTGAGGTTGGACTAGATTTTTACGAGCGAGCGGAGCGAGCGAGCAACGGTCACAATTTCCAAGCTATACGTATACCTTATATTGCCTTCCATATATTTCGTGTTATTACCTAATTTTGTCAGCCATTTCGGACATCACATTGCACTGTACTATGAGGAAACGGTACTAATTATGAGAAACTATTGGTAAACCGTAAACATTTGTCAGAAGGCAATAGGATAAAGACTTCCGGCTCCTCGGGCTGGAGCGAATATATCAATGTCCGTATGTGCCAAACCGATGGTTTGTGACACACCTTTACGCGTCTCTCGCTCGCGGCGCTCGCTCGAAAACTATAGCCTAACCTAAAACCAATCCATCTTGCGTTCATTATTCGATATGATGGCGACATATTTCAAATTTGCGAACGTGTCGGATCGGTTGTGAGGTTGGACTAGATTTTTACGAGCGAGCGGAGCGAGCGAGCAACGGTCACAATTTCCAAGCTATACATATACCATATATTGTCTTGCATATATTTCGTGCTTGTACCTAATTTTGTCAGCCATTTCGGACATCACGTTGCACTGTACTATGAGGAAACGGTACTAATTATGTGAAACTATTGGTAAGCCGTAAAGATTTGTCAGAAGGCAATAGGATAAAGACTTCCGGCTCCTCGGGCTGGTGCGAATATATCAATGTCCGTATGTGCCAAACCGATGGTTTGTGACACACCTTTACGCATCTCTCGTTCGCTGCGCTCGCACGAAAGCTATAGCCTAACCTAAAACCAATCCATCTTGCGTTCATTATTCGATATGGTGGCGACATATTTCAAATTTGCGAACGTGTGGGATCGGTTGTGAGGTTGGACTATATTTTTACGAGCGAACGGAGCGAGCGAGCAACGGTCACAATTTCCAAGATATACATATACCATATATTGTCTTCCATATATTTCGTGCTTGTACCTAATTTTGTCAGCCATTTCGGACATCACGTTGCACTGTACTATGAGGAAACGGTACTAATTATGTGAAACTATTGGTAAACCGTAAAGATTTGTCAGAAGGCAATAGGATAAAGACTTCCGGCTCCTCGGGCTGGTGCGAATATATCAATGTCCGTATGTGCCAAACCGATGGTTTGTGACACACCTTTACGCATCTCTCGTTCGCTGCGCTCGCACGAAAGCTATAGCCTAACCTAAAACCAATCCATCTTCCGTTCATTATTCGATATGGTGGCGACATATTTCAAATTTGCGAACGTGTGGGATCGGTTGTGAGGTTGGACTAGATTTTTACGAGCGAGCGGAGCGAGCGAGCAACGGTCACAATTTCCAAGCTATACGTATACCTTATATTGCCTTCCATATATTTCGTGTTATTACCTAATTTTGTCAGCCATTTCGGACATCACATTGCACTGTACTATGAGGAAATAGTACTATTTATGTGAAACTATTCATAAACTGTAAACATGTGTCGGTAGGCAATAGGATAAATACTTCCGGCTCCTCGGGCTGGTGCGAATATTTCAATGTCCGTATGTGCCAAACCTTTGGTTTATGACACACCTTTACGCGTCTCTCGCTCGCGGCGCTCGCTCGAAAACTATAGCCTAACCTAAAACCAATCCATCTTGCGTTCATTATTCGATATGATGGCGACATGTTTCAAATTTGCGAACGTGTCGGATCGGTTGTGGGGTTGGACTAGATTTTTACGAGCGAGCGGAGCGAGCGAGCAACGGTCACAATTTCCAAGCTATACATATACCATATATTGTCTTGCATATATTTCGTGCTTGTACCTAATTTTGTCAGCCATTTCGGACATCACGTTGCACTGTACTATGAGGAAACGGTACTAATTATGTGAAACTATTGGTAAACCGTAAACATTTGTCAGAAGGCAATAGGATAAAGACTTCCGGCTCCTCGGGCTGGAGCGAATATATCAATGTCCGTATGTGCCAAACCGATGGTTTGTGACACACCTTTACGCGTCTCTCGCTCGCGGCGCTCGCTCGAAAATTATAGCCTAACCTAAAACCAATCCATCTTGCGTTCATTATTCGATATGATGGCGACATGTTTCAAATTTGCGAACGTGTCGGATCGGTTGTGGGGTTGGACTAGATTTTTACGAGCGAGCGGAGCGAGCGAGCAACGGTCACAATTTCCAAGCTATACATATACCATATATTGTCTTGCATATATTTCGTGTTATTATCTAATTTTGTCAGCCATTTCGGACATCACATTGCACTGTACTATGAGGAAATAGTACTATTTATGTGAAACTATTCATAAACTGTAAACATGTGTCGGTAGGCAATAGGATAAATACTTCCGGCTCCTCGGGCTGGTGCGAATATTTCAATGTCCGTATGTGCCAAACCTTTGGTTTATGACACACCTTTACGCGTCTCTCGCTCGCGGCGCTCGCTCGAAAACTATAGCCTAACCTAAAACCAATCCATCTTGCGTTCATTATTCGATATGATGGCGACATGTTTCAAATTTGCGAACGTGTCGGATCGGTTGTGGGGTTGGACTAGATTTTTACGAGCGAGCGGAGCGAGCGAGCAACGGTCACAATTTCCAAGCTATACATATACCATATATTGTCTTGCATATATTTCGTGCTTGTACCTAATTTTGTCAGCCATTTCGGACATCACGTTGCACTGTACTATGAGGAAACGGTACTAATTATGTGAAACTATTGGTAAACCGTAAACATTTGTCAGAAGGCAATAGGATAAAGACTTCCGGCTCCTCGGGCTGGAGCGAATATATCAATGTCCGTATGTGCCAAACCGATGGTTTGTGACACACCTTTACGCGTCACTCGCTCGCGGCGCTCGCTCGAAAACTATAGCCTATCCTAAAACCAATCCATCTTGCGTTCATTATTCGATATGATGGCGACATATTTCAAATTTGCGAACGTGTCGGATCGGTTGTGAGGTTGGACTAGATTTTTACGCGCGAGCGGAGCGAGCGAGCAACGGTCACAATTTCCAAGCTATACATATACCATATATTGTCTTGCATATATTTCGTGCTTGTACCTAATTTTGTCAGCCATTTCGGACATCACGTTGCACTGTACTATGAGGAAACGGTACTAATTATGTGAAACTATTGGTAAACCGTAAACATTTGTCTGAAGGCAATAGGATAAAGACTTCCGGCTCCTCGGGCTGGTGCGAATATATCAATGTCCGTATGTGCCAAACCGATGGTTTGTGACACACCTTTACGCATCTCTCGTTCGCTGCGCTCGCACGAAAGCTATAGCCTAACATAAAACCAATCCATCTTCCGTTCATTATTCGATATGGTGGCGACATATTTCAAATTTGCGAACGTGTGGGATCGGTCGTGAGGTTGGACTAGATTTTTAAGAGCGAGCGGAGCGAGCGAGCAACGGTCACAATTTCCAAGCTATACGTATACCTTATATTGCCTTCCATATATTTCGTGTTATTACCTAATTTTGTCAGCCATTTCGGACATCACATTGCACTGTACTATGAGGAAATAGTACTATTTATGTGAAACTATTCATAAACTGTAAACATGTGTCGGTAGGCAATAGGATAAATACATCCGGCTCCTCGGGCTGGTGCGAATATTTCAATGTCCGTATGTGCCAAACCGTTGGTTTATGACACATCTATACGCGTCTCTCGCTCGCTGCGCTCGCTCGAAAACTATAGCCTAACCTAAAACCAATCCATCTTGCGTTCATTATTCGATATGATGGCGACATATTTCAAATTTGCGAACGTGTCGGATCGGTTGTGGGGTTGGACTAGATTTTTACGAGCGAGCGGAGCGAGCGAATAACGGTCACAATTTCCAAGCTATACATATACCATATATTGTCTTGCATATGTTTCGTGCTTGTACCTAATTTTGTCAGCCATTTCGGACATCACGTTGCACTGTACTATGATGAAACGGTACTAATTATGTTAAACTATTGGTAAACCGTAAACATTTGTCAGAAGGCAATAGGATAAAGACTTCCGGCTCCTCGGGCTGGTGCGAATATATCAATGTCCGTATGTGCCAAACCGATGGTTTGTGACACACCTTTACGCGTCTCTCGTTCGCTGCGCCCGCACGAAAGCTATAGCCTAACCTAAAACCAATCAATCTTCCGTTCATTATTCGATATGGTGGCGACATATTTCAAATTTGCGAACGTGTGGGATCGGTTGTGAGGTTGGACTAGATTTTTACGAGCGAACGGAGCGAGCGAGCAACGGTCACAATTTCCAAGCTATACATATACCTTATATTGCCTTCCATATATTTCGTGTTATTACCTAATTTTGTCAGCCATTTCGGACATCACATTGCACTGTACTATGAGGAAATTGTACTATTTATGTGAAACTATTCATAAACTGTAAACATGTGTCGGTAGGCAATAGGATAAATACTTCCGGCTCCTCGGGCTGGTGCGAATATTTCAATGTCCGTATGTGCCAAACCGTTGGTTTATGACACACCATTACGCGTCTCTCGCTCGCGGCGCTCGCTCGAAAACTATAGCCTAACCTAAAACCAATCCATCTTGCGTTCATTATTCGATATGATGGCGACATATTTCAAATGTGCGAACGTGTCGGATCGGTTGTGGGGTTGGACTAGATTTTTACGAGCGAGCGGAGCGAGCGAGCAACGGTCACAATTTCCAAGCTATACATATACCATATATTGTCTTGCATATATTTCGTGCTTGTACCTAATTTTGTCAGCCATTTCGGACATCATGTTGCACTGTACTATGAGGAAACGGTACTAATTATGTGAAACTATTGGTATACCGTAAACATTTGTCAGAAGGTAATAGGATAAAGACTTCCGGCTCCTCGGGCTGGTGCGAATATATCAATGTCCGTATGTGCCAAACCGATGGTTTGTGACACACCTTTACGCGTCTCTCGTTCGCTGCGCTCGCACGAAAGCTATAGCCTAACCTAAAACCAATCCATCTTCCGTTCATTATTCGATATGGTGGCGACATATTTCAAATTTGCGAACGTGTGGGATCGGTTGTGAGGTTGGACTAGATTTTTACGAGCGAGCGGAGCGAGCGAGCAACGGTCACAATTTCCAAGCTATACATATACCTTATATTGCCTTCCATATATTTCGTGTTATTACCTAATTTTGTCAGCCATTTCGGACATCACATTGCACTGTACTATGAGGAAACGGTACTAATTATGTGAAACTATTGGTAAACCGTAAACATTTGTCAGAAGGCAATAGGATAAAGACTTCCGGCTCCTCGGGCTGGTGCGAATATATCAATGTCCGTATGTGCCAAACCGATGGTTTGTGACACACCTTTACGCGTCTCTCGTTCGCTGCGCTCGCACGAAAGCTATAGCCTAACCTAAAACCAATCCATCTTCCGTTCATTATCCGATATGGTGGCGACATATTTGAAATTTGCGAACGTGTGGGATCGGTTGTGAGGTTGGACTAGATTTTTACGAGCGAGCGGAGCGAGCGAGCAACGGTCACAATTTCCAAGCTATACATATACCATATATTGTCTTGCATATATTTCGTGCTTGTACCTAATTTTGTCAGCCATTTCGGACATCACGTTGCACTGTACTATGAGGAAACGGTACTAATTATGTGAAACTATTGGTAAACCGTAAACATTTGTCAGAAGGCAATAGGATGAAGACTTCCGGCGCCTCGGGCTGGTGCGAATATTTCAATGTCCGTATGTGCCAAACCGTTGGTTTATGACACACCTTTACGCGTCTCTCGCTCGCGGCGCTCGCTCGAAAACTATAGCGTAACCTAAAACCAATCCATCTTGCGTTCATTATTCGATATGATGGCGACATCTTTCAAATTTGCGAATGTGTCGGATCGGTTGTGAGGTTGGACTAGATTTTTACGAGCGGACGGAGCGAGCGAGCAACGGTCAGAATTTCCAAGCTATACATATACCATATATTGTCTTGCATATATTTCGTGCTTGTACCTAATTTTGTCAGCCATTTCGGACATCACGTTGCACTGTACTATGAGGAAACGGTACTAATTATGTGAAACTATTGGTAAACCGTAAACATTTGTCGGAAGGCAATAGGATAAAGACTTCCGGCTCCACGGGCTGGTGCGAATATATCAATGTCCGTATGTGCCAAACCGATGGTTTGTGACACACCTTTACGCGTCTCTCGTTCGCTGCGCTCGCACGAAAGCTATAGCCTAACCTAAAACCAATCCATCTTCCGTTCATTATTCGATATGGTGGCGACATATTTCAAATTTGCGAACGTGTGGGATCGGTTGTGAGGTTGGACTAGATTTTTACGAGCGAGCGGAGCGAGCGAGCAACGGTCACAATTTCCAAACTATACATATACCTTATATTGCCTTCCATATATTTCGTGTTATTACCTAACTTTGTCAGCCATTTCGGACATCACATTGCACTGTACTATGAGGAAATAGTACTATTTATGTGAAACTATTCATAAACTGTAAACATGTGTCGGTAGGCAATAGGATAAATACTTCCGGCTCCTCGGGCTGGTGCGAATATTTCAATGTCCGTATGTTCCAAACCGTTGGTTTATGACACACCTATACGCGTCTCTCGCTCGCGGCGCGCGGTCGAAAACTATAGCCTAACCTAAAACCAATCCATCTTGCGTTCATTATTCGATATGATGGCGACATGTTTCAAATTTGCGAACGTGTCGGATCGGTTGTGGGGTTGGACTAGATTTTTACGAGCGAGCGGAGCGAGCGAGCAACGGTCACATTTTCCAAGCTATACATATACCATATATTGTCTTGCATATATTTCGTGCTTGTACCTAATTTTGTCAGCCATTTCGGACATCACGTTGCACTGTACTATGAGGAAACGGTACTAATTATGTGAAACTATTGGTAAACCGTAAACATTTGTCAGAAGGCAATAGGTTAAAGACTTCCGGCTCCTCGGGCTGGTGCGAATATATCAATGTCCGTATGTGCCAAACCGATGGTTTGTGACACACCTTTACGCGTCTCTCGTTCGCTGCGCTCGCACGAAAGCTATAGCCTAACCTAAAACCAATCCATCTTCCGTTCATTATTCGATATGGTTGCGACATATTTCAAATTTGCGAACGTGTGGGATCGGTTGTGAGGTTGGACTAGATTTTTACGAGCGAGCGGAGCGAGCGAGCAACGGTCACAGTTTCCAAGCTGTACATATACCTTATATTGCCTTCCATATATTTCGTGTTATTACCTAATTTTGTCAGCCATTTCGGACATCACATTGCACTGTACTATGAGGAAATAGTACTATTTATGTGAAACTATTCATAAACTGTAAACATATGTCGGTAGGCAATAGGATAAATACTTCCGGCTCCTCGGGCTGGTGCGAATATTTCAATGTCCGTATGTGCCAAACCGATGGTTTGTGACACACCTTTACGCGTCTCTCGTTCGCTGCGCTCGCACGAAAGCTATAGCCTAACCTAAAACCAATCCATCTTCCGTTCATTATTCGATATGGTGGCGACATATTTCAAATTTGCGAACGTGTGGGATCGGTTGTGAGGTTGGACTAGATTTTTACGAGCGAGCGGAGCGAGCGAGCAACGGTCACAATTTCCAAGCTATACATATACCTTATATTGCCTTCCATATATTTCGTGTTATTACCTAATTTTGTCAGCCACTTCGGACATCACATTGCACTGTACAATGAGGAAATAGTACTATTTATGTGAAACTATTCATAAACTGTAAACATTTGTCAGAAGACAATAGGATAAAGACTTCCGGCTCCTCGGGCTTGTGCGAATATTTCAATGTCCGTATGTGCCAAACCGTTGGTTTGTGACACACCTTTACGCGTCTATCGTTCGCTGCGCTCGCACGAGAGCTATAGCCTAACCTAAAACCAATCCATCTTCCGTTCATTATTCGATATGGTGGCGACATATTTCAAATTTGCGAACGTGTGGGATCGGTTGTGAGGTTGGACAAGATTTTTACGAGCGAGCGGAGCGAGCGAGCAACGGTCACAATTTCCAAGCTGTACATATACCTTATATTCCCTTCCATATATATCGTGTTATTACCTAATTTTGTCAGCCATTTCGGACATCACATTGCACTGTACTATGAGGAAGGAGTACTATTTATGTGAAACTATTCATAAACTGTAAACATGTGTCGGTAGGCAATAGGACAAAGACTTCCGGCTCCTCGGGCTGGTGCGAATATATCAATGTCCGTATGTGCCAAACCGTTGGTTTATGACACACCTTTACGCGTCTCTCGCTCGCGGCGCACGCTCGAAAGCTATAGCCTAACCTAAAACCAATCCATCTTCCGTTCATTATTCGATATGGTTGCGACATATTTCAAATTTGCGAACGTGTGGGATCGGTTGTGAGGTTGGACTAGATTTTTACGAGCGAGCGGAGCGAGCGAGCAACGGTCACAGTTTCCAAGCTGTACATATACCTTATATTGCCTTCCATATATTTCGTGTTATTACCTAATTTTGTCAGCCATTTCGGACATCACATTGCACTGTACTATGAGGAAATAGTACTATTTATGTGAAACTATTCATAAACTGTAAACATATGTCGGTAGGCAATAGGATAAATACTTCCGGCTCCTCGGGCTGGTGCGAATATTTCAATGTCCGTATGTGCCAAACCGATGGTTTGTGACACACCTTTACGCGTCTCTCGTTCGCTGCGCTCGCACGAAAGCTATAGCCTAACCTAAAACCAATCCATCTTCCGTTCATTATTCGATATGGTGGCGACATATTTCAAATTTGCGAACGTGTGGGATCGGTTGTGAGGTTGGACTAGATTTTTACGAGCGAGCGGAGCGAGCGAGCAACGGTCACAATTTCCAAGCTATACATATACCTTATATTGCCTTCCATATATTTCGTGTTATTACCTAATTTTGTCAGCCACTTCGGACATCACATTGCACTGTACAATGAGGAAATAGTACTATTTATGTGAAACTATTCATAAACTGTAAACATTTGTCAGAAGACAATAGGATAAAGACTTCCGGCTCCTCGGGCTTGTGCGAATATTTCAATGTCCGTATGTGCCAAACCGTTGGTTTGTGACACACCTTTACGCGTCTATCGTTCGCTGCGCTCGCACGAGAGCTATAGCCTAACCTAAAACCAATCCATCTTCCGTTCATTATTCGATATGGTGGCGACATATTTCAAATTTGCGAACGTGTGGGATCGGTTGTGAGGTTGGACAAGATTTTTACGAGCGAGCGGAGCGAGCGAGCAACGGTCACAATTTCCAAGCTGTACATATACCTTATATTCCCTTCCATATATATCGTGTTATTACCTAATTTTGTCAGCCATTTCGGACATCACATTGCACTGTACTATGAGGAAGGAGTACTATTTATGTGAAACTATTCATAAACTGTAAACATGTGTCGGTAGGCAATAGGACAAATACTTCCGGCTCCTCGGGCTAATGCGAATATTTCAATGTCCGTATGTGCCAAACCGTTGGTTTATGACACACCTTTACGCGTCTCTCGCTCGCGGCGCACGCTCGAAAACTATAGCCTAACCTAAAACCAATCCATCTTCCGTTCATTATTCGATATGGTGGCGACATATTTCAAATTTGCGAACGTGTGGGATCGGTTGTGAGGTTGGACTAGATTTTTACGAGCGAGCGGAGCGAGCGAGCAACGGTCACAATTTCCAAGCTGTACATATACCTTATATTGCCTTCCATATATTTCGTGTTATTACCTAATTTTGTCAGCCACTTCGGACATCACATTGCACTGTACTATGAGGAAATAGTACTATTTATGTGAAACTATTCATAAACTGTAAACATTTGTCAGAAGACAATAGGATAAATACTTCCGGCTCCTCGGGCTTGTGCGAATATTTCAATGTCCGTATGTGCCAAACCGTTGGTTTGTGACACACCTTTACGCGTCTATCGTTCGCTGCGCTCGCACGAAAGCTATAGCCTAACCTAAAACCAATCCATTTTCCGTTCATTATTCGATATGGTGGCGACATATTTCAAGTTTGCGAACGTGTGGGATCGGTTGTGAGGTTGGACAAGATTTTTACGAGCGAGCGGAGCGAGCGAGCAACGGTCACAATTTCCAAGCTATACATATACCTTATATTCCCTTCCATATATATCGTGTTATTACCTAATTTTGTCAGCCATTTCGGACATCACATTGCACTGTACTATGAGGAAGGAGTACTATTTATATGAAACTATTCATAAACTGTAAACATGTGTCGGTAGGCAATAGGATAAATACTTCCGGCTCCTCGGGCTAATGCGAATATTTCAATGTCCGTACGTGCCAAACCGTTGGTTTATGACACACCTTTACGCGTCTCTCGCTCGCGGCGCACGCACGAAAACTATAGCCTAACCTAAAACCAATCCATCTTCCGTTCATTATTCGATATGTTGGCGACATATTTCAAATTTGCGAACGTGTGGGATCGGTTGTGAGGTTGGACTAGATTTTTTCGAGCGAGCGGAGCGAGCGAGCAACGGTCACAATTTCCAAGCTATACATATACCTTATATTGCCTTCCATATATTTCGTGTTATTACCTAATTTTGTCAGCCATTTCGGACATCACATTGCACTGTACTATGAGGAAATAGAACTATTTATGTGAAACTATTCATAAACTGTAAACATGTGTCGGTAGGCAATAGGATAAATACTTTCGGCTCCTCGGGCTGGTGCGAATATTTCAATGTCCGTATGTGCCAAACAGTTGGTTTATGACACACCTATACGCGTCTCTCGCTCGCGGCGCTCGCTCGAAAACTATAGCCTAACCTAAAACCAATCCATCTTGCGTTCATTATTCGATATGATGGCGACATGTTTCAAATTTGCGAACGTGTCGGATCGGTTGTGGGGTTGGACTAGATTTTTACGAGCGAGCGGAGAGAGCGAGCAACGGTCACAATTTCCAAGCTATACATATACCATATATTGTCTTGCATATATTTCGTGCTTGTACCTAATTTTGTCAGCCATTTCGGACATCACGTTGCACTGTACTATGAGGAAATAGTACTATTTATGTGAAACTATTCATAAACTGTAAACATTTGTCAGAAGACAATAGGATAAAGACTTCCGGCTCCTCGGGCTTGTGCGAATATTTCAATGTCCGTATGTGCCAAACGGTTGGTTTGTGACACACCTTTACGCGTCTATCGTTCGCTGCGCTCGCACGAAAGCTATAGCCTAACCTAAAACCAATCCATCTTCCGTTCATTATTCGATATGGTGGCGACATATTTCAAATTTGCGAACGTGTGGGATCGGTTGTGAGGTTGGACAAGATTTTTACGAGCGAGCGGAGCGAGCGAGCAACGGTCACAATTTCCAAGCTATACATATACCTTATATTCCCTTCCATATATATCGTGTTATTACCTAATTTTGTCAGCCATTTCGGACATCACATTGCACTGTACTATGAGGAAGGAGTACTATTTATGTGAAACTATTCATAAACTGTAAACATGTGTCGGTAGGCAATAGGATAAATACTTCCGGCTCCTCGGGCTAATGCGAATATTTCAATGTCCGTATGTGCAAAACCGTTGGTTTATGACACACCTTTACGCGTCTCTCGCTCGCGGCGCACGCTCGAAAGCTATAGCCTAACCTAAAACCAATCCATCTTCCGTTCATTATTCGATATGGTGGCGACATATTTCAAATTTGCGAACGTGTGGGATCGGTTGTGAGGTTGGACTAGATTTTTACGAGCGAGCGGAGCGAGCGAGCAACGGTCACAATTTCCAAGCTATACATATACCTTATATTGCCTTCCATATATTTCGTGTTATTACCTAATTTTGTCAGCCACTTCGGACATCACATTGCACTGTACTATGAGGAAATAGTACTATTTATGTGAAACTATTCATAAACTGTAAACATTTGTCAGAAGACAATAGGATAAATACTTCCGGCTCCTCGGGCTTGTGCGAATATTTCAATGTCCGTATGTGCCAAACCGTTGGTTTGTGACACACCTTTACGCGTCTATCGTTCGCTGCGCTCGCACGAGAGCTATAGCCTAACCTAAAACCAATCCATCTTCCGTTCATTATTCGATATGGTGGCGACATATTTCAAATTTGCGAACGTGTGGGATCGGTTGTGAGGTTGGACAAGATTTTTACGAGCGAGCGGAGCGAGCGAGCAACGGTCACAATTTCCAAGCTGTACATATACCTTATATTCCCTTCCATATATATCGTGTTATTACCTAATTTTGTCAGCCATTTCGGACATCACATTGCACTGTACTATGAGGAAGGAGTACTATTTATGTGAAACTATTCATAAACTGTAAACATGTGTCGGTAGGCAATAGGACAAAGACTTCCGGCTCCTCGGACTGGTGCGAATATATCAATGTCCGTATGTGCCAAACCGTTGGTTTATGACACACCTTTACGCGTCTCTCGCTCGCGGCGCACGCTCGAAAGCTATAGCCTAACCTAAAACCAATCCATCTTCCGTTCATTATTCGATATGGTTGCGACATATTTCAAATTTGCGAACGTGTGGGATCGGTTGTGAGGTTGGACTAGATTTTTACGAGCGAGCGGAGCGAGCGAGCAACGGTCACAGTTTCCAAGCTGTACATATACCTTATATTGCCTTCCATATATTTCGTGTTATTACCTAATTTTGTCAGCCATTTCGGACATCACATTGCACTGTACTATGAGGAAATAGTACTATTTATGTGAAACTATTCATAAACTGTAAACATATGTCGGTAGGCAATAGGATAAATACTTCCGGCTCCTCGGGCTGGTGCGAATATTTCAATGTCCGTATGTGCCAAACCGATGGTTTGTGACACACCTTTACGCGTCTCTCGTTCGCTGCGCTCGCACGAAAGCTATAGCCTAACCTAAAACCAATCCATCTTCCGTTCATTATTCGATATGGTGGCGACATATTTCAAATTTGCGAACGTGTGGGATCGGTTGTGAGGTTGGACTAGATTTTTACGAGCGAGCGGAGCGAGCGAGCAACGGTCACAATTTCCAAGCTATACATATACCTTATATTGCCTTCCATATATTTCGTGTTATTACCTAATTTTGTCAGCCACTTCGGACATCACATTGCACTGTACAATGAGGAAATAGTACTATTTATGTGAAACTATTCATAAACTGTAAACATTTGTCAGAAGACAATAGGATAAAGACTTCCGGCTCCTCGGGCTTGTGCGAATATTTCAATGTCCGTATGTGCCAAACCGTTGGTTTGTGACACACCTTTACGCGTCTATCGTTCGCTGCGCTCGCACGAGAGCTATAGCCTAACCTAAAACCAATCCATCTTCCGTTCATTATTCGATATGGTGGCGACATATTTCAAATTTGCGAACGTGTGGGATCGGTTGTGAGGTTGGACAAGATTTTTACGAGCGAGCGGAGCGAGCGAGCAACGGTCACAATTTCCAAGCTGTACATATACCTTATATTCCCTTCCATATATATCGTGTTATTACCTAATTTTGTCAGCCATTTCGGACATCACATTGCACTGTACTATGAGGAAGGAGTACTATTTATGTGAAACTATTCATAAACTGTAAACATGTGTCGGTAGGCAATAGGATAAATACTTCCGGCTCCTCGGGCTAATGCGAATATTTCAATGTCCGTACGTGCCAAACCGTTGGTTTATGACACACCTTTACGCGTCTCTCGCTCGCGGCGCACGCACGAAAACTATAGCCTAACCTAAAACCAATCCATCTTCCGTTCATTATTCGATATGTTGGCGACATATTTCAAATTTGCGAACGTGTGGGATCGGTTGTGAGGTTGGACTAGATTTTTTCGAGCGAGCGGAGCGAGCGAGCAACGGTCACAATTTCCAAGCTATACATATACCTTATATTGCCTTCCATATATTTCGTGTTATTACCTAATTTTGTCAGCCATTTCGGACATCACATTGCACTGTACTATGAGGAAATAGAACTATTTATGTGAAACTATTCATAAACTGTAAACATGTGTCGGTAGGCAATAGGATAAATACTTTCGGCTCCTCGGGCTGGTGCGAATATTTCAATGTCCGTATGTGCCAAACAGTTGGTTTATGACACACCTATACGCGTCTCTCGCTCGCGGCGCTCGCTCGAAAACTATAGCCTAACCTAAAACCAATCCATCTTGCGTTCATTATTCGATATGATGGCGACATGTTTCAAATTTGCGAACGTGTCGGATCGGTTGTGGGGTTGGACTAGATTTTTACGAGCGAGCGGAGAGAGCGAGCAACGGTCACAATTTCCAAGCTATACATATACCATATATTGTCTTGCATATATTTCGTGCTTGTACCTAATTTTGTCAGCCATTTCGGACATCACGTTGCACTGTACTATGAGGAAATAGTACTATTTATGTGAAACTATTCATAAACTGTAAACATTTGTCAGAAGACAATAGGATAAAGACTTCCGGCTCCTCGGGCTTGTGCGAATATTTCAATGTCCGTATGTGCCAAACGGTTGGTTTGTGACACACCTTTACGCGTCTATCGTTCGCTGCGCTCGCACGAAAGCTATAGCCTAACCTAAAACCAATCCATCTTCCGTTCATTATTCGATATGGTGGCGACATATTTCAAATTTGCGAACGTGTGGGATCGGTTGTGAGGATGGACAAGATTTTTACGAGCGAGCGGAGCGAGCGAGCAACGGTCACAATTTCCAAGCTATACATATACCTTATATTCCCTTCCATATATATCGTGTTATTACCTAATTTTGTCAGCCATTTCGGACATCACATTGCACTGTACTATGAGGAAGGAGTACTATTTATGTGAAACTATTCATAAACTGTAAACATGTGTCGGTAGGCAATAGGATAAATACTTCCGGCTCCTCGGGCTAATGCGAATATTTCAATGTCCGTATGTGCAAAACCGTTGGTTTATGACACACCTTTACGCGTCTCTCGCTCGCGGCGCACGCTCGAAAGCTATAGCCTAACCTAAAACCAATCCATCTTCCGTTCATTATTCGATATGGTGGCGACATATTTCAAATTTGCGAACGTGTGGGATCGGTTGTGAGGTTGGACTAGATTTTTACGAGCGAGCGGAGCGAGCGAGCAACGGTCACAATTTCCAAGCTATACATATACCTTATATTGCCTTCCATATATTTCGTGTTATTACCTAATTTTGTCAGCCACTTCGGACATCACATTGCACTGTACTATGAGGAAATAGTACTATTTATGTGAAACTATTCATAAACTGTAAACATTTGTCAGAAGACAATAGGATAAATACTTCCGGCTCCTCGGGCTTGTGCGAATATTTCAATGTCCGTATGTGCCAAACCGTTGGTTTGTGACACACCTTTACGCGTCTATCGTTCGCTGCGCTCGCACGAAAGCTATAGCCTAACCTAAAACCAATCCATCTTCCGTTCATTATTCGATATGGTGGCGACATATTTCAAGTTTGCGAACGTGTGGGATCGGTTGTGAGGTTGGACAAGATTTTTACGAGCGAGCGGAGCGAGCGAGCAACGGTCACAATTTCCAAGCTATACATATACCTTATATTCCCTTCCATATATATCGTGTTATTACCTAATTTTGTCAGCCATTTCGGACATCACATTGCACTGTACTATGAGGAAGGAGTACTATTTATGTGAAACTATTCATAAACTGTAAACATGTGTCGGTAGGCAATAGGATAAATACTTCCGGCTCCTCGGGCTAATGCGAATATTTCAATGTCCGTATGTGCCAAACCGTTGGTTTATGACACACCTTAACGCGTCTCTCGCTCGAGGCGCACGCTCGAAAACTATAGCCTAACCTAAAACCAATCCATCTTCCGTTCATTATTCGATATGGTGGCGACATATTTCAAATTTGCGAACGTGTGGGATCGGTTGTGAGGTTGGACTAGATTTTTTCGAGCGAGCGGAGCGAGCGAGCAACGGTCACAATTTCCAAGCTATACATATACCTTATATTGCCTTCCATATATTTCGTGTTATTACCTAATTTTGTCAGCCATTTCGGACATCACGTTGCACTGTACTATGAGGAAACGGTACTAATTATGTGAAACTATTGGTAAACCGTAAACATTTGTCAGAAGGCAATAGGTTAAAGACTTCCGGCTCCTCGGGCTGGTGCGAATATATCAATGTCCGTATGTGCCAAACCGATGGTTTGTGACACACTTTTACGCGTCTCTCGTTCGCTGCGCTCGCACGAAAGCTATAGCCTAACCTAAAACCAATCCATCTTCCGTTCATTATTCGATATGGTGGCGACATATTTCAAGTTTGCGAACGTGTGGGATCGGTTGTGAGGTTGGACAAGATTTTTACGAGCGAGCGGAGCGAGCGAGCAACGGTCACAATTTCCAAGCTATACATATACCTTATATTCCCTTCCATATATATCGTGTTATTACCTAATTTTGTCAGCCACTTCGGACATCACATTGCACTGTACTATGAGGAAATAGTACTATTTATGTGAAACTATTCATAAACTGTAAACATTTGTCAGAAGACAATAGGATAAATACTTCCGGCTCCTCGGGCTTGTGCGAATATTTCAATGTCCGTATGTGCCAAACCGTTGGTTTGTGACACACCTTTACGCGTCTATCGTTCGCTGCGCTCGCACGAAAGCTATAGCCTAACCTAAAACCAATCCATCTTCCGTTCATTATTCGATATGGTGGCGACATATTTCAAGTTTGCGAACGTGTGGGATCGGTTGTGAGGTTGGACAAGATTTTTACGAGCGAGCGGAGCGAGCGAGCAACGGTCACAATTTCCAAGCTATACATATACCTTATATTCCCTTCCATATATATCGTGTTATTACCTAATTTTGTCAGCCATTTCGGACATCACATTGCACTGTACTATGAGGAAGGAGTACTATTTATGTGAAACTATTCATAAACTGTAAACATGTGTCGGTAGGCAATAGGATAAATACTTCCGGCTCCTCGGGCTAATGCGAATATTTCAATGTCCGTATGTGCCAAACCGTTGGTTTATGACACACCTTAACGCGTCTCTCGCTCGAGGCGCACGCTCGAAAACTATAGCCTAACCTAAAACCAATCCATCTTCCGTTCATTATTCGATATGGTGGCGACATATTTCAAATTTGCGAACGTGTGGGATCGGTTGTGAGGTTGGACTAGATTTTTTCGAGCGAGCGGAGCGAGCGAGCAACGGTCACAATTTCCAAGCTATACATATACCTTATATTGCCTTCCATATATTTCGTGTTATTACCTAATTTTGTCAGCCATTTCGGACATCACGTTGCACTGTACTATGAGGAAACGGTACTAATTATGTGAAACTATTGGTAAACCGTAAACATTTGTCAGAAGGCAATAGGTTAAAGACTTCCGGCTCCTCGGGCTGGTGCGAATATATCAATGTCCGTATGTGCCAAACCGATGGTTTGTGACACACTTTTACGCGTCTCTCGTTCGCTGCGCTCGCACGAAAGCTATAGCCTAACCTAAAACCAATCCATCTTCCGTTCATTATTCGATATGGTGGCGACATATTTCAAGTTTGCGAACGTGTGGGATCGGTTGTGAGGTTGGACAAGATTTTTACGAGCGAGCGGAGCGAGCGAGCAACGGTCACAATTTCCAAGCTATACATATACCTTATATTCCCTTCCATATATATCGTGTTATTACCTAATTTTGTCAGCCATTTCGGACATCACATTGCACTGTACTATGAGGAAGGAGTACTATTTATGTGAAACTATTCATAAACTGTAAACATGTGTCGGTAGGCAGTAGGATAAATACTTCCGGCTCCTCGGGCTAATGCGAATATTTCAATGTCCGTATGTGCCAAACCGTTGGTTTATGACACACCTTTACGCGTCTCTCGCTCGCGGCGCACGCTCGAAAACTATAGCCTAACCTAAAACCAATCCATCTTCCGTTCATTATTCGATATGGTGGCGACATATTTCAAATTTGCGAACGTGTGGGATCGGTTGTGAGGTTGGACTAGATTTTTTCGAGCGAGCGGAGAGAGCGAGCAACGGTCACAATTTCCAAGCTATACATATACCTTATATTGCCTTCCATATATTTCGTGTTATTACCTAATTTTGTCAGCCATTTCGGACATCACGTTGCACTGTACTATGAGGAAACGGTACTAATTATGTGAAACTATTGGTAAACCGTAAACATTTGTCAGAAGGCAATAGGTTAAAGACTTCCGGCTCCTCGGGCTGGTGCGAATATATCAATGTCCGTATGTGCCAAACCGATGGTTTGTGACACACCTTTACGCGTCTCTCGTTCGCTGCGCTCGCACGAAAGCTATAGCCTAACCTAAAACCAATCCATCTTCCGTTCATTATTCGATATGGTGGCGACATATTTCAAATTTGGGAACGTGTGGGATCGGTTGTGAGGTTGGACTAGATTTTTACGAGCGAGCGGAGCGAGCGAGCAACGGTCACAATTTCCAAGCTATACATATACCTTATATTGCCTTCCATATATTTCGTGTTATTACCTAATTTTGTCAGCCATTTCGGACATCACATTGCACTGTACTATGAGGAAATAGTACTATTTATGTGAAACTATTCATAAACTGTAAACATGTGTCGGTAGGCAATAGGATAAATACTTCCGGCTCCTCGGGCTGGTGCGAATATTTCAATGTCCGTATGTGCCAAACCGTTGGTTTATGACACACCTATACGCGTCTCTCGCTCGCGGCGCTCGCTCGAAAACTATAGCCTAACCTAAAACCAATCCATCTTGCGTTCATTATTCGATATGATGGCGACATGTATCAAATTTGCGAACGTGTCGGATCGGTTGTGGGGTTGGACTAGATTTTTACGAGCGAGCGGAGCGAGCGAGCAACGGTCACAATTTCCAAGCTATACATATACCATATATTGTCTTGCATATATTTCGTGCTTGTACCTAATTTTGTCAGCCATTTCGGACATCACGTTGCACTGTACTATGAGGAAACGGTACTAATTATGTGAAACTATTGGTAAACCGTAAACATTTGTCAGAAGGCAATAGGTTAAAGACTTCCGGCTCCTCGGGCTGGTGCGAATATATCAATGTCCGTATGTGCCAAACCGATGGATTGTGACACACCTTTACGCGTCTCTCGCTCGCGGCGCACGCTCGAAAACTATAGCCTAACCTAAAACCAATCCATCTTCCGTTCATTATTCGATATGGTGGCGACATATTTCAAATTTGCGAACGTGTGGGATCGGTTGTGAGGTTGGACTAGATTTTTTCGAGCGAGCGGAGCGAGCGAGCAACGGTCACAATTTCCAAGCTATACATATACCTTATATTGCCTTCCATATATTTCGTGTTATTACCTAATTTTGTCAGCCATTTCGGACATCACATTGCACTGTACTGTGAGGAAATAGTACTATTTATGTGAAACTATTGGTAAACCGTAAACATTTGTCAGAAGACAATAGGATAAAGACTTCCGGCTCCTCGGGCTGGTGCGAATATTTCTATGTCCGTATGTGCCAAACCGTTGGTTTATGACACACCTATACGCGTCTCTCGCTCGCTGCGCTCGCTCGAAAACTATAGCCTTACCTAAAACCAATCCATCTTGTGTTCATTATTCGATATGATGGCGACATATTTCAAATTTGCGAACGTGTCGGATCGGTTGTGGGGTTGGACTAGATTTTTACGAGCGAGTGGAGCGAGCGAGCAACGGTCACAATTTCCAAGCTATACATATACCATATATTGTCTTGCATATATTTCGTGCTTGTACCTAATTTTGTCAGCCATTTCGGACATCACGTTGCACTGTACTATGAGGAAACGGTACTAATTATGTGAAACTATTGGTAAACCGTAAACATTTGTCAGAAGGCAATAGGATAAAGACTTCCGGCTCCTCGGGCTGGTGCGAATATATCAATGTCCGTATGTGCCAAACCGATGGTTTGTGACACACCTTTACGCGTCTCTCGTTCGCTGCGCTCGCACGAAAGCTATAGCCTAACCTAAAACCAATCCATCTTCCGTTCATTATTCGATATGGTGGCGACATATTTCAAATTTGCGAACGTGTCGGATCGGTTGTGAGGTTGGACTAGATTTTTTCGAGCGAGCGGAGCGAGCGAGCAACGGTCACAATTTCCAAGCTATACATATACCTTATATTGCCTTCCATATATTTCGTGTTATTACCTAATTTTGTCAGCCATTTCGGACATCACATTGCACTGTACTATGAGGAAATAGTACTATTTATGTGAAACTATTCATAAACTGTAAACATGTGTCGGTAGGCAATAGGATAAATACTTCCGGCTCCTCGGGCTGGTGCGAATATTTCAATGTCCGTATGTGCCAAACCGTTGGTTTATGACACACCTATACGCGTCTCTCGCTCGCTGCGCTCGCTCGAAAACTATAGGCTTACCAAAAACCAATCCATCTTGCGTTCATTATTCCATATGATGGCGACATATTTCAAATTTGCGAACGTGTCGGATCGGTTGTGGGGTTGGACTAAATTTTTACGAGCGAGTGGAGCGAGCGAGCAACGGTAACAATTTCCAAGCTATACATATACCTTATATTCCCTTCCATATATATCGTGTTATTACCTAATTTTGTCAGCCATTTCGGACATCACATTGCACTGTACTATGAGGAAGGAGTACTATTTATGTGAAACTATTCATAAACTGTAAACATATGTCGGTAGGCAATAGGATAAATACTTCCGGCTCCTCGGGCTGGTGCGAATATTTCAATGTCCGTATGTGCCAAACCGTTGGTTTATGACACACCTTCACGCGTCTCTCGCTCGCGGCGCTCGCTCGAAAACTATAGCCTAACCTAAAACCAATCCATCTTGCGTTCATTATTCGATATGGTGGCGACATATTTCAAATTTGCGAACGTGTGGGATCGGTTGTGAGGTTGGACTAGATTTTTACGAGCGAGCGGAGCGAGCGAGCAACGGTCACAATTTCCAAGCTATACATATACCTTATATTGCCTTCCATATATTTCGTGTTATTACCTAATTTTGTCAGCCACTTCGGACATCACATTGCACTGTACTATGAGGAAATAGTACTATTTATGTGAAACTTTTCATAAACTGTAAACATTTGTCAGAAGACAATAGGATAAAGACTTCCGGCTCCTCGGGCTGGTGCGAATATTTCAATATCCGTATGTGCCAAACCGTTGGTTTGTGACACACCTTTACGCGTCTATCGTTCGCTGCGCTCGCACGAAAGCTATAGCCTAACCTAAAACCAATCCATCTTCCGTTCATTATTCGATATGGTGGCGACATGTTTCAAATTTGCGAACGTGTGGGATCGGTTGTGAGGTTGGACAAGATTTTTACGAGCGAGCGGAGCGAGCGAGTAACGGTCACAATTTCCAAGCTATACATATACCTTATATTCCCTTCCATATATATCGTGTTATTACCTAATTTTGTCAGCCATTTCGGACATCACATTGCACTGTACTATGAGGAAGGAGTACTATTTATGTGAAACTATTCATAAACTGTAAACATGTGTCGGTAGGCAATAGGATAAATACTTCCGGCTCCTCGGGCTAATGCGAATATTTCAATGTCCGTATGTGCCAAACCGTTGGTTTATGACACACCTTTACGCGTCTCTCGCTCGCGGCGCACGCTCGAAAACTATAGCCTAACCTAAAACCAATCCATCTTCCGTTCATTATTCGATATGGTGGCGACATATTTCAAATTTGCGAACGTGTGGGATCGGTTGTGTGGTTGGACTAGATTTTTACGAGCGAGCGGAGCGAGCGAGCAACGGTCACAATTTCCAAGCTATACATATACCTTATATTCCCTTCCATATATATCGTGTTATTACCTAATTTTGTCAGCCATTTCGGACATCACATTGCACTGTACTATGAGGAAGGAGTACTATTTATGTGAAACTATTCATAAACTGTAAACATGTGTCGGTAGGCAATAGGATAAATACTTCCGGCTCCTCGGGCTAATGCGAATATTTCAATGTCCGTATGTGCCAAACCGTTGGTTTATGACACACCTTTACGCGTCTCTCGCTCGCGGCGCACGCTCGAAAACTATAGCCTAACCAAAAACCAATCCATCTTCCGTTCATTATTCGATATGGTGGCGACATATTTCAAATTTGCGAACGTGTGGGATCGGTTGTGTGGTTGGACTAGATTTTTACGAGCGAGCGGAGCGAGCGAGCAACGGTCACAATTTCCAAGCTATACATATACCTTATATTGCCTTCCATATATTTCGTGTTATTACCTAATTTTGTCAGCCATTTCGGACATCACATTGCACTGTACTATGAGGAAATAGTACTATTTATGTGAAACTATTCATAAACTGTAAACATGTGTCGGTAGGCAATAGGATAAATGCTTCCGGCTCCTTGGGCTGGTGCGAATATTTCAATGTCCGTATGTGCCAAACCGTTGGTTTATGACACACCTATACGCGTCTCTCGCTCGCTGCGCTCGCTCGAAAACTATAGCCTAACCTAAAACCAATCCATCTTGCGTTCATTATTCGATATGATGGCGACATATTTCAAATTTGCGAACGTGTCGGATCGGTTGTGGGGTTGGACTAGATTTTTACGAGCGAGCGGAGCGAGCGAGCAACGGTCACAATTTCCAAGCTATACATATACCATATATTGTCTTGCATATATTTCGTGCTTGTACCTAATTTTGTCAGCCATTTCGGACATCACATTGCATTGTACTATGTGGAAATAGTACTATTTATGTGAAACTATTCATAAACTGTAAACATGTGTCGGTAGGCAATAGGATAAATACTTCCGGCTCCTCGGGCTGGTGCGAATATTTCAATGTCCGTATGTGCCAAACCGTTGGTTTATGACACACCTATACGCGTCTCTCGATCGCGGCGCTCGCTCGAAAACTATAGCCTAACCTAAAACCAATCCATCTTGCGTTCATTATTCGATATGATGGCGACATGTTTCAAATTTGCGAACGTGTCGGATCGGTTGTGGGGTTGGACTAGATTTTTACGAGCGAGCGGAGCGAGCGAGCAGCGGTCACAATTTCCAAGCTATACATATACCATATATTGTCTTGCATATATTTCATGCTTGTACCTAATTTTGTCAGCCATTTCGGACATCACGTTGCACTGTACTATGAGGAAACGGTTCTAATTATGTGAAACTATTGGTAAACCGTAAACATTTGTCAGAAGGCAATAGGATAAAGACTTCCGGCTCCTCGGGCTGGTGCGAATATATCAATGTCCGTATGTGCCAAACCGATGGTTTGTGACACACCTTTACGCGTCTCTCGTTCGCTGCGCTCGCACGAAAGCCATAGCCTAACCTAAAACCAATCCATCTTCCTTTCATTATTCGATATGGTGGCGACATATTTCAAATTTGCGAACGTGTGGGATCGGTTGTGAGGTAGGACTAGATTTTTACGAGCGAGCGGAGCGAGCGAGCAACGGTCACAATTTCCAAGCTAGACATATACCATATATTGTCTGGCATATATTTCGTGCTTGTACCTAATTTTGTCAGCCATTTCGGACATCACGTTGCACTGTACTATGAGGAAACGGTACTAATTATGTGAAACTATTGGTAAACCGTAAACATTTGTCTGAAGGCAATAGGATAAAGGCTTCCGGCTCCTCGGGCTGTTGCGAATATATCAATGTCCGTATGTGCCAAACCGATGGTTTGTGACACACCTTTACGCGTCTCTCGTTCGCTGCGCTCGCACGAAAGCTATAGCCTAACCTAAAACCAATCCATCTTCCGCTCATTATTCGATATGGTGGCGACATATTTCAAATTTGCGAACGTGTGGGATCGGTTGTGAGGTTGGACTAGATTTTTACGAGCGAGCGGAGCGAGCGAGCAACGGTCACAATTTCCAAGCTATACATATACCTTATATTGCCTTCCATATATTTCGTGTTATTACCTAATTTTGTCAGCCATTTCGGACATCACATTGCACTGTACTATGAGGAAATAGTACTATTTATGTGAAACTATTCATAAACTGTAAACATGTGTCGGTAGGCAATAGGATAAATACTTCCGGCTCCTCGGGCTGGTGCGAATATTTCAATGTCCGTATGTGCCAAACCGTTGGTTTATGACACACCTATACGCGTATCTCGCTCGCGGCGCTCGCTCGAAAACTATAGCCTAACCTAAAACCAATCCATCTTGCGTTCATTATTCGATATGATGGCGACATATTTCAAATTTGCGAACGTGTCGGATCGGTTGTGGGGTTGGACTAGATTTTTACGAGCGAGCGGAGCGAGCGAGCAGCGGTCACAATTTCCAAGCTATACATATACCATATATTGTCTTGCATATATTTCATGCTTATACCTAATTTTGTCAGCCATTTCGGACATCACGTTGCACTGTACTATGAGGAAACGGTTCTAATTATGTGAAACTATTGGTAAACCGTAAACATTTGTCAGAAGGCAATAGGATAAAGACTTCCGGCTCCTCGGGCTGGTGCGAATATATCAATGTCCGTATGTGCCAAACCGATAGTTTGTGACACACCTTTACGCGTCTCTCGTTCGCTGCGCTCGCACGAAAGCCATAGCCTAACCTAAAACCAATCCATCTTCCTTTCATTATTCGATATGGTGGCGACATATTTCAAATTTGCGAACGTGTGGGATCGGTTGTGAGGTTGGACTAGATTTTTACGAGCGAGCGGAGCGAGCGAGCAACGGTCACAATTTCCAAGCTAGACATATACCATATATTGTCTGGCATATATTTCGTGCTTGTACCTAATTTTGTCAGCCATTTCGGACATCACGTTGCACTGTACTATGAGGAAACGGTACTAATTATGTGAAACTATTGGTAAACCGTAAACATTTGTCAGAAGGCAATAGGATAAAGACTTCCGGCTCCTCGGGCTGTTGCGAATATATCAATGTCCGTATGTGCCAAACCGATGGTTTGTGACACACCTTTACGCGTCTCTCGTTCGCTGCGCTCGCTCGAAAACTATAGCCTAACCTAAAACCAATCCATCTTGCGATCATTATTCGATATGATGGCGACATATTTCAAATTTGCGAACGTGTCGGATCGGTTGTGGGGTTGGACTAGATTTTTACGAGCGAGCGGAGCGAGCGAGCAACGGTCACAATTTCCAAGCTATACATATACCATATATTGTCTTGCATATATTTCGTGCTTGTACCTAATTTTGTCAGCCATTTCGGACATCACGTTGCACTGTACTATGAGGAAACGGTACTAATTATGTGAAACTATTGGTAAACCGTAAACATTTGTCAGAAGGCAATAGGATAAAGACTTCCGGCTCCTCGGGCTGGTGCGAATATATCAATGTCCGTATGTGCCAAACCGATGGTTTGTGACACACCTTTACGCGTCTCTCGCTCGCTGCGCTCGCTCGAAAACTATAGCCTAACCTAAAACCAATCCATCTTGCGTTCATTATTCGATATGATGGCGACATATCTCAAATTTGCGAACGTGTCGGATCGGTTGCGGGGTAGGACTAGATTTTTACGAGCGAGCGGAGCGAGCGAGCAGCGATCACAATTTCCAAGCTATACATATACCATATATTGTCTTGCATATATTTCATGCTTGTACCTAATTTTGTCAGCCATTTCGGACATCACGTTGCACTGTACTATGAGGAAACGGTTCTAATTATGTGAAACTATTGGTAAACCGTAAACATTTGTCAGAAGGCAATAGGATAAAGACTTCCGGCTCCTCGGGCTGGTGCGAATATATCAATGTCCGTATGTGCCAAACCGATGGTTTGTGACACACCTTTACGCGTCTCTCGCTCGCTGCGCTCGCTCGAAAACTATAGCCTAACCTAAAACCAATCCATCTTGCGTTCATTATTCGATATGATGGCGACATATCTCAAATTTGCGAACGTGTCGGATCGGTTGTGGGGTAGGACTAGATTTTTACGAGCGAGCGGAGCGAGCGAGCAGCGGTCACAATTTCCAAGCTATACATATACGTTATATTGCCTTCCATATATTTCGTGTTATTACCTAATTTTGTCAGCCATTTCGGACATCACATTGCACTGTACTATGAGGAAATAGTACTATTTATGTGAAACTATTGGTAAACCGTAAACATTTGTCAGAAGGCAATAGGATAAAGACTTCCGGCTCCTCGGGCTGGTGCGAATATATCAATGTCCGTATGTGCCAAACCGATGGTTTGTGACACACCTTTACGCGTCTCTCGTTCGCTGCGCTCGCACGAAAGCCATAGCCTAACCTAAAACCAATCCATCTTCCGTTCATTATTCGATATGGTGGCGACATATTTCAAATTTGCGAACGTGTGGGATCGGTTGTGAGGTTGGACTAGATTTTTACGAGCGAGCGGAGCGAGCGAGCAACGGTCACAATTTCCAAGCTATACATATACCATATATTGTCTTGCATATATTTCGTGCTTGTACCTAATTTTGTCAGCCATTTCGGACATCACGTTGCACTGTACTATGAGGAAACGGTACTAATTATGTGAAACTATTGGTAAACCGTAAACATTTGTCAGAAGGCAATAGGATAAATACTTCCGGCTCCTCGGGCTGGTGCGAATATTTCAATGTCCGTGTGTGCCAAACCGTTTGTTTATGACACACCTATACGTGTCTCTCGCTCGCTGCGCTCGCTCGAAAACTATAGCCTAACCTAAAACCAATCCATCTTCCGTTCATTATTCGATATGGTGGCGACATATTTCAAATTTGCGAACGTGTGGGATCGGTTGTGAGGTTGGACTAGATTTTTACGAGCGAGCGGAGCGAGCGTGCAACGGTCACAATTTCCAAGCTATACATATACGTTATATTGCCTTCCATATATTTCGTGTTATTACCTAATTTTGTCAGCCATTTCGGACATCACATTGCACTGTACTATGAGGAAATAGTACTATTTATGTGAAACTATTCATAAACTGTAAACATGTGTCGGTAGGCAATGGGATAAATACTTTCGACTCCTCGGGCTGGTGCGAATATTTCTATGTCCGTATGTGCCAAACCGTTGGTTTATGACACACCTATACGCGTATCTCGCTCGCGGCGCTCGCTCGAAAACTATAGCCTAACCTAAAACCAATCCATCTTGCGTTCATTATTCGATATGATGGCGACATATTTCAAATTTGCGAACGTGTCGGATCGGTTGTGGGGTTGGACTAGATTTTTACGAGCGAGCGGAGCGAGCGAGCAGCGGTCACAATTTCCAAGCTATACATATACCATATATTGTCTTGCATATATTTCATGCTTGTACCTAATTTTGTCAGCCATTTCGGACATCACGTTGCACTGTACTATGAGGAAACGGTTCTAATTATGTGAAACTATTGGTAAACCGTAAACATTTGTCAGAATGCAATAGGATAAAGACTTCCGGCTCCTCGGGCTGGTGCGAATATATCAATGTCCGTATGTGCCAAACCGATGGTTTGTGACACACCTTTACGCGTCTCTCGCTCGCTGCGCTCGCTCGAAAACTATAGCCTAACCTAAAACCAATCCATCTTCCGTTCATTATTCGATATGATGGCGACATATTTCAAATTTGCGAACGTGTGGGATCGGTTGTGAGGTTGGACTAGATTTTTACGAGCGAGCGGAGCGAGCGAGCAACGGTCACAATTTCCAAGCTATACATATACCATATATTGTCTTGCATATATTTCGTGCTTGTACCTAATTTTGTCAGCCATTTCGGACATCACGTTGCACTGTACTATGAGGAAACGGTACTAATTATGTGAAACTATTGGTAAACCGTAAACATTTGTCAGAAGGCAATAGGATAAATACTTCCGGCTCCTCGGGCTGGTGCGAATATTTCAATGTCCGTGTGTGCCAAACCGTTTGTTTATGACACACCTATACGTGTCTCTCGCTCGCTGCGCTCGCTCGAAAACTATAGCCTAACCTAAAACCAATCCATCTTCCGTTCATTATTCGATATGGTGGCGACATATTTCAAATTTGCGAACGTGTCGGATCGGTTGTGAGGTTGGACTAGATTTTTTCGAGCGAGCGGAGCGAGCGAGCAACGATCACAATTTCCAACCTATGCATACACCTTATATCGCCTTGCATATATGTCGTGTTATTACCTAATTTTGTCAGCCATTTCGGACATCACGTTGCATTGTACTATGTGGAAATAGTGCTATTTATGTGAAACTATTCATAAACTGTAAACATGTGTCGGTAGGCAATAGGATAAATACTTCCGGCTCCTCGGGCTGGTGCGAATATTTCAATGTCCGTGTGTGCCAAACCGTTTGTTTATGACACACCTATACGGGTCTCTCGCTCGCTGCGCTCGCACGAAAGCCATAGCCTAACCTAAAACCAATCCATCTTCCGTTCATTATTCGATATGGTGGCGACATATTTCAAATTTGCGAACGTGTCGGATCGGTTGTGGGGTTGGACTAGATTTTTACGAGCGAGTGTAGCGAGCGAGCAACGGTCACAATTTCCAAGCTATACATATACCATATATTGTCTTGCATATATTTCGTGCTTGTACCTAATTTTGTCAGCCATTTCGGACATCACGTTGCACTGTACTATGAGGAAACGGTACTAATTATGTGAAACTATTGGTAAACCGTTAACATTTGTCAGAAGGCAATAGGATAAGGACTTCCGGCTCCTCGGGCTGGTGCGAATATTTCAATGTCCGTATGTGCCAAACCGATGGTTTGTGACACACCTTTACGCGTCTCTCGTTCGCTGCGCTCGCAGGAAAGCCATAGCCTAACCTAAAACCAATCCATCTTCCGTTCATTATTCGATATGGTGGCGACATATTTCAAATTTGCGAACGTGTGGGATCGGTTGTGAGGTTGGACTAGATTTTTACGAGCGAGCGGAGCGAGCGAGCAACGGTCACAATTTCCAAGCTATACATATACCTTATATTGCCTTCCATATATTTCGTGTTATTACCTAATTTTGTCAGCCATTTCGGACATCCCATTGCACTGTACTATGAGGAAATAGTACTATTTATGTGAAACTATTCATAAACTGTAAACATGTGTCGGTAGGCAATAGGATAAATACTTCCGGCTCCTCGGGCTGGTGCGAATATTTCAATGTCCGTATGTGCCAAACCGTTGGTTTATGACACACCATTACGCGTCTCTCGCTCGCGGCGCTCGCTCGAAAACTATAACCTAACCTAAAACCAATCCATCTTGCGTTCATTATTCGATATGATGGCGACATATTTCAAATTTGCGAACGTGTCGGATCGGTTGTGAGGTTGGACTAGATTTTTTCGAGCGAGCGGAGCGAGCGAGCAACGGTCACAATTTCCAAGCTATACATATACCATATATTGTCTTGCATATATTTCGTGCTTGTACCTAACTTTGTCAGCCATTTCGGACATCACATTGCATTGTACTATGTGGAAATAGTACTATTTATGTGAAACTATTCATAAACTGTAAACATGTGTCGGTAGGCAATAGGATAAATACTTCCGGCTCCTCGGGCTGGTGCGAATATTTCAATGTCCGTATGTGCCAAACCGTTGGTTTATGACACACCATTACGCGTCTCTCGCTCGCGGCGCTCGCTCGAAAACTATAACCTAACCTAAAACCAATCCATCTTGCGTTCATTATTCGATATGATGGCGACATATTTCAAATTTGCGAACGTGTCGGATCGGTTGTGAGGTTGGACTAGATTTTTTCGAGCGAGCGGAGCGAGCGAGCAACGGTCACAATTTCCAAGCTATACATATACCATATATTGTCTTGCATATATTTCGTGCTTGTACCTAATTTTGTCAGCCATTTCGGACATCACATTGCATTGTACTATGTGGAAATAGTACTATTTATGTGAAACTATTCATAAACTGTAAACATGTGTCGGTAGGCAATAGGATAAATACTTCCGGCTCCTCGGGCTGGTGCGAATATTTCAATGTCCGTAGGTTCCAAACCGTTGGTTTATGACACACCTATACGCGTCTCTCGCTCGCTGCGCTCGCTCGAAAACTATAGCCTAACCTAAAACCAATCCATCTTGCGTTCATTATGCGATATGATGGCGACATATTACAAATTTGCGAACGTGTCGGATCGGTTGTGGGGTTGGACTAGATTTTTACGAGCGAGCGGAGCGAGCGAGCAACGGTCACAATTTCCAAGCTATACATATACCTTATATTGCCTTCCATATATTTCGTGTTATTACCTAATTTTGTCAGCCATTTCGGACATCACATTGCACTGTACTATGAGGAAATAGTACTATTTATGTGAAACTATTCATAAACTGTAAACATGTGTCGGTAGGCAATAGGATAAATACTTCCGGCTCCTCGGGCTGGTGCGAATATTTCAATGTCCGTATGTGCCAAACCGTTGGTTTATGACACACCTATACGCGTCTCTCGCTCGCTGCGCTCGCTCGAAAACTATAGCCTAACCTAAAACCAATCCATCTTCCGTTCATTATTCGATATGGTGGCGACATATTTCAAATTTGCGAACGTGTCGGATCGGTTGTGGGGTTGGACTAGATTTTTACGAGCGAGCGGAGCGAGCGAGCAACGGTCGCAATTTCCAAGCTATACATATACCTTATATTGCCTTCCATATATTTCGTGTTATTACCTAATTTTGTCAGCCATTTCGGACATCACGTTGCACTCTACTATGAGGAAACGGTACTAATTATGTGAAACTATTGGTAAACCGTAAACATTTGTCAGAAGGCAATAGGATAAAGACTTCCGGCTCCTCGGGCTGGTGCGAATATATCAGAGTCCGTATGTGCCAAACCGATGGTTTGTGACACACCTTTACGCGTCTCTCGTTCGCTGCGCTCGCACGAAAACTATAGCCTAACCTAAAACCAATCCATCTTGCGTTCATTATTCGATATGATGGCGACATATTTCAAATTTGCGAACGTGTCGGATCGGTTGTGAGGTTGGACTAGATTTTTACGAGCGAGCGGAGCGAGCGAGCAACGGTCACAATTTCCAAGCTATACATATGGCATATATTATCTTGCATATATTTCGTCCTTGTACCTAATTTTGTCAGCCATTTCGGACATCACGTTGCACTGTGCTATGAGGAAACGGTACTAATTATGTGAAACTATTGGTAAACCGTAAACATTTGTCAGAAGGCAATAGGATAAAGACTTCCGGCTCCTCGGGCTGGTGCGAATATATCAATGTCCGTATGTGCCAAACCGATGGTTTGTGACACACCTTTACGCGTCTCTCGTTCGCTGCGCTCGCACGAAAGCTATAGCCTAACCTAAAACCAATCCATCTTCCGTTCATTATTCGATATGGTGGCGACATATTTCAAATTTGCGAATGTGTGGGATCGGTTGTGAGGTTGGACTAGATTTTTACGAGCGAGCGGAGCGAGCGAGCAACGGTCACAATTTCCAAGCTATACATATACCTTATATTGCCTTCCATATATTTCGTGTTATTACCTAATTTTTTCAGCCATTTCGGACATCACATTGCACTGTACTATGAGGAAATAGTACTATTTATGTGAAACTATTGGTAAACCGTAAACATTTGTCAGAAGGCAATAGGATAAAGACTTCCGGCTCCTCGGGCTGGTGCGAATATTTCAATGTCCGTATGTGCCAAACCGTTGGTTTATGACACACCTTTACGCGTCTCCCGCTCGCGGCGCTCGCACGAAAGCTATAGCCTAACCTAAAACCAATCCATCTTCCGTTCATTATTCGATATGGTGGCGACATATTTCAAATTTGCGAACGTGTGGTATCGGTTGTGAGGTTGGACAAGATTTTTACGAGCGAGCGGAGCGAGCGAGCAACGGTCACAATTTTCAAGCTATACATACACCTTATATTCCCTTCCATATATATCGTGTTATTACCTAATTTTGTCAGCCATTTCGGACATCACATTGCACTGTACTATGAGGAAGGAGTACTATTTATGTGAAACTATTCATAAACTGTAAACATGTGTCGGTAGGCAATAGGATAAATACTTCCGGCTCCTCGGGCTAATGCGAATATTTCAATGTCCGTATGTGCCAAACCGTTGGTTTATGACACACCTATACGCGTCTCTCGCTCGCGGCGCTCGCTCGAAAACTATAGCCTAACCTAAAACCAATCCATCTTCCGTTCATTATTCGATATGGTGGCGACATATTTCAAATTTGCGAACGTGTGGGATCGGTTGTGTGGTTGGACTAGATTTTTACGAGCGAGCAGAGCGAGCGAGCAACGGTCACAATTTCCAAGCTATACATACACCTTATATTGCCTTCCATATATTTCGTGTTATTACCTAATTTTGTCAGCCATATCGGACATCCCATTGCACTGTACTATGAGGAAATAGTACTATTTATGTGAAACTATTCATAAACTGTAAACATGTGTCGGTAGGCAATAGGATAAATACTTCCGGCTCCTCGGGCTGGTGCGAATATTTCAATGTCCGTATGTGCCAAACCGTTGGTTTATGACACACCATTACGCGTCTCTCGCTCGCGGCGCTCGCTCGAAAACTATAACCTAACCTAAAACCAATCCATCTTGCGTTCATTATTCGATATGATGGCGACATATTTCAAATTTGCGAACGTGTCGGATCGGTTGTGAGGTTGGACTAGATTTTTACGAGCGAGCGGAGCGAGCGAGCAACGGTCACAATTTCCAAGCTATACATATACCATATATTGCCTTCCATATATTTCGTGTTATTACCTAATTTTGTCAGCCATTTCGGACATCACATTGCACTGTACTATGAGGAAATATTACTATTTATGTGAAACTATTCATAAACTGTAAACATTTGTCAGAAGGCAATAGGATAAAGACTTCCGGCTCCTCGGGCTGGTGCGAATATATCAGAGTCCGTATGTGCCAAACCGATGGTTTGTGACACACCTTTACGCGTCTCTCGTTCGCTGCGCTCGCACGAAAGCTATAGCCTAACCTAAAACCAATCCATCTTCCGTTCATTATTCGATATGGTGGCGACATATTTCAAATTTGCGAACGTGTCGGATCGGTTGTGGGGTTGGACTAGATTTTTACGAGCGAGCGGAGCGAGCGATCAACGGTCACAATTTCCAAGCTATACATATACCATATATTGCCTTCCATATATTTCGTGTTATTACCTAATTTTGTCAGCCATTTCGGACATCACATTGCACTGTACTATGAGGAAATATTACTATTTATGTGAAACTATTCATAAACTGTAAACATGTGTCGGTAGGCAATAGGATAAATACTTCCGGCTCCTCGGGCTGGCGCGAATATTTCAATGTCCGTATGTGCCAAACCGTTGGTTTATGACACACCTTTACGCGTCTCTCGCTCGCGGCGCTCGCTCGAAAACTATAGCCTAACCTAAAACCAATCCATCTTGCGTTCATTATTCGATATGATGGCGACATATTTCAAATTTGCGAACGTGTCGGATCGGTTGTGAGGTTGGACTAGATTTTTACGAGCGAGCGGAGCGAGCGAGCAACGGTCACAATTTCCAAGCTATACATATAGCATATATTATCTTGCATATATTTCGTGCTTGTACCTAATTTTGTCAGCCATTTCGGACATCACGTTGCACTGTACTATGAGGAAACGGTACTAATTATGTGAAACTATTGGTAAACCGTAAACATTTGTCAGAAGGCAATAGGTTAAAGACTTCCGGCTCCTCGGGCTGGTGCGAATATATCAGAGTCCGTATGTGCCAAACCGATGGTTTGTGACACACCTTTACGCGTCTCTCGTTCGCTGCGCTCGCACGAAAGCTATAGCCTAACCTAAAACCAATCCATCTTCCGTTCATTATTCGATATGGTGGCGACATATTTCAAATTTGCGAACGTGTCGGATCGGTTGTGGGGTTGGACTAGATTTTTACGAGCGAGCGGAGCGAGCGATCAACGGTCACAATTTCCAAGCTATACATATACCATATATTGCCTTCCATATATTTCGTGTTATTACCTAATTTTGTCAGCCATTTCGGACATCACATTGCACTGTACTATGAGGAAATATTACTATTTATGTGAAACTATTCATAAACTGTAAACATGTGTCGGTAGGCAATAGGATAAATACTTCCGGCTCCTCGGGCTGGCGCGAATATTTCAATGTCCGTATGTGCCAAACCGTTGGTTTATGACACACCTATACGCGTCTCTCGCTCGCTGCGCTCGCTCGAAAACTATAGCCTAACCTAAAACCAATCCATCTTCCGTTCATTATTCGATATGTTGGCGACATATTTCAAATTTGCGAACGTGTCGGATCGGTTGTGGGGTTGGACTAGATTTTTACGAGCGAGCGGAGCGTG
This sequence comes from Bombus affinis, assembly GCF_024516045.1. Classification (NCBI taxonomy): domain Eukaryota; kingdom Metazoa; phylum Arthropoda; class Insecta; order Hymenoptera; family Apidae; genus Bombus; species Bombus affinis. The sequence continues at coordinate 1,198,221 of NW_026108825.1, forward strand.
CGAGCAACGGTCGCAATTTCCAAGCTATACATATACCTTATATTGCCTTCCATATATTTCGTGTTATTACCTAATTTTGTCAGCCATTTCGGACATCACGTTGCACTGTACTATGAGGAAACGGTACTAATTATGTGAAACTATTGGTAAACCGTAAACATTTGTCAGAAGGCAATAGGATAAAGACTTCCGGCTCCTCGGGCTGGTGCGAATATTTCAATGTCCGTATGTACCAAACCGATGGTTTATGACACACCTATACGCGTCTCTCGGTCGCTGCGCTCGCTCGAAAACTATAGCCTAACCTAAAACCAATCCGTCTTGCGTTCATTATTCGATATGGTGGCGAGAAATTTCAAATTTGCGAACGTGTCGGATCGGCTGTGGGGTTGGACTAGATTTTTAGGAGAAAGCAGAGCGAGCGAGCAACGGTCACAATTTCCAAGCTATACATATACCTCATATTGCCTTCCATATATTTCGTGTTATTACCTATTTTTGTCAGCCATTTCGGACATCACATTGCACTGTACTACGAGGAAATAGTACTATTTATGTGAAACTATTCATGAACTGTAAACATGTGTCGGTAGGCAATAGGATAAATACTTCCGGCTCCTCGGGCTGGTGCGAATATTTCAATGTCCGTATGTGCCAAACCGTTGGTTTATGACACACCTATACGCGTCTCTCGCTCGCTGCGCTCGCTCGAAAACTATAGGCTTACCTAAAACCAATCCATCTTGCGTTCATTATTCCATATGATGGCGACATATTTCAAATTTGCGAACGTGTCGGATCGGTTGTGAGGTTGGACTAGATTTTTACGAGCGAGCGGAGCGAGCGAGCAACGGTCACAATTTCCAAGCTATACATATAGCATATATTATCTTGCATATATTTCGTGCTTGTACCTAATTTTGTCAGCCATTTCGGACATCACGTTGCACTGTACTATGAGGAAACGGTACTAATTATGTGAAACTATTGGTAAACCGTAAACATTTGTCAGAAGGCAATAGGTTAAAGACTTCCGGCTCCTCGGGCTGGTGCGAATATATCAGAGTCCGTATGTGCCAAACCGATGGTTTGTGACACACCTTTACGCGTCTCTCGTTCGCTGCGCTCGCACGAAAGCTATAGCCTAACCTAAAACCAATCCATCTTCCGTTCATTATTCGGTATGGTGGCGACATATTTCAAATTTGCGAACGTGTCGGATCGGTTGTGGGGTTGGACTAGATTTTTGCGAGCGAGCGGAGCGAGCGATCAACGGTCACAATTTCCAAGCTATACATATACCATATATTGCCTTCCATATATTTCGTGTTATTACCTAATTTTGTCAGCCATTTCGGACATCACATTGCACTGTACTATGAGGAAATATTACTATTTATGTGAAACTATTCATAAACTGTAAACATGTGTCTGTAGGCAATAGGATAAATACTTCCGGCTCCTCGGGCTGGCGCGAATATTTCAATGTCCGTATGTGCCAAACCGTTGGTTTATGACACACCTTTACGCGTCTCTCGCTCGCGGCGCTCGCTCGAAAACTATAGCCTAACCTAAAACCAATCCATCTTGCGTTCATTATTCGATATGATGGCGACATATTTCAAATTTGCGAACGTGTCGGATCGGTTGTGAGGTTGGACTAGATTTTTACGAGCGAGCGGAGCGAGCGAGCAACGGTCACAATTTCCAAGCTATACATATAGCATATATTATCTTGCATATATTTCGTCCTTGTACCTAATTTTGTCAGCCATTTCGGACATCACGTTGCACTGTACTATGAGGAAACGGTACTAATTATGTGAAACTATTGGTAAACCGTAAACATTTGTCAGAAGGCAATAGGATAAAGACTTCCGGCTCCTCGGGCTGGTGCGAATATATCAATGTCCGTATGTGCCAAACCGATGGTTTGTGACACACCTTTACGCGTCTCTCGTTCGCTGCGCTCGCACGAAAGCTATAGCCTAACCTAAAACCAATCCATCTTCCGTTCATTATTCGATATGGTGGCGACATATTTCAAATTTGCGAATGTGTGGGATCGGTTGTGAGGTTGGACTAGATTTTTACGAGCGAGCGGAGCGAGCGAGCAACGGTCACAATTTCCAAGCTATACATATACCTTATATTGCCTTCCATATATTTCGTGTTATTACCTAATTTTTTCAGCCATTTCGGACATCACATTGCACTGTACTATGAGGAAATAGTACTATTTATGTGAAACTATTGGTAAACCGTAAACATTTGTCAGAAGGCAATAGGATAAAGACTTCCGGCTCCTCGGGCTGGTGCGAATATTTCAATGTCCGTATGTGCCAAACCGTTGGTTTATGACACACCTTTACGCGTCTCCCGCTCGCGGCGCTCGCACGAAAGCTATAGCCTAACCTAAAACCAATCCATCTTCCGTTCATTATTCGATATGGTGGCGACATATTTCAAATTTGCGAACGTGTGGGATCGGTTGTGAGGTTGGACAAGATTTTTACGAGCGAGCGGAGCGAGCGAGCAACGGTCACAATTTTCAAGCTATACATACACCTTATATTCCCTTCCATATATATCGTGTTATTACCTAATTTTGTCAGCCATTTCGGACATCACATTGCACTGTACTATGAGGAAGGAGTACTATTTATGTGAAACTATTCATAAACTGTAAACATGTGTCGGTAGGCAATAGGATAAATACTTCCGGCTCCTCGGGCTAATGCGAATATTTCAATGTCCGTATGTGCCAAACCGTTGGTTTATGACACACCTATACGCGTCTCTCGCTCGCGGCGCTCGCTCGAAAACTATAGCCTAACCTAAAACCAATCCATCTTCCGTTCATTATTCGATATGGTGGCGACATATTTCAAATTTGCGAACGTGTGGGATCGGTTGTGTGGTTGGACTAGATTTTTACGAGCTTGCGGAGCGAGCGAGCAACGGTCACAATTTCCAAGCTATACATACACCTTATATTGCCTTCCATATATTTCGTGTTATTACCTAATTTTGTCAGCCATATCGGACATCCCATTGCACTGTACTATGAGGAAATAGTACTATTTATGTGAAACTATTCATAAACTGTAAACATGTGTCGGTAGGCAATAGGATAAATACTTCCGGCTCCTCGGGCTGGTGCGAATATTTCAATGTCCGTATGTGCCAAACCGTTGGTTTATGACACACCATTACGCGTCTCTCGCTCGCGGCGCTCGCTCGAAAACTATAACCTAACCTAAAACCAATCCATCTTGCGTTCATTATTCGATATGATGGCGACATATTTCAAATTTGCGAACGTGTCGGATCGGTTGTGAGGTTGGACTAGATTTTTACGAGCGAGCGGAGCGAGCGAGCAACGGTCACAATTTCCAAGCTATACATATACCATATATTGCCTTCCATATATTTCGTGTTATTACCTAATTTTGTCAGCCATTTCGGACATCACATTGCACTGTACTATGAGGAAATATTACTATTTATGTGAAACTATTCATAAACTGTAAACATTTGTCAGAAGGCAATAGGATAAAGACTTCCGGCTCCTCGGGCTGGTGCGAATATATCAGAGTCTGTATGTGCCAAACCGATGGTTTGTGACACACCTTTACGCGTCTCTCGTTCGCTGCGCTCGCACGAAAGCTATAGCCTAACCTAAAACCAATCCATCTTCCGTTCGTTATTCGATATGGTGGCGACATATTTCAAATTTGCGAACGTGTCGGATCGGTTGTGGGGTTGGACTAGATTTTTACGAGCGAGCGGAGCGAGCGATCAACGGTCACAATTTCCAAGCTATACATATACCATATATTGCCTTCCATATATTTCGTGTTATTACCTAATTTTGTCAGCCATTTCGGACATCACATTGCACTGTACTATGAGGAAATATTACTATTTATGTGAAACTATTCATAAACTGTAAACATGTGTCGGTAGGCAATAGGATAAATACTTCCGGCTCCTCGGGCTGGCGCGAATATTTCAATGTCCGTATGTGCCAAACCGTTGGTTTATGACACACCTTTACGCGTCTCTCGCTCGCGGCGCTCGCTCGAAAACTATAGCCTAACCTAAAACCAATCCATCTTGCGTTCATTATTCGATATGATGGCGACATATTTCAAATTTGCGAACGTGTCGGATCGGTTGTGAGGTTGGACTAGATTTTTACGAGCGAGCGGAGCGAGCGAGCAACGGTCACAATTTCCAAGCTATACATATAGCATATATTATCTTGCATATATTTCGTGCTTGTACCTAATTTTGTCAGCCATTTCGGACATCACGTTGCACTGTACTATGAGGAAACGGTACTAATTATGTGAAACTATTGGTAAACCGTAAACATTTGTCAGAAGGCAATAGGTTAAAGACTTCCGGCTCCTCGGGCTGGTGCGAATATATCAGAGTCCGTATGTGCCAAACCGATGGTTTGTGACACACCTATACGCGTCTCTCGCTCGCGGCGCTCGCTCGAAAACTATAGCCTAACCTAAAACCAATCCATCTTCCGTTCATTATTCGATATGGTGGCGACATATTTCAAATTTGCGAACGTGTGGGATCGGTTGTGTGGTTGGACTAGATTTTTACGAGCGAGCGGAGCGAGCGTGCAACGGTCACAATTTCCAAGCTATACATATACGTTATATTGCCTTCCATATATTTCGTGTTATTACCTAATTTTGTCAGCCATTTCGGACATCACATTGCACTGTACTATGAGGAAATAGTACTATTTATGTGAAACTATTCATAAACTGTAAACATGTGTCGGTAGGCAATAGGATAAATACTTCCGGCTCCTCGGGCTGGTGCGAATATTTCAATGTCCGTAGGTTCCAAACCGTTGGTTTATGACACACCTATACGCGTCTCTCGCTCGCTGCGCTCGCTCGAAAACTATAGCCTAACCTAAAACCAATCCATCTTGCGTTCATTATTCGATATGATGGCGACATATTACAAATTTGCGAACGTGTCGGATCGGTTGTGGGGTTGGACTAGATTTTTACGAGCGAGCGGAGCGAGCGAGCAACGGTCACAATTTCCAAGCTATACATATACCTTATATTGCCTTCCATATATTTCGTGTTATTACCTAATTTTGTCAGTCATTTCGGACATCACATTGCACTGTACTATGAGGAAATAGTACTATTTATGTGAAACTATTCATAAACTGTAAACATGTGTCGGTAGGCAATAGGATAAATACTTCCGGCTCCTCGGGCTGGTGCGAATATTTCAATGTCCGTATGTTCCAAACCGTTGGTTTATGACACACCTATACGCGTCTCTCGCTCGCTGCGCTCGCTCGAAAACTATAGCCTAACCTAAAACCAATCCATCTTGCGTTCATTATTCGATATGATGGCGACATATTTCAAATTTGCGAACGTGTCGGATCGGTTGTGGGGTTGGACTAGATTTTTACGAGCGAGCGGAGCGAGCGAGCAACGGTCACAATTTCCAAGCTATACATATAACTTATATTGCCTTCCATATATTTCGTGTTATTACCTAATTTTGTCAGCCATTTCGGACATCACATTGCACTGTACTATGAGGAAATAGTACTGTTTATGTGAAAGTATTCATAAACTGTAAACATGTGTCGGTAGGCAATAGGATAAATACTTCCGGCTCCTCGGGCTGGTGCGAATATTTCAATGTCCGTATGTGCCAAACCGTTGGTTTATGACACACCATTACGCGTCTCTCGCTCGCGGCGCTCGCTCGAAAACTATAACCTAACCTAAAACCAATCCATCTTGCGTTCATTATTCGATATGATGGCGACATATTTCAAATTTGCGAACGTGTCGGATCGGTTGTGAGGTTGGACTAGATTTTTTCGAGCGAGCGGAGCGAGCGAGCAACGGTCACAATTTCCAAGCTATACATATACCATATATTGTCTTGCATATATTTCGTGCTTGTACCTAATTTTGTCAGCCATTTCGGACATCACATTGCATTGTACTATGTGGAAATAGTACTATTTATGTGAAACTATTCATAAACTGTAAACATGTGTCGGTAGGCAATAGGATAAATACTTCCGGCTCCTCGGGCTGGTGCGAATATTTCAATGTCCGTATGTGCCAAACCGTTGGTTTATGACACACATATACGCGTCTCTCGCTCGCTGCGCTCGCTCGAAAACTATAGCCTAACCTAAAACCAATCCATCTTCCGTTCATTATTCGATATGGTGGCGACATATTTCAAATTTGCGAACGTGTCGGATCGGTTGTGGGGTTGGACTAGATTTTTACGAGCGAGCGGAGCGTGCGAGCAACGGTCGCAATTTCCAAGCTATACATATACCTTATATTGCCTTCCATATATTTCGTGTTATTACCTAATTTTGTCAGCCATTTCGGACATCACGTTGCACTGTACTATGAGGAAACGGTACTAATTATGTGAAACTATTGGTAAACCGTAAACATTTGTCAGAAGGCAATAGGATAAAGACTTCCGGCTCCTCGGGCTGGTGCGAATATTTCAATGTCCGTATGTACCAAACCGATGGTTTATGACACACCTATACGCGTCTCTCGGTCGCTGCGCTCGCTCGAAAACTATAGCCTAACCTAAAACCAATCCGTCTTGCGTTCATTATTCGATATGGTGGCGAGAAATTTCAAATTTGCGAACGTGTCGGATCGGTTGTGGGGTTGGACTAGATTTTTAGGAGAAAGCAGAGCGAGCGAGCAACGGTCACAATTTCCAAGCTATACATATACCTTATATTGCCTTCCATATATTTCGTGTTATTACCTATTTTTGTCAGCCATTTCGGACATCACATTGCACTGTACTACGAGGAAATAGTACTATTTATGTGAAACTATTCATGAACTGTAAACATGTGTCGGTAGGCAATAGGATAAATACTTCGGGCTCCTCGGGCTGGTCCGAATATTTCAATGTCTGTATGTGCCAAACCGTTGGTTTATGACACACCTTTACGCGTCTCTCGCTCGCGGCCCTCGCTCGAAAACTATAGCCTAACCTAAAACCAATCCATCTTGCGTTCATTATTCGATATGATGGCGACATATTTCAAATTTGCGAACGTGTCGGATCGGTTGTGAGGTTGGACTAGATTTTTACGAGCGAGCGGAGCGAGCGAGCAACGGTCACAATTTCCAAGCTATACATATACCATATATTGCCTTCCATATATTTCGTGTTATTACCTAATTTTGTCAGCCATTTCGGACATCACATTGCACTGTACTATGAGGAAATATTACTATTTATGTGAAACTATTCATAAACTGTAAACATGTGTCGGTAGGCAATAGGATAAATACTTCCGGCTCCTCGGGCTGGCGCGAATATTTCAATGTCCGTATGTGCCAAACCGTTGGTTTATGACACACCTTTACGCGTCTCTCGCTCGCGGCGCTCGCTCGAAAACTATAGCCTAACCTAAAACCAATCCATCTTGCGTTCATTATTCGATATGATGGCGACATATTTCAAATTTGCGAACGTGTCGGATCGGTTGTGAGGTTGGACTAGATTTTTACGAGCGAGCGGAGCGAGCGAGCAACGGTCACAATTTCCAAGCTATACATATAGCATATATTATCTTGCATATATTTCGTGCTTGTACCTAATTTTGTCAGCCATTTCGGACATCACGTTGCACTGTACTATGAGGAAACGGTACTAATTATGTGAAACTATTGGTAAACCGTAAACATTTGTCAGAAGGCAATAGGTTAAAGACTTCCGGCTCCTCGGGCTGGTGCGAATATATCAGAGTCCGTATGTGCCAAACCGATGGTTTGTGACACACCTTTACGCGTCTCTCGTTCGCTGCGCTCGCACGAAAGCTATAGCCTAACCTAAAACCAATCCATCTTCCGTTCATTATTCGATATGGTGGCGACATATTTCAAATTTGCGAATGTGTGGGATCGGTTGTGAGGTTGGACTAGATTTTTACGAGCGAGCGGAGCGAGCGAGCAACGGTCACAATTTCCAAGCTATACATATACCTTATATTGCCTTCCATATATTTCGTGTTATTACCTAATTTTTTCAGCCATTTCGGACATCACATTGCACTGTACTATGAGGAAATAGTACTATTTATGTGAAACTATTGGTAAACCGTAAACATTTGTCAGAAGGCAATAGGATAAAGACTTCCGGCTCCTCGGGCTGGTGCGAATATTTCAATGTCCGTATGTGCCAAACCGTTGGTTTATGACACACCTTTACGCGTCTCCCGCTCGCGGCGCTCGCACGAAAGCTATAGCCTAACCTAAAACCAATCCATCTTCCGTTCATTATTCGATATGGTGGCGACATATTTCAAATTTGCGAACGTGTGGGAGCGGTTGTGAGGTTGGACAAGATTTTTACGAGCGAGCGGAGCGAGCGAGCAACGGTCACAATTTTCAAGCTATACATACACCTTATATTCCCTTCCATATATATCGTGTTATTACCTAATTTTGTCAGCCATTTCGGACATCACATTGCACTGTACTATGAGGAAGGAGTACTATTTATGTGAAACTATTCATAAACTGTAAACATGTGTCGGTAGGCAATAGGATAAATACTTCCGGCTCCTCGGGCTGGTGCGAATATTTCAATGTCCGTATGTGCCAAACCGTTGGTTTATGACACACCTATACGCGTCTCTCGCTCGCTGCGCTCGCTCGAAAACTATAGCCTAACCTAAAACCAATCCATCTTGCGTTCATTATTCGATATGATGGCGACATATTTCAAATTTGCGAACGTGTCGGATCGGTTGTGGGGGTTGGACTAGATTTTTACGAGCGAGCGGAGCGAGCGAGCAACGGTCACAATTTCCAAGCTATACATATAACTTATATTGCCTTCCATATATTTCGTGTTATTACCTAATTTTGTCAGCCATTTCGGACATCACATTGCACTGTACTATGAGGAAATAGTACTGTTTATGTGAAAGTATTCATAAACTGTAAACATGTGTCGGTAGGCAATAGGATAAATACTTCCGGCTCCTCGGGCTGGTGCGAATATTTCAATGTCCGTATGTGCCAAACCGTTGGTTTATGACACACCATTACGCGTCTCTCGCTCGCTGCGCTCGCTCGAAAACTATAGCCTAACCCAAAACCAATCCATCTTGCGTTCATTATTCGATATGGTGGCGACATATTTCAAATTTGCGAACGTGTCGGATCGCTTGTGGGGTTGGACTAGATTTTTACGAGCGAGCGGAGCGAGCGAGCAACGGTCACAATTTCCAAGCTATACATATACCTTATATTGCCTTCCATATATTTCGTGTTATTACCTAATTTTGTCAGCCATTTCGGACATCACATTGCACTTTACTATGAGGAAATAGTACTATTTATGTGAAACTATTCATAAACTGTAAACATGTGTCGGTAGGCAATAGGATAAATACTTCCGGCTCCTCGGGCTGGTGCGAATATTTCAATGTCCGTATGTGCCAAACCGTTGGTTTATGACACACCTATACGCGTCTCTCGCTCGCTGCGCTCGCTCGAAAACTATAGCCTAACCTAAAACCAATCCATCTTGCGTTCATTATTCGATATGGTGGCGACATATTTCAAATTTGCGAACGTGTGGGATCGGATGCGAGGTTGGACTAGATTTTTACGAACGAGCGGAGCGAGCGAGCAACGGTCACAATTTCCAAGCTATACATATACCTTATATTGCCTTCCATATATTTCGTGTTACTACCTAATTTTGTCAGCCATTTCGGACATCACATTGCACTTTACTATGAGGAAATAGTACTATTTATGTGAAACTATTCATAAACTGTAAACATGTGTCGGTAGGCAATAGGATAAATACTTCCGGCTCCTCGGGCTGGTGCGAATATTTCAATGTCCGTAGGTTCCAAACCGTTGGTTTATGACACACCTATACGCGTCTCTCGCTCGCTGCGCTCGCTCGAAAACTATAGCCTAACCTAAAACCAATCCATCTTGCGTTCATTATTCGATATGATGGCGACATATTACAAATTTGCGAACGTGACGTATCGGTTGTGGGGTTGGACTAGATTTTTACGAGCGAGCGGAGCGAGCGAGCAACGGTCACAATTTCCAAGCTATACATATACCATATATTGTCTTGCATATATTTCGTGCTTGTACCTAATTTTGTCAGCCATTTCGGACATCACATTGCATTGTACTATGTGGAAATAGTACTATTTATGTGAAACTATTCATAAACTGTAAACATGTGTCGGTAGGCAATAGGATAAAGACTTCCGGCTCCTCGGGCTGGTGCGAATATTTCAATGTCCGTATGTGCCAAACCGTTGGTTTATGACACACCTTTACGCGTCTCCCGCTCGCGGCGCTCGCACGAAAGCTATAGCCTAACCTAAAACCAATCCATCTTCCGTTCATTATTCGATATGGTGGCGACATATTTCAAATTTGCGAACGTGTGGGATCGGTTGTGAGGTTGGACAAGATTTTTACGAGCGAGCGGAGCGAGCGAGCAACGGTCACAATTTTCAAGCTATACATACACCTTATATTCCCTTCCATATATATCGTGTTATTACCTAATTTTGTCAGCCATTTCGGACATCACATTGCACTGTACTATGAGGAAGGAGTACTATTTATGTGAAACTAATCATAAACTGTAAACATGTGTCGGTAGGCAATAGGATAAAGACTTCCGGCTCCTCGGGCTGGTGCGAATATTTCAATGTCCGTATGTGCCAAACCGTTGGTTTATGACACACCTATACGCGTCTCTCGGTCGCTGCGCTCGCTCGAAAACTATAGCCTAACCTAAAACCAATCCGTCTTGCGTTCATTATTCGATATGGTGGCGAGAAATTTCAAATTTGCGAACGTGTCGGATCGGTTGTGGGGTTGGACTAGATTTTTAGGAGAAAGCAGAGCGAGCGAGCAACGGTCACAATTTCCAAGCTATACATATACCTTATATTGCCTTCCATATATTTCGTGTTATTACCTAATTTTGTCAGTCATTTCGGACATCACATTGCACTGTACTATGAGGAAGGAGTACTATTTATGTGAAACTATTCATAAACTGTAAACATGTGTCGGTAGGCAATAGGATAAATACTTCCGGCTCCTCGGGCTAATGCGAATATTTCAATGTCCGTATGTGCCAAACCGTTGGTTTATGACACACCTATACGCGTCTCTCGCTCGCGGCGCTCGCTCGAAAACTATAGCCTAACCTAAAACCAATCCATCTTCCGTTCATTATTCGATATGGTGGCGACATATTTCAAATTTGCGAACGTGTGGGATCGGTTGTGTGGTTGGACTAGATTTTTACGAGCGAGCGGAGCGAGCGAGCAACGGTCACAATTTCCAAGCTATACATACACCTTATATTGCCTTCCATATATTTCGTGTTATTACCTAATTTTGTCAGCCATATCGGACATCCCATTGCACTGTACTATGAGGAAATAGTACTATTTATGTGAAACTATTCATAAACTGTAAACATGTGTCGGTAGGCAATAGGATAAATACTTCCGGCTCCTCGGGCTGGTGCGAATATTTCAATGTCCGTATGTGCCAAACCGTTGGTTTATGACACACCATTACGCGTCTCTCGCTCGCGGCGCTCGCTCGAAAACTATAACCTAACCTAAAACCAATCCATCTTGCGTTCATTATTCGATATGATGGCGACATATTTCAAATTTGCGAACGTGTCGGATCGGTTGTGAGGTTGGACTAGATTTTTTCGAGCGAGCGGAGCGAGCGAGCAACGGTCACAATTTCCAAGCTATACATATACCTTATATTGCCTTCCATATATTTCGTGTTATTACCTAATTTTGTCAGCCATTTCGGACATCACGTTGCACTGTACTATGAGGAAACGGTACTAATTATGTGAAACTATTGGTAAACCGTAAACATTTGTCAGAAGGCAATAGGATAAAGACTTCCGGCTCCTCGGGCTGGTGCGAATATTTCAATGTCCGTATGTGCCAAACCGTTGGTTTATGACACACCTTTACGCGTCTCCCGCTCGCGGCGCTCGCACGAAAGCTATAGCCTAACCTAAAACCAATCCATCTTCCGTTCATTATTCGATATGGTGGCGACATATTTCAAATTTGCGAACGTGTGGGATCGGTTGTGAGGTTGGACAAGATTTTTACGAGCGAGCGGAGCGAGCGAGCAACGGTCACAATTTTCAAGCTATACATACACCTTATTTTCCCTTCCATATATATCGTGTTATTACCTAATTTTGTCAGCCATTTCGGACATCACATTGCACTGTACTATGAGGAAGGAGTACTATTTATGTGAAACTATTCATAAACTGTAAACATGTGTCGGTAGGCAATAGGATAAATACTTCCGGCTCCTCGGGCTAATGCGAATATTTCAATGTCCGTATGTGCCAAACCGTTGGTTTATGACACACCTATACGCGTCTCTCGCTCGCGGCGCTCGCTCGAAAACTATAGCCTAACCTAAAACCAATCCATCTTCCGTTCATTATTCGATATGGTGGCGACATATTTCAAATTTGCGAACGTGTGGGATCGGTTGTGTGGTTGGACTAGATTTTTACGAGCGAGCGGAGCGAGCGAGCAACGGTCACAATTTCCAAGCTATACATACACCTTATATTGCCTTCCATATATTTCGTGTTATTACCTAATTTTGTCAGCCATATCGGACATCCCATTGCACTGTACTATGAGGAAATAGTACTATTTATGTGAAACTATTCATAAACTGTAAACATGTGTCGGTAGGCAATAGGATAAATACTTCCGGCTCCTCGGGCTGGTGCGAATATTTCAATGTCCGTATGTGCCAAACCGTTGGTTTATGACACACCATTACGCGTCTCTCGCTCGCGGCGCTCGCTCGAAAACTATAACCTAACCTAAAACCAATCCATCTTGCGTTCATTATTCGATATGATGGCGACATATTTCAAATTTGCGAACGTGTCGGATCGGTTGTGAGGTTGGACTAGATTTTTTCGAGCGAGCGGAGCGAGCGAGCAACGGTCACAATTTCCAAGCTATACATATACCATATATTGTCTTGCATATATTTCGTGCTTGTACCTAATTTTGTCAGCCATTTCGGACATCACATTGCATTGTACTATGTGGAAATAGTACTATTTATGTGAAACTATTCATAAACTGTAAACATGTGTCGGTAGGCAATAGGATAAATACTTCCGGCTCCTCGGGCTGGTGCGAATATTTCAATGTCCGTATGTGCCAAACCGTTGGTTTATGACACACCTATACGCGTCTCTCGCTCGCTGCGCTCGCTCGAAAACTATAGCCTAACCTAAAACCAATCCATCTTGCGTTCATTATTCGATATGGTGGCGACATATTTCAAATTTGCGAACGTGTCGGATCGGTTGTGGGGTTGGACTAGATTTTTACGAGCGAGCGGAGCGAGCGAGCAACGGTCACAATTTCCAAGCTATACATATACCATATATTGTCTTGCATATATTTCGTGCTTGTACCTAATTTTGTCAGCCATTTCGGACATCACATTGCATTGTATTATGTGGAAATAGTACTATTTATGTGAAACTATTCATAAACTGTAAACATGTGTCGGTAGGCAATAGGATAAATACTTCCGGCTCCTCGGGCTGGTGCGAATATTTCAATGTCCGTATGTGCCAAACCGTTGGTTTATGACACACCTATACGCGTCTCTCGCTCGCTGCGCTCGCTCGAAAACTATAGCCTAACCTAAAACCAATCCATCTTGCGTTCATTATTCGATATGGTGGCGACATATTTCAAATTTGCGAACGTGTGGGATCGGATGCGAGGTTGGACTAGATTTTTACGAACGAGCGGAGCGAGCGAGCAACGGTCACAATTTCCAAGCTATACATATACCTTATATTGCCTTCCATATATTTCGTGTTATTACCTAATTTTGTCAGCCATTTCGGACATCACATTGCACTTTACTATGAGGAAATAGTACTATTTATGTGAAACTATTTATAAACTGTAAACATGTGTCGGTAGGCAATAGGATAAATACTTCCGGCTCCTCGGGCTGGTGCGAATATTTCAATGTCCGTAGGTTCCAAACCGTTGGTTTATGACACACCTATACGCGTCTCTCGCTCGCTGCGCTCGCTCGAAAACTATAGCCTAACCTAAAACCAATCCATCTTGCGTTCATTATTCGATATGATGGCGACATATTACAAATTTGCGAACGTGTCGGATCGGTTGTGAGGTTGGACTAGATTTTTACGAGCGAGCGGAGCGAGCGATCAACGGTCACAATTTCCAAGCTATACATATACCATATATTGCCTTCCATATATTTCGTGTTATTACCTAATTTTGTCAGCCATTTCGGACATCACATTGCACTGTACTATGAGGAAATATTACTATTTATGTGAAACTATTCATAAACTGTAAACATGTGTCGGTAGGCAATAGGATAAATACTTCCGGCTCCTCGGGCTGGTGCGAATATTTCAATGTCCGTATGTGCCAAACCGTTGGTTTATGACACACCTATACGCGTCTCTCGCTCGCTGCGCTCGCTCGAAAACTATAGCCTAACCTGAAACCAATCCATCTTCCGTTCATTATTCGATATGGTGGCGACATATTTCAAATTTGCGAACGTGTCGGATCGGTTGTGGGGTTGGACTAGATTTTTACGAGCGAGCGGAGCGAGCGAGCAACGGTCGCAATTTCCAAGCTATACATATACCTTATATTGCCTTCCATATATTTCGTGTTATTACCTAATTTTGTCAGCCATTTCGGACATCACGTTGCACTCTACTATGAGGAAACGGTACTAATTATGTGAAACTATTGGTAAACCGTAAACATTTGTCAGAAGGCAATAGGATAAAGACTTCCGGCTCCTCGGGCTGGTGCGAATATATCAGAGTCCGTATGTGCCAAACCGATGGTTTGTGACACACCTTTACGCGTCTCTCGTTCGCTGCGCTCGCACGAAAACTATAGCCTAACCTAAAACCAATCCATCTTGCGTTCATTATTCGATATGATGGCGACATATTTCAAATTTGCGAACGTGTCGGATCGGTTGTGAGGTTGGACTAAATTTTTACGAGCGAGCGGAGCGAGCGAGCAACGGTCACAATTTCCAAGCTATACATATAGCATATATTATCTTGCATATATTTCGTCCTTGTACCTAATTTTGTCAGCCATTTCGGACATCACGTTGCACTGTGCTATGAGGAAACGGTACTAATTATGTGAAACTATTGGTAAACCGTAAACATTTGTCAGAAGGCAATAGGATAAAGACTTCCGGCTCCTCGGGCTGGTGCGAATATATCAATGTCCGTATGTGCCAAACCGATGGTTTGTGACACACCTTTACGCGTCTCTCGTTCGCTGCGCTCGCACGAAAGCTATAGCCTAACCTAAAACCAATCCATCTTCCGTTCATTATTCGATATGGTGGCGACATATTTCAAATTTGCGAATGTGTGGGATCGGTTGTGAGGTTGGACTAGATTTTTACGAGCGAGCGGAGCGAGCGAGCAACGGTCACAATTTCCAAGCTATACATATACCTTATATTGCCTTCCATATATTTCGTGTTATTACCTAATTTTTTCAGCCATTTCGGACATCACATTGCACTGTACTATGAGGAAATAGTACTATTTATGTGAAACTATTGGTAAACCGTAAACATTTGTCAGAAGGCAATAGGATAAAGACTTCCGGCTCCTCGGGCTGGTGCGAATATTTCAATGTCCGTATGTGCCAAACCGTTGGTTTATGACACACCTTTACGCGTCTCCCGCTCGCGGCGCTCGCACGAAAGCTATAGCCTAACCTAAAACCAATCCATCTTCCGTTCATTATTCGATATGGTGGCGACATATTTCAAATTTGCGAACGTGTGGGATCGGTTGTGAGGTTGGACAAGATTTTTACGAGCGAGCGGAGCGAGCGAGCAACGGTCACAATTTTCAAGCTATACATACACCTTATATTCCCTTCCATATATATCGTGTTATTACCTAATTTTGTCAGCCATTTCGGACATCACATTGCACTGTACTATGAGGAAGGAGTACTATTTATGTGAAACTATTCATAAACTGTAAACATGTGTCGGTAGGCAATAGGATAAATACTTCCGGCTCCTCGGGCTAATGCGAATATTTCAATGTCCGTATGTGCCAAACCGTTGGTTTATGACACACCTATACGCGTCTCTCGCTCGCGGCGCTCGCTCGAAAACTATAGCCTAACCTAAAACCAATCCATCTTCCGTTCATTATTCGATATGGTGGCGACATATTTCAAATTTGCGAACATGGGGGATCGGTTGTGTGGTTGGACTAGATTTTTACGAGCGAGCGGAGCGAGCGAGCAACGGTCACAATTTCCAAGCTATACATACACCTTATATTGCCTTCCATATATTTCGTGTTATTACCTAATTTTGTCAGCCATATCGGACATCCCATTGCACTGTACTATGAGGAAATAGTACTATTTATGTGAAACTATTCATAAACTGTAAACATGTGTCGGTAGGCAATAGGATAAATACTTCCGGCTCCTCGGGCTGGTGCGAATATTTCAATGTCCGTATGTGCCAAACCGTTGGTTTATGACACACCATTACGCGTCTCTCGCTCGCGGCGCTCGCTCGAAAACTATAACCTAACCTAAAACCAATCCATCTTGCGTTCATTATTCGATATGATGGCGACATATTTCAAATTTGCGAACGTGTCGGATCGGTTGTGAGGTTGGACTAGATTTTTACGAGCGAGCGGAGCGAGCGAGCAACGGTCACAATTTCCAAGCTATACATATACCATATATTGCCTTCCATATATTTCGTGTTATTACCTAATTTTGTCAGCCATTTCGGACATCACATTGCACTGTACTATGAGGAAATATTACTATTTATGTGAAACTATTCATAAACTGTAAACATTTGTCAGAAGGCAATAGGATAAAGACTTCCGGCTCCTCGGGCTGGTGCGAATATATCAGAGTCCGTATGTGCCAAACCGATGGTTTGTGACACACCTTTACGCGTCTCTCGTTCGCTGCGCTCGCACGAAAGCTATAGCCTAACCTAAAACCAATCCATCTTCCGTTCATTATTCGATATGGTGGCGACATATTTCAAATTTGCGAACGTGTCGGATCGGTTGTGGGGTTGGACTAGATTTTTACGAGCGAGCGGAGCGAGCGATCAACGGTCACAATTTCCAAGCTATACATATACCATATATTGCCTTCCATATATTTCGTGTTATTACCTAATTTTGTCAGCCATTTCGGACATCACATTGCACTGTACTATGAGGAAATATTACTATTTATGTGAAACTATTCATAAACTGTAAACATGTGTCGGTAGGCAATAGGATAAATACTTCCGGCTCCTCGGGCTGGCGCGAATATTTCAATGTCCGTATGTGCCAAACCGTTGGTTTATGACACACCTTTACGCGTCTCTCGCTCGCGGCGCTCGCTCGAAAACTATAGCCTAACCTAAAACCAATCCATCTTGCGTTCATTATTCGATATGATGGCGACATATTTCAAATTTGCGAACGTGTCGGATCGGTTGTGAGGTTGGACTAGATTTTTACGAGCGAGCGGAGCGAGCGAGCAACGGTCACAATTTCCAAGCTATACATATAGCATATATTATCTTGCATATATTTCGTGCTTGTACCTAATTTTGTCAGCCATTTCGGACATCACGTTGCACTGTACTATGAGGAAACGGTACTAATTATGTGAAACTATTGGTAAACCGTAAACATTTGTCAGAAGGCAATAGGTTAAAGACTTCCGGCTCCTCGGGCTGGTGCGAATATATCAGAGTCCGTATGTGCCAAACCGATGGTTTGTGACACACCTTTACGCGTCTCTCGTTCGCTGCGCTCGCACGAAAGCTATAGCCTAACCTAAAACCAATCCATCTTCCGTTCATTATTCGATATGGTGGCGACATATTTCAAATTTGCGAACGTGTCGGATCGGTTGTGGGGTTGGACTAGATTTTTACGAGCGAGCGGAGCGAGCGATCAACGGTCACAATTTCCAAGCTATACATATACCATATATTGCCTTCCATATATTTCGTGTTATTACCTAATTTTGTCAGCCATTTCGGACATCACATTGCACTGTACTATGAGGAAATATTACTATTTATGTGAAACTATTCATAAACTGTAAACATTTGTCAGAAGGCAATAGGATAAAGACTTCCGGCTCCTCGGGCTGGTGCGAATATATCAGAGTCCGTATGTGCCAAACCGATGGTTTGTGACACACCTTTACGCGTCTCTCGTTCGCTGCGCTCGCACGAAAGCTATAGCCTAACCTAAAACCAATCCATCTTCCGTTCATTATTCGATATGGTGGCGACATATTTCAAATTTGCGAACGTGTCGGATCGGTTGTGGGGTTGGACTAGATTTTTACGAGCGAGCGGAGCGAGCGATCAACGGTCACAATTTCCAAGCTATACATATACCATATATTGCCTTCCATATATTTCGTGTTATTACCTAATTTTGTCAGCCATTTCGGACATCACATTGCACTGTACTATGAGGAAATATTACTATTTATGTGAAACTATTCATAAACTGTAAACATGTGTCGGTAGGCAATAGGATAAATACTTCCGGCTCCTCGGGCTGGCGCGAATATTTCAATGTCCGTATGTGCCAAACCGTTGGTTTATGACACACCTTTACGCGTCTCTCGCTCGCGGCGCTCGCTCGAAAACTATAGCCTAACCTAAAACCAATCCATCTTGCGTTCATTATTCGATATGATGGCGACATATTTCAAATTTGCGAACGTGTCGGATCGGTTGTGAGGTTGGACTAGATATTTACGAGCGAGCGGAGCGAGCGAGCAACGGTCACAATTTCCAAGCTATACATATAGCATATATTATCTTGCATATATTTCGTGCTTGTACCTAATTTTGTCAGCCATTTCGGACATCACGTTGCACTGTACTATGAGGAAACGGTACTAATTATGTGAAACTATTGGTAAACCGTAAACATTTGTCAGAAGGCAATAGGTTAAAGACTTCCGGCTCCTCGGGCTGGTGCGAATATATCAGAGTCCGTATGTGCCAAACCGATGGTTTGTGACACACCTTTACGCGTCTCTCGTTCGCTGCGCTCGCACGAAAGCTATAGCCTAACCTAAAACCAATCCATCTTCCGTTCATTATTCGATATGGTGGCGACATATTTCAAATTTGCGAACGTGTCGGATCGGTTGTGGGGTTGGACTAGATTTTTACGAGCGAGCGGAGCGAGCGATCAACGGTCACAATTTCCAAGCTATACATATACCATATATTGCCTTCCATATATTTCGTGTTATTACCTAATTTTGTCAGCCATTTCGGACATCACATTGCACTGTACTATGAGGAAATATTACTATTTATGTGAAACTATTCATAAACTGTAAACATGTGTCGGTAGGCAATAGGATAAATACTTCCGGCTCCTCGGGCTGGCGCGAATATTTCAATGTCCGTATGTGCCAAACCGTTGGTTTATGACACACCTTTACGCGTCTCTCGCTCGCGGCGCTCGCTCGAAAACTATAGCCTAACCTAAAACCAATCCATCTTGCGTTCATTATTCGATATGATGGCGACATATTTCAAATTTGCGAACGTGTCGGATCGGTTGTGAGGTTGGACTAGATTTTTACGAGCGAGCGGAGCGAGCGAGCAACGGTCACAATTTCCAAGCTATACATATAGCATATATTATCTTGCATATATTTCGTCCTTGTGCCTAATTTTGTCAGCCATTTCGGACATCACGTTGCACTGTACTATGAGGAAACGGTACTAATTATGTGAAACTATTGGTAAACCGTAAACATTTGTCAGAAGGCAATAGGATAAAGACTTCCGGCTCCTCGGGCTGGTGCGAATATATCAATGTCCGTATGTGCCAAACCGATGGTTTGGGACACACCTTTACGCGTCTCTCGTTCGCTGCGCTCGCACGAAAGCTATAGCCTAACATAAACCAATCCATCTTCCGTTCATTATTCGATATGGTGGCGACATATTTCAAATTTGCGAATGTGTGGGATCGGTTGTGAGGTTGGACTAGATTTTTACGAGCGAGCGGAGCGAGCGAGCAACGGTCACAATTTCCAAGCTATACATATACCTTATATTGCCTTCCATATATTTCGTGTTATTACCTAATTTTTTCAGCCATTTCGGACATCACATTGCACTGTACTATGAGGAAATAGTACTATTTATGTGAAACTATTGGTAAACCGTAAACATTTGTCGGTAGGCAATAGGATAAATACTTCCGGCTCCTCGGGCTGGTGCGAATATTTCAATGTCCGTATGTTCCAAACCGTTGGTTTATGACACACCTATACGCGTCTCTCGCTCGCTGCGCTCGCTCGAAAACTATAGCCTAACCTAAAACCAATCCATCTTGCGTTCATTATTCGATATGATGGCGACATATTTCAAATTTGCGAACGTGTCGGATCGGTTGTGGGGTTGGACTAGATTTTTACGAGCGAGCGGAGCGAGCGAGCAACGGTCACAATTTCCAAGCTATACATATAACTTATATTGCCTTCCATATATTTCGTGTTATTACCTAATTTTGTCAGCCATTTCGGACATCACATTGCACTGTACTATGAGGAAGGAGTACTATTTATGTGAAACTATTCATAAACTGTAAACATGTGTCGGTAGGCAATAGGATAAATACTTCCGGCTCCTCGGGCTAATGCGAATATTTCAATGTCCGTATGTGCCAAACCGTTGGTTTATGACACACCATTACGCGTCTCTCGCTCGCGGCGCTCGCTCGAAAACTATAACCTAACCTAAAACCAATCCATCTTGCGTTCATTATTCGATATGATGGCGACATATTTCAAATTTGCGAACGTGTCGGATCGGTTGTGAGGTTGGACTAGATTTTTTCGAGCGAGCGGAGCGAGCGAGCAACGGTCACAATTTCCAAGCTATACATATACCATATATTGTCTTGCATATATTTCGTGCTTGTACCTAATTTTGTCAGCCATTTCGGACATCACATTGCATTGTACTATGTGGAAATAGTACTATTTATGTGAAACTATTCATAAACTGTAAACATGTGTCGGTAGGCAATAGGATAAATACTTCCGGCTCCTCGGGCTGGTGCGAATATTTCAATGTCCGTATGTGCCAAACCGTTGGTTTATGACACACCTATACGCGTCTCTCGCTCGCTGCGCTCGCTCGAAAACTATAGCCTAACCTAAAACCAATCCATCTTCCGTTCATTATTCGATATGGTGGCGACATATTTCAAATTTGCGAACGTGTCGGATCGGTTGTGGGGTTGGACTAGATTTTTACGAGCGAGCGGAGCGTGCGAGCAACGGTCGCAATTTCCAAGCTATACATATACCTTATATTGCCTTCCATATATTTCGTGTTATTACCTAATTTTGTCAGCCATTTCGGACATCACGTTGCACTGTACTATGAGGAAACGGTACTAATTATGTGAAACTATTGGTAAACCGTAAACATTTGTCAGAAGGCAATAGGATAAAGACTTCCGGCTCCTCGGGCTGGTGCGAATATTTCAATGTCCGTATGTACCAAACCGATGGTTTATGACACACCTATACGCGTCTCTCGGTCGCTGCGCTCGCTCGAAAACTATAGCCTAACCTAAAACCAATCCGTCTTGCGTTCATTATTCGATATGGTGGCGAGAAATTTCAAATTTGCGAACGTGTCGGATCGGTTGTGGGGTTGGACTAGATTTTTAGGAGAAAGCAGAGCGAGCGAGCAACGGTCACAATTTCCAAGCTATACATATACCTTATATTGCCTTCCATATATTTCGTGTTATTACCTATTTTTGTCAGCCATTTCGGACATCACATTGCACTGTACTACGAGGAAATAGTACTATTTATGTGAAACTATTCATGAACTGTAAACATGTGTCGGTAGGCAATAGGATAAATACTTCGGGCTCCTCGGGCTGGTGCGAATATTTCAATGTCCGTATGTGCCAAACCGTTGGTTTATGACACACCTTTACGCGTCTCTCGCTCGCGGCCCTCGCTCGAAAACTATAGCCTAACCTAAAACCAATCCATCTTGCGTTCATTATTCGATATGATGGCGACATATTTCAAATTTGCGGACGTGTCGGATCGGTTGTGAGGTTGGACTAGATTTTTACGAGCGAGCGGAGCGAGCGAGCAACGGTCACAATTTCCAAGCTATACATATACCATATATTGCCTTCCATATATTTCGTGTTATTACCTAATTTTGTCAGCCATTTCGGACATCACATTGCACTGTACTATGAGGAAATATTACTATTTATGTGAAACTATTCATAAACTGTAAACATGTGTCGGTAGGCAATAGGATAAATACTTCCGGCTCCTCGGGCTGGCGCGAATATTTCAATGTCCGTATGTGCCAAACCGTTGGTTTATGACACACCTTTACGCGTCTCTCGCTCGCGGCGCTCGCTCGAAAACTATAGCCTAACCTAAAACCAATCCATCTTGCGTTCATTATTCGATATGATGGCGACATATTTCAAATTTGCGAACGTGTCGGATCGGTTGTGAGGTTGGACTAGATTTTTACGAGCGAGCGGAGCGAGCGAGCAACGGTCACAATTTCCAAGCTATACATATAGCATATATGATCTTGCATATATTTCGTGCTTGTACCTAATTTTGTCAGCCATTTCGGACATCACGTTGCACTGTACTATGAGGAAACGGTACTAATTATGTGAAACTATTGGTAAACCGTAAACATTTGTCAGAAGGCAATAGGTTAAAGACTTCCGGCTCCTCGGGCTGGTGCGAATATATCAGAGTCCGTATGTGCCAAACCGATGGTTTGTGACACACCTTTACGCGTCTCTCGTTCGCTGCGCTCGCACGAAAGCTATAGCCTAACCTAAAACCAATCCATCTTCCGTTCATTATTCGATATGGTGGCGACATATTTCAAATTTGCGAACGTGTCGGATCGGTTGTGGGGTTGGACTAGATTTTTACGAGCGAGCGGAGCGAGCGAGCAACGGTCACAATTTCCAAGCTATACATATACCTTATATTGCCTTCC
Source organism: Bombus affinis (assembly GCF_024516045.1). NCBI lineage: Eukaryota > Metazoa > Arthropoda > Insecta > Hymenoptera > Apidae > Bombus > Bombus affinis. The sequence goes on from NW_026108825.1 coordinate 1,221,482, forward strand.
ATATATTTCGTGTTATTACCTAATTTTTTCAGCCATTTCGGACATCACATTGCACTGTACTATGAGGAAATAGTACTATTTATGTGAAACTATTGGTAAACCGTAAACATTTGTCAGAAGGCAATAGGATAAAGACTTCCGGCGCCTCGGGCTAGTGCGAATATTTCAATGTCCGTATGTGCCAAACCGTTGGTTTATGACACACCTTTACGCGTCTCCCGCTCGCGGCGCTCGCACGAAAGCTATAGCCTAACCTAAAACCAATCCATCTTCCGTTCATTATTCGATATGGTGGCGACATATTTCAAATTTGCGAACGTGTGGGATCGGTTGTGAGGTTGGACAAGATTTTTACGAGCGAGCGGAGCGAGCGAGCAACGGTCACAATTTTCAAGCTATACATACACCTTATATTCCCTTCCATATATATCGTGTTATTACCTAATTTTGTCAGCCATTTCGGACATCACATTGCACTGTACTATGAGGAAGGAGTACTATTTATGTGAAACAATTCATAAACTGTAAACATGTGTCGGTAGGCAATAGGATAAATACTTCCGGCTCCTCGGGCTAATGCGAATATTTCAATGTCCGTATGTGCCAAACCGTTGGTTTATGACACACCTATACGCGTCTCTCGCTCGCGGCGCTCGCTCGAAAACTATAGCCTAACCTAAAACCAATCCATCTTCCGTTCATTATTCGATATGGTGGCGACATATTTCAAATTTGCGAACGTGTGGGATCGGTTGTGTGGTTGGACTAGATTTTTACGAGCGAGCGGAGCGAGCGAGCAACGGTCACAATTTCCAAGCTATACATACACCTTATATTGCCTTCCATATATTTCGTGTTATTACCTAATTTTGTCAGCCATATCGGACATCCCATTGCACTGTACTATGAGGAAATAGTACTATTTATGTGAAACTATTCATAAACTGTAAACATGTGTCGGTAGGCAATAGGATAAATACTTCCGGCTCCTCGGGCTGGCGCGAATATTTCAATGTCCGTATGTGCCAAACCGTTGGTTTATGACACACCTTTACGCGTCTCTCGCTCGCGGCGCTCGCTCGAAAACTATAGCCTAACCTAAAACCAATCCATCTTGCGTTCATTATTCGATATGATGGCGACATATTTCAAATTTGCGAACGTGTCGGATCGGTTGTGAGGTTGGACTAGATATTTACGAGCGAGCGGAGCGAGCGAGCAACGGTCACAATTTCCAAGCTATACATATAGCATATATTATCTTGCATATATTTCGTGCTTGTACCTAATTTTGTCAGCCATTTCGGACATCACGTTGCACTGTACTATGAGGAAACGGTACTAATTATGTGAAACTATTGGTAAACCGTAAACATTTGTCAGAAGGCAATAGGTTAAAGACTTCCGGCTCCTCGGGCTGGTGCGAATATATCAGAGTCCGTATGTGCCAAACCGATGGTTTGTGACACACCTTTACGCGTCTCTCGTTCGCTGCGCTCGCACGAAAGCTATAGCCTAACCTAAAACCAATCCATCTTCCGTTCATTATTCGATATGGTGGCGACATATTTCAAATTTGCGAACGTGTCGGATCGGTTGTGGGGTTGGACTAGATTTTTACGAGCGAGCGGAGCGAGCGATCAACGGTCACAATTTCCAAGCTATACATATACCATATATTGCCTTCCATATATTTCGTGTTATTACCTAATTTTGTCAGCCATTTCGGACATCACATTGCACTGTACTATGAGGAAATATTACTATTTATGTGAAACTATTCATAAACTGTAAACATGTGTCGGTAGGCAATAGGATAAATACTTCCGGCTCCTCGGGCTGGCGCGAATATTTCAATGTCCGTATGTGCCAAACCGTTGGTTTATGACACACCTTTACGCGTCTCTCGCTCGCGGCGCTCGCTCGAAAACTATAGCCTAACCTAAAACCAATCCATCTTGCGTTCATTATTCGATATGATGGCGACATATTTCAAATTTGCGAACGTGTCGGATCGGTTGTGAGGTTGGACTAGATTTTTACGAGCGAGCGGAGCGAGCGAGCAACGGTCACAATTTCCAAGCTATACATATAGCATATATTATCTTGCATATATTTCGTCCTTGTGCCTAATTTTGTCAGCCATTTCGGACATCACGTTGCACTGTACTATGAGGAAACGGTACTAATTATGTGAAACTATTGGTAAACCGTAAACATTTGTCAGAAGGCAATAGGATAAAGACTTCCGGCTCCTCGGGCTGGTGCGAATATATCAATGTCCGTATGTGCCAAACCGATGGTTTGGGACACACCTTTACGCGTCTCTCGTTCGCTGCGCTCGCACGAAAGCTATAGCCTAACATAAACCAATCCATCTTCCGTTCATTATTCGATATGGTGGCGACATATTTCAAATTTGCGAATGTGTGGGATCGGTTGTGAGGTTGGACTAGATTTTTACGAGCGAGCGGAGCGAGCGAGCAACGGTCACAATTTCCAAGCTATACATATACCTTATATTGCCTTCCATATATTTCGTGTTATTACCTAATTTTTTCAGCCATTTCGGACATCACATTGCACTGTACTATGAGGAAATAGTACTATTTATGTGAAACTATTGGTAAACCGTAAACATTTGTCGGTAGGCAATAGGATAAATACTTCCGGCTCCTCGGGCTGGTGCGAATATTTCAATGTCCGTATGTTCCAAACCGTTGGTTTATGACACACCTATACGCGTCTCTCGCTCGCTGCGCTCGCTCGAAAACTATAGCCTAACCTAAGACCAATCCATCTTGCGTTCATTATTCGATATGATGGCGACATATTTCAAATTTGCGAACGTGTCGGATCGGTTGTGGGGTTGGACTAGATTTTTACGAGCGAGCGGAGCGAGCGAGCAACGGTCACAATTTCCAAGCTATACATATAACTTATATTGCCTTCCATATATTTCGTGTTATTACCTAATTTTGTCAGCCATTTCGGACATCACATTGCACTGTACTATGAGGAAGGAGTACTATTTATGTGAAACTATTCATAAACTGTAAACATGTGTCGGTAGGCAATAGGATAAATACTTCCGGCTCCTCGGGCTAATGCGAATATTTCAATGTCCGTATGTGCCAAACCGTTGGTTTATGACACACCATTACGCGTCTCTCGCTCGCGGCGCTCGCTCGAAAACTATAACCTAACCTAAAACCAATCCATCTTGCGTTCATTATTCGATATGATGGCGACATATTTCAAATTTGCGAACGTGTCGGATCGGTTGTGAGGTTGGACTAGATTTTTTCGAGCGAGCGGAGCGAGCGAGCAACGGTCACAATTTCCAAGCTATACATATACCATATATTGTCTTGCATATATTTCGTGCTTGTACCTAATTTTGTCAGCCATTTCGGACATCACATTGCATTGTACTATGTGGAAATAGTACTATTTATGTGAAACTATTCATAAACTGTAAACATGTGTCGGTAGGCAATAGGATAAATACTTCCGGCTCCTCGGGCTGGTGCGAATATTTCAATGTCCGTATGTGCCAAACCGTTGGTTTATGACACACCTATACGCGTCTCTCGCTCGCTGCGCTCGCTCGAAAACTATAGCCTAACCTAAAACCAATCCATCTTCCGTTCATTATTCGATATGGTGGCGACATATTTCAAATTTGCGAACGTGTCGGATCGGTTGTGGGGTTGGACTAGATTTTTACGAGCGAGCGGAGCGTGCGAGCAACGGTCGCAATTTCCAAGCTATACATATACCTTATATTGCCTTCCATATATTTCGTGTTATTACCTAATTTTGTCAGCCATTTCGGACATCACGTTGCACTGTACTATGAGGAAACGGTACTAATTATGTGAAACTATTGGTAAACCGTAAACATTTGTCAGAAGGCAATAGGATAAAGACTTCCGGCTCCTCGGGCTGGTGCGAATATTTCAATGTCCGTATGTACCAAACCGATGGTTTATGACACACCTATACGCGTCTCTCGGTCGCTGCGCTCGCTCGAAAACTATAGCCTAACCTAAAACCAATCCGTCTTGCGTTCATTATTCGATATGGTGGCGAGAAATTTCAAATTTGCGAACGTGTCGGATCGGTTGTGGGGTTGGACTAGATTTTTAGGAGAAAGCAGAGCGAGCGAGCAACGGTCACAATTTCCAAGCTATACATATACCTTATATTGCCTTCCATATATTTCGTGTTATTACCTATTTTTGTCAGCCATTTCGGACATCACATTGCACTGTACTACGAGGAAATAGTACTATTTATGTGAAACTATTCATGAACTGTAAACATGTGTCGGTAGGCAATAGGATAAATACTTCGGGCTCCTCGGGCTGGTGCGAATATTTCAATGTCCGTATGTGCCAAACCGTTGGTTTATGACACACCTTTACGCGTCTCTCGCTCGCGGCCCTCGCTCGAAAACTATAGCCTAACCTAAAACCAATCCATCTTGCGTTCATTATTCGATATGATGGCGACATATTTCAAATTTGCGGACGTGTCGGATCGGTTGTGAGGTTGGACTAGATTTTTACGAGCGAGCGGAGCGAGCGAGCAACGGTCACAATTTCCAAGCTATACATATACCATATATTGCCTTCCATATATTTCGTGTTATTACCTAATTTTGTCAGCCATTTCGGACATCACATTGCACTGTACTATGAGGAAATATTACTATTTATGTGAAACTATTCATAAACTGTAAACATGTGTCGGTAGGCAATAGGATAAATACTTCCGGCTCCTCGGGCTGGCGCGAATATTTCAATGTCCGTATGTGCCAAACCGTTGGTTTATGACACACCTTTACGCGTCTCTCGCTCGCGGCGCTCGCTCGAAAACTATAGCCTAACCTAAAACCAATCCATCTTGCGTTCATTATTCGATATGATGGCGACATATTTCAAATTTGCGAACGTGTCGGATCGGTTGTGAGGTTGGACTAGATTTTTACGAGCGAGCGGAGCGAGCGAGCAACGGTCACAATTTCCAAGCTATACATATAGCATATATGATCTTGCATATATTTCGTGCTTGTACCTAATTTTGTCAGCCATTTCGGACATCACGTTGCACTGTACTATGAGGAAACGGTACTAATTATGTGAAACTATTGGTAAACCGTAAACATTTGTCAGAAGGCAATAGGTTAAAGACTTCCGGCTCCTCGGGCTGGTGCGAATATATCAGAGTCCGTATGTGCCAAACCGATGGTTTGTGACACACCTTTACGCGTCTCTCGTTCGCTGCGCTCGCACGAAAGCTATAGCCTAACCTAAAACCAATCCATCTTCCGTTCATTATTCGATATGGTGGCGACATATTTCAAATTTGCGAACGTGTCGGATCGGTTGTGGGGTTGGACTAGATTTTTACGAGCGAGCGGAGCGAGCGAGCAACGGTCACAATTTCCAAGCTATACATATACCTTATATTGCCTTCCATATATTTCGTGTTATTACCTAATTTTTTCAGCCATTTCGGACATCACATTGCACTGTACTATGAGGAAATAGTACTATTTATGTGAAACTATTGGTAAACCGTAAACATTTGTCAGAAGGCAATAGGATAAAGACTTCCGGCGCCTCGGGCTAGTGCGAATATTTCAATGTCCGTATGTGCCAAACCGTTGGTTTATGACACACCTTTACGCGTCTCCCGCTCGCGGCGCTCGCACGAAAGCTATAGCCTAACCTAAAACCAATCCATCTTCCGTTCATTATTCGATATGGTGGCGACATATTTCAAATTTGCGAACGTGTGGGATCGGTTGTGAGGTTGGACAAGATTTTTACGAGCGAGCGGAGCGAGCGAGCAACGGTCACAATTTTCAAGCTATACATACACCTTATATTCCCTTCCATATATATCGTGTTATTACCTAATTTTGTCAGCCATTTCGGACATCACATTGCACTGTACTATGAGGAAGGAGTACTATTTATGTGAAACAATTCATAAACTGTAAACATGTGTCGGTAGGCAATAGGATAAATACTTCCGGCTCCTCGGGCTAATGCGAATATTTCAATGTCCGTATGTGCCAAACCGTTGGTTTATGACACACCTATACGCGTCTCTCGCTCGCGGCGCTCGCTCGAAAACTATAGCCTAACCTAAAACCAATCCATCTTCCGTTCATTATTCGATATGGTGGCGACATATTTCAAATTTGCGAACGTGTGGGATCGGTTGTGTGGTTGGACTAGATTTTTACGAGCGAGCGGAGCGAGCGAGCAACGGTCACAATTTCCAAGCTATACATACACCTTATATTGCCTTCCATATATTTCGTGTTATTACCTAATTTTGTCAGCCATATCGGACATCCCATTGCACTGTACTATGAGGAAATAGTACTATTTATGTGAAACTATTCATAAACTGTAAACATGTGTCGGTAGGCAATAGGATAAATACTTCCGGCTCCTCGGGCTGGTGCGAATATTTCAATGTCCGTATGTGCCAAACCGTTGGTTTATGACACACCATTACGCGTCTCTCGCTCGCGGCGCTCGCTCGAAAACTATAACCTAACCTAAAACCAATCCATCTTGCGTTCATTATTCGATATGATGGCGACATATTTCAAATTTGCGAACGTGTCGGATCGGTTGTGAGGTTGGACTAGATTTTTACGAGCGAGCGGAGCGAGCGAGCAACGGTCACAATTTCCAAGCTATACATATACCATATATTGCCTTCCATATATTTCGTGTTATTACCTAATTTTGTCAGCCATTTCGGACATCACATTGCACTGTACTATGAGGAAATATTACTATTTATGTGAAACTATTCATAAACTGTAAACATTTGTCAGAAGGCAATAGGATAAAGACTTCCGGCTCCTCGGGCTGGTGCGAATATATCAGAGTCCGTATGTGCCAAACCGATGGTTTGTGACACACCTTTACGCGTCTCTCGTTCGCTGCGCTCGCACGAAAGCTATAGCCTAACCTAAAACCAATCCATCTTCCGTTCATTATTCGATATGGTGGCGACATATTTCAAATTTGCGAACGTGTCGGATCGGTTGTGGGGTTGGACTAGATTTTTACGAGCGAGCGGAGCGAGGGATCAACGGTCACAATTTCCAAGCTATACATATACCATATATTGCCTTCCATATATTTCGTGTTATTACCTAATTTTGTCAGCCATTTCGGACATCACTTTGCACTGTACTATGAGGAAATATTACTATTTATGTGAAACTATTCATAAACTGTAAACATGTGTCGGTAGGCAATAGGATAAATACTTCCGGCTCCTCGGGCTGGCGCGAATATTTCAATGTCCGTATGTGCCAAACCGTTGGTTTATGACACACCTTTACGCGTCTCTCGCTCGCGGCGCTCGCTCGAAAACTATAGCCTAACCTAAAACCAATCCATCTTGCGTTCATTATTCGATATGATGGCGACATATTTCAAATTTGCGAACGTGTCGGATCGGTTGTGAGGTTGGACTAGATTTTTACGAGCGAGCGGAGCGAGCGAGCAACAGTCACAATTTCCAAGCTATACATATAGCATATATTATCTTGCATATATTTCGTGCTTGTACCTAATTTTGTCAGCCATTTCGGACATCACGTTGCACTGTACTATGAGGAAACGGTACTAATTATGTGAAACTATTGGTAAACCGTAAACATTTGTCAGAAGGCAATAGGTTAAAGACTTCCGGCTCCTCGGGCTGGTGCGAATATATCAGAGTCCGTATGTGCCAAACCGATGGTTTGTGACACACCTTTACGCGTCTCTCGTTCGCTGCGCTCGCACGAAAGCTATAGCCTAACCTAAAACCAATCCATCTTCCGTTCATTATTCGATATGGTGGCGACATATTTCAAATTTGCGAACGTGTCGGATCGGTTGTGGGGTTGGACTAGATTTTTACGAGCGAGCGGAGCGAGCGATCAACGGTCACAATTTCCAAGCTATACATATACCATATATTGCCTTCCATATATTTCGTGTTATTACCTAATTTTGTCAGCCATTTCGGACATCACATTGCACTGTACTATGAGGAAATATTACTATTTATGTGAAACTATTCATAAACTGTAAACATGTGTCGGTAGGCAATAGGATAAATACTTCCGGCTCCTCGGGCTGGCGCGAATATTTCAATGTCCGTATGTGCCAAACCGTTGGTTTATGACACACCTTTACGCGTCTCTCGCTCGCGGCGCTCGCTCGAAAACTATAGCCTAACCTAAAACCAATCCATCTTGCGTTCATTATTCGATATGATGGCGACATATTTCAAATTTGCGAACGTGTCGGATCGGTTGTGAGGTTGGACTAGATTTTTACGAGCGAGCGGAGCGAGCGAGCAACGGTCACAATTTCCAAGCTATACATATAGCATATATTATCTTGCATATATTTCGTCCTTGTACCTAATTTTGTCAGCCATTTCGGACATCACGTTGCACTGTACTATGAGGAAACGGTACTAATTATGTGAAACTATTGGTAAACCGTAAACATTTGTCAGAAGGCAATAGGATAAAGACTTCCGGCTCCTCGGGCTGGTGCGAATATATCAATGTCCGTATGTGCCAAACCGATGGTTTGTGACACACCTTTACGCGTCTCTCGTTCGCTGCGCTCGCACGAAAGCTATAGCCTAACCTAAAACCAATCCATCTTCCGTTCATTATTCGATATGGTGGCGACATATTTCAAATTTGCGAATGTGTGGGATCGGTTGTGAGGTTGGACTAGATTTTTACGAGCGAGCGGAGCGAGCGAGCAACGGTCACAATTTCCAAGCTATACATATACCTTATATTGCCTTCCATATATTTCGTGTTATTACCTAATTTTTTCAGCCATTTCGGACATCACATTGCACTGTACTATGAGGAAATAGTACTATTTATGTGAAACTATTGGTAAACCGTAAACATTTGTCAGAAGGCAATAGGATAAAGACTTCCGGCTCCTCGGGCTGGTGCGAATATTTCAATGTCCGTATGTGCCAAACCGTTGGTTTATGACACACCTTTACGCGTCTCCCGCTCGCGGCGCTCGCACGAAAGCTATAGCCTAACCTAAAACCAATCCATCTTCCGTTCATTATTCGATATGGTGGCGACATATTTCAAATTTGCGAACGTGTGGGATCGGTTGTGAGGTTGGACAAGATTTTTACGAGCGAGCGGAGCGAGCGAGCAACGGTCACAATTTTCAAGCTATACATACACCTTATATTCCCTTCCATATATATCGTGTTATTACCTAATTTTGTCAGCCATTTCGGACATCACATTGCACTGTACTATGAGGAAGGAGTACTATTTAAGTGAAACTATTCATAAACTGTAAACATGTGTCGGTAGGCAATAGGATAAATACTTCCGGCTCCTCGGGCTAATGCGAATATTTCAATGTCCGTATGTGCCAAACCGTTGGTTTATGACACACCTATACGCGTCTCTGGCTCGCGGCGCTCGCTCGAAAACTATAGCCTAACCTAAAACCAATCCATCTTCCGTTCATTATTCGATATGGTGGCGACATATTTCAAATTTGCGAACGTGTGGGATCGGTTGTGTGGTTGGACTAGATTTTTACGAGCGAGCGGAGCGAGCGAGCAACGGTCACAATTTCCAAGCTATACATACACCTTATATTGCCTTCCATATATTTCGTGTTATTACCTAATTTTGTCAGCCATATCGGACATCCCATTGCACTGTACTATGAGGAAATAGTACTATTTATGTGAAACTATTCATAAACTGTAAACATGTGTCGGTAGGCAATAGGATAAATACTTCCGGCTCCTCGGGCTGGTGCGAATATTTCAATGTCCGTATGTGCCAAACCGTTGGTTTATGACACACCATTACGCGTCTCTCGCTCGCGGCGCTCGCTCGAAAACTATAACCTAACCTAAAACCAATCCATCTTGCGTTCATTATTCGATATGATGGCGACATATTTCAAATTTGCGAACGTGTCGGATCGGTTGTGAGGTTGGACTAGATTTTTTCGAGCGAGCGGAGCGAGCGAGCAACGGTCACAATTTCCAAGCTATACATATACCATATATTGTCTTGCATATATTTCGTGCTTGTACCTTATTTTGTCAGCCATTTCGGACATCACATTGCATTGTACTATGTGGAAATAGTACTATTTATGTGAAACTATTCATAAACTGTAAACATGTGTCGGTAGGCAATAGGATAAATACTTCCGGCTCCTCGGGCTGGTGCGAATATTTCAATGTCCGTATGTGCCAAACCGTTGGTTTATGACACACCATTACGCGTCTCTCGCTCGCGGCGCTCGCTCGAAAACTATAACCTAACCTAAAACCAATCCATCTTGCGTTCATTATTCGATATGATGGCGACATATTTCAAATTTGCGAACGTGTCGGATCGGTTGTGAGGTTGGACTAGATTTTTTCGAGCGAGCGGAGCGAGCGAGCAACGGTCACAATTTCCAAGCTATACATATACCATATATTGTCTTGCATATATTTCGTGCTTGTACCTAATTTTGTCAGCCATTTCGGACATCACGTTGCACTGTACTATGAGGAAACGGTACTAATTATGTGAAACTATTGGTAAACCGTAAACGTTTGTCAGAAGGCAATAGGATAAGGACTTCCGGCTCCTCGGGCTGGTGCGAATATTTCAATGTCGGTATGTGCCAAACCGTTGGTTTATGACACACCTATACGCGTCTCTCGCTCGCTGCGCTCGCTCGAAAACTATAGCCTAACCTAAAACCAATCCATCTTGCGTTCATTATTCGATATGGTGGCGACATATTTCAAATTTGCGAACGTGTGGGATCGGATGCGAGGTTGGACTAGATTTTTACGAACGAGCGGAGCGAGCGAGCAACGGTCACAATTTCCAAGCTATACATATAACTTATATTGCCTTCCATATATTTCGTGTTATTACCTAATTTTGTCAGCCATTTCGGACATCACATTGCACTTTACTATGAGGAAATAGTACTATTTATGTGAAACTATTCATAAACTGTAAACATGTGTCGGTAGGCAATAGGATAAATACTTCCGGCTCCTCGGGCTGGTGCGAATATTTCAATGTCCGTAGGTTCCAAACCGTTGGTTTATGACACACCTATACGCGTCTCTCGCTCGCTGCGCTCGCTCGAAAACTATAGCCTAACCTAAAACCAATCCATCTTGCGTTCATTATTCGATATGATGGCGACATATTACAAATTTGCGAACGTGTCGGATCGGTTGTGGGGTTGGACTAGATTTTTACGAGCGAGCGGAGCGAGCGAGCAACGGTCACAATTTCCAAGCTATACATATACCTTATATTGCCTTCCACATATTTCGTGTTATTACCTAATTTTGTCAGTCATTTCGGACATCACATTGCACTGTACTATGAGGAAATAGTACTATTTATGTGAAACTATTCATAAACTGTAAACATGTGTCGGTAGGCAATAGGATAAATACTTCCGGCTCCTCGGGCTGGTGCGAATATTTCAATGTCCGTATGTTCCAAACCGTTGGTTTATGACACACCTATACGCGTCTCTCGCTCGCTGCGCTCGCTCGAAAACTATAGCCTAACCTAAAACCAATCCATCTTGCGTTCATTATTCGATATGGTGGCGAGAAATTTCAAATTTGCGAACGTGTCGGATCGGTTGTGGGGTTGGACTAGATTTTTAGGAGAAAGCAGAGCGAGCGAGCAACGGTCACAATTTCCAAGCTATACATATACCTTATATTGCCTTCCATATATTTCGTGTTATTACCTATTTTTGTCAGCCATTTCGGACATCACATTGCACTGTACTACGAGGAAATAGTACTATTTATGTGAAACTATTCATGAACTGTAAACATGTGTCGGTAGGCAATAGGATAAATACTTCGGGCTCCTCGGGCTGGTGCGAATATTTCAATGTCCGTATGTGCCAAACCGTTGGTTTATGACACACCTTTACGCGTCTCTCGCTCGCGGCCCTCGCTCGAAAACTATAGCCTAACCTAAAACCAATCCATCTTGCGTTCATTATTCGATATGATGGCGACATATTTCAAATTTGCGAACGTGTCGGATCGGTTGTGAGGTTGGACTAGATTTTTACGAGCGAGCGGAGCGAGCGAGCAACGGTCACAATTTCCAAGCTATACATATACCATATATTATCTTGCATATATTTCGTGCTTGTACCTAATTTTGTCAGCCATTTCGGACATCACGTTGCACTGTACTATGAGGAAACGGTACTAATTATGTGAAACTATTGGTAAACCGTAAACATTTGTCAGAAGGCAATAGGATAAAGACTTCCGGCTCCTCGGGCTGGTGCGAATATATCAATGTCCGTATGTGCCAAACCGATGGTTTGTGACACACCTTTACGCGTCTCTCGTTCGCTGCGCTCGCACGAAAGCTATAGCCTAACCTAAAACCAATCCATCTTCCGTTCATTATTCGATATGGTGGCGACATATTTCAAATTTGCGAATGTGTGGGATCGGTTGTGAGGTTGGACTAGATTTTTACGAGCGAGCGGAGCGAGCGAGCAACGGTCACAATTTCCAAGCTATACATATACCTTATATTGCCTTCCATATATTTCGTGTTATTACCTAATTTTTTCAGCCATTTCGGACATCACATTGCACTGTACTATGAGGAAATAGTACTATTTATGTGAAACTATTGGTAAACCGTAAACATTTGTCAGAAGGCAATAGGATAAAGACTTCCGGCTCCTCGGGCTGGTGCGAATATTTCAATGTCCGTATGTGCCAAACCGTTGGTTTATGACACACCTTTACGCGTCTCCCGCTCGCGGCGCTCGCACGAAAGCTATAGCCTAACCTAAAACCAATCCATCTTCCGTTCATTATTCGATTTGGTGGCGACATATTTCAAATTTGCGAACGTGTGGGATCGGTTGTGAGGTTGGACAAGATTTTTACGAGCGAGCGGAGCGAGCGAGCAACGGTCACAATTTTCAAGCTATACATACACCTTATATTCCCTTCCATATATATCGTGTTATTACCTAATTTTGTCAGCCATTTCGGACATCACATTGCACTGTACTATGAGGAAGGAGTACTATTTATGTGAAACTATTCATAAACTGTAAACATGTGTCGGTAGGCAATAGGATAAATACTTCCGGCTCCTCGGGCTAATGCGAATATTTCAATGTCCGTATGTGCCAAACCGTTGGTTTATGACACACCTATACGCGTCTCTCGCTCGCGGCGCTCGCTCGAAAACTATAGCCTAACCTAAAACCAATCCATCTTCCGTTCATTATTCGATATGGTGGCGACATATTTCAAATTTGCGAACGTGTGGGATCGGTTGTGTGGTTGGACTAGATTTTTACGAGCGAGCGGAGCGAGCGAGCAACGGTCACAATTTCCAAGCTATACATATACCTTATATTGCCTTCCATATATTTCGTGTTATTACCTAATTTTGTCAGCCATATCGGACATCCCATTGCACTGTACTATGAGGAAATAGTACTATTTATGTGAAACTATTCATAAACTGTAAACATGTGTCGGTAGGCAATAGGATAAATAATTCCGGCTCCTCGGGCTGGTGCGAATATTTCAATGTCCGTATGTGCCAAACCGTTGGTTTATGACACACCATTACGCGTCTCTCGCTCGCGGCGCTCGCTCGAAAACTATAACCTAACCTAAAACCAATCCATCTTGCGTTCATTATTCGATATGATGGCGACATATTTCAAATTTGCGAACGTGTCGGATCGGTTGTGAGGTTGGACTAGATTTTTTCGAGCGAGCGGAGCGAGCGAGCAACGGTCACAATTTCCAAGCTATACATATACCTTATATTGCCTTCCATATATTTCGTGTTATTACCTAATTTTGTCAGCCATTTCGGACATCACATTGCACTTTACTATGAGGAAATAGTACTATTTATGTGAAACTATTCATAAACTGTAAACATGTGTCGGTAGGCAATAGGATAAATACTTCCGGCTCCTCGGGCTGGTGCGAATATTTCAATGTCCGTAGGTTCCAAACCGTTGGTTTATGACACACCTATACGCGTCTCTCGCTCGCTGCGCTCGCTCGAAAACTATAGCCTAACCTAAAACCAATCCATCTTGCGTTCATTATTCGATATGATGGCGACATATTACAAATTTGCGAACGTGTCGGATCGGTTGTGGGGTTGGACTAGATTTTTACGAGCGAGCGGAGCGAGCGAGCAACGGTCACAATTTCCAAGCTATACATATACCTTATATTGCCTTCCATATATTTCGTGTTATTACCTAATTTTGTCAGTCATTTCGGACATCACATTGCACTGTACTATGAGGAAATAGTACTATTTATGTGAAACTATTCATAAACTGTAAACATGTGTCGGTAGGCAATAGGATAAATACTTCCGGCTCCTCGGGCTGGTGCGAATATTTCAATGTCCGTATGTTCCAAACCGTTGGTTTATGACACACCTATACGCGTCTCTCGCTCGCTGCGCTCGCTCGAAAACTATAGCCTAACCTAAAACCAATCCATCTTGCGTTCATTATTCGATATGATGGCGACATATTTCAAATTTGCGAACGTGTCGGATCGGTTGTGGGGTTGGACTAGATTTTTACGAGCGAGCGGAGCGAGCGAGCAACGGTCACAATTTCCAAGCTATACATATAACTTATATTGCCTTCCATATATTTCGTGTTATTACCTAATTTTGTCAGCCATTTCGGACATCACATTGCACTGTACTATGAGGAAATAGTACTGTTTATGTGAAACTATTCATAAACTGTAAACATGTGTCGGTAGGCAATAGGATAAATACTTCCGGCTCCTCGGGCTGGTGCGAATATTTCAATGTCCGTATGTGCCAAACCGTTGGTTTATGACACACCATTACGCGTCTCTCGCTCGCGGCGCTCGCTCGAAAACTATAACCTAACCTAAAACCAATCCATCTTCCGTTCATTATTCGATATGGTGGCGACATATTTCAAATTTGCGAACGTGTCGGATCGGTTGTGGGGTTGGACTAGATTTTTACGAGCGAGCGGAGCGTGCGAGCAACGGTCGCAATTTCCAAGCTATACATATACCTTATATTGCCTTCCATATATTTCGTGTTATTACCTAATTTTGTCAGCCATTTCGGACATCACGTTGCACTGTACTATGAGGAAACGGTACTAATTATGTGAAACTATTGGTAAACCGTAAACATTTGTCAGAAGGCAATAGGATAAAGACTTCCGGCTCCTCGGGCTGGTGCGAATATATCAGAGTCCGTATGTGCCAAACCGATGGTTTGTGACACACCTTTACGCGTCTCTCGTTCGCTGCGCTCGCACGAAAGCTATAGCCTAACCTAAAACCAATCCATCTTCCGTTCATTATTCGATATGGTGGCGACATATTTCAAATTTGCGAACGTGTCGGATCGGTTGTGGGGTTGGACTAGATTTTTACGAGCGAGCGGAGCGAGCGAGCAACGGTCACAATTTCCAAGCTATACATATACCTTATATTGCCTTCCATATATTTCGTGTTATTACCTAATTTTGTCAGCCATTTCGGACATCACATTGCACTGTACTATGTGGAAATAGTACTATTTATGTGAAACTATTCATAAACTGTAAACATGTGTCGGTAGGCAATAGGATAAATACTTCCGGCTCCTCGGGCTGGTGCGAATATTTCAATGTCCGTATGTGCCAAACCGTTGGTTTATGACACACCTATACGCGTCTCTCGCTCGCTGCGCTCGCTCGAAAACTATAGCCTAATCTAAAACCAATCCATCTTGCGTTCATTATTCGATATAATGGCGACATATTTCAAATTTGCGAACGTGTCGGATCGGTTGTGGGGTTGGACTAGATTTTTACGAGCGAGCGGAGCGAGCGAGCAACGGTCACAATTTCCAAGCTATACATATACCATATATTGTCTTGCATATATTTCGTGCTTGTACCTAATTTTGTCAGCCATTTCGGACATCACGTTGCACTGTACTATGAGGAAACGGTACTAATTATGTGAAACTATTGGTAAACCGTAAACATTTGTCAGAAGGCAATAGGATAAAGACTTCCGGCTCCTCGGGCTGGTGCGAATATTTCAATGTCCGTATGTGCCAAACCGATGGTTTATGACACACCTATACGCGTCTCTCGCTCGCTGCGCTCGCTCGAAAACTATAGCCTAACCTAAAACCAATCCGTCTTGCGTTCATTATTCGATATGGTGGCGAGAAATTTCAAATTTGCGAACGTGTCGGATCGGTTGTGGGGTTGGACTAGATTTTTAGGAGCAAGCGGAGCGAGCGAGCAACGGTCACAATTTCCAAGCTATACATATACCTTATATTGCCTTCCATATATTTCGTGTTATTACCTATTTTTGTCAGCCATTTCGGACATCACATTGCACTGTACTACGAGGAAATAGTACTATTTATGTGAAACTATTCATGAACTGTAAACATGTGTCGGTAGGCAATAGGATAAATACTTCCGGCTCCTCGGGCTGGCGCGAATATTTCAATGTTCGTATGTGCCAAACCGTTGGTTTATGACACACCTTTACGCGTCTCTCGCTCGCGGCGCTCGCTCGAAAACTATAGCCTAACCTAAAACCAATCCATCTTGCGTTCATTATTCGATATGATGGCGACATATTTCAAATTTGCGAACGTGTCGGATCGGTTGTGAGGTTGGACTAGATTTTTACGAGCGAGCGGAGCGAGCGAGCAACGGTCACAATTTCCAAGCTATACATATACCATATATTGTCTTGCATATATTTCGTGCTTGTACCTAATTTTGTCAGCCATTTCGGACATCACATTGCATTGTACTATGTGGAAATAGTACTATTTATGTGAAACTATTCATAAACTGTAAACATGTGTCGGTAGGCAATAGGATAAATACTTCCGGCTCCTCGGACTGGTGCGAATATTTCAATGTCCGTATGTGCCAAACCGTTGGTTTATAACACACCTATACGCGTCTCTCGCTCGCTGCGCTCGCTCGAAAACTATAGCCTAACCTAAAACCAATCCACCTTGCGTTCATTATTCGATATGATGGCGACATATTTCAAATTTGCGAACGTGTCGGATCGGTTGTGGGGTTGGACTAGATTTTTACGAGCGAGCGGAGCGAGCGAGCAACGGTCACAATTTCCAAGCTATACATATACCATATATTGTCTTGCATATATTTCGTGCTTGTACCTAATTTTGTCAGCCATTTCGGACATCACGTTGCACTGTACTATGAGGAAACGGTACTAATTATGTGAAACTATCGGTAAACCGTAAACATTTGTCAGAAGGCAATAGGATAAAGACTTCCGGCTCCTCGGGCTGGTGCGAATATATCAATGTCCGTATGTGCCAAACCGATGGTTTGTGACACACCTTTACGCGTCTCTCGTTCGCTGCGCACGCACGAAAGCTATAGCCTAACCTAAAACCAATCCATCTTCCGTTCATTATTCGATATGGTGGCGACATATTTCAAATTTGCGAATGTGTGGGATCGGTTGTGAGGTTGGACTAGATTTTTACGAGCGAGCGGAGCGAGCGAGCAACGGTCACAATTTCCAAGCTATACATATACCTTATATTGCCTTCCATATATTTCGTGTTATTACCTAATTTTTTCAGCCATTTCGGACATCACATTGCACTGTACTATGAGGAAATAGTACTATTTATGTGAAACTATTGGTAAACCGTAAACATTTGTCAGAAGGCAATAGGATAAAGACTTCCGGCTCCTCGGGCTGGTGCGAATATTTCAATGTCCGTATGTGCCAAACCGTTGGTTTATGACACACCTTTACGCGTCTCTCGCTCGCGGCGCTCGCACGAAAGCTATAGCCTAACCTAAAACCAATCCATCTTCCGTTCATTATTCGATATGGTGGCGACATATTTCAAATTTGCGAACGTGTGAGATCGGTTGTGAGGTTGGACAAGATTTTTACGAGCGAGCGGAGCGAGCGAGCAACGGTCACAATTTCCAAGCTATACATATACCATATATTGTCTTGCATATATTTCGTGCTTGTACCTTATTTTGTCAGCCATTTCGGACATCACATTGCATTGTACTATGTGGAAATAGTACTATTTATGTGAAACTATTCATAAACTGTAAACATGTGTCGGTAGGCAATAGGATAAATACTTCCGGCTCCTCGGGCTGGTGCGAATATTTCAATGTCCGTATGTGCCAAACCGTTGGTTTATGACACACCTATACGCGTCTCTCGCTCGCTGCGCTCGCTCGAAAACTATAGCCTAACCTAAAACCAATCCATCTTGCGTTCATTATTCGATATGGTGGCGACATATTTCAAATTTGCGAACGTGTCGGATCGGTTGTGGGGTTGGACTAGATTTTTACGAGCGAGCGGAGCGAGCGAGCAACGGTCACAATTTCCAAGCTATACATATACCATATATTGTCTTGCATATATTTCGTGCTTGTACCTAATTTTGTCAGCCATTTCGGACATCACGTTGCACTGTACTATGAGGAAACGGTACTAATTATGTGAAACTATTGGTAAACCGTAAACGTTTGTCAGAAGGCAATAGGATAAGGACTTCCGGCTCCTCGGGCTGGTGCGAATATTTCAATGTCGGTATGTGCCAAACCGTTGGTTTATGACACACCTATACGCGTCTCTCGCTCGCTGCGCTCGCTCGAAAACTATAGCCTAACCTAAAACCAATCCATCTTGCGTTCATTATTCGATATGGTGGCGACATATTTCAAATTTGCGAACGTGTGGGATCGGATGCGAGGTTGGACTAGATTTTTACGAACGAGCGGAGCGAGCGAGCAACGGTCACAATTTCCAAGCTATACATATAACTTATATTGCCTTCCATATATTTCGTGTTATTACCTAATTTTGTCAGCCATTTCGGACATCACATTGCACTTTACTATGAGGAAATAGTACTATTTATGTGAAACTATTCATAAACTGTAAACATGTGTCGGTAGGCAATAGGATAAATACTTCCGGCTCCTCGGGCTGGTGCGAATATTTCAATGTCCGTAGGTTCCAAACCGTTGGTTTATGACACACCTATACGCGTCTCTCGCTCGCTGCGCTCGCTCGAAAACTATAGCCTAACCTAAAACCAATCCATCTTGCGTTCATTATTCGATATGATGGCGACATATTACAAATTTGCGAACGTGTCGGATCGGTTGTGGGGTTGGACTAGATTTTTACGAGCGAGCGGAGCGAGCGAGCAACGGTCACAATTTCCAAGCTATACATATACCTTATATTGCCTTCCACATATTTCGTGTTATTACCTAATTTTGTCAGTCATTTCGGACATCACATTGCACTGTACTATGAGGAAATAGTACTATTTATGTGAAACTATTCATAAACTGTAAACATGTGTCGGTAGGCAATAGGATAAATACTTCCGGCTCCTCGGGCTGGTGCGAATATTTCAATGTCCGTATGTTCCAAACCGTTGGTTTATGACACACCTATACGCGTCTCTCGCTCGCTGCGCTCGCTCGAAAACTATAGCCTAACCTAAAACCAATCCATCTTGCGTTCATTATTCGATATCATGGCGACATATTTCAAATTTGCGAACGTGTCGGATCGGTTGTGGGGTTGGACTAGATTTTTACGAGCGAGCGGAGCGAGCGAGCAACGGTCACAATTTCCAAGCTATACATATAACTTATATTGCCTTCCATATATTTCGTGTTATTACCTAATTTTGTCAGCCATTTCGGACATCACATTGCACTGTACTATGAGGAAATAGTACTGTTTATGTGAAACTATTCATAAACTGTAAACATGTGTCGGTAGGCAATAGGATAAATACTTCCGGCTCCTCGGGCTGGTGCGAATATTTCAATGTCCGTATGTGCCAAACCGTTGGTTTATGACACACCATTACGCGTCTCTCGCTCGCGGCGCTCGCTCGAAAACTATAACCTAACCTAAAACCAATCCATCTTGCGTTCATTATTCGATATGATGGCGACATATTTCAAATTTGCGAACGTGTCGGATCGGTTGTGAGGTTGGACTAGATTTTTTCGAGCGAGCGGAGCGAGCGAGCAACGGTCACAATTTCCAAGCTATACATATACCATATATTGTCTTGCATATATTTCGTGCTTGTACCTAATTTTGTCAGCCATTTCGGACATCACATTGCATTGTACTATGTGGAAATAGTACTATTTATGTGAAACTATTCATAAACTGTAAACATGTGTCGGTAGGCAATAGGATAAATACTTCCGGCTCCTCGGGCTGGTGCGAATATTTCAATGTCCGTATGTGCCAAACCGTTGGTTTATGACACACCTATACGCGTCTCTCGCTCGCTGCGCTCGCTCGAAAACTATAGCCTAACCTAAAACCAATCCATCTTGCGTTCATTATTCGATATGGTGGCGACATATTTCAAATTTGCGAACGTGTCGGATCGGTTGTGGGGTTGGACTAGATTTTTACGAGCGAGCGGAGCGTGCGAGCAACGGTCGCAATTTCCAAGCTATACATATACCTTATATTGCCTTCCATATATTTCGTGTTATTACCTAATTTTGTCAGCCATTTCGGACATCACGTTGCACTGTACTATGAGGAAACGGTACTAATTATGTGAAACTATTGGTAAACCGTAAACATTTGTCAGAAGGCAATAGGATAAAGACTTCCGGCTCCTCGGGCTGGTGCGAATATTTCAATGTCCGTATGTACCAAACCGATGGTTTATGACACACCTATACGCGTCTCTCGGTCGCTGCGCTCGCTCGAAAACTATAGCCTAACCTAAAACCAATCCGTCTTGCGTTCATTATTCGATATGGTGGCGAGAAATTTCAAATTTGCGAACGTGTCGGATCGGTTGTGGGGTTGGACTAGATTTTTAGGAGAAAGCAGAGCGAGCGAGCAACGGTCACAATTTCCAAGCTATACATATACCTTATATTGCCTTCCATATATTTCGTGTTATTACCTATTTTTGTCAGCCATTTCGGACATCACATTGCACTGTACTACGAGGAAATAGTACTATTTATGTGAAACTATTCATGAACTGTAAACATGTGTCGGTAGGCAATAGGATAAATACTTCGGGCTCCTCGGGCTGGTGCGAATATTTCAATGTCCGTATGTGCCAAACCGTTGGTTTATGACACACCTTTACGCGTCTCTCGCTCGCGGCCCTCGCTCGAAAACTATAGCCTAACCTAAAACCAATCCATCTTGCGTTCATTATTCGATATGATGGCGACATATTTCAAATTTGCGAACGTGTCGGATCGGTTGTGAGGTTGGACTAGATTTTTACGAGCGAGCGGAGCGAGCGAGCAACGGTCACAATTTCCAAGCTATACATATACCATATATTGTCTTGCATATATTTCGTGCTTGTACCTAATTTTGTCAGCCATTTCGGACATCACGTTGCACTGTACTATGAGGAAACGGTACTAATTATGTGAAACTATTGGTAAACCGTAAACATTTGTCAGAAGGCAATAGGATAAAGACTTCCGGCTCCTCGGGCTGGTGCGAATATTTCAATGTCCGTATGTGCCAAACCGATGGTTTATGACACACCTATACGCGTCTCTCGCTCGCTGCGCTCGCTCGAAAACTATAGCCTAACCTAAAACCAATCCGTCTTGCGTTCATTATTCGATATGGTGGCGAGAAATTTCAAATTTGCGAACGTGTCGGATCGGTTGTGGGGTTGGACTAGATTTTTAGGAGCAAGCGGAGCGAGCGAGCAACGGTCACAATTTCCAAGCTATACATATACCTTATATTGCCTTCCATATATTTCGTGTTATTACCTATTTTTGTCAGCCATTTCGGACATCACATTGCACTGTACTACGAGGAAATAGTACTATTTATGTGAAACTATTCATGAACTGTAAACATGTGTCGGTAGGCAATAGGATAAATACTTCCGGCTCCTCGGGCTGGCGCGAATATTTCAATGTTCGTATGTGCCAAACCGTTGGTTTATGACACACCTTTACGCGTCTCTCGCTCGCGGCGCTCGCTCGAAAACTATAGCCTAACCTAAAACCAATCCATCTTGCGTTCATTATTCGATATGATGGCGACATATTTCAAATTTGCGAACGTGTCGGATCGGTTGTGAGGTTGGACTAGATTTTTACGAGCGAGCGGAGCGAGCGAGCAACGGTCACAATTTCCAAGCTATACATATACCATATATTGTCTTGCATATATTTCGTGCTTGTACCTAATTTTGTCAGCCATTTCGGACATCACATTGCATTGTACTATGTGGAAATAGTACTATTTATGTGAAACTATTCATAAACTGTAAACATGTGTCGGTAGGCAATAGGATAAATACTTCCGGCTCCTCGGACTGGTGCGAATATTTCAATGTCCGTATGTGCCAAACCGTTGGTTTATAACACACCTATACGCGTCTCTCGCTCGCTGCGCTCGCTCGAAAACTATAGCCTAACCTAAAACCAATCCACCTTGCGTTCATTATTCGATATGATGGCGACATATTTCAAATTTGCGAACGTGTCGGATCGGTTGTGGGGTTGGACTAGATTTTTACGAGCGAGCGGAGCGAGCGAGCAACGGTCACAATTTCCAAGCTATACATATACCATATATTGTCTTGCATATATTTCGTGCTTGTACCTAATTTTGTCAGCCATTTCGGACATCACGTTGCACTGTACTATGAGGAAACGGTACTAATTATGTGAAACTATCGGTAAACCGTAAACATTTGTCAGAAGGCAATAGGATAAAGACTTCCGGCTCCTCGGGCTGGTGCGAATATATCAATGTCCGTATGTGCCAAACCGATGGTTTGTGACACACCTTTACGCGTCTCTCGTTCGCTGCGCACGCACGAAAGCTATAGCCTAACCTAAAACCAATCCATCTTCCGTTCATTATTCGATATGGTGGCGACATATTTCAAATTTGCGAATGTGTGGGATCGGTTGTGAGGTTGGGCTAGATTTTTACGAGCGAGCGGAGCGAGCGAGCAACGGTCACAATTTCCAAGCTATACATATACCTTATATTGCCTTCCATATATTTCGTGTTATTACCTAATTTTTTCAGCCATTTCGGACATCACATTGCACTGTACTATGAGGAAATAGTACTATTTATGTGAAACTATTGGTAAACCGTAAACATTTGTCAGAAGGCAATAGGATAAAGACTTCCGGCTCCTCGGGCTGGTGCGAATATTTCAATGTCCGTATGTGCCAAACCGTTGGTTTATGACACACCTTTACGCGTCTCTCGCTCGCGGCGCTCGCACGAAAGCTATAGCCTAACCTAAAACCAATCCATCTTCCGTTCATTATTCGATATGGTGGCGACATATTTCAAATTTGCGAACGTGTGAGATCGGTTGTGAGGTTGGACAAGATTTTTACGAGCGAGCGGAGCGAGCGAGCAACGGTCACAATTTTCAAGCTATACATACACCTTATATTCCCTTCCATATATATCGTGTTATTACCTAATTTTGTCAGCCATTTCGGACATCACATTGCACTGTACTATGAGGAAGGTGTACTATTTATGTGAAACTATTCATAAACTGTAAACATGTGTCGGTAGGCAATAGGATAAATACTTCCGGCTCCTCGGGCTAATGCGAATATTTCAATGTCCGTATGTGCCAAACCGTTGGTTTATGACACACCTTTACGCGTCTCTCGCTCGCGGCGCACGCTCGAAAACTATAGCCTAACCTAAAACCAATCCATCCTCCGTTCATTATTCGATATGGTGGCGAGAAATTTCAAATTTGCGAACGTGTCGGATCGGTTGTGGGGTTGGACTAGATTTTTACGAGCGAGCGGAGCGAGCGAGCAACGGTCACAATTTCCAAGCTATACATATACCATATATTGTCTTGCATATATTTCGTGCTTGTACCTAATTTTGTCAGCCATTTCGGACATCACATTGCATTGTACTATGTGGAAATAGTACTATTTATGTGAAACTATTCATAAACTGTAAACATGTGTCGGTAGGCAATAGGATAAATACTTCCGGCTCCTCGGACTGGTGCGAATATTTCAATGTCCGTATGTGCCAAACCGTTGGTTTATGACACACCTATACGCGTCTCTCGCTCGCTGCGCACGCTCGAAAACTATAGCCTAACCTAAAACCAATCCACCTTGCGTTCATTATTCGATATGATGGCGACATATTTCAAATTTGCGAACGTGTCGGATCGGTTGTGGGGTTGGACTAGATTTTTACGAGCGAGCGGAGCGAGCGAGCAACGGTCACAATTTCCAAGCTATACATATACCATATATTGTCTTGCATATATTTCGTGCTTGCACCTAATTTTGACAGCCATTTCGGACATCACGTTGCACTGTACTATGAGGAAACGGTACTAATTATGTGAAACTATTGGTAAACCTTAAACATTTGTCAGAAGGCAATAGGATAAAGACTTCCGGCTCATCGGGCTGGTGCGAATATTTCAATGTCCGTATGTGCCAAACCGTTGGTTTATGACACACCTTTACGCGTCTCTCGCTCGCGGCGCTCGCTCGAAAACTATAGCCTAACCTAAAACCAATCCATCTTGCGTTCATTATTCGATATGATGGCGACATATTTCAAATTTGCGAACGTGTCGGATCGGTTGTGAGGTTGGACTAGATTTTTACGAGCGAGCGGAGCGAGCGAGCAACGGTCACAATTTCCAAGCTATACATATACCTTATATTGCCTTCCATATATTTCGTGTTATTACCTAATTTTTTCAGCCATTTCGGACATCACATTGCACTGTACTATGAGGAAATAGTACTATTTATGTGAAACTATTCATAAACTGTAAACATGTGTCGGTAGGCAATTGGATAAATACTTCCGGCTCCTCGGACTGGTGCGAATATTTCAATGTCCGTATGTGCCAAACCGTTGGTTTATGACACACCTATACGCGTCTCTCGCTCGCGGCGCTCGCTCGAAAACTATAGCCTAACCTAAAACCAATCCATCTTGCGTTCATTATTCGAAATGATGGCGACATATTTCAAATTTGCGAACGTGTCGGATCGGTTGTGGGGTTGGACTAGATTTTTACGAGCGAGCGGAGGCGAGCGAGCAACGGTCACAATTTCCAAGCTATACATATACCATATATTGTCTTGCATATATTTCGTGCTTGTACCTAATTTTGTCAGCCATTTCGGACATCACGTTGCACTGTACTATGAGGAAAACGGTACTAATTATGTGAAACTATTGGTAAAACCGTAAACATTTGTCAGAAGGCAATAGGATAAAGACTTCCGGCTCCTCGGGCTGGTACGAATATATCAGAGTCCGTATGTGCCAAACCGATGGTTTGTGACACACCTTTACGCGTCTCTCGTTCGCTCCTCTCGCTCGAAAACCATAGCCTAACCTAAAACCAATCCATCTTCCGTTCATTATTCGATATGGTGGCGACATATTTCAAATTTGCGAACGTGTGGGATCGGTTGTGAGGTTGGACTAGATTTTTACGAGCGAGCGGAGCGAGCGAGCAACGGTCACAATTTCCAAGCTATACATATACCTTATATTGCCTTCCATATATTTCGTGTTATTACCTAATTTTGTCAGCCATTTCGGACATCACGTTGCACTGTACTGTGAGGAAACGGTACTAATTATGTGAAACTATTCATAAACTGTAAACATGTGTCGGTAGGCAATAGGATAAATACTTCCGGCTCCTCGGGCTGGTGCGAATATATCAGAGTCCGTATGTGCCAAACCGATGGTTTGTGACACACCTTTACGCGTCTCTCGTTCGCTCCTCTCGCACGAAAGCTATAGCCTAACCTAAAACCAATCCATCCTCCGTTCATTATTCGATATGGTGGCGAGAAATTTCAAATTTGCGAACGTGTCGGATCGGTTGTGGGGTTGGACTAGATTTTTACGAGCGAGCGGAGCGAGCGAGCAACGGTCACAATTTCCAAGCTATACATATACCATATATTGTCTTGCATATATTTCGTGCTTGTACCTAATTTTGTCAGCCATTTCGGACATCACATTGCACTGTACTATGAGGAAGGAGTACTATTTATGTGAAACTATTCATAAACTGTAAACATGTGTCGGTAGGCAATAGGATAAATACTTCCGGCTCCTCGGGCTAATGCGAATATTTCAATGTCCGTATGTGCCAAACCGTTGGTTTATGACACACCTTTACGCGTCTCTCGCTCGCGGCGCACGCTCGAAAACTATAGCCTAACCTAAAACCAATCCATCCTCCGTTCATTATTCGATATGGTGGCGAGAAATTTCAAATTTGCGAACGTGTCGGATCGGTTGTGGGGTTGGACTAGATTTTTACGAGCGAGCGGAGCGAGCGAGCAACGGTCACAATTTCCAAGCTATACATATACCATATATTGCCTTCCATATATTTCGTGTTATTACCTAATTTTTTCAGCCATTTCGGACATCACATTGCACTGTACTATGAGGAAATAGTACTATTTATGTGAAACTATTCATAAACTGTAAACATGTGTCGGTAGGCAATTGGATAAATACCTCCGGCTCCTCGGACTGGTGCGAATATTTCAATGTCCGTATGTGCCAAACCGTTGGTTTATGACACACCTATACGCGTCTCTCGCTCGCTGCGCTCGCTCGAAAACTATAGCCTAACCTAAAACCAATCCACCTTGCGTTCATTATTCGAAATGATGGCGACATATTTCAAATTTGCGAACGTGTCGGATCGGTTGTGGGGTTGGACTAGATTTTTACGAGCGAGCGGAGCGAGCGAGCAACGGTCACAATTTCCAAGCTATACATATACCATATATTGTCTTGCATATATTTCGTGCTTGTACCTAATTTTGTCAGCCATTTCGGACATCACGTTGCACTGTACTATGAGGAAACGGTACTAATTATGTGAAACTATTGGTAAACCGTAAAACATTTGTCAGAAGGCAATAGGATAAAGACTTCCGGCTCCTCGGGCTGGTACGAATATATCAGAGTCCGTATGTGCCAAACCGATGGTTTGTGACACACCTTTACGCGTCTCTCGTTCGCTCCTCTCGCTCGAAAACCATAGCCTAACCTAAAACCAATCCATCTTGCGTTCATTATTCGATATGATGGCGACATATTTCAAATTTGCGAACGTGTCGGATCGGTTGTGGGGTTGGACTAGATTTATACGAGCGAGCGGAGCGAGCGAGCAACGGTCACAATTTCCAAGCTATACATATACCATATATTGTCTTGCATATATTTCGTGCTTGTACCTAATTTTGTCAGCCATTTCGGACATCACGTTGCACTGTACTATGAGGAAACGGTACTAATTATGTGAAACTATTGGTAAACCGTAAACATTTGTCAGAAGGCAATAGGATAAAGACTTCCGGCTCCCCGGGCTGGTGCGAATATTTCAATGTCTGTATGTGCCGAACCGTTGGTTTATGACACACCATTACGCGTCTCTCGCTCGCGGCGCTCGCACGAAAGCTATAGCCTAACCTAAAACCAATCCATCTTCCGTTCATTATTCGATATGGTGGCGACATATTTCAAATTTGCGAACGTGTGGGATCGGTTGTGAGGTTGGACTAGATTTTTACGAGCGAGCGGAGCGAGCGAGCAACGGTCACAATTTCCAAGCTATACATATACCTTATATTGCCTTCCATATATTTCGTGTTATTACCTAATTTTCTCAGCCATTTCGGACATCACGTTGCAGTGTACTGTGAGGAAACGGTACTAATTATGTGAAACTATTCATAAACTGTAAACATGTGTCGGTAGGCAATAGGATAAATACTTCCGGCTCCTCGGGCTGGTGCGAATATATCAGAGTCCGTATGTGCCAAACCGATGGTTTGTGACACACCTTTACGCGTCTCTCGTTCGCTCCTCTCGCACGAAAGCTATAGCCTAACCTAAAACCAATCCATCCTCCGTTCATTATTCGATATGGTGGCGAGAAATTTCAAATTTGCGAACGTGTCGGATCGGTTGTGGGGTTGGACTAGATTTTTACGAGCGAGCGGAGCGAGCGAGCAACGGTCACAATTTCCAAGCTATACATATACCATATATTGTCTTGCATATATTTCGTGCTTGTACCTAATTTTGTCAGCCATTTCGGACATCACATTGCATTGTACTATGTGGAAACGGTACTAATTATGTGAAACTATTGGTAAACCGTAAACATTTGTCAGAAGGCAATAGGATAAAGACTTCCGGCTCCTCGGGCTGGTGCGAATATTTCAATGTCCGTATGTGCCAAACCGTTGGTTTATGACACACCTATACGCGTCTCTCGCTCGCTGCGCTCGCTCGAAAACTATAGCCTGACCTAAAACCAATCTATCTTGCGTTCATTATTCGATATGATGGCGACATATTTCAAATTTGCGAACGTGTCGGATCGGTTGTGGGGTTGGACTAGATTTTTACGAGCGAGCGGAGCGAGCGAGCAACGGTCACAATTTCCAAGCTATACATATACCATATATTGTCTTGCATATATTTCGTGCTTGTACCTAATTTTGTCAGCCATTTCGGACATCACGTTGCACTGTACTATGAGGAAACGGTACTAATTATGTGAAACTATTGGTAAACCGTAAACATTTGTCAGAAGGCAATAGGATAAAGACTTCCGGCTCCTCGGGCTGGTGCGAATATTTCAATGTCCGTATGTGCCAAACCGTTGGTTTATGACACACCTTTACGCGTCTCTCGCTCGCGGCGCTCGCTCGAAAACTATAGCCTAACCTAAAACCAATCCATCTTGCGTTCATTATTCGATATGATGGCGACATATTTCAAATTTGCGAACGTGTTGGATCGGTTGTGGGGTTGGACTAGATTTTTACGAGCGAGCGGCGCGAGCGAGCAACGGTCACAATTTCCAAGCTATACATATACCATATATTTCGTGCTTGTACCTAATTTTGTCAGCCATTTCGGACATCACGTTGCACTGTACTATGAGGAAACGGTACTAATTATGTGAAACTATTGGTAAACCGTAAACATTTGTCAGAAGGCAATAGGATAAAGACTTCCGGCTCCTCGGGCTGGTACGAATATATCAGAGTCCGTATGTGCCAAACCGATGGTTTGTGACACACCTTTACGCGTCTCTCGTTCGCTCCTCTCGCACGAAAGCTATAGCCTAACCTAAAACCAATCCATCCTCCGTTCATTATTCGATATGGTGGCGAGAAATTTCAAATTTGCGAACGTGTCGGATCGGTTGTGGGGTTCGACTAGATTTTTACGAGCGAGCGGAGCGAGCGAGCAACGGTCACAATTTCCAAGCTATACATATACCATATATTTTCTTGCATATATTTCGTGCTTGTACCTAATTTTGTCAGCCATTTCGGACACCACATTGCATTGTACTATGTGGAAATAGTACTATTTATGTGAAACTATTCATAAACTGTAAACATTTGTCGGTAGGCAATAGGATAAATACTTCCGGCTCCTCGAGCTGGTGCGAATATTTCATTGTCCGTATGTGCCAAACCGTTGGTTTATGACACACCTATACGCGTCTCTCGCTCGCTGCGCTCGCTCGAAAACCATAGCCTAACCTAAAACCAATCCATCTTGCGTTCATTATTCGATATGATGGCGACATATTTCAAATTTGCGAACGTGTCGGATCGGTTGTGGGGTTGGACTAGATTTATACGAGCGAGCGGAGCGAGCGAGCAACGGTCACAATTTCCAAGCTATACATATACCATATATTGTCTTGCATATATTTCGTGCTTGTACCTAATTTTGTCAGCCATTTCGGATATCACATTGCACTGTACTATGAGGAAATAGTACTATTTATGTGAAACTATTCATAAACTGTAAACATTTGTCGGTAGGCAATAGGATAAATACTTCCGGCTCCTCGAGCTGGTGCGAATATTTCTTTGTCCGTATGTGCCAAACCGTTGGTTTATGACACACCTATACGCGTCTCTCGCTCGCTGCGCTCGCTCGAAAACCATAGCCTAACCTAAAACCAATCCATCTTGCGTTCATTATTCGATATGATGGCGACATATTTCAAATTTGCGAACGTGTCGGATCGGTTGTGGGGTTGGACTAGATTTATACGAGCGAGCGGAGCGAGCGAGCAACGGTCACAATTTCCAAGCTATACATATACCATATATTGTCTTGCATATATTTCGTGCTTGTACCTAATTTTGTCAGCCATTTCGGACATCACGTTGCACTGTACTATGAGGAAACGGTGCTAATTATGTGAAACTATTGGTAAACCGTAAACATTTGTCAGAAGGCAATAGGATAAAGACTTCCGGCTCCTCGGTCTGGTTCGAATATATCAATGTCCGTATGTGCCAAACCGATGGTTTGTGACACACCTTTACGAGTCTCTCGTTCGCTGCGCTCGCACGAAAGCTATAGCCTAACCTAAAACCAATCCATCTTCCGTTCATTATTCGATATGGTGGCGACATATTTCAAATTTGCGAACGTGTGGGATCGGTTGTGAGGTTGGACTAGATTTTTACGAGCGAGCGGAGCGAGCGAGCAACGGTCACAATTTCCAAGCTATACATATACCTTATATTGCCTTCCATATATTTCGTGTTATTACCTAATTTTGTCAGCCATTTCGGACATCACGTTGCACTGTACTGTGAGGAAACGGTACTAATTATGTGAAACTATTGGTAAACCGTAAACATTTGTCAGAAGGCAATAGGATAAAGACTTCCGGCTCCTCGGTCTGGTTCGAATATATCAATGTCCGTATGTGCCAAACCGATGGTTTGTGACACACCTTTACGCGTCTCTCGTTCGCTGCGCTCGCACGAAAGCTATAGCCTAACCTAAAACCAATCCATCTTCCGTTCATTATTCGATATGGTGGCGACATATTTCAAATTTGCGAACGTGTGGGATCGGTTGTGAGGTTGGACTAGATTTTTACGAGCGAGCGGAGCGAGCGAGCAACGGTCACAATTTCCAAGCTATACATATACCTTATATTGCCTTCCATATATTTCGTGTTATTACCTAATTTTGTCAGCCATTTCGGATATCACATTGCACTGTACTATGAGGAAATAGTACTATTTATGTGAAACTATTCATAAACTGTAAACATGTGTCGGTAGGCAATAGGATAAAGACTTCCGGCTCCTCGGATTGGTGCGAATATATCAGAGTCCGTATGTGCCAAACCGATGGTTTGTGACACACCTTTACGCGTCTCTCGTTCGCTCCTCTCGCACGAAAGCTATAGCCTAACCTAAAACCAATCCATCCTCCGTTCATTATTCGATATGGTGGCGAGAAATTTCAAATTTGCGAACGTGTCGGATCGGTTGTGGGGTTGGACTAGATTTTTACGAGCGAGCGGAGCGAGCGAGCAACGGTCACAATTTCCAAGCTATACATATACCATATATTGTCTTGCATATATTTCGTGCTTGTACCTAATTTTGTCAGCCATTTCGGACATCACATTGCATTGTACTATGTGGAAATAGTACTATTTATGTGAAACTATTCATAAACTGTAAACATGTGTCGGTAGGCAATAGGATAAATACTTCCGGCTCCTCGGGCTGGTGCGAATATTTCAATGTCCGTATGTGCCAAACCGTTGGTTTATGACACACCTATACGCGTCTCTCGCTCGCTGCGCTCGCTCGAAAACTATAGCCTAACCTAAAACCAATCCACCTTGCGTTCATTATTCGATATGATGGCGACATATTTCAAATTTGCGAACGTGTCGGATCGGTTGTGGGGTTGGACTAGATTTTTACGAGCGAGCGGAGCGAGCGAGCAACGGTCACAATTTCCAAGCTATACATATACCATATATTGTCTTGCATATATTTCGTGCTTGTACCTAATTTTGTCAGCCATTTCGGACATCACGTTGCACTGTACTATGAGGAAACGGTACTAATTATGTGAAACTATTGGTAAACCGTAAACATTTGTCAGAAGGCAATGGGATAAAGACTTCCGGCTCCTCGGGCTGGTGCGAATATATCAGAGTCCGTATGTGCCAAACCGATGGTTTGTGACACACCTTTACGCGTCTCTCGTTCGCTCCTCTCGCACGAAAGCTATAGCCTAACCTAAAACCAATCCATCCTCCGTTCATTATTCGATATGGTGGCGAGAAATTTCAAATTTGCGAACGTGTCGGATCGGTTGTGGGGTTGGACTAGATTTTTACGAGCGAGCGGAGCGAGCGAGCAACGGTGTCAATTTCCAAGCTATACATATACCATATATTTACTTGCATATATTTCGTGCTGGTACCTAATTTTGTCAGCCATTTCGGACATCACATTGCATTGTACTATGTGGAAATAGTACTATTTATGTGAAACTATTCATAAACTGTAAACATGTGTCGGTAGGCAATAGGATAAATACTTCCGGCTCCTCGGGCTGGTGCGAATATTTCAATGTCAGTATGTGCCAAACCGTTGGTTTATGACACACCTATACGCGTCTCTCGCTCGCTGCGATCGCTCGAAAACTATAGCCTAACCTAAAACCAATCCATCTTGCGTTCATTATTCGATATGATGGCGACATATTTCAAATTTGCGAACGTGTCGGATCGGTTGTGGGGTTGGACTAGATTTTTACGAGCGAGCGCAGCGAGCGAGCAACGGTTACAATTTCCAAGCTATACATATACCATATATTGTCTTGCATATATTTCGTGCTTGTACCTAATTTTGTCAGCCATTTCGGACATCACGTTGCACTGTACTATGAGGAAACGGTACTAATTATGTGAAACTATTGGTAAACCGTAAACATCTGTCAGAAGGCAATAGGATAAAGACTTCCGGCTCCTCGGGCTGGTTCGAATATATCAATGTCCGTATGTGCCAAACCGATGGTTTGTGACACACCTTTACGCATCTCTCGTTCGCTGCGCTCGCACGAAAGCTATAGCCTAACCTAAAACCAATCCATCTTCCGTTCATTATTCGATATGGTGGCGACATATTTCAAATTTGCGAACGTGTGGGATCGGTTGTGAGGTTGGACTAGATTTTTACGTGCGAGCGGATCGAGCGAGCAACGGTCACAATTTCCAAGCTATACATATACCTTATATTGCCTTCCATATATTTCGTGTTATTACCTAATTTTGTCAGCCATTTCGGACATCACATTGCACTGAACTATGAGGAAATAGTACTATTTATGTGAAACTATTCATAAACTGTAAACATGTGTCGGTAGGCAATAGGATAAATACTTCCGGCTCCTTGGGCTGGTGCGAATATTTCAATGTTCGTATGTGCCAAACCGTTTGTTTATGACACACCTATACGCGTCTCTCGCTCGCTGCGCTCGCTCGAAAACTATAGCCTAACCTAAAACCAATCCACCTTGCGTTCATTATTCGATATGATGGCGACATATTTCAAATTTGCGAACGTGTCGGATCGGTTGTGGGGTTGGACTAGATTTTTACGAGCGAGCGGAGCGAGCGAGCAACGGTCACAATTTCCAAGCTATACATATACCATATATTGTCTTGCATATATTTCGTGCTTGTACCTAATTTTGTCAGCCATTTCGGACATCACGTTGCACTGTACTATGAGGAAACGGTACTAATTATGTGAAACTATTGGTAAACCGTAAACATTTGTCAGAAGGCAATAGGATAAAGACTTCCGGCTCCTCGGGCTGGTGCGAATATATCAGAGTCCGTATGTGCCAAACCGATGGTTTGTGACACACCTTTACGCGTATCTCGTTCGCTGCGCTCGCACGAAAGCTATAGCCTAACCTAAAACCAATCCATCTTCCGTTCATTATTCGATATGGTGGCGGGAAATTTCAAATTTGCGAACGTGTCGGATCGGTTGTGGGGATGGACTAGATTTTTACGAGCGAGCGGAGCGAGCGAGCAGCGGTCACAATTTCCAAGCTATACATATACCATATATTGTCTTGCATATATTTCGTGCTTGTGCCTAATTTTGTCAGCCATTTCGGACATCACATTGCATTATACTATGTGGAAATAGTACCATTTATGTGAAACTATTCATAAACTGTAAACATGTGTCGGTAGGCAATAGGATAAATACTTCCGGCTCCTCGGGCTGGTGCGAATATTTCAATGTCCGTATGTGCCAAACCGTTGGTTTATGACACACCTATACGCGTCTCTCGCTCGCTGCGCTCGCTCGAAAACTATAGCCTAACCTAAAACCAATCCATCTTGCGTTCATTATTCGATATGATGGCGACATATTTCAAATTTGCGAACGTGTCGGATCGGTTGTGGGGTTGGACTAGATTTTTACGAGCGAGCGCAGCGAGCGAGCAACGGTCACAATTTCCAAGCTATACATATACCATATATTGTCTTGCATATATTTCGTGTTATTACCTAATTTTGTCAGCCATTTCGGACATCACATTGCACTGTACTATGAGGAAATAGTACTATTTATGTGAAACTATTCATAAACTGTAAACATGTGTCGGTAGGCAATAGGATAAATACTTCCGGCTCCTCGGGCTGGTGCGAATATTTCAATGTCCGTATGTGCCAAACCGTTGGTTTATGACACACCTATACGCGTCTCTCGCTCGCTGCGCTCGCTCGAATACTATAGCCTAACCTAAAACCAATCCACCTTGCGTTCATTTTTCGATATGATGGCGACATATTTCAAATTTGCGAACGTGTCGGATCGGTTGTGGGGTTGGACTAGATTTTTACGTGCGAGCGGAGCGAACGAGCAACGGTCACAATTTCCAAGCTATACATATACCATATATTGTCTTGCATATATTTCGTGCTTGTACCTAATTTTGTCAGCCATTTCGGACATCACGTTGCACTGTACTATGAGGAAACGGTACTAATTATGTGAAACTATTGGTAAACCGTAAATATTTGTCAGAAGGCAATAGGATAAAGACTTCCGGCTCCTCGGGCTGGTGCGAATATA
Organism: Bombus affinis; assembly: GCF_024516045.1. Classification (NCBI taxonomy): domain Eukaryota; kingdom Metazoa; phylum Arthropoda; class Insecta; order Hymenoptera; family Apidae; genus Bombus; species Bombus affinis. Next base: position 1,256,662 of record NW_026108825.1, read on the forward strand.
TCAGAGTCCGTATGTGCCAAACCGATGGTTTATGACACACCTTTACGCGTCTCCCGTTCGCTCCTCTCGCACGAAAGCTATAGCCTAACCTAAAACCAATCCATCCTCCGTTCATTATTCGATATGGTGGCGAGAAATTTCAAATTTGCGAACGTGTCGGATCGGTTGTGGGGTTGGACTAGATTTTTACGAGCGAGCGGAGCGAGCGAGCAACTGTCACAATTTTCAAGCTATACATATACCATATATTGTCTTGCATATATTTCGTGCTTGTACCTAATTTTGTCAGCCATTTCGGACATCACATTGCATTGTACTATGTGGAAATAGTACTATTTATGTGAAACTATTCATAAACTGTAAACATGTGTCGGTAGGCAATAGGATAAATACTTCCGGCTCCTCGGGCTGGTTCGAATATATCAATGTCCGTATGTGCCAAACCGATGGTTTGTGACACACCTTTACGCGTATCTCGTTCGCTGCGCTCGCACGAAAGCTATAGCCTAACCTAAAACCAATCCATCTTCCGTTCATTATTCGATATGGTGGCGGGAAATTTCAAATTTGCGAACGTGTCGGATCGGTTGTGGGGTTGGACTAGATTTTTACGAGCGAGCGGAGCGAGCGAGCAGCGGTCACAATTTCCAAGCTATACATATACCATATATTGTCTTGCATATATTTCGTGCTTGTACCTAATTTTGTCAGCCATTTCGGACACCACATTGCATTGTACTATGTGGAAATAGTACTATTTATGTGAAACTATTCATAAACTGTAAACATTTGTCGGTAGGCAATAGGATAAATACTTCCGGCTCCTCGAGCTGGTGCGAATATTTCATTGTCCGTATGTGCCAAACCGTTGGTTTATGACACACCTATACGCGTCTCTCGCTCGCTGCGCTCGCTCGAAAACCATAGCCTAACCTAAAACCAATCCATCTTGCGTTCATTATTCGATATGATGGCGACATATTTCAAATTTGCGAACGTGTCGGATCGGTTGTGGGGTTGGACTAGATTTATACGAGCGAGCGGAGCGAGCGAGCAACGGTCACAATTTCCAAGCTATACATATACCATATATTGTCTTGCATATATTTCGTGCTTGTACCTAATTTTGTCAGCCATTTCGGACATCACGTTGCACTGTACTATGAGGAAACGGTGCTAATTATGTGAAACTATTGGTAAACCGTAAACATTTGTCAGAAGGCAATAGGATAAAGACTTCCGGCTCCTCGGTCTGGTTCGAATATATCAATGTCCGTATGTGCCAAACCGATGGTTTGTGACACACCTTTACGCGTCTCTCGTTCGCTGCGCTCGCACGAAAGCTATAGCCTAACCTAAAACCAATCCATCTTCCGTTCATTATTCGATATGGTGGCGACATATTTCAAATTTGCGAACGTGTGGGATCGGTTGTGAGGTTGGACTAGATTTTTACGAGCGAGCGGAGCGAGCGAGCAACGGTCACAATTTCCAAGCTATACATATACCTTATATTGCCTTCCATATATTTCGTGTTATTACCTAATTTTGTCAGCCATTTCGGACATCACGTTGCACTGTACTGTGAGGAAACGGTACTAATTATGTGAAACTATTGGTAAACCGTAAACATTTGTCAGAAGGCAATAGGATAAAGACTTCCGGCTCCTCGGTCTGGTTCGAATATATCAATGTCCGTATGTGCCAAACCGATGGTTTGTGACACACCTTTACGCGTCTCTCGTTCGCTGCGCTCGCACGAAAGCTATAGCCTAACCTAAAACCAATCCATCTTCCGTTCATTATTCGATATGGTGGCGACATATTTCAAATTTGCGAACGTGTGGGATCGGTTGTGAGGTTGGACTAGATTTTTACGAGCGAGCGGAGCGAGCGAGCAACGGTCACAATTTCCAAGCTATACATATACCTTATATTGCCTTCCATATATTTCGTGTTATTACCTAATTTTGTCAGCCATTTCGGATATCACATTGCACTGTACTATGAGGAAATAGTACTATTTATGTGAAACTATTCATAAACTGTAAACATGTGTCGGTAGGCAATAGGATAAAGACTTCCGGCTCCTCGGATTGGTGCGAATATATCAGAGTCCGTATGTGCCAAACCGATGGTTTGTGACACACCTTTACGCGTCTCTCGTTCGCTCCTCTCGCACGAAAGCTATAGCCTCACCTAAAACCAATCCATCCTCCGTTCATTATTCGATATGGTGGCGAGAAATTTCAAATTTGCGAACGTGTCGGATCGGTTGTGGGGTTGGACTAGATTTTTACGAGCGAGCGGAGCGAGCGAGCAACGGTCACAATTTCCAAGCTATACATATACCATATATTGTCTTGCATATATTTCGTGCTTGTACCTAATTTTGTCAGCCATTTCGGACATCACATTGCATTGTACTATGTGGAAATAGTACTATTTATGTGAAACTATTCATAAACTGTAAACATGTGTCGGTAGGCAATAGGATAAATACTTCCGGCTCCTCGGGCTGGTGCGAATATTTCAATGTCCGTATGTGCCAAACCGTTGGTTTATGACACACCTATACGCGTCTCTCGCTCGCTGCGCTCGCTCGAAAACTATAGCCTAACCTAAAACCAATCCACCTTGCGTTCATTATTCGATATGATGGCGACATATTTCAAATTTGCGAACGTGTCGGATCGGTTGTGGGGTTGGACTAGATTTTTACGAGCGAGCGGAGCGAGCGAGCAACGGTCACAATTTCCAAGCTATACATATACCATATATTGTCTTGCATATATTTCGAGCTTGTACCTAATTTTGTCAGCCATTTCGGACATCACGTTGCACTGTACTATGAGGAAACGGTACTAATTATGTGAAACTATTGGTAAACCGTAAACATTTGTCAGAAGGCAATGGGATAAAGACTTCCGGCTCCTCGGGCTGGTGCGAATATATCAGAGTCCGTATGTGCCAAACCGATGGTTTGTGACACACCTTTACGCGTCTCTCGTTCGCTCCTCTCGCACGAAAGCTATAGCCTAACCTAAAACCAATCCATCCTCCGTTCATTATTCGATATGGTGGCGAGAAATTTCAAATTTGCGAACGTGTCGGATTGGTTGTGGGGTTGGACTAGATTTTTACGAGCGAGCGGAGCGAGCGAGCAACGGTGTCAATTTCCAAGCTATACATATACCATATATTTTCTTGCATATATTTCGTGCTGGTACCTAATTTTGTCAGCCATTTCGGACATCACATTGCATTGTACTATGTGGAAATAGTACTATTTATGTGAAACTATTCATAAACTGTAAACATGTGTCGGTAGGCAATAGGATAAATACTTCCGGCTCCTCGGGCTGGTGCGAATATTTCAATGTCAGTATGTGCCAAACCGTTGGTTTATGACACACCTATACGCGTCTCTCGCTCGCTGCGATCGCTCGAAAACTATAGCCTAACCTAAAACCAATCCATCTTGCGTTCATTATTCGATATGATGGCGACATATTTCAAATTTGCGAACGTGTCGGATCGGTTGTGGGGTTGGACTAGATTTTTACGAGCGAGCGCAGCGAGCGAGCAACGGTTACAATTTCCAAGCTATACATATACCATATATTGTCTTGCATATATTTCGTGCTTGTACCTAATTTTGTCAGCCATTTCGGACATCACGTTGCACTGTACTATGAGGAAACGGTACTAATTATGTGAAACTATTGGTAAACCGTAAACATCTGTCAGAAGGCAATAGGATAAAGACTTCCGGCTCCTCGGGCTGGTTCGAATATATCAATGTCCGTATGTGCCAAACCGATGGTTTGTGACACACCTTTACGCATCTCTCGTTCGCTGCGCTCGCACGAAAGCTATAGCCTAACCTAAAACCAATCCATCTTCCGTTCATTATTCGATATGGTGGCGACATATTTCAAATTTGCGAACGTGTGGGATCGGTTGTGAGGTTGGACTAGATTTTTACGTGCGAGCGGATCGAGCGAGCAACGGTCACAATTTCCAAGCTATACATATACCTTATATTGCCTTCCATATATTTCGTGTTATTACCTAATTTTGTCAGCCATTTCGGACATCACATTGCACTGAACTATGAGGAAATAGTACTATTTATGTGAAACTATTCATAAACTGTAAACATGTGTCGGTAGGCAATAGGATAAATACTTCCGGCTCCTCGGGCTGGTGCGAATATTTCAATGTTCGTATGTGCCAAACCGTTTGTTTATGACACACCTATACGCGTCTCTCGCTCGCTGCGCTCGCTCGAAAACTATAGCCTAACCCAAAACCAATCCACCTTGCGTTCATTATTCGATATGATGGCGACATATTTCAAATTTGCGAACGTGTCGGATCGGTTGTGGGGTTGGACTAGATTTTTACGAGCGAGCGGAGCGAGCGAGCAACGGTCACAATTTCCAAGCTATACATATACCATATATTGTCTTGCATATATTTCGTGCTTGTACCTAATTTTGTCAGCCATTTCGGACATCACGTTGCACTGTACTATGAGGAAACGGTACTAATTATGTGAAACTATTGGTAAACCGTAAACATTTGTCAGAAGGCAATAGGATAAAGACTTCCGGCTCCTCGGGCTGGTGCGAATATTTCAATGTCCGTATGTGCCAAACCGTTGGTTTATGACACACCTATACGCGTCTCTCGCTCGCTGCGCTCGCTCGAATACTATAGCCTAACCTAAAACCAATCCACCTTGCGTTCATTTTTCGATATGATGGCGACATATTTCAAATTTGCGAACGTGTCGGATCGGTTGTGGGGTTGGACTAGATTTTTACGTGCGAGCGGAGCGAACGAGCAACGGTCACAATTTCCAAGCTATACATATACCATATATTGTCTTGCATATATTTCGTGCTTGTACCTAATTTTGTCAGCCATTTCGGACATCACGTTGCACTGTACTATGAGGAAACGGTACTAATTATGTGAAACTATTGGTAAACCGTAAATATTTGTCAGAAGGCAATAGGATAAAGACTTCCGGCTCCTCGGGCTGGTGCGAATATATCAGAGTCCGTATGTGCCAAACCGATGGTTTATGACACACCTTTACGCGTCTCCCGTTCGCTCCTCTCGCACGAAAGCTATAGCCTAACCTAAAACCAATCCATCCTCCGTTCATTATTCGATATGGTGGCGAGAAATTTCAAATTTGCGAACGTGTCGGATCGGTTGTGGGGTTGGACTAGATTTTTACGAGCGAGCGGAGCGAGCGAGCAACTGTCACAATTTTCAAGCTATACATATACCATATATTGTCTTGCATATATTTCGTGCTTGTACCTAATTTTGTCAGCCATTTCGGACATCACATTGCATTGTACTATGTGGAAATAGTACTATTTATGTGAAACTATTCATAAACTGTAAACATGTGTCGGTAGGCAATAGGATAAATACTTCCGGCTCCTCGGGCTGGTTCGAATATATCAATGTCCGTATGTGCCAAACCGATGGTTTGTGACACACCTTTACGCGTATCTCGTTCGCAGCGCTCGCACGAAAGCTATAGCCTAACCTAAAACCAATCCATCTTCCGTTCATTATTCGATATGGTGGCGGGAAATTTCAAATTTGCGAACGTGTCGGATCGGTTGTGGGGTTGGACTAGATTTTTACGAGCGAGCGGAGCGAGCGAGCAGCGGTCACAATTTCCAAGCTATACATATACCATATATTGTCTTGCATATATTTCGTGCTTGTGCCTAATTTTGTCAGCCATTTCGGACATCACATTGCATTATACTATGTGGAAATAGTACCATTTATGTGAAACTATTCATAAACTGTAAACATGTGTCGGTAGGCAATAGGATAAATACTTCCGGCTCCTCGGGCTGGTGCGAATATTTCAATGTCCGTATGTGCCAAACCGTTGGTTTATGACACACCTATACGCGTCTCTCGCTCGCTGCGCTCGCTCGAATACTATAGCCTAACCTAAAACCAATCCACCTTGCGTTCATTTTTCGATATGATGGCGACATATTTCAAATTTGCGAACGTGTCGGATCGGTTGTGGGGTTGGACTAGATTTTTACGTGCGAGCGGAGCGAACGAGCAACGGTCACAATTTCCAAGCTATACATATACCATATATTGTCTTGCATATATTTCGTGCTTGTACCTAATTTTGTCAGCCATTTCGGACATCACGTTGCACTGTACTATGAGGAAACGGTACTAATTATGTGAAACTATTGGTAAACCGTAAATATTTGTGGCAATAGGATAAAGGACTTCCGGCTCCTCGGGCTGGTGCGAATATATCAGAGTCCGTATGTGCCAAACCGATGGTTTATGACACACCTTTTACGCGTCTCCCGTCCGCTCCTCTCGCACGAAAGCTATAGCCTAACCTAAAACCAATCCATCCTCCGTTCATTATTCGATATGGTGGCGAGAAATTTCAAATTTGCGAACGTGTCGGATCGGTTGTGGGGTTGGACTAGATTTTTACGAGCGAGCGGAGCGAGCGAGCAACTGTCACAATTTTCAAGCTATACATATACCATATATTGTCTTGCATATATTTCGTGCTTGTACCTAATTTTGTCAGCCATTTCGGGACATCACATTGCATTGTACTATGTGGAAATAGTACAATTATGTGAAACTATTCATAAACTGTAAACATGTGTCGGTAGGCAATAGGATAAATACTTCCGGCTCCTCGGGCTGGTGCGAATATTTCAATGTCCGTATGTGCCAAACCGTTGGTTTATGACACACCTATACGCGTCTCTCGCTCGCTGCGCTCGCTCGAAAACTATAGCCTAACCTAAAACCAATCCATCCTCCGTTCATTATTCGATATGGTGGCGAGAAATTTCAAATTTGCGAACGTGTCGGATCGGTTGTGGGGTTGGACTAGATTTTTACGAGCGAGCGCAGCGAGCGAGCAACGGTCACAATTTCCAAGCTATACATATACCATATATTGTCTTGCATATATTTCGTGCTTGTACCTAATTTTGTCAGCCATTTCGGACATCAACGTTGCACTGTACTATGAGGAAACGGTTACTAATTATGTGAAACTATTGGTAAACCGTAAACATTTGTCAGAATGCAATAGGATAAAGACTTCCGGCTCCTCGGGCTGGTTCGAATATATCAATGTCCGTATGTGCCAAACCGATGGTTTGTGACACACCTTTACGCGTATCTCGTTCGCTGCGCTCGCACGAAAGCTATAGCCTAACCTAAAACCAATCCATCTTCCGTTCATTATTCGATATGGTGGCGGGAAATTTCAAATTTGCGAACGTGTCGGATCGGTTGTGGGGTTGGACTAGATTTTTACGAGCGAGCGGAGCGAGCGAGCAGCGGTCACAATTTCCAAGCTATACATATACCATATATTGTCTTGCATATATTTCGTGCTTGTGCCTAATTTTGTCAGCCATTTCGGGACATCACATTGCATTATACTATGTGGAAATAGTACCATTTATGTGAAACTATTCATAAACTGTAAACATGTGTCGGTAGGCAATAGGATAAATACTTCCGGCTCCTCGGGCTGGTGCGAATATTTCAATGTCCGTATGTGCCAAACCGTTGGTTTATGACACACCTATACGCGTCTCTCGCTCGCTGCGCTCGCTCGAAAACTATAGCCTAACCTAAAACCAATCCATCTTGCGTTCATTATTCGATATGATGGCGACATATTTCAAATTTGCGAACGTGTCGGATCGGTTGTGGGGTTGACTAGATTTTTACGAGCGAGCGCAGCGAGCGAGCAACGGTCACAATTTCCAAGCTATACATATACCATATATTGTCTTGCATATATTTCGTGCTTGTACCTAATTTTGTCACCATTTCGGACATCACGTTGCACTGTACTATGAGGAAACGGTACTAATTATGTGAAACTATTGGTAAACCGTAAACATTTGTCAGAAGGCAATAGGATAAAGACTTCCGGCTCCTCGGGCTGGTTCGAATATATCAATGTCCGTATGTGCCAAACCGATGGTTTGTGACACACCTTTACGCGTCTCTCGTTCGCTGCGCTCGCACGAAAGCTATAGCCTAACCTAAAACCAATCCATCTTCCGTTCATTATTCGATATGGTGGCGACATATTTCAAATTTGCGAACGTGTGGGATCGGTTGTGAGGTTGGACTAGATTTTTACGAGCGAGCGGAGCGAGCGAGCAACGGTCACAATTTCCATGCTATACATATACCTTATATTGCCTTCCATATATTTCGTGTTATTACCTAATTTTGTCAGCCATTTCGGACATCACATTGCACTGTACTATGAGGAGAATAAGTACTATTTATGTGAAACTATTCGATAACTGTAAACATGTGTCGGTAGGCAATAGGATAAATACTTCCGGCTCCTCGGGCTGGTGCGAATATTTCAATGTCCGTATGTGGCCAAACCGTTGGTTTATGACACACCTATACGCGTCTCTCGCTCGCTGCGCTCGCTCGAAAACTATAGCCTAACCTAAAACCAATCCACCTTGCGTTCATTATTCGATATTATGGCGACATATTTCAAATTTGCGAATGTGTCGGATCGGTTGTGGGGTTGGACTAGATTTTTACGAGCGAGCGGAGCGAGCGAGCAACGGTCACAATTTCCAAGCTATACATATACCATATATTGTCTTGCATATATTTCGTGCTTGTACCTAATTTTGTCAGCCATTTCGGACATCACGTTGCACTGTACTATGAGGAAACGGTACTAATTATGTGAAACTATTGGTAAACCGTAAACATTTGTCAGAAGGCAATAGGATAAAGACTTCCGGCTCCTCGGGCTGGTGCGAATATATCAATGTCCGTATGTGCCAAACCGATGGTTTGTGACACACCTTTACGCGTCTCTCGTTCGCCTCCTCTCGCACGAAAGCTATAGCCTAACCTAAAACCAATCCATCCTCCGTTCATTATTCGATATGGTGGCGAGAATTTCAAATTTGCGAACGTGTCGGATCGGTTGTGGGGTTGGACTAGATTTTTACGAGCGAGCGGGAGCGAGCGGAGCGAGCGAGCAACGGTCACAATTTCCAAGCTATACATATACCTTATATTGCCTTCCATATATTTCGTGTTATTACCTAATTTTGTCAGCCATTTCGGACATCACGTTGCACTGTACTATGAGGAAACGGTACTAATATGTGAAACTATTGGTAAACCGTAAACATTTGTCAGAAGGCAATAGGATAAAGACTTCCGGCTCCTCGGGCTGGTGCGAATATATCAGAGTCCGTATGTGCCAAACCGATGGTTTGTGACACACCTTTACGCGTCCCTCGTTCGCTCCTCTCGCACGAAAGCTATAGCCAACCTAAAACCAATCCATCCTCCGTTCATTATTCGATTATGGTGGCGAGAAATTTCAAATTTGCGAACGTGTCGGATCGGTTGTGGGGTTGGACTAGATTTTTACGAGCGAGCGCAGCGAGCGAGCAACGGTCACAATTTCCAAGCTATACATATACCATATATTGTCTTGCATATATTTCGTGCTTGTACCTAATTTTGTCAGCCATTTCGGACATCACGTTGCACTGTACTATGAGGAAACGGTACTAATTATGTGAAACTATTGGTAAACCGTAAACATTTGTCAGAAGGCAATAGGATAAAGACTTCCGGCTCCTCGGGCTGGTGCGAATATATCAGAGTCCGTATGTGCCAAACCGATGGTTTGTGACACACCTTTACGCGTCCCTCGTTCGCTGCGCTCGCACGAAAGCTATAGCCTAACCTAAAACCAATCCATCTTCCGTTCATATTCGATATGGTGGCGACATATTTCAAATTTGCGAACGTGTGGGATCGGTTGAGAGGTTGGACTAGATTTTTACGAGCGAGCGGAGCGAGCGAGCAACGGTCACAATTTCCAAGCTATACATATACCATATATTGTCTTGCATATATTTCGTGCTTGTACCTAATTTTGTCAGCCATTTCGGACATCACGTTGCACTGTACTATGAGGAAACGCTACTAATTATGTGAAACTATTGGTAAACCGTAAACATTTGAGAAGGCAATAGGATAAAGACTTCCGGCTCCTCGGGCTGGTGCGAATATATCAGAGTCCGTATGTGCCAAACCGATGGTTTATGACACACCTTTACGCGTCTCTCGTTCGCTCCTCTCGCACGAAAGCTATAGCCTAACCTAAAACCAATCCATCCTCCGTTCATTATTCGATATGGTGGCGAGAAATTTCAAATTTGCGAACGTGTCGGATCGGTTGTGGGGTTGGACTAGATTTTTACGAGCGAGCGGAGCGAGCGAGCAAAGGTCACAATTTCCAAGCTATACATATACCATATATTGTCTTGCATATATTTCGTGCTTGTACCTAATTTTGTCAGCCATTTCGGACATGACGTTGCACTGTACTATGAGGAAACGGTACTAATTATGTGAAACTATTGGTAAACCGTAAACATTTGTCAGAAGGCAATAGGATAAAGACTTCCGGCTCCTCGGGCTGGTTCGAATATATCAGAGTCCGTATGTGCCAAACCGATGGTTTGTGACACACCTTTACGCGTCTCTCGTTCGCTCCTCTCGCACGAAAGCTATAGCCTAACCTAAAACCAATCCATCCTCCGTTCATTATTCGATATGGTGGCGAGAAATTTCAAATTTGCGAACGTGTCGGATCGGTTGTGGGGTTGGACTAGATTTTTACGAGCGAGCGGAGCGAGCGAGCAACTGTCACAATTTTCAAGCTATACATATACCATATATTGTCTTGCATATATTTCGTGCTTGTACCTAATTTTGTCAGCCATTTCGGACATCACATTGCATTTGTACTATGTGGAAATAGTACTATTTATGTGAAACTATTCATAAACTGTAAACATGTGTCGGTAGGCAATAGGATAAATACTTCCGGCTCCTCGGGCTGGTGCGAATATTTCAATGTCCGTATGTGCCAAACCGTTGGTTTATGACACACCTATACGCGTCTCTCGCTCGCTGCGCTCGCTCGAAAACTATAGCCTAACCTAAAACCAATCCATCCTCCGTTCATTATTCGATATGGTGGCGAGAAATTTCAAATTTGCGAACGTGTCGGATCGGTTGTGGGGTTGGACTAGATTTTTACGAGCGAGCGCAGCGAGCGAGCAACGGTCACAATTTCCAAGCTATACATATACCATATATTGTCTTGCATATATTTCGTGCTTGTACCTAATTTTGTCAGCCATTTCGGACATCACGTTGCACTGTACTATGAGGAAACGGTACTAATTATGTGAAACTATTGGTAAACCGTAAACATTTGTCAGAATGCAATAGGATAAAGACTTCCGGCTCCTCGGGCTGGTTCGAATATATCAATGTCCGTATGTGCCAAACCGATGGTTTGTGACACACCTTTACGCGTATCTCGTTCGCTGCGCTCGCACGAAAGCTATAGCCTAACCTAAAACCAATCCATCTTCCGTTCATTATTCGATATGGTGGCGGGAAATTTCAAATTTGCGAACGTGTCGGATCGGTTGTGGGGTTGGACTAGATTTTTACGAGCGAGCGGAGCGAGGCGAGCAGCGGTCACAATTTCCAAGCTATACATATACCATATATTGTCTTGCATATATTTCGTGCTTGTGCCTAATTTTGTCAGCCATTTCGGACATCACATTGCATTATACTATGTGGAAATAGTACCATTTATGTGAAACTATTCATAAACTGTAAACATGTGTCGGTAGGCAATAGGATAAATACTTCCGGCTCCTCGGGCTGGTGCGAATATTTCAATGTCCGTATGTGCCAAACCGTTGGTTTATGACACACCTATACGCGTCTCTCGCTCGCTGCGCTCGCTCGAAAACTATAGGCCTAACCTAAAACCAATCCATCTTGCGTTCATTATTCGATATGATGGCGACATATTTCAAATTAGCGAACGTGTCGGATCGGTTGTGGGGTTGGACTAGATTTTTACGAGCGAGCGCAGCGAGCGAGCAACGGTCACAATTTCCAAGCTATACATATACCATATATTGTCTTGCATATATTTCGTGCTTGTACCTAATTTTGTCACCCATTTCGGACATCACGTTGCACTGTACTATGAGGAAACGGTACTAATTATGTGAAACTATTGGTAAACCGTAAACATTTGTCAGAAGGCAATAGGATAAAGACTTCCGGCTCCTCGGGCTGGTTCGAATATATCAATGTCCGTATGTGCCAAACCGATGGTTTGTGACACACCTTTACGCGTCTCTCGTTCGCTGCGCTCGCACGAAAACTATAGCCTAACCTAAAACCAATCCACCTTGCGTTCATTATTCGATATGATGGCGACATATTTCAAATTTGCGAACGTGTCGGATCGGTTGTGGGGTTGGACTAGATTTTTACGAGCGAGCGGAGCGAGCGAGCAACGGTCACAATTTCCAAGCTATACATATACCTTATATTGCCTTCCATATATTTCGTGTTATTACCTAATTTTGTCAGCCATTTCGGACATCACGTTGCACTTTACTATGAGGAAACGGTACTAATTATGTGAAACTATTGGTAAACCGTAAACATTTGTCAGAAGGCAATAGGATAAAGACTTCCGGCTCCTCGGGGCTGGTGCGAATATATCAGAGTCCGTATGTGCCAAACCGATGGTTTGTGACACACCTTTACGCGTCTCTCGTTCGCTCCTCTCGCACGAAAGCTATAGCCTAACCTAAAACCAATCCATCCTCCGTTCATTATTCGATATGGTGGCGAGAAATTTCAAATTTGCGAACGTGTCGGATCGGTTGTGGGGTTGGACTAGATTTTTACGAGCGAGCGGAGCGAGCGGAGCGAGCGAGCAACGGTCACAATTTCCAAGCTATACATATACCTTATATTGCCTTCCATATATTTCGTGTTATTACCTAATTTTGTCAGCCATTTCGGACATCACGTTGCACTGTACTATGAGGAAACGGTACTAATTATGTGAAACTATTGGTAAACCGTAAACATTTGTCAGAAGGCAATAGGATAAAGACTTCCGGCTCCTCGGGCTGGTGCGAATATATCAGAGTCCGTATGTGCCAAACCGATGGTTTGTGACACACCTTTACGCGTCTCTCGTTTGCTCCTCTCGCACGAAAGCTATAGCCTAACCTAAACCCAATCCATCCTCCGTTCATTATTCGATATGGTGGCGAGAAATTTCAAATTTGCGAACGTGTCGGATCGGTTGTGGGGTTGGACTAGATTTTTACGAGCGAGCGCAGCGAGCGAGCAACGGTCACAATTTCCAAGCTATACATATACAATATATTGTCTTGCATATATTTCGTGCTTGTACCTAATTTCGTCAGCCATTTCGGACATCACGTTGCACTGTACTATGAGGAAACGGTACTAATTATGTGAAACTATTGGTAAACCGTAAACATTTGTCAGAAGGCAATAGGATAAAGACTTCCGGCTCCTCGGGCTGGTTCGAATATATCAATGTCCGTATGTGCCAAACCGATGGTTTGTGACACACCTTTACGCGTCTCTCGTTCGCTGCGCTCGCACGAAAGCTATAGCCTAACCTAAAACCAATCCATCTTCCGTTCATTATTCGATATGGTGGCGACATATTTCAAATTTGCGAACGTGTGGGATCGGTTGTGAGGTTGGACTAGATTTTTACGAGCGAGCGGAGCGTGCGAGCAACGGTCACAATTTCCAAGCTATACATATACCTTATATTGCCTTCCATATATTTCGTGTTATTACCTAATTTTGTCAGCCATTTCGGACATCACATTGCACTGTACTATGAGGAAATAGTACTATTTATGTGAAACTATTCATAAACTGTAAACATGTGTCGGTAGGCAATAGGATAAATACTTCCGGCTCCTCGGACTGGTGCGAATATTTCAATGTCCGTATGTGCCAAACCGTTGGTTTATGACACACCTATACGCGTCTCTCGCTCGCTGCGCTCGCTCGAAAACTATAGCCTAACCTAAAACCAATCCACCTTGCGTTCATTATTCGATATGATGGCGACATATTTCAAATTTGCGAACGTGTCGGATCGGTTGTGGGGTTGGACTAGATTTTTACGAGCGAGCGGAGCGAGCGAGCAACGGTCACAATTTCCAAGCTATACATATGCCATATATTGTCTTGCATATATTTCGTGCTTGTACCTAATTTTGTCAGCCATTTCGGACATCACGTTGCACTGTACTATGAGGAAACGGTACTAATTATGTGAAACTATTGGTAAACCGTAAACATTTGTCAGAAGGCAATAGGATAAAGACTTCCGGCTCCTCGGGCTGGTGCGAATATATCAGAGTCCGTATGTGCCAAACCGATGGTTTGGGACACACCTTTACGCGTCTCTCGTTCGCTCCTCTCGCACGAAAGCTATAGCCTAACCTAAAACCAATCCATCCTCCGTTCATTATTCGATATGGTGGCGAGAAGTTTCAAATTTGCGAACGTGTCGGATCGGTTGTGGGGTTGGACTAGATTTTTACGAGCGAGCGGAGCGAGCGAGCAACGGTCACAATTTCCAAGCTATACATATACCATATATTGTCTTGCATATATTTCGTGCTTGTACATAATTTTGTCAGCCATTTCGGACATCACATTGCATTGTACTATGTGGAAATAGTACTATTTATGTGAAACTATTCATAAACTGTAAACATGTGTCGGTAGGCAATAGGATAAATACTTCCGGCTCCTCGGGCTGGTGCGAATATTTCAATGTCCGTATGTGCCAAACCGATGGTTTGTGACATACCTTTACGCGTCTCTCGTTCGCTCCTCTCGCACGAAAGCTATAGCCTAACCTAAAACCAATCCATCCTCCGTTCATTATTCGATATGGTGGCGAGAAATTTCAAATTTGCGAACGTGTCGGATCGGTTGTGGTGTTGGACTAGATTTTTACGAGCGAGCGGAGCGAGCGAGCAACGGTCACAATTTCCAAGCTATACATATACCTTATATTGCCTTCCATATATTTCGTGTTATTACCTAATTTTGTCAGCCATTTCGGACATCACATTGCACTGTACTATGAGGAAATAGTACTATTTATGTGAAACTATTCATAAACTGTAAACATGTGTCGGTAGGCAATAGGATAAATACTTCCGGCTCCTCGGGCTGGTGCGAATATTTCAATGTCCGTATGTGCCAAACCGTTGATTTATGACACACCTATACGCGTCTCTCGCTCGCTGCGCTCGCTCGAAAACTATAGCCTAACCTAAAACCAATCCACCTTGCGTTCATTATTCGATATGATGGCGACATATTTCAAATTTGCGAACGTGTCGGATCGGTTGTGGGGTTGGACTAGATTTTTACGAGCGAGCGGAGCGAGCGAGCAACGGTCACAATTTCCAAGCTATACATATACCTTATATTGCCTTCCATATATTTCGTGTTATTACCTAATTTTGTCAGCCATTTCGGACATCACGTTGCACTTTACTATGAGGAAACGGTACTAATTATGTGAAACTATTGGTAAACCGTAAACATTTGTCAGAAGGCAATAGGATAAAGACTTCCGGCTCCTCGGGCTGGTGCGAATATATCAGAGTCCGTATGTGCCAAACCGATGGTTTGTGACACACCTTTACGCGTCTCTCGTTCGCTCCTCTCGCACGAAAGCTATAGCCTAACCTAAAACCAATCCATCCTCCGTTCATTATTCGATATGGTGGCGAGAAATTTCAAATTTGCGAACGTGTCGGATCGGTTGTGGGGTTGGACTAGATTTTTACGAGCGAGCGCAGCGAGCGAGCAACGGTCACAATTTCCAAGCTATACATATACAATATATTGTCTTGCATATATTTCGTGCTTGTACCTAATTTCGTCAGCCATTTCGGACATCACGTTGCACTGTACTATGAGGAAACGGTACTAATTATGTGAAACTATTGGTAAACCGTAAACATTTGTCAGAAGGCAATAGGATAAAGACTTCCGGCTCCTCGGGCTGGTTCGAATATATCAATGTCCGTATGTGCCAAACCGATGGTTTGTGACACACCTTTACGCGTCTCTCGTTCGCTGCGCTCGCACGAAAGCTATAGCCTAACCTAAAACCAATCCATCTTCCGTTCATTATTCGATATGGTGGCGACATATTTCAAATTTGCGAACGTGTGGGATCGGTTGTGAGGTTGGACTAGATTTTTACGAGCGAGCGGAGCGTGCGAGCAACGGTCACAATTTCCAAGCTATACATATACCTTATATTGCCTTCCATATATTTCGTGTTATTACCTAATTTTGTCAGCCATTTCGGACATCACATTGCACTGTACTATGAGGAAATAGTACTATTTATGTGAAACTATTCATAAACTGTAAACATGTGTCGGTAGGCAATAGGATAAATACTTCCGGCTCCTCGGACTGGTGCGAATATTTCAATGTCCGTATGTGCCAAACCGTTGGTTTATGACACACCTATACGCGTCTCTCGCTCGCTGCGCTCGCTCGAAAACTATAGCCTAACCTAAAACCAATCCACCTTGCGTTCATTATTCGATATGATGGCGACATATTTCAAATTTGCGAACGTGTCGGATCGGTTGTGGGGTTGGACTAGATTTTTACGAGCGAGCGGAGCGAGCGAGCAACGGTCACAATTTCCAAGCTATACATATGCCATATATTGTCTTGCATATATTTCGTGCTTGTACCTAATTTTGTCAGCCATTTCGGACATCACGTTGCACTGTACTATGAGGAAACGGTACTAATTATGTGAAACTATTGGTAAACCGTAAACATTTGTCAGAAGGCAATAGGATAAAGACTTCCGGCTCCTCGGGCTGGTGCGAATATATCAGAGTCCGTATGTGCCAAACCGATGGTTTGGGACACACCTTTACGCGTCTCTCGTTCGCTCCTCTCGCACGAAAGCTATAGCCTAACCTAAAACCAATCCATCCTCCGTTCATTATTCGATATGGTGGCGAGAAGTTTCAAATTTGCGAACGTGTCGGATCGGTTGTGGGGTTGGACTAGATTTTTACGAGCGAGCGGAGCGAGCGAGCAACGGTCACAATTTCCAAGCTATACATATACCATATATTGTCTTGCAAATATTTCGTGCTTGTACATAATTTTGTCAGCCATTTCGGACATCACATTGCATTGTACTATGTGGAAATAGTACTATTTATGTGAAACTATTCATAAACTGTAAACATGTGTCGGTAGGCAATAGGATAAATACTTCCGGCTCCTCGGGCTGGTGCGAATATTTCAATGTCCGTATGTGCCAAACCGATGGTTTGTGACATACCTTTACGCGTCTCTCGTTCGCTCCTCTCGCACGAAAGCTATAGCCTAACCTAAAACCAATCCATCCTCCGTTCATTATTCGATATGGTGGCGAGAAATTTCAAATTTGCGAACGTGTCGGATCGGTTGTGGTGTTGGACTAGATTTTTACGAGCGAGCGGAGCGAGCGAGCAACGGTCACAATTTCCAAGCTATACATATACCTTATATTGCCTTCCATATATTTCGTGTTATTACCTAATTTTGTCAGCCATTTCGGACATCACATTGCACTGTACTATGAGGAAATAGTACTATTTATGTGAAACTATTCATAAACTGTAAACATGTGTCGGTAGGCAATAGGATAAATACTTCCGGCTCCTCGGGCTGGTGCGAATATTTCAATGTCCGTATGTGCCAAACCGTTGATTTATGACACACCTATACGCGTCTCTCGCTCGCTGCGCTCGCTCGAAAACTATAGCCTAACCTAAAACCAATCCACCTTGCGTTCATTATTCGATATGATGGCGACATATTTCAAATTTGCGAACGTGTCGGATCGGTTGTGGGGTTGGACTAGATTTTTACGAGCGAGCGGAGCGAGCGAGCAACGGTCACAATTTCCAAGCTATACATATACCTTATATTGCCTTCCATATATTTCGTGTTATTACCTAATTTTGTCAGCCATTTCGGACATCACGTTGCACTTTACTATGAGGAAACGGTACTAATTATGTGAAACTATTGGTAAACCGTAAACAATTGTCAGAAGGCAATAGGATAAAGACTTCCGGCTCCTCGGGCTGGTGCGAATATATCAGAGTCCGTATGTGCCAAACCGATGGTTTGTGACACACCTTTACGCGTCTCTCGTTCGCTCCTCTCGCACGAAAGCTATAGCCTAACCTAAAACCAATCCATCCTCCGTTCATTATTCGATATGGTGGCGAGAAATTTCAAATTTGCGAACGTGTCGGATCGGTTGTGGGGTTGGACTAGATTTTTACGAGCGAGCGGAGCGAGCGAGCAACGGTCACAATTTCCAAGCTATACATATACCATATATTGTCTTGCATATATTTCGTGCTTGTACCTAATTTTGTCAGCCATTTCGGACATGACGTTGCACTGTACTATGAGGAAACGGTACTAATTATGTGAAACTATTGGTAAACCGTAAACATTTGTCAGAAGGCAATAGGATAAAGACTTCCGGCTCCTCGGGCTGGTTCGAATATATCAGAGTCCGTATGTGCCAAACCGATGGTTTGTGACACACCTTTACGCGTCTCTCGTTCGCTCCTCTCGCACGAAAGCTATAGCCTAACCTAAAACCAATCCATCCTCCGTTCATTATTCGATATGGTGGCGAGAAATTTCAAATTTGCGAACGTGTCGGATCGGTTGTGGGGTTGGACTAGATTTTTACGAGCGAGCGGAGCGAGCGAGCAACGGTCACAATTTCCAAGCTATACATATACCATATATTGTCTTGCATATATTTCGTGCTTGTACCTAATTTTGTCAGCCATTTCGGACATCACATTGCATTGTACTATGTGGAAATAGTACTATTTATGTGAAACTATTCATAAACTGTAAACATGTGTCGGTAGGCAATAGGATAAATACTTCCGGCTCCTCGGGCTGGTGCGAATATTTCAATGTCCGTATGTGCCAAACCGTTGGTTTATGACACACCTATACGCGTCTCTCGCTCGCTGCGCTCGCTCGAAAACTATAGCCTAACCTAAAACCAATCCATCTTGCGTTCATTATTCGATATGATGGCGACATATTTCAAATTTGCGAACGTGTCGGATCGGTTGTGGGGTTGGACTAGATTTTTACGAGCGAGCGCAGCGAGCGAGCAACGGTCACAATTTCCAAGCTATACATATACCATATATTGTCTTGCATATATTTCGTGCTTGTACCTAATTTTGTCACCCATTTCGGACATCACGTTGCACTGTACTATGAGGAAACGGTACTAATTATGTGAAACTATTGGTAAACCGTAAACATTTGTCAGAAGGCAATAGGATAAAGACTTGCGGCTCCTCGGGCTGGTTCGAATATATCAATGTCCGTATGTGCCAAACCGATGGTTTGTGACACACCTTTACGCGTCTCTCGTTCGCTGCGCTCGCACGAAAGCTATAGCCTAACCTAAAACCAATCCATCTTCCGTTCATTATTCGATATGGTGGCGACATATTTCAAATTTGCGAACGTGTGGGATCGGTTGTGAGGTTGGACTAGATTTTTACGAGCGAGCGGAGCGAGCGAGCAACGGTCACAATTTCCAAGCTATACATATACCTTATATTGCCTTCCATATATTTCGTGTTATTACCTAATTTTGTCAGCCATTTCGGACATCACATTGCACTGTACTATGAGGAAATAGTACTATTTATGTGAAACTATTCATAAACTGTAAACATGTGTCGGTAGGCAATAGGATAAATACTTCCGGCTCCTCGGGCTGGTGCGAATATTTCAATGTCTGTATGTGCCAAACCGTTGGTTTATGACACACCTATACGCGTCTCTCGCTCGCTGCGCTCGCTCGAAAACTATAGCCTAACCTAAAACCAATCCACCTTGCGTTCATTATTCGATATGATGGCGACATATTTCAAATTTGCGAACGTGTCGGATCGGTTGTGGGGTTGGACTAGATTTTTACGAGCGAGCGCAGCGAGCGAGCAACGGTCACAATTTCCAAGCTATACATATACCATATATTGTCTTGCATATATTTCGTGCTTGTACCTAATTTTGTCACCCATTTCGGACATCACGTTGCACTGTACTATGAGGAAACGGTACCAATTATGTGAAACTATTGGTAAACCGTAAACATTTGTCAGAAGGCAATAGGATAAAGACTTCCGGCTCCTCGGGCTGGTGCGAATATATCAATGTCCGTATGTGCCAAACCGTTGGTTTATGACACACCTTTACGCGTCTCGCTCGCGGCGCTCGCACGAAAGCTATAGCCTAACCTAAAACCAATCCATCTTCCGTTCATTATTCGATATGGTGGCGACATATTTCAAATTTGCGAACGTGTGGGATCGGTTGTGAGGTTGGACTAGATTTTTACGAGCGAGCGGAGCGAGCGAGCAACGGTCACAATTTCCAAGCTATACATATACCTTATATTGCCTTCCATATATTTCGTGTTATTACCTAATTTTGTCAGCCATTTCGGACATCACATTGCACTGTACTATGAGGAAACGGTACTAATTATGTGAAACTATTGGTAAACCATAAACATTTGTCAGAAGGCAATAGGATAAAGACTTCCGGCTCCTCGGGCTGGTTCGAATATATCAATGTCCGTATGTGCCAAACCGATGGTATGTGACACACCTTTACGCGTCTCTCGTTCGCTGCGCTCGCACGAAAGCTATAGCCTAACCTAAAACCAATCCATATTCCGTTCATTATTCGATATGGTGGCGACATATTTCAAATTTGCGAACGTGTGGGATCGGTTGTGAGGTTGGACTAGATTTTTACGAGCGAGCGGAGCGAGCGAGCAACGGTCACAATTTCCAAGCTATACATATACCTTATATTGCCTTCCATATATTTCGTGTTATTACCTAATTTTGTCAGCCATTTCGGACATCACATTGCACTGTACTATGAGGAAACGGTACTAATTATGTGAAACTATTGGTAAACCATAAACATTTGTCAGAAGGCAATAGGATAAAGACTTCCGGCTCCTCGGGCTGGTTCGAATATATCAATGTCCGTATGTGCCAAACCGATGGTATGTGACACACCTTTACGCGTCTCTCGTTCGCTGCGCTCGCACGAAAGCTATAGCTTAACCTAAAACAAATCCATCTTCCGTTCATTATTCGATATGGTGGCGACATATTTCAAATTTGCGAACGTGTGGGATCGGTTGTGAGGTTGGACTAGATTTTTACGAGCGAGCGGAGCGAGCGAGCAACGGTCGCAATTTCCAAGCTATACATATACCTTATATTGCCTTCCATATATTTCGTGTTATTACCTAATTTTGTCAGCCATTTCGGACATCACATTGCACTGTACTATGAGGAAATAGTACTATTTATGTGAAACTATTCATAAACTGTAAACATGTGTCGGTAGGCAATAGGATAAATACTTCCGGCTCCTCGGGCTGGTGCGAATATTTCAATGTCCGTATGTGCCAAACCGTTGGTTTATGACACACCTATACGCGTCTCTCGCTCGCTGCGCTCGCTCGAAAATTATAGCCTAACCTAAAACCAATCCACCTTGCGTTCATTATTCGATATGGTGGCGAGAAGTTTCAAATTTGCGAACGTGTCGGATCGGTTGTGGGGTTGGACTAGATTTTTACGAGCGAGCGGAGCGAGCGAGCAACGGTCACAATTTCCAAGCTATACATATACCATATATTGTCTTGCATATATTTCGTGCTTGTACCTAATTTTGTCAGCCATTTCGGACATCACGTTGCACCTTACTATGAGGAAACGGTACTAATTATGTGAAACTATTGGTAAACCGTAAACATTTGTCAGAAGGCAATAGGATAAAGACTTCCGGCTCCTCGGGCTGGTGCGAATATATCAGAGTCCGTATGTGCCAAACCGATGGTTTGTGACACACCTTTACGCGTCCCTCGTTTGCTCCTCTCGCACGAAAGCTATAGCCTAACCTAAAACCAATCCATCCTCCGTTCATTATTCGATATGGTGGCGAGAAATTTCAAATTTGCGAACGTGTCGGATCGGTTGTGGGGTTGGACTAGATTTTTACGAGCGAGCGGAGCGAGCGAGCAACGGTCACAATTTCCAAGCTATACATATACCTTATATTGCCTTCCATATATTTCGTGTTATTACCTAATTTTGTCAGCCATTTCGGACATCACGTTGCACTGTACTATGAGGAAACGGTACTAATTATGTGAAACTATTGGTAAACCGTAAACATTTGTCAGAAGGCAATAGGATAAAGACTACCGGCTCCTCGGGCTGGTGCGAATATATCAGAGTCCGTATGTGCCAAACCGATGGTTTGTGACACACCTTTACGCGTCCCTCGTTCGCTCCTCTCGCACGAAAGCTATAGCCTAACCTAAAACCAATCCATCCTCCGTTCATTATTCGATATGATGGCGACATATTTCAAATTTGCGAACGTGTCGGATCGGTTGTGGGGTTGGACTAGATTTTTACGAGAGAGCGGAGCGAGCGAGCAACGGTCACAATTTCCAAGCTATACATATACCATATATTGTCTTGCATATATTTCGTTCTTGTACCTAATTTTGTCAGCCATTTCGGACATCACGTTGCACTGTACTATGAGGAAACGGTACTAGTTATGTGAAACTATTGGTAAACCGGAAACATTTGTCAGAAGGCAATAGGATAAAGACTTCCGGCTCCTCGGGCTGGTGCGAATATATCAATGTCCGTATGTGCCAAACCGATGGTTTGTGACACACCTTTACGCGTCTCTCGTTCGCTGCGCTCGCACGAAAGCTATAGCCTAACCTAAAACCAATCCATCTTCCGTTCATTATGCGATATGGTGGCGACAAAATTCAAATTTGCGAACGTGTGGGATCGGTTGTGAGGTTGGACTAGATTTTTACGAGCTTGCGGTGCGAGCGAGCAACGGTCACAATTTCCAAGCTATACATATACCTTATATTGCCTTCCATATATTTCGTGTTATTACCAAATTTTGTCAGCCATTTCGGACATCACATTGCACTGTACTATGTGGAAATAGTACTATTTATGTGAAACTATTGGTAAACTGTAAACATTTGTCAGTAGCAATAGGATAAAGACTTCCGGCTCCTCGGGCTGGTGCGAATATTTCAATGTCCGTATGTGCCAAACCGATGGATTGTGACACACCTCTCCGCGTCCCTCGCTCGACGTGCTCGCTTGAAAGCTATAGCCTAACCTAAAACCAATCCATCTTGCGTTCATTATTCGATATGATGGCGACATATTTCAAATTTGCGAACGTGTCGGATCGGTTGTGAGGTTGGACTAGATTTTTACGAGCGAGCGGAGCGAGCGAGCAACGGTCACAATTTCCAAGCTATACATATACCATATATTGCCTTGCATATATTTCGTGTTATTACCTAATTTTGTCAGCCATTTCGGACATCACATTGCACTGTACTATGAGGACATAGCACTATTTATGTGAAACTATTCACAAACTGTATACATGTGTCGGTAGGCAATAGGATAAATACTTCCGGCTCCTCGGGCTGGTGCGAATATTTCAATGTCCGTATGTGCCAAACCGTTGGTTTATGACACACCTTTACGCGTCTCGCTCGCGGCGCTCGCACGAAAGCTATAGCCTAACCTAAAACCAATCCATCTTCCGTTCATTATTCGATATGGTGGCGACATATTTCAAATTTGCGAACGTGTGGGATCGGTTGTGAGGTTGGACTAGATTTTTACGAGCGAGCGGAGCGAGCGAGCAACGGTCACAATTTCCAAGCTATACATATACCTTATATTGCCTTCCATATATTTCGTGTTATTACCTAATTTTGTCAGCCATTTCGGACATCACATTGCACTGTACTATGAGGAAACGGTACTAATTATGTGAAACTATTGGTAAACCATAAACATTTGTCAGAAGGCAATAGGATAAAGACTTCCGGCTCCTCGGGCTGGTTCGAATATATCAATGTCCGTATGTGCCAAACCGATGGTATGTGACACACCTTTACGCGTCTCTCGTTCGCTGCGCTCGCACGAAAGCTATAGCCTAACCTAAAACCAATCCATATTCCGTTCATTATTCGATATGGTGGCGACATATTTCAAATTTGCGAACGTGTGGGATCGGTTGTGAGGTTGGACTAGATTTTTACGAGCGAGCGGAGCGAGCGAGCAACGGTCACAATTTCCAAGCTATACATATACCTTATATTGCCTTCCATATATTTCGTGTTATTACCTAATTTTGTCAGCCATTTCGGACATCACGTTGCACTGTACTATGAGGAAACGGTACTAATTATGTGAAACTATTGGTAAACCGTAAACATTTGTCAGAAGGCAATAGGATAAAGACTTCCGGCTCCTCGGGCTGGTGCGAATATATCAGAGTCCGTATGTGCCAAACCGATGGTTTGTGACACACCTTTACGCGTCCCTCGTTCGCTCCTCTCGCACAAAAGCTATAGCCTAACCTAAAACCAATCCATCCTCCGTTCATTATTCGATATGATGGCGACATATTTCAAATTTGCGAACGTGTCGGATCGGTTGTGGGGTTGGACTAGATTTTTACGAGAGAGCGGAGCGAGCGAGCAACGGTCACAATTTCCAAGCTATACATATACCATATATTGTCTTGCATATATTTCGTGCTTGTACCTAATTTTGTCACCCATTTCGGACATCACGTTGCACTGTACTATGAGGAAACGGTACTAATTATGTGAAACTATTGGTAGACCGTAAACATTTGTCAGAAGGCAATAGGATAAAGACTTCCGGCTCCTCGGGCTGCTTCGAATATATCAATGTCCGTATGTGCCAAACCGATGGTTTGTGACACACCTTTACGCGTCTCTCGTTCGCTGCGCTCGCACGAAAGCTATAGCCTAACCTAAAACCAATCCATCTTCCGTTCATTATGCGATATAGTGGCGACATAATTCAAATTTGCGAACGTGTGGGATCGGTTGTGAGGTTGGACTAGATTTTTACGAGCTTGCGGTGCGAGCGAGCAACGGTCACAATTTCCAAGCTATACATATACCTTATATTGCCTTCCATATATTTCGTGTTATTACCAAATTTTGTCAGCCATTTCGGACATCACATTGCACTGTACTATGTGGAAATAGTACTATTTATGTGAAACTATTGGTAAACTGTAAACATTTGTCAGTAGCAATAGGATAAAGACTTCCGGCTCCTCGGGCTGGTGCGAATATTTCAATGTCCGTATGTGCCAAACCGATGGATTGTGACACACCTCTCCGCGTCCCTCGCTCGCCGTGCTCGCTTGAAAGCTATAGCCTAACCTAAAACCAATCCATCTTGCGTTCATTATTCGATATGATGGCGACATATTTCGAATTTGCGAACGTGTCGGATCGGTTGTGAGGTTGGACTAGATTTTTACGAGCGAGCGGAGCGAGCGAGCAACGGTCACAATTTCCAAGCTATACATATACCATATATAGCCTTGCATATATTTCGTGTTATTACCTAATTTTGTCAGCCATTTCGGACATCACATTGCACTGTACTATGAGGACATAGTACTATTTATGTGAAACTATTCATAAACTGTAAACATGTGTCGGTAGGCAATAGGATAAATACTTCCGGCTCCTCGGGCTGGTGCGAATATTTCAATGTCCGTATGTGCCAAACCGTTGGTTTATGACACACCTTTACGCGTCTCGCTCGCGGCGCTCGCACGAAAGCTATAGCCTAACCTAAAGCCAATCCATCTTCCGTTCATTATTCGTTATGGTGGCGACATATTTCAAATTTGCTAACGTGTGGGATCGGTTGTGAGGTTGGACTAGATTTTTACGAGCGAGCGGAGCGAGCGAGCAACGGTCACAATTTCCAAGCTATACATATACCTTATATTGCCTTCCATATATTTCGTGTTATTACCTAATTTTGTCAGCCATTTCGGACATCACGTTGCACTGTACTATGAGGAAACGGTACTAATTATGTGAAACTGTTGGTAAACCGTAAACATGTGTCGGTAGGCAATAGGATAAATACTTCCGGCTCCTCGGGCTGGTGCGAATATTTCAATGTCCGTATGTGCCAAACCGTTGGTTTCTGACACACCTTTACGCGTCTCTCGCTCGCTGCTCTCGCTCGAAAACTATAGCCTAACCTAAAACCAGTCCTTCTTCCGTTCATTCTTCGATATGGTGGCGACATATTTCAAATTTGCGAACGTGTGGGATCGGTTGTGAGGTTGGACTAGATTTTTACGAGCGAGCGGAGCGAGCGAGCAACGGTCACAATTTCCAAGCTATACATATACCTTATATTGCCTTCCATATATTTCGTGTTATTACCTAATTTTGTCAGCCATTTCGGACATCACATTGCACTGTACTATGTGAAAATAGTACTATTTATGTGAAAGTATTGGTAAACTGTAAACATTTGTCAGTAGCAATAGGATAAAGACTTCCGGCTCCTCGGGCTGGTGCGAATATTTCAATGTCCCCATGTGCAAAACCGTTGGATTGTGACACACCTTTACGCGTCTATCGCTCGCTGCGCTCGCTCGAAAGCTATAGCCTAACCTAAAAACAATCCCTCTTGCGTTAGTCATTCGACATGAAGGCGACTTATATCAAATTTGGGATCGTGTCGGGTCGAATGTGAGGTTGGACTGGATTTTTACGAGCAAGCGGAGCGAGCGAGCAACGGTCACAATTTCCAAGCTATACATATACCATATATTGCCTTGCATATATTTCATGCTAGTTCCTAATTTTGTCAGCCATTTCGGACATCACATTGCACTGTACTATGAGGAAACGATACTAATTATGTGAAACTATTAGTAAACCGTAAACATTTGTCAGAAGGCAATAGGATAAAGACTTCCGGCTCCTCGGGCTGGTGCGAATATTTCAATGTCCGTATGTGCCAAACCGTTGGTTTGTGACAAACCTTTACGCGTCTCTCGCTCGCCGCGCTCGCACGAAAGCTATAGCCTAACCTAAAACCAATCCATCTTCCGTTCATTATTCGATATGATGGCGACATATTTCAAATTTGCGAACGTGTCGAATCGGTTGTGAGGTTGGACTAGATTTTTACGAGCGAGCGGAGCGAGCGAGCAACGGTCACAATTTCCAAGCTATACATATACCATATATTGCCTTGCATATATTTCGTGTTATTACCTAATTTTGTCAGCCATTTCGGACATCACATTGCACTGTACTATGAGGACATAGTACTATTTATGTGAAACTATTCATAAACTGTAAACATGTGTCGGTAGGCAATAGGATAAATACTTCCGGCTCCTCGGGCTGGTGCGAATATTTCAATGTCCGTATGTGCCAAACCGTTGGTTTATGACACACCTTTACGCGTCTCGCTCGCGGCGCTCGCACGAAAGCTATAGCCTAACCTAAAGCCAATCCATCTTCCGTTCATTATTCGATATGGTGGCGACATATTTCAAATTTGCGAACGTGTGGGATCGGTTGTGAGGTTGGACTAGATTTTTACGAGCGAGCGGAGCGAGCGAGCAACGGTCACAATTTCCAAGCTATACATATACCTTATATTGCCTTCCATATATTTCGTGTTATTACCTAATTTTGTCAGCCATTTCGGACATCACGTTGCACTGTACTATGAGGAAACGGCACTAATTATGTGAAACTATTGGTAAACCGTAAACATTTGTCAGAAGGCAATAGGATAAAGACTTCCGGCTCCTCGGGCTGGTTCCAATATATCAATGTCCGTATGTGCCAAACCGATGGTTTGTGACACACCTTTACGCGTCTCTCGTTCGCTGCGCTCGCACGAAAGCTATAGCCTAACCTAAAACCAATCCATCTTCCGTTCATTATTCGATATGGTGGCGACATATTTCAAATTTGCGAACGTGTCGGATCGGTTGTGGGGTTGGACTAGATTTTTACGAGCGAGCGGAGCGAGCGAGCAACGGTCACAATTTCCAAGCTATACATATACCATATATTGTCTTGCATATATTTCGTGCTTGTACCTAATTTTGTCAGCCATTTCGGAAATCACATTGCATTGTACTATGTGGAAATAGTACTATTTATGTGAAACTATTCATAAACTGTAAACATGTGTCGGTAGGCAATAGGATAAATACTTCCGGCTCCTCGGGCTGGTGCGAATATTTCAATGTCCGTATGTGCCAAACCGTTGGTTTATGACACACCTATACGCGTCTCTCGCTCGCTGCGCTCGCTCGAAAACTATAGCCTAACCTAAAACCAATCCATCTTGCGTTCATTATTCGATATGATGGCGACATATTTCAAATTTGCGAACGTGTCGGATCGGTTGTGGGGTTGGACTAGATTTTTACGAGCGAGCGCAGCGAGCGAGCAACGGTCACAATTTCCAAGCTATACATATACAATATATTGTCTTGCATATATTTCGTGCTTGTACCTAATTTTGTCAGAAATTTCGGACATCACGTTGCACTGTACTATGAGGAAACGGTACTAATTATGTGAAACTATTGGTAAACCGTAAACATTTGTCAGAAGGCAATAGGATAAAGACTTCCGGCTCCTCGGGCTGGTTCGAATATATCAATGTCCGTATGTGCCAAACCGATGGTTTGTGACACACCTTTACGCGTCTCTCGTTCGCTCCTCTCGCACGAAAGCTATAGCCTAACCTAAAACCAATCCATCCTCCGTTCATTATTCGATATGGTGGCGAGAAATTTCAAATTTGCGAACGTGTCGGATCGGTTGTGGGGTTGGACTAGATTTTTACGAGCGAGCGGAGCGAGCGAGCAACTGTCACAATTTTCAAGCTATACATATACCATATATTGTCTTGCATATATTTCGTGTTATTACCTAATTTTGTCAGCCATTTCGGACATCACGTTGCACTGTACTATGAGGAAACGGTACTAATTATGTGAAACTATTGGTAAACCGTAAACATTTGTCAGAAGGCAATAGGATAAAGACTTCCGGCTCCTCGGGCTGGTTCCAATATATCAATGTCCGTATGTGCCAAACCGATGGTTTGTGACACACCTTTACGCGTCTCTCGTTCGCTGCGCTCGCACGAAAGCTATAGCCTAACCTAAAACCAATCCATCTTCCGTTCATTATTCGATATGGTGGCGACATATTTCAAATTTGCGAACGTGTCGGATCGGTTGTGGGGTTGGACTAGATTTTTACGAGCGAGCGGAGCGAGCGAGCAACGGTCACAATTTCCAAGCTATACATATACCATATATTGTCTTGCATATATTTCGTGCTTGTACCTAATTTTGTCAGCCATTTCGGAAATCACATTGCATTGTACTATGTGGAAATAGTACTATTTATGTGAAACTATTCATAAACTGTAAACATGTGTCGGTAGGCAATAGGATAAATACTTCCGGCTCCTCGGGCTGGTGCGAATATTTCAATGTCCGTATGTGCCAAACCGTTGGTTTATGACACACCTATACGCGTCTCTCGCTCGCTGCGCTCGCTCGAAAACTATAGCCTAACCTAAAACCAATCCATCTTGCGTTCATTATTCGATATGATGGCGACATATTTCAAATTTGCGAACGTGTCGGATCGGTTGTGGGGTTGGACTAGATTTTTACGAGCGAGCGCAGCGAGCGAGCAACGGTCACAATTTCCAAGCTATACATATACAATATATTGCCTTGCATATATTTCGTGCTAGTTCCTAATTTTGTCAGCCATTTCGGACATCACATTGCACTGTACTATGAGGAAACGATA
The DNA here is from genome assembly GCF_024516045.1 of Bombus affinis. Lineage (NCBI taxonomy): Eukaryota > Metazoa > Arthropoda > Insecta > Hymenoptera > Apidae > Bombus > Bombus affinis. The sequence continues at coordinate 1,286,543 of NW_026108825.1, forward strand.
CTAATTATGTGAAACGATTAGTAAACCGTAAACATTTGTCAGAAGGCAATAGGATAAAGACTTCCGGCTCTTCGGGCTGGTGCGAATATTTCAATGTCCGTATGTGCCAAACCGTTGGTTTGTGACACACCTTTACGCGTCTCTCGCTCGCCGCGCTCGCACGAAAGCTATAGCCTAACCTAAAACCAATCCATCTTCCGTTCATTATTCGATATGATGGCGACATATTTCAAATTTGCGAACGTGTCGGATCGGTTGTGAGGTTGGACTAGATTTTTACGAGCGAGCGGAGCGAGCGAGCAACGGACACAATTTCCAAGCTATACATATACCATATATTGCCTTGCATATATTTCGTGCTTGTACCTAATTTTGTCAGCCATTTCGGAAATCACATTGCATTGTACTATGTGGAAATAGTACTATTTATGTGAAACTATTCATAAACTGTAAACATGTGTCGGTAGGCAATAGGATAAATACTTCCGGCTCCTCGGGCTGGTGCGAATATTTCAATGTCCGTATGTGCCAAACCGTTGGTTTATGACACACCTATACGCGTCTCTCGCTCGCTGCGCTCGCTCGAAAACTATAGCCTAACCTAAAACCAATCCATCTTCCGTTCATTATTCGATATGGTGGCGACATATTTCAAATTTGCGAACGTGACGGATCGGTTGTGAGGTTGGACTAGATTTTTACGAGCGAGCGGAGCGAGCGAGCAACGGTCACAACTTCCAAGCTATACATATACCATTTATTGCCTTGCATAGTTTTCGTGCTAGTACCTAATTTTTTATGCCATTTCGGACATCACATTGCACTGTACTATGAGGAAACGGTACTAATTATGTGAAACTGTTGGTAAACCGTAAACATGTGTCGGTAGGCAATAGGATAAATACTTCCGGCTCCTCGGGCTGGTGCGAATATTTCAATGTCCGTATGTGCCAAACCGTTGGTTTCTGACACACCTTTACGCGTCTCTCGCTCGCTGCTCTCGCTCGAAAACTATAGCCTAACCTAAAACCAGTCCTTCTTCCGTTCATTCTTCGATATGGTGGCGACATATTTCAAATTTGCGAACGTGTCGGATCGGTTGTGAGGTTGGACAAGCTTTTTACGAGCGAGCGGAGCTAGCGAGCAACGGTCACAATTTCCAAGCTATACATATACCTTATATTGCCTTCCATATATTTCGTGTTATTACCTAATTTTGTCAGCCATTTCGGACATCACATTGCACTGTACTATGTGAAAATAGTACTATTTATGTGAAACTATTGGTAAACTGTAAACATTTGTCAGTAGCAATAGGATAAAGACTTCCGGCTCCTCGGGCTGGTGCGAATATTTCAATGTCCCCATGTGCAAAACCGTTGGATTGTGACACACCTTTACGCGTCTATCGCTCGCTGCGCTCGCTCGAAAGCTATAGCCTAACCTAAAAACAATCCCTCTTGCGTTAGTCATTCGACATGAAGGCGACTTATATCAAATTTGGTATCGTGTCGGATCGAATGTGAGGTTGGACTGGATTTTTACGAGCAAGCGGAGCGAGCGAGCAACGGTCACAATTTCCAAGCTATACATATACCATATATTGCCTTGCATATATTTCGTGCTAGTTCCTAATTTTGTCAGCCATTTCGGACATCACATTGCACTGTACTATGAGGAAACGATACTAATTATGTGAAACTATTAGTAAACCGTAAACATTTGTCAGAAGGCAATAGGATAAAGACTTCCGGCTCCTCGGGCTGGTGCGAATATTTCAATGTCCGTATGTGCCAAACCGTTGGTTTGTGACAAACCTTTACGCGTCTCTCGCTCGCCGCGCTTGCACGAAAGCTATAGCCTAACCTAAAACCAATCCATCTTCCGTTCATTATTCGATATGATGGCGACATATTTCAAATTTGCGAACGTGTCGGATCGGTCGTGAGGTTGGACTAGATTTTTACGAGCGAGCGGAGCGAGCGAGCAACGGTCACATTTTCCAAGCTATACATATACCATATATTGCCTTGCATATATTTCGTGTTATTACCTAATTTTGTCAGCCATTTCGGACATCACATTGCACTGTACTATGAGGACATAGTACTATTTATGTGAAACTATTCATAAACTGTAAACATGTGTCGGTAGGCAATAGGATAAATACTTCCGGCTCCTCGGGCTGGTGCGAATATTTCAATGTCCGTATGTGCCAAACCGTTGGTTTATGACACACCTTTACGCGTCTCGCTCGCGGCGCTCGCACGAAAGCTATAGCCTAACCTAAAGCCAATCCATCTTCCGTTCATTATTCGATATGGTGGCGACATATTTCAAATTTGCGAACGTGTGGGATCGGTTGTGAGGTTGGACTAGATTTTTACGAGCGAGCGGAGCGAGCGAGCAACGGTCACAATTTCCAAGCTATACATATACCTTATATTGCCTTCCATATATTTCGTGTTATTACCTAATTTTGTCAGCCATTTCGGACATCACGTTGCACTGTACTATGAGGAAACGGTACTAATTATGTGAAACTATTGGTAAACCGTAAACATTTGTCAGAAGGCAATAGGATAAAGACTTCCGGCTCCTCGGGCTGGTTCCAATATATCAATGTCCGTATGTGCCAAACCGATGGTTTGTGACACACCTTTTCGCGTCTCTCGTTCGCTGCGCTCGCACGAAAGCTATAGCCTAACCTAAAACCAATCCATCTTCCGTTCATTATTCGATATGGTGGCGACATATTTCAAATTTGCGAACGTGTGGGATCGGTTGTGAGGTTGGACTAGATTTTTACGAGCGAGCGGAGCGAGCGAGCAACGGTCACAATTTCCAAGCTATACATATACCTTATATTGCCTTCCATATATTTCGTGTTATTACCTAATTTTGTCAGCCATTTCGGACATCACATTGCACTGTACTATGTGAAAATAGTACTATTTATGTGAAACTATTGGTAAACTGTAAACATTTGTCAGTAGCAATAGGATAAAGACTTCCGGCTCCTCGGGCTGGTGCGAATATTTCAATGTCCCCATGTGCAAAACCGTTGGATTGTGACACACCTTTACGCGTCTATCGCTCGCTGCGCTCGCTCGAAAGCTATAGCCTAACCTAAAAACAATCCCTCTTGCGTTAGTCATTCGACATGAAGGCGACTTATATCAAATTTGGTATCGTGTCGGATCGAATGTGAGGTTGGACTGGATTTTTACGAGCAAGCGGAGCGAGCGAGCAACGGTCACAATTTCCAAGCTATACATATACCATATATTGCCTTGCATATATTTCGTGCTAGTTCCTAATTTTGTCAGCCATTTCGGACATCACATTGCACTGTACTATGAGGAAACGATACTAATTATGTGAAACGATTAGTAAACCGTAAACATTTGTCAGAAGGCAATAGGATAAAGACTTCCGGCTCTTCGGGCTGGTGCGAATATTTCAATGTCCGTATGTGCCAAACCGTTGGTTTGTGACACACCTTTACGCGTCTCTCGCTCGCCGCGCTCGCACGAAAGCTATAGCCTAACCTAAAACCAATCCATCTTGCGTTCATTATTCGATATGATGGCGACATATTTCAAATTTGCGAACGTGTCGGATCGGTTGTGGGGTTGGACTAGATTTTTACGAGCGAGCGCAGCGAGCGAGCAACGGTCACAATTTCCAAGCTATACATATACAATATATTGTCTTGCATATATTTCGTGCTTGTACCTAATTTTGTCAGCCATTTCGGACATCACGTTGCACTGTACTATGAGGAAACGGTACTAATTATGTGAAACTATTGGTAAACCGTAAACATTTGTCAGAAGGCAATAGGATAAAGACTTCCGGCTCCTCGGGCTGGTTCGACTATATCAATGTCCGTATGTGCCAAACCGATGGTTTGTGACACACCTTTACGCGTCTCTCGTTCGCTCCTCTCGCACGAAAGCTATAGCCTAACCTAAAACCAATCCATCCTCCGTTCATTATTCGATATGGTGGCGAGAAATTTCAAATTTGCGAACGTGTCAGATCGGTTGTGGGGTTGGACTAGATTTTTACGAGCGAGCGGAGCGAGCGAGCAACGGTCACAATTTCCAAGCTATACATATACCATATATTGTCTTGCATATATTTCGTGCTTGTACATAATTTTGTCAGCCATTTCGGACATCACATTGCAGTGTACTATGTGGAAATAGTACTATTTATGTGAAACTATTCATAAACTGTAAACATGTGTCGGTAGGCAATTGGATAAATACTTCCGGCTCCTCGGGCTGGTGCGAATATTTCAATGTCCGTATGTGCCAAACCGTTGGTTTATGACACACCTATACGCGTCTCTCGCTCGCTGCGCTCGCTCGAAAACTATAGCCTAACCTAAAACCAATCCATCTTGCGTTCATTATTCGATATGATGGCGACATATTTCAAATTTGCGAACGTGTCGGATCGGTTGTGGGGTTGGACTAGATTTTTACGAGCGAGCGCAGCGAGCGAGCAACGGTCACAATTTCCAAGCTATACATATACAATATATTGTCTTGCATATATTTCGTTCTTGTACCTAATTTTGTCAGCCATTTCGGACATCACGTTGCACTGTACTATGAGGAAACGGTACTAATTATGTGAAACTATTGGTAAACCGTAAACATTTGTCAGAAGGCAATAGGATAAAGACTTCCGGCTCCTCGGGCTGGTTCGAATATATCAATGTCCGTATGTGCCAAACCGATGGTTTGTGACACACCTTTACGCGTCTCTCGTTCGCTGCGCTCGCACGAAAGCTATAGCCTAACCTAAAACCAATCCATCTTCCGTTCATTATTCGATATGGTGGCGAGAAATTTCAAATTTGCGAACGTGTCGGATCGGTTGTGGGGTTGGACTAGATTTTTACGAGCGAGCGGAGCGAGCGAGCAACGGTCACAATTTCCAAGCTATACATATACCATATATTGTCTTGCATATATTTCGTGCTTGTACATAATTTTGTCAGCCATTTCGGACATCACATTGCATTGTACTATGTGGAAATAGTACTATTTATGTGAAACTATTCATAAACTGTAAACATGTGTCGGTAGGCAATAGGATAAATACTTCCGGCTCCTCGGGCTGGTGCGAATATTTCAATGTCCGTATGTGCCAAACCGTTGCTTTATGACACACCTATACGCGTCTCTCGCTCGCTGCGCTCGCTCGAAAACTATAGCCTAACCTAAAACCAATCCATCTTCCGTTCATTATTCGATATGGTGGCGACATATTTCAAATTTGCGAACGTGACGGATCGGTTGTGAGGTTGGACTAGATTTTTACGAGCGAGCGGAGCGAGCGTGCAACGGTCACAACTTCCAAGCTATACATATACCATATATTGCCTTGCATAGTTTTCGTGCTAGTACCTAATTTTGTATGCCATTTCGGACATCACATTGCACTGTACTATGAGGAAACGGTACTAATTATGTGAAACTGTTGGTAAACCGTAAACATGTGTCGGTAGGCAATAGGATAAATACTTCCGGCTCCTCGGGCTGGTGCGAATATTTCAATGTCCGTATGTGCCAAACCGTTGGTTTCTGACACACCTTTACGCGTCTCTCGCTCGCTGCTCTCGCTCGAAAACTATAGCCTAACCTAAAACCAGTCCTTCTTCCGTTCATTCTTCGATATGGTGGCGACATATTTCAAATTTGCGAACGTGTCGGATCGGTTGTGAGGTTGGACAAGCTTTTTACGAGCGAGCGGAGCTAGCGAGCAACGGTCACAATTTCCAAGCTATACATATACCTTATATTGCCTTCCATATATTTCGTGTTATTACCTAATTTTGTCAGCCATTTCGGACATCACATTGCACTGTACTATGTGAAAATAGTACTATTTATGTGAAACTATTGGTAAACTGTAAACATTTGTCAGTAGCAATAGGATAAAGACTTCCGGCTCCTCGGGCTGGTGCGAATATTTCAATGTCCCCATGTGCAAAACCGTTGGATTGTGACACACCTTTACGCGTCTATCGCTCGCTGCGCTCGCTCGAAAGCTATAACCTAACCTAAAAACAATCCCTCTTGCGTTAGTCATTCGACATGAAGGCGACTTATATCAAATTTGGGATCGTGTCGGATCGAATGTGAGGTTGGACTGGATTTTTACGAGCAAGCGGAGCGAGCGAGCAACGGTCACAATTTCCAAGCTATACATATACCATATATTGCCTTGCATATATTTCGTGCTAGTTCCTAATTTTGTCAGCCATTTCGGACATCACATTGCACTGTACTATGAGGACATAGTACTATTTATGTGAAACTATTCATAAACTGTAAACATGTGTCGGTAGGCAATAGGATAAATACTTCCGGCTCCCCGGGCTGGTGCGAATATTTCAATGTCCGTATGTGCCAAACCGTTGGTTTATGACACACCTTTACGCGTCTCGCTCGCGGCGCTCGCACGAAAGCTATAGCCTAACCTAAAGCCAATCCATCTTCCGTTCATTATTCGATATGGTGGCGACATATTTCAAATTTGCGAACGTGTGGGATCGGTTGTGAGGTTGGACTAGATTTTTACGAGCGAGCGGAGCGAGAGAGCAACGGTCACAATTTCCAAGCTATACATATACAATATATTGTCTTGCATATATTTCGTGCTTGTACCTAATTTTGTCAGCCATTTCGGACATCACGTTGCACTGTACTATGAGGAAACGGTACTAATTATGTGAAACTATTGGTAAACCGTAAACATTTGTCAGAAGGCAATAGGATAAAGACTTCCGGCTCCTCGGGCTGGTTCGAATATATCAATGTCCGTATGTGCCAAACCGATGGTTTGTGACACACCTTTACGCGTCTCTCGTTCGCTGCGCTCGCACGAAAGCTAGAGCCTAACCTAAAACCAATCCATCTTCCGTTCATTATTCGATATGGTGGCGACATATTTCAAATTTGCGAACGTGTGGGATCGGTTGTGAGGTTGGACTAGATTTTTACGAGCGAGCGGAGCGAGCGAGCAACGGTCACAATTTCCAAGCTATACATATACCTTATATTGCCTTCCATATATTTCGTGTTATTACCTAATTTTGTCAGCCATTTCGGACATCACATTGCACTGTACTATGAGGAAATAGTACTATTTATGTGAAACTATTCATAAACTGTAAACATGTGTCTGTAGGCAATAGGATAAATACTTCCGGCTCCTCGGGCTGGTGCGAATATTTCAATGTCCGTATGTGCCAAACCGTTGGTTTATGACACACCTATACGCGTCTCTCGCTCGCTGCGCTCGCTCGAAAACTATAGCCTAACCTAAAACCAATCCACCTTGCGTTCATTATTCGATATGATGGCGACATATTTCAAATTTGCGAACGTGTCGGATCGGTTGTGGGGTTGGACTAGATTTTTACGAGCGAGCGGAGCGAGCGAGCAACGGTCACAATTTCAAAGCTATACATATACCATATATTGTCTTGCATATATTTCGTGCTTGTACCTAATTTTGTCTGCCATTTCGGACATCACGTTGCACTGTACTATGAGGAAACGGTACTAATTATGTGAAACTATTGGTAAACCGTAAACATTTGTCAGAAGGCAATAGGATAAAGACTTCCGGCTCCTCGGGCTGGTGCGAATATATCAGAGTCCGTATGTGCCAAACCGATGGTTTGTGACACACCTTTACGCGTCTCTCGTTCGCTCCTCTCGCACGAAAGCTATAGCCTAACCTAAAACCAATCCATCCTCCGTTCATTATTCGATATGGTGGCGAGAAATTTCAAATTTGCGAACGTGTCGGATCGGTTGTGAGGTTGGACTAGATTTTTACGAGCGAGCGGAGCGAGCGAGCAACGGTCACAATTTCCAAGCTATACATATACCTTATATTGCCTTCCATATATTTCGTGTTATTACCAAATTTTGTCAGCCATTTCGGACATCACATTGCACTGTACTATGTGGAAATAGTACTATTTATGTGAAACTATTGGTAAACTGTAAACATTTGTCAGTAGCAATAGGATAAAGACTTCCGGCTCCTCGGGCTGGTGCGAATATTTCAATGTCCGTATGTGCCAAACCGATGGATTGTGACACACCTCTCCGCGTCCCTCGCTCGCCGTGCTCGCGCGAAAGCTATAGCCTAACCTAAAACCAATCCAGCTTCCGTTCATTATTTGATATGGTGGCGACATGTCTCGAATTTGCGAACGTGTCGGATCGGTTGTGAGGTTGGACCAGATTTTTACGAGCGAGCGGAGCGAGCGTGCAGCAGTCACAATTTCCAAGCTATACATATACCTTATATTGCCTTCCATATATTTCGTGTTATTACCAAATTTTGTCAGCCATTTCGGACATCACATTGCACTGTACTATGAGGAAATAGTACTATTTATGTGAAACTATTCATAAACTGTAAACATGTGTCGGTAGGCAATAGGATAAATACTTCCGGCTCCTCGGGCTGGTGCGAATATTTCAATGTCCGTATGTGCCAAACCGTTGGTTTATGACACATCTTTACGCGTCTCTCGCTCGCGGTGCTCGCTCGAAAACTATAGCCTAATCTAAAACCAATCCATCTTGCGTTCATTATTCGATATGATGGCGACATATTTCAAATTTGCGAACGTGTCGGATCGGTTGTGAGGTTGGACTAGATTTTTACGAGCGAGCGGAGCGAGCGAGCAACGGTCACAATTTCCAAGCTATACATATACCTTATATTGCCTTCCATATATTTCGTGTTATTACCTAATTTTGTCAGCCATTTCGGACATCACATTGCACTGTACTATAAGGAAACGGTACTAATTATGTGAAACTATTAGTAAACCGTAAACATTTGTCAGAAGGCAATAGGATAAAGACTTCCGTCTCCTCGGGCTGGTGCGAATATTTCAATGTACGTGTGTGCCAAACCGTTGGTTTGTGACACACCTTTACGCGTCTCTCCCTCGCCGCGCTCGCACGAAAGCTATAGCCTAACCTAAAACCAATCCATCTTCCGTTCATTATTGGATATGGTGGCGACATATTTCAAATTTGCGAACGTGTCGGATCGCTTGTGAGGTTGGACCAGATTTTTACGAGCGAGCGGAGCTAGCGAGCAACGGTCACAATTTCCAAGCTATACATATACCATATATTGCCTTGCATATATTTCGTGTTATTACCTAATTTTGTCAGCCATTTCGGACATCACATTGCACTGTACTATGAGGAAACGGTACTAATTATGTGAAACTATTGGTAAACCGTAAACATTTGTCAGAAGGCAATAGGATAAAGACTTCCGGCTCCTCGGGCGAATATTTCAATGTCCGTATATGCCAAACCGTTGGTTTGTGACACACCTTTACGCGTCTCTCATTCGCTGCGCTCGCACGAAAGCTATAGCCTAACCTAAAACCAATCCATCTTCCGTTCATTATTCGATATGGTGGCGACATATTTCAAATTTGCGAACGTGTCGGATCGGTTGTGATGTTGGACTAGATTTTTTCGAGCGAGCGGAGCGAACGAGCAACGATCACAATTTCCAACCTATACATACACCTTATATTGCCTTGCCTGTATGTCGTGTTATTACCTAATTTTGTCTGCCATTTCGGACATCACATTGCACTGTACTATGAGGAAACGGTACTAATTATGTGAAACTATTGGTAAACCGTAAACATTTGTCAGAAGGCAATAGGATAAAGACTTCCGGCTCCTCGGGCGAATATTTCAATGTCCGTATATGCCAAACCGTTGGTTTGTGACACACCTTTACGCGTCTCTCATTCGCTGCGCTCGCACGAAAGCTATAGCCTAACCTAAAACCAATCCATCTTCCGTTCATTATTCGATATGGTGGCGACATATTTCAAATTTGCGAACGTGTCGGATCGGTTGTGATGTTGGACTAGATTTTTTCGAGCGAGCGGAGCGAACGAGCAACGATCACAATTTCCAACCTATACATACACCTTATATTGCCTTGCCTATATGTCGTGTTATTACCTAATTTTGTCTGCCATTTCGGACATCACATTGCACTGTACTATGAGGAAACGGTACTAATTATGTGAAACTGTTGGTAAACCGTAAACATTTGTCAGAAGGCAATAGGATAAAGACTTTCGGCTCCTGGGGCTGGTGCGAATATTTCAATGTCCGTATGTGCCAAACCGTTGGTTTATGACACACCTTTACGCGTCTCTCGCTCGCGGCGCTCGCTCGAAAACTATAGCCTAACCTAAAACCAATCCATCTTCCGTTCATGATTCGATATGGTGGCGACATGTTTCGAATTTGCGAACGTGTGGGATCGGTTGTGAGGTTGGACCAGATTTTTACGAGCGAGCGGAGCGAGCGAGCAACGGTCACAATTTCCAAGCTATACATATACCTTATATTGCCTTCCATATATTTCGTGTTATTACCTAATTTTGTCAGCCATTTCGGACATCACATTGCACTGTACTATGTGAAAATAGTACTATTTATGTGAAACTATTGGTAAACTGTAAACATTTGTCAGTAGCAATAGGATAAAGACTTCCGGCTCCTCGAACTGGTGCGAATATTTCAATGTCCCCATGTGCAAAACCGTTGGATTGTGACACACCTTTACGCGTCTCTCGCTCGCTGCGCTCGCTCGAAAACTATAGCCTAACCTAAAAACAATCCCTCTTGCGTTAGTCATTCGACATGAAGGCGACTTATTTCAAATTTGGGAACGTGTCGGATCGAATGTGAGGTTGGACTGGATTTTTACGTGCAAGCGGAGCGAGCGAGCAACGGTCACAATTTCCAAGCTATACATATACCATATATTGCCTTGCATATATTTCGTGCTAGTACCTAATTTTGTCAGCCATTTCGGACATCACATTGCACTGTACTATGAGGAAACGGTACTAATTATGTGAAACTATTAGTAAACCGTAAACATTTGTCAGAAGGCAATAGGATAAAGACTTCCGGCTCCTCGGGCTGGTGCGAATATTTCAATGTCAGTGTGTGCCAAACCGTTGGTTTGTGACACACCTTTACGCGTCTCTCGCTCGCCGCGCTCGCACGAAAGCTATAGCCTAACCTAAAACCAATCCATCTTCCGTTCATTATTGGATATGGTGGCGACATATTTCAAATTTGCGAACGTGTCGGATCGCTTGTGAGGTTGGACCAGATTTTTACGAGCGAGCGGAGCTAGCGAGCAACGGTCACAATTTCAAAGCTATACATATACCATATATTGCCTTGCATATATTTCGTGTTATTACCTAATTTTGTCAGCCATTTCGGACATCACATTGCACTGTACTATGTGGAAATAGTACTATTTATGTGAAACTATTCATAAACTGTAAACATTTGCCAGTAGGCAATAGGATAAAGACTTCCGCCTCCTCGGGCTGGTGCGAATGTTTCAATGTCCGTATGTGCCAAACCGTTGGTTTGTGACACACATTTACGCGTCGCTCGCTCGCTGCGCTCGCTCGAAAACTATAGCCTAACCTAAAACCAATCCATCTTCCGTTCATTATTCGATATGGTGGCGACATATTTCAAATTTGCGAACGTGTCGGATCGGTTGTGAGGTTGGACTAGATTTTTTCGAGCGAGCGGAGCGAGCGAGCAACGATCACAATTTCCAACCTATACATACACCTTATATTTCCTTGCATATATTTCGTGCTTGTACCTAATTTTGTCAGCCATTTCGGACATCACGTTGCACTGTACTATGAGGAAAAGGTACTAATTATGTGAAACTGTTGGTAAACCGTAAACATTTGTCAGAAGGCAATAGGATAATGACTTTCGGCTCCTCGGGCTGGTGCGAATATTTCAATGTCCGTATGTGCCAAACCGTTGGTTTATGACACACCTTTACGCGTATCTCGATCGCTGCGCTCGTTCGAAAACTATAGCCTAACCTAAAACCAATCCATCTTGCGTTCATTATTCGATATGGTGGCGACATATTTCAAATTTGCGAACGTGTGGGATCGGTTGTGAGTTTGGACTAGATTTTTACGAGCGAGCGGAGCGAGCGAGCAACGGTCACAATTTCCAAGCTATACATATACCATATATTGTCTTGCATATATTTCGTGCATGTACCTAATTTTGTCAGCCATTTCGGACATCACGTTGCACTGTACTATGAGGAAACGGTACTAATTATGTGAAACTATTGGTAAACCGTAAACATTTGTCAGAAGGCAATAGGATAAAGACTTCCGGCTCCTCGGGCGAATATTTCAATGTCCGTATATGCCAAACCGTTGGTTTGTGACACACCTTTACGCGTCTCTCATTCGCTGCGCTCGCACGAAAGCTATAGCCTAACCTAAAACCAATCCATCTTCCGTTCATTATTCGATATGGTGGCGACATATTTCAAATTTGCGAACGTGTCGGATCGGTTGTGAGGTTGGACTAGATTTTTTCGAGCGAGCGGAGCGAACGAGCAACGATCACAATTTCCAACCTATACATACACCTTATAATGCCTTGCCTATATGTCGTGTTATTACCTAATTTTGTCTGCCATTTCGGACATCACATTGCACTGTACTATGAAGAAACGGTACTAATTATGTGAAACTGTTGGTAAACCGTAAACATTTGTCAGAAGGCAATAGGATAAAGACTTTCGGCTCCTTGGGCTGGTGCGAATATTTCAATGTCCGTATGTGCCAAACCGTTGGTTTATGACACACCTTTACGCGTCTCTCGCTCGCGGCGCTCGCTCGAAAACTATAGCCTAACCTAAAACCAATCCATCTTCCGTTCATTATTCGATATGGTGGCGACATATTTCAAATTTGCGAACGTGTCGGATCGGTTGTGAGGTTGGACTAGATTTTTTCGAGCGAGCGGAGCGAGCGAGCAACGATCACAATTTCCAACCTATACATACACCTTATATTTCCTTGCATATATGTCGTGTTATTACCTAATTTTTTCAGCCATTTCGGACATCACATTGCATTGTACTATGTGGAAATAGTACTATTTATGTGAAACTATTCATAAACTGTAAACATGTGTCGGTAGGCAATAGGATAAATACTTCCGCTTCCTCGGGCTGGTGCGAATATTTCAATGTCCGTATGTGCCAAACCGTTGGTTTATGACACACCTATACGCGTCTCTCGTTCGCTGCGCTCGCACGAAAGCTATAGCCTAACCTAAAACCAATCCATCTTCCGTTCATTATTCGATATGGTGGCGACATATTTCAAATTTGCGAACGTGTGGGATCGGTTGTGAGGTTGGACTAGATTTTTACGAGCGAGCGGAGCGAGCGAGCAACGGTGACAGTTTCCAAGCTATACATATACCATATATTGTCTTGCATATATTTCGTGCTTGTACCTAATTTTGTCAGCCATTTCGGACATCACGTTGCACTGTACTATGAGGAAACGGTACTAATTATGTGAAACTATTGGTAAACCGTAAACATTTGACAGAACGCAATAGGATAAAGTCTTCCGGCTCCTCGGGCTGGTGCGAATATATCAATGTCCGTATGTGCCAAGCCGATGGTTTGTGACACACCTTTACGCGTCCCTCGTTCGCTGCGCTCGCACGAAAGCTATAGCCGAACCTAAAACCAATCCATCTTCCGTTCATTATTCGATATGGTGGCGACATATTTCAAATTTGCGAACGTGTCGGATCGGTTGTGAGGTTGGACTAGATTTTATCGAGCGAGCGGAGCGAGCGAGCAACGATCATAATCTCCAACCTATACATACACCTTATATTGCCTTGCATATATGTCGTGTTATTACCTAATTTTGTCAGCCATTTCGGACATCACATTGCATTGTACTATGAGGAAACGGTACTAATTATGTGAAACTATTGGTAAACCGTAAACATTTGTCAGAAGGCAATAGGATAAAGACTTCCGGCTCTTCGGGCTGGTGCGAATATATCAATGTCCGTATGTGCCAAACCGATGGTTTGAGACACACCTTTACGCGTCTCTCTTTCGCTGCGCTCGCACGAAAGCTATAGCCTAACCTAAAACCAATCCATCTTCCGTTCATTATTCGATATGGTGGCGACATGTTTCGAATTTGCGAACGTGTGGGATCGGTTGTGAGGTTGGACTAGATTTTATCGAGCGAGCGGAGCGAGCGTGCAACGGTCACAATTTCCAAGCTATACATATACCTTATATTGCCTTGCTGATATTTCGTGCTAGTACCTAATTTTGTCAGCCATTTCGGACATCACATTGCACTGTACTATGTGGAAATAGTACTATTTATGTGAAACTATTCATAAACTGTAAACATGTGTCGGTAGGCAATAGGATAAATACTTCCGGCTCCTCAGGCTGGTGCGAATATTTCAATGTCCGTATGTGCCAAACCGATGGTTTATGACACACCTTTACGCGTCTCTCGCTCGACGCGCTCGCTCGAAAACTATAGCCTAACCTAAAACCAATACATCTTCCGTTCATTATTCGATATGGTGGCGACATATTTCAAATTTGCGAACGTGTCGGATCGGTTGCGAGGTTGGACTAGATTTTTTCGAGCGAGCGGAGCGAGCGAGCAACGATCACAATTTCCAACCTATACATACACCTTATATTGCCTTGCCTATATGTCGTGTTATTACCTAATTTTGTCTGCCATTTCGGACATCACATTGCACTGTACTATGAGGAAACGGTACTAATTATGTGAAACTGTTGGTAAACCGTAAACATTTGTCAGAAGGCGATAGGATAGAGACTTCCGGCTCCTCGGGCTGGTGCGAATATTTCAATGTCCGGATGTGCCAAACCGTTGGTTTATGACACACCTTTACGCGTCTCTCACTCGACGCGCTCGCTCGAAAACTATAGCCTAACCTAAAACCAATCCATCTTCCGTTCATTATTCGATATGGTGGCGACATATTTCAAATTTGCGAACGTGGCGGATCGGTTGCGAGGTTGGACTAGATTTTTTCGAGCGAGCGGAGCGAGCGAGCAACGATCACAATTTCCAACCAATACATACCCCTTATATTGCCTTCCATATATTTCGTGTTATTACCTAATTTTGTCTGCCATTTCGGACATCACATTGCACTGTACTATGAGGAAACGGTACTAATTATGTGAAACTGTTGGTAAACCGTAAACATTTGTCAGAAGGCAATAGGATAATGACTTTCGGCTCCTTGGGCTGGTGCGAATATTTCAATGTCCGTATGTGCCAAACCGTTGGTTTATGACACACCTTTACGCGTCTCTCGCTCGCTGCGCTCGCTCGAAAACTATAGCCTAACCTAAAACCAATCCATCTTCCGTTCATTATTCGATATGGTGGCGACATATTTCAAGTTTGCGAACGTGTCGGATCGGTTGTGAGGTTGGACTAGATTTTTTCGAGCGAGCGGAGCGAGCGAGCAACGATCACAATTTCCAACCTATACATACACCTAATATTTCCTTGCATATATGTCGTGTTATTACCTAATTTTGTCAGCCATTTCGGACATCACATTGCATTGTACTATGTGGAAATAGTACTATTTATGTGAAACTATTCATAAACTGTAAACATGTGTCGATAGGCAATAGGATAAATACTTCCGGTTCCTCGGGCTGGTGCGAATATTTCAATGTCCGTATGTGCCAAACCGTTGGTTTATGACACACCTATACGCGTCTCTCGCTCGCTGCGCTCGCTCGAAAACTATAGCCTAACCTAAAACCAATCCATCTTCCGTTCATTATTCGATATGGTGGCGACATATTTCAAGTTTGCGAACGTGTCGGATCGGTTGTGAGGTTGGACTAGATTTTTTCGAGCGAGCGGAGCGAGCGAGCAACGATCACAATTTCCAACCTATACATACACCTAATATTTCCTTGCATATATGTCGTGTTATTACCTAATTTTGTCAGCCATTTCGGACATCACATTGCATTGTACTATGTGGAAATAGTACTATTTATGTGAAACTATTCATAAACTGTAAACATGTGTCGATAGGCAATAGGATAAATACTTCCGGTTCCTCGGGCTGGTGCGAATATTTCAATGTCCGTATGTGCCAAACCGTTGGTTTATGACACACCTATACGCGTCTCTCGCTCGCTGCGCTCGCACGAAAGCTATAGCCTAACCTAAAACCAATCCATCTTCCGTTCATTATTCGATATGGTGGCGACATATTTCAAATTTGCGAACGTGTGGGATCGGTTGTGAGGTTGGACTAGATTTTTACGAGCGAGCGGAGCGAGCGAGCAACTGTGACAGTTTCCAAGCTATACATATACCATATATTGTCTTGCATATATTTCGTGCTTGTACCTAATTTTGTCAGCCATTTCGGACATCACGTTGCACTGTACTATGAGGAAACGGTACTAATTATGTGAAACTATTGGTAAACCGTAAACATTTGACAGAAGGCAATAGGATAAAGTCTTCCGGCTCCTCGGGCTGGTGCGAATATATCAATGTCCGTATGTGCCAAACCGATGGTTTGTGACACACCTTTACGCGTCTCTCGTTCGCTGCGCTCGCACGAAAGCTATAGCCGAACCTAAAACCAATCCATCTTCCGTTCATTATTCGATATGGTGACGACATATTTCAAATTTGCGAACGTGTCGGATCGGTTGTGAGGTTGGACTAGATTTTATCGAGCGAGCGAAGCGAGCGTGCAACGGTCACAATTTCCAAGCTATACATATACCTTATATTGCCTTGCTTATATTTCGTGCTAGTACCTAATTTTGTCAGCCATTTCGGACATCACATTGCACTGTACTATGTGGAAATAGTACTATTTATGTGAAACTATTCATAAACTGTAAACATGTGTCGGTAGGCAATAGGATAAATACTTCCGGCTCCTCAGGCTGGTGCGAATATTTCAATGTCCGTATGTGCCAAACCGATGGTTTATGACACACCTTTACGCGTCTCTCGCTCGACGCGCTCGCTCGAAAACTATAGCCTAACCTAAAACCAATCCATCTTGCGTTCATTATTCGATATGATGGCGACATATTTCAAATTTGCGAACGTGTCGGATCGGTTGTGGGGTTGGACTAGATATTTACGAGCGAGCGGAGCGAGCGAGCAACGGTCACAATTTCCAACCTATACATACACCTTATATTGCCTTGCCTATATGTCGTGTTATTACCTAATTTTGTCTGCCATTTCGGACATCACATTGCACTGTACTATGAGGAAACGGTACTAATTATGTGAAACTGTTGGTAAACCGTAAACATTTGTCAGAAGGCGATAGGATAGAGACTTCCGGCTCCTCGGGCTGGTGCGAATATTTCAATGTCCGTATGTGCCAAACCGTTGGTTTATGACACACCTATACGCGTCACTCGCTCGCTGCGCTCGCTCGAAAACTATAGCCTAACCTAAAACCAATCCATCTTGCGTTCATTATTCGATATGATGGCGACATATTTCAAATTTGCGAACGTGTCGGATCGGTTGTGGGGTTGGACTAGATATTTACGTGCGAGCGGAGCGAGCGAGCAACGGTCACAATTTCCAACATATACATAAACCTTATATTGCCTTGCCTATATGTAGTGTTATTACCTAATTTTGTCTGCCATTTCGGACATCACATTGCACTGTACTATGAGGAAACGGTACTAATTATGTGAAACTGTTGGTAAACCGTAAACATTTGTCAGAAGGCGATAGGATAGAGACTTCCGGCTCCTCGGGCTGGTGCGAATATTTCAATGTCCGTATGTGCCAAACCGTTGGTTTATGACACACCTTTACGCGTCTCTCGCTCGACGCGCTCGCTCGAAAACTATAGCCTAACCTAAAACCAATCCATCTTCCGTTCATTCTTCGATATGGTGGCGACATGTTTCAAATTTGCGAACGTGTGGGATCGGTTGTGAGGTTGGACTAGATCTTTACGAGCGAGCGGAGCGAGCGAGCAACGGTCACAGTTTCCAAGCTATACATGTACCTTATATTGCCTTCCATATATTTCGTGTTATTACCTAATTTTGTCAGCCATTTCGGACACCACATTGCACTGTACTATGAGGAAAATAGTACCATTTATGTGAAACTATTCATAAACTGTAAACATGTGTCGGTAGGCAATAGGATAAATACTTCCGGCTCCTCGGGCTGGTGCGAATATTTCAATGTCCGTATGTGCCAAACCGTTGGTTTATGACACACCTATACGCGTCACTCGCTCGCTGCGCTCGCTCGAAAACTATAGCCTAACCTAAAACCAATCCATCTTGCGTTCATTATTCGATATGATGGCGACATATTTCAAATTTGCGAACGTGTCGGATCGGTTGTGGGGTTGGACTAGATATTTACGAGCGAGCGGAGCGAGCGAGCAACGGTCACAATTTCCAAGCTATACATATACCATATATATCTTGCATATATTTCGTGCTTGTACCTAATTTTGTCAGCCATTTCGGACATCACGTTGCACTGTACTATGAGGAAACGGTACTAATTATGTGAAACTATTGGTAAACCGTAAACATTTGTCAGAAGGCAATAGGATAAAGACTTCCGGCTTCTCGGGCTGGTGCGAATATATCAATGTCCGTATGTGCCAAACCGATGGTTTGTGACACACCTTTACGCGTCTCTCGTTCGCTGCGCTCGCACGAAAGCTATAGCCTAACCTAAAACCAATCCATCTTCCGTTCATTATTCGATATGGTGGCGACATATTTCAAATTTGCGAACGTGTCGGATCGGTTGCGAGGTTGGACTAGATTTTTTCGAGCGAGCGGAACGAGCGAGCAACGATCACAATTTCCAACCTGTACATACACCTTATATTGCCTTGCATATATGTCGTGTTATTACCTAATTTTGTCAGCCATTTCGGACATCACATTGCATTGTACTATGTGGAAATAGTACTATTTATGTGAAACTCTTCATAAACTGTAAACATGTGTCGGTAGGCAATAGGATAAATACTTCCGGTTCCTCGGGCTGGTGCGAATATTTCAATGTCCGTATGTGCCAAACCGATGGTTTGTGACACACCTTTACGCGTCTCTCGTTCGCTGCGCTCGCACGAAAGCTATAGCCTAACCTAAAACCAATCCATCTTCCGTTCATTATTCGATATGGTGGCGACATATTTCAAATTTGCGAACGTGTCGGATCGGTTGCGAGGTTGGACTAGATTTTTTCGAGCGAGCGGAGCGAGCGAGCAACGATCACAATTTCCAACCTATACATACACCTTATATTGCCTTGCCTATATGTCGTGTTATTACCTAATTTTGTCTGCCATTTCGGACATCACATTGCACTGTACTATGAGGAAACGGTACTAATTATGTGAAACTGTTGGTAAACCGTAAACATTTGTCAGAAGGCGATAGGATAGAGACTTCCGGCTCCTCGGGCTGGTGCGAATATTTCAATGTCCGTATGTGCCAAACCGTTGGTTTATGACACACCTTTACGCGTCTCTCGCTCGACGCGCTCGCTCGAAAACTATAGCCTAACCTAAAACCAATCCATCTTCCGTTCATTCTTCGATATGGTGGCGACATGTTTCAAATTTGCGAACGTGTGGGATCGGTTGTGAGGTTGGACTAGATCTTTACGAGCGAGCGGAGCGAGCGAGCAACGGTCACAGTTTCCAAGCTATACATGTACCTTATATTGCCTTCCATATATTTCGTGTTATTACCTAATTTTGTCAGCCATTTCGGACATCACATTGCACTGTACTATGAGGAAATAGTACGATTTATGTGAAACTATTCATAAACTGTAAACATGTGTCGGTAGGCAATAGGATAAATACTTCCGGCTCCTCGGGCTGGTGCGAATATTTCAATGTCCGTATGTGCCAAACCGTTGGTTTATGACACACCTATACGCGTCACTCGCTCTCTGCGCTCGCTCGAAAACTATAGCCTAACCTAAAACCAATCCATCTTGCGTTCATTATTCGATATGATGGCGACATATTTCAAATTTGCGAACGTGTCGGATCGGTTGTGGGGTTGGACTAGATATATACGAGCGAGCGGAGCGAGCGAGCAACGGTCACAATTTCCAAGCTATACATGTACCATATATTGCCTTGCATAGTTTTCGTGCTTGTACCTAATTTTGTCAGCCATTTCGGACATCACGTTGCACTGTACTATGAGGAAATAGTACTATTTATGTGAAACTATTCATAAACTGTAAACATGTGTCGGTAGGCAATAGGATAAATACTTCCGGCTCCTCGGGCTGGTGCGAATAATTCAATGTCCGTCTGTGCCAAACCGTTGGTTTATGACACACCTTTACGCGTCACTCGCTCGCGGCGCTCGCTCGAAAACTATAGCCTAACCTAAAACCAATCCATCTTGCGTTCATTATTCGATATGATGGCGACATATTTCAAATTTGCGAACGTGTCGGATCGGTTGTGAGGTTGGACTAGATTTTTACGAGCGAGCGGAGCGAGCGAGCAACGGTCACAATTTCCAAGCTATGCATATACCATATATTGTCTTGCATATATTTCGTGCATGTACCTAATTTTGTCAGCCATTTCGGACATCACGTTGCACTGTACTATGAGGAAAAGGTACTAATTATGTGAAACTGTTGGTAAACCGTAAACATTTGTCAGAAGGCAATAGGATAAAGACTTTCGGCTCCTCGGGCTGGTGCGAATATTTCAATGTCCGTATGTGCCAAACCGTTGGTTTGTGACACACCTTTACGCGTCTCTCGCTCGCGGCGCTCGCTCGAAAACTATAGCCTAACCTAAAACCAATCCATCTTCCGTTCATTATTCGATATGGTGGCGACATATTTCAAATTTGCGAACGTGTCGGATCGGTTGTGAGGTTGGACTAGATTTTTTCGAGCGAGCGGAGCGAGCGAGCAACGATCACAATTTCCAACCTATACATACATCTTATATTGCCTTGCATATATGTCGTGTTATTACCTAATTTTGTCAGCCATTTCGGACATCACATAGCATTGTACTATGTGGAAATTGTACTATTTATGTGAAACTATTCATAAACTGTAAACATGTGTCGGTAGGCAATACGATAAATACTTCCGGCTCCTCGGGCTGGTGCGAATATTTCAATGTCCGTATGTGCCAAACCGTTGGTATATGACACACGTTTACGCGTCTCTCGCTCGCGGCGCTCGCTCGAAAACTATAGCCTAACCTAAAACCAATCCATCTTCCGTTCATTATTCGATATGGTGGCGACATATTTCAAATTTGCGAACGTGTCGGATCGGTTGTGAGGTTGGACTAGATTTTTTCGAGCGAGCGGAGCGAGCGAGCAACGATCACAATTTCCAACCTATACATACACCTTATATTGCCTTGCATATATGTCATGTTATTACCTAATTTTGTCAGCCATTTCGGACATCACATTGCATTGTACTATGTGGAAATAGTACTATTTATGTGAAACCATTCATAAACTGTAAACATGTGTCGGTAGGCAATAGGATAAATACTTCCGGTTCCTCGGGCTGGTGCGAATATTTCAATGTCCGTATGTGCCAAACCGTTGGTTTATGACACACCTATACGCGTCTCTCGCTCGCTGCGCTCGCACGAAAGCTATAGCCTAACCTGAAACCAATCCATCTTCCGTTCATTATTCGATATGGTGGCGACATATTTCAAATTTGCGAACGTGTCGGATCGGTTGTGAGGTTGGACTAGATTTTTTCGAGCGAGCGGAGCGAGCGAGCAACGATCACAATTTCCAACCTATACATACATTTTATATTGCCTTGCATATATGTCGTGTTATTACCTAATTTTGTCAGCCATTTCGGACATCACATTGCATTGTACTATGTGGAAATTGTACTATTTATGTGAAACTATTCATAAACTGTAAACATGTGTCGGTAGGCAATAGGATAAATACTTACGGTTCCTCGGGCTGGTGCGAATATTTCAATGTCCGTATGTGCCAAACCGTTGGTTTATGACACACCTATACGCGTCTCTCGCTCGCTGCGCTCGCACGAAAGCTATAGCCTAACCTGAAACCAATCCATCTTCCGTTCATTATTCGATATGGTGGCGACATATTTCAAATTTGCGAACGTGTCGGATCGGTTGTGAGGTTGGACTAGATTTTTTCGAGCGAGCGGAGCGAGCGAGCAACGATCACAATTTCCAACCTATACATACACCTTATATTGCCTTCCATATATTTCGTGTTATTACCTAATTTTGTCAGCCATTTCGGACATCACGTTGCACTGTACTATGAGGAAACGGTACTAATTATGTGAAACTATTGGTAAACCGTAAACATTTGTCAGAAGGCAATAGGATAAAGACTTCCGGGTCCTCGGGCTGGTGCGAATATATCAATGTCCGTATGTGCCAAACCGATGGTTTGTGACACACCTTTACGCGTCTCTCGTTCGCTGCGCTCGCACGAAAGCTATAGCCTAACCTAAAACCAATCCATCTTCCGTTCACTATTCGATATGGTGGCGACATGTTTCGAATTTGCGAACGTGTGGGATCGGTTGTGAGGTTGTACCAGATTTTTACGAGCGAGCGGAGCGAGCGTGCAACGGTCACAATTTCCAAGCTACACATATACCTTATATTGCCTTGCTTATATTTCGTGCTAGTAGCTAATTTTGTCAGCCATTTCGGACATCACATTGCACTGTACTATGTGGAAATAGTACTATTTATGTGAAACTATTCATAAACTGTAAACATGTGTCGGTAGGCAATAGGATAAATACTTCCGGCTCCTCAGGCTGGTGCGAATATTTCAATGTCCGTATGTGCCAAACCGTTGGTTTATGACACACCTTTACGCGTCTCTCGCTCGACGCGCTCGCTCGAAAACTATAGCCTAACCTAAAACCAATCTATTTTCCGTTCATTATTCGATATGGTGGCGACATATTTCAAATTTGCGAACGTGTCGGATCGGTTGCGAGGTTGGACTAGATTTTTTCGAGCGAGCGGAGCGAGCGAGCAACGATCACAATTTCCAACCTATACATACACCTTATATTGCCTCCCATATATTTCGTGTTATTACCTAATTTTGTCAGCCATTTCGGACATCACGTTGCACTGTACTATGAGGAAACGGTACTAATTATGTGAAACTATGGGTAAACCGTAAACATTTGTCAGAAGGCAATAAGATAACTACTTCCGGCTCCTCGGGCTGGTGCGAATATTTCAATGTCCGTATGTGCCAAACCGTTGGTTTATGACACACCTATACGCGTCACTCGCTCGCTGTGCTCGCTCGAAAACTATAGCCGAACCTAAAACCAATCCATCTTGCGTTCATTATTCGATATGATGGAGACATATTTCAAATTCGCGAACGTGTCGGATCGGTTGTGGGGTTGGACTAGATATTTACGAGCGAGCGGAGCGAGCGAGCAACGGTCACAATTTCCAAGCTATACATATACCATATATTGTCTTGCATATATTTCGTGCTTGTACCTAATTTTGTCAGCCATTTCGGACATCACGTTGCACTGTACTATGAGGAAACGATACTAATTATGTGAAACTATTGGTAAACCGTAAACATTTGTCAGAAGGCAATAGGATAAAGACTTCCGCCTCCTCGGGCTGGTGCGAATATATCAATGTCCGATATATGCCAAACCGATGGTTTGTGACACACCTTTACGCGTCACTCGCTCGCTGCGCTCGCTCGAAAACTATAGCCTAACCTAAAACCAATCCATCTTGCGTTCATTATTCGATATGATGGCGACATATTTCAAATTTGCGAACGTGTCGGATCGGTTGTGAGGTCTGACTAGATTTTTTCGAGCGAGCGGAGCGAGCGAGCAACGATCACAATTTCCAACCTATACATTCATCTTATATTGCCTTGCATATATTTCGTGTCGTTACCTAATTTTGTCAGCCATTTCGGACATCACGTTGCACTGTACTATGAGGAAACGGTACTAATTATGTGAAACTATTGGTAAACCGTAAACATTTGTCAGAAGGCAACAGGATAAAGACTTCCGGCTCATCGGGCTGGTGCGAATATATCAATGTCCGTATGCGCCAAACCGATGGTTTGTGACACACCTTTACGCGTCTCTCGTTCGCTGCGCTCGCACGAAAGCTATAGCCTAACCTAAAACCAATCCATCTTCCGTTCATTATTCGATATGGTGGCGACATGTTTCGAATTTGCGAACGTGTGGGATCGGTTGTGAGGTTGGACCAGATTTTTACGAGCGAGCGGAGCGAGCGTGCAACGGTCACAATTTCCAAGCTATACATATACCTTATATTGCCTTGCTTATATTTCGTGCTAGTACCTAATTTTGTCAGCCATTTCGGCCATCACATTGCACTGTACTATGTGGAAATAGTACTATTTATGTGAAGCTATTCATAAACTGTAAACATGTATCGGTAGGCAATAGGATAAATACTTCCGGCTCCTCGGGCTGGTGCGAATATTTCAATGTCCGTATGTGCCAAACCGTTGGTTTCTGACACACCTTTACGCGTCTCTCGCTCGACGCGCTCGCTCGAAAACTATAGCCTAACCTAAAACCAATCCATCTTGCGTTCATTATTCGATATGATGGCGACATGTTTCGAATTTGCGAACGTGTGGGATCGGTTGTGAGGTTGGACCAGATTTTTACGAGCGAGCGGAGCGAGCGTGCAACGGTCACAATTTCCAAGCTATACATATACCTTATATTGCCTTGCTTATATTTCTTATTATTACCTACTTTTGTCCGCCATTTCGGACATCACATTGCACTGTACTATGAGGAAATAGTACTATTTATGTGAAACTATTCATAAACTGTAAACATGTGTCGGTAGGCAATAGGATAAATACTTCCGGCTCCTCGGGCTGGTGCGAATATTTCAATGTCCTTATGAGCCAAACCTTTGGTTTATGACACACCTATACGCGTCCCACGCTCGCTGCGCTCGCTCGAAAACTATAGCCTAACCTAAAACCAATCCATCTTGCGTTCATTATTCGATATGATGGCGACATATTTCAAATTTGCGAACGTGTCGGATCGGTTGTGGGGTTGGACTAGATTTTTACGAGCGAGCGGAGCGAGCGAGCAACGGTCACAATTTCCAAGCTATACATATACCATATATTGTCTTGCATATATTTCGTGCTTGTACCTAATTTTGTCAGCCATTTCGGACATCACGTTGCACTGTACTATGAGGAAACGGCACTAATTATGTGAAACAATTGGTAAACCGTAAACATTTGTCAGAAGGCAACAGGATAAAGACTTCCGGCTCCTCGGGCTGGTGCGAATATTTCAATGTCCGTATGTGCCAAACCGTTGGTTTCTGACACACCTTTACGCGTCTCTCGCTCGACGCGCTCGCTCGAAAACTATAGCCTAACCTAAAACCAATCCATCTTGCGTTCATTATTCGATATGATGGCGACATGTTTCGAATTTGCGAACGTGTGGGATCGGTTGTGAGGTTGACCAGATTTTTACGAGCGAGCGGAGCGAGCGTGCAACGGTCACAATTTCCAAGCTATACATATAGCTTATATTGCCTTGCTTATATTTCTTATTATTACCTACTTTTGTCCGCCATTTCGGACATCACATTGCACTGTACTATGAGGAAATAGTACTATTTATGTGAAACTATTCATAAACTGTAAACATGTGTCGGTAGGCAATAGGATAAATACTTCCGGCTCCTCGGGCTGGTGCGAATATTTCAATGTCCGTATGTGCCAAACCGTTGGTTTATGACACACCTATACGCGTCCCTCGTTCGCTGCGCTCGCTCGAAAACTATAGCCTAACCTAAAACCAATCCATCTTGCGTTCATTATTCGATATGATGGCGACATATTTCAAATTTGCGAACGTGTCGGATCGGTTGTGGGGTTGGACTAGATTTTTACGAGCGAGCGGAGCGAGCGAGCAACGGTCACAATTTCCAAGCTATACATATACCATATATTGTCTTGCATATATTTCGTGCTTGTACCTAATTTTGTCAGCCATTTCGGACATCACGTTGCACTGTACTATGAGGAAACGGTACTAATTATGTGAAACTATTGGTAAACCGTAAACATTTGTCAGAAGGCAATAGGATAAAGACTTCCGGCTCCTCGGGCTGGTGCGAATATTTCAATGTCCGTATGTGCCAAACCGTTGGTTTGTGACACACCTTTACGCGTCTCTCGTTCGCTGCGCTCGCACGAAAGCTATAGCCTAACCTAAAACCAATCCATCTTGCGTTCATTATTCGATATGATGGCGACATATTTCAAATTTGCGAACGTGTCGGATCGGTTGGGGGGTTGGACTAGATTTTTACGAGCGAGCGGAGCGAGCGAGCAACGGTCACAATTTCCAAGCTATACATATATCATATATTGTCTTGCATATATTTCGTGCTTTGTACCTAATTTTGTCAGCCATTTCGGACATCACGTTGCACTGTACTATGAGGAAACGGTACTAATTATGTGAAACTATTGGTAAACCGTAAACATTTGTCAGAAGGCAATAGGATAAAGACTTCCGGCCCCTCGGGCTGGTGCGAATATTTCAATATCCGTATGTGCCAAACCGTTGGTTTATGACACACCTTTACGCGTCTCTCGCTCGACGCGCTCGCTCGAAAACTATAGCCTAACCTAAAACCAATCCATCTTGCGTTCAATATTCGATATGATGGCGACATATTTCAAATTTGCGAACGTGTTGGATCGGTTGTGAGGTTGGACTAGATTTTTGCGAGCGAGCGGAGCGAGCGAGCAACGGTCACAATTTCCAAGCTATACATATACCATATATTGCCTGGCATATATTTCGTGTTATTACCTAATTTTGTCAGCCATTTCGGACATCACATTGCACTGCACTATGTGGAAGTAGTACTATTTATGTGAAACTATTCATAACTGTAAACATGTGTCGGTAGGCAATAGGATAAATACTTCCGGCTCCTCGGGCTGGAGCGAATATTTCAATGTCCGTATGTGCCAAACCGTTGGTTTGAGACACACATTTACGCATTACTCGCTCGCTGCGCTCGCTCGAAAACTATAGCCTAACCTAAAACCAATACATCTTCCGTCATTCTTCGATATGGTGGCGACATATTTCAAATTTGCGAACGTGACGGATCGGTTGTGAGGTTGGACTAGATTTTTGCGAGCGAGCGGAGCGAGCGAGAAACGGTCACAATTTCCAAGCTATACATATACCATATATTGCCTTGCATAGTATTCGAGTTAGTACCTAATTTTGTCTGCCATTTCGGACATCACATTGCACTGTTATATGTGGAAATAGTACTATTTATGTGAAACTATTCATAAACTGTAAACATTTGTCAGTCGGCAATAGGATAAATACTTCCGGCTCCTCGGGCTGGTGCGAATGTTTCAATGTCCGTATGTGCCAAACCGTTGGTTTATGACACACCTTTACGCGTCTCTCGCTCGCGGCGCTCGCTCGAAAACTGTAGCCTAACCCAAAACCAATCCATCTTGCGTTCATTATTCGATATGATGGCGACATATTGCAAATTTGCGAACGTGTCGTATCGGTTGTGAGGTTGGACGAGATTTTTACGAGCGAGCGGAGCGAGCGGGCAACGGTCACAATTTCCAAGCTATAAATATACCTTATATTGCCTTGCATATATTTCGTGTTAGTACCTAATTTTGTCAGCCATTTCGGACATCACATTGCACTGTACTATGTGGAAATAGTACTATTTATGTGAAACTATTCATAAACTGTAAACATGTGTCGGTAGGCAATAGGATAAAGACTTCCGGCTCCTTGGGCTGGTGCGAATATATCAATGTCCGTATGTGCCAAACCGATGGTTTGTGACACACCTTTACGCGTCTCTCGTCCGCTGCGCTCGCACGAAAGCTATAGCCTAACCTAAAACCAATCCATCTTCCGTTCATTATTCGATATGGTGGCGACATATTTCATATTTGCGAACATGTCGGATCGGTTGTGAGGTTGGACTAGATATTTTCGAGCGAGCGGAGCGAGCGAGCAACGATCACAATTTCCAACCTATACATACACCTTATATTGCCTTGCATATATGTCGTGTTATTACCTAATTTTGTCTGCCATTTCGGACATCACATTGCACTATACTATGAGGAAACGGTACTAATTATGTGAAACTATTCATAAACTGTAAACATGTGTCGGTAGGCAATAGGATAAATACTTCCGGCTCCTCGGGCTGGTGCGAATATTTCAATGTCCGTATGTGCCAAACCGTTGGTTTATGACACACCTATACGCGTCTCTCGCTCGCTGCGCTCGCTCGAAAACTATAGCCTAACCTAAAACCAATCCATCTTGCGTTCGTTATTCGATATGAAGGCGACATATTTCAAATTTGCGAACGTGTCGGATCGGTTGTGGGGTTGGACTAGATTTTTACGAGCGAGTAACGGTCACAATTTCCAAGCTATACATATACCATATATTGTCTTGCATATATTTCGTGCTTGTACCTAATTTTGTCAGCCATTTCGAACATCACGTTGCACTGTACTATGAGGAAACGGTACTAATTATGTGAAACTATTATTAAACCGTAAACATTTGTCAGAAGGCAATAGGATAAAGACTTCCGGCTCCTCGGGCTGGTGCGAATATTTCAATGTCCGTATGTGCCAAACCGTTGGTTTGTGACACACCATTACGCGTCTCTCGTTCGCTGCGCTCGCACGAAAGCTATAGCCTAACCTAAAACCAATCCATCATCCGTTCATTATTCGATATGGTGGCGACATATTTCAAATTTGCGAACATATCGGATCGGTTGTGAGGTTGGACTAGATTTTTCGAGCGAACGGAGCGAGCGAGCAACGATCACAATTTCCAACCTATACATACACCTTATATTGCCTTGCATATATGTCGTGTTATTACCTAATTTTGTCTGCAATTTCGGACATCACATTGCTCTGTACTATGAGGAAACGGTACTAATTATGTGAAACTATTGGTAAACCGTAAACATTTGTCACAAGCAAATAGGATAAAGACTTCCGGCTCCTCGGGCTGGTGCGAATATATCAATGTCCGAATGTGCCAAACCGATGGTTTGTGACACACCTTTACGCGTCTCTCGTTCGCTGCGCTCGCACGAAAGCTATAGCCTAACCTAAAACCAATCCATCTTCCGTTCATTATTCGATATGGTGGCGACATATTTCAAATTTGCGAACATGTCGGATCGGTTGTGAGGTTGGACTAGATTTTTTCGAGCGAGCGGAGCGAGCGAGCAACGATCACAATTTCCAACCTATACATACACCTTATATTGCCTTGCATATATGTCGTGTTATTACCTAATTTTGCTGCCATTTCGGACATCACATTGCACTGTACATGTGGAAATAGTACTATTTATGTGAAACTATTCATAAACAGTAAACATGTGTCGGTAGGCAATAGGATAAATACTTCCCGCTCCTCGGGCTGGTGCGAATATTTCAATGTCCGTATGTGCCAAACCGTGGTTTGAGACACACATTTACGCGTCGCTCGCTCGCTGCGCACGCTCGAAAACTATAGCCTAACGTAAAACCAATCCATCTTCCGTCATTCTTCGATATGATGGCGACATATTTCAAATTTGCGAACGTGTCGGATCGGTTGTGGGGTTGGACTAGATTTTTACGAGCGAGCGGAGCGAGCGAGCAACGGTCACAATTTCCAAGCTATACATATACCATATATTGTCTTGCATATATTTCGTGCTTGTACCTAATTTTGTCAGCCATTTCGGACATCACGTTGCACTGTACTATGAGGAAACGGTACTAATTATGTGAAACTATTGGTAAACCGTAAACATTTGTCACAAGGCAAATAGGATAAAGACTTCCGGCTCCTCGGGCTGGTGCGAATATATCAATGTCCGTATGTGCCAAACCGATGGTTTGTGATACACCTTTACGCGTCTCTCGTTCGCTGCGCTCGCACGAAAGCTATAGCCTAACCTAAAACCAATCCATCTTCCGTTCATTATGCGATATGGTGGCGACATATTTCAAATTTGCGAACATGTCGGATCGGTTGTGAGATTGGACTAGATTTTTTCGAGCGAGCGGAGCGAGCGAGCAACGATCACAATTTCCAACCTATACATACACCTTATATTGCCTTGCATATATGTCGTGTTATTACCTAATTTTGTCTGCCATTTCGAACATCACATTGCACTGTACTATGAGGAAATAGTACTATTTATGTGAAACTATTCATAATCTGTAAACATGTGTCTGTAGGCAATAGGATAAATACTTCCGGCTCCTCGGGTTGGTGCGAATATTTCAATGTCCGTATGTGCCAAACCGTTGGTTTATGACACACCTATACGCGTCTCTCGCTCGCTGCGCTCGCTCGAAAACTATAGCCTAACCTAAAACCAATCCATCTTGCGTTCATTATTCGATATGATGGCGACATATTTCAAATTTCCGAACGTGTCGGATCGGTTGTGGGGTTGGACTAGATTTTTACGACCGAGCGGAGCGAGCGAGCAACGATCACAATTTCCAACCTACACATACACCTTATATTGCCTTGCATATATGTCGTGTTATTACCTAATTTTGCTGCCATTTCGGACATCACATTGCACTGTACTATGTGGAAATAGTACTATTTATGTGAAACTATTCATAAACTGTAAACATGTGTCGGTAGGCAATAGGATAAATACTTCCGGCTCCTCGGGCTGGTGCGAATATTTCAATGTCCGTATGTGCCAAACCGTTGGTTTGAGACACACATTTACGCGTCGCTCGCTCGCTGCGCTCGCTCGAAAACTATAGCCTAACGTAAAACCAATCCATCTTCCGTCATTCTTCGATATGATGGCGACATATTTCAAATTTGCGAACGTGTCGGATCGGTTGTGGGGTTGGACTAGATTTTTACGAGCGTGCGGAGCGAGCGAGCAACGGTCACAATTTCCAAGCTATACATATACCTTATATTGTCTTGCATATATTTCGTGCTTGTACCTAATTTTGTCAGCCATTTCGAACATCACGTTGCACTGTACTATGAGGAAACGGTACTAATTATGTGAAACTATTGGCAAACCGTAAACATTTGTCAGAAGGCAATAGGATAAAGACTTCCTGCTCCTCGGGCTGGTGCGAATATTTCAATGTCCGTATGTGCCAAACCGTTGGTTTGTGACACACCTTTACGCGTCTCTCGTTCGCTGCGCTCGCACGAAAGCTATAGCCTAACCTAAAACCAATCCATCTTCCGTTCATTATTCGATATGGTGGCAACATATTTCAAATTTGGGAACGTGTCGGATCGGTAGTGAGGTTGGACGAGATTTTTACGAGCGAGCGGAGCGAGCGAGCAACGGTCACAATTTCCAAGCTATACATATACCTTATATTGCCTTCCATATATTTCGTGTTATTACCTAATTTTGTCAGCCATTTCGGACATCACATTGCACTGTACTATGAGGAAATAGTACTATTTATGTGAAACTATTCATAAACTGTAAACATGTGTCGATAGGCAATAGGATAAATACTTCCGGCTCCTCGGGTTGGTGCGAATATTTCAATGTCCGTATGTGCCAAACCGTTGGTTTATGACACACCAAAACGCGTCTCTCGCTCGCTGCGCTCGCTCGAAAACTATAGCCTAACCTAAAACCATTCCATCTTGCGTTCATTATTCGATATGATGGCGACATATTTCAAATTTCCGAACGTGTCGGATCGGTTGTGGGGTTGGACTAGATTTTTACGACCGAGCGGAGCGAGCGAGCAACGGTCACAATTTCCAAGCTATACATATACCATATATTGTCTTGCATATATTTCGTGCTTGTACCTAATTTTGTCAGCCATTTCGAACATCACGTTGCACTGTACTATGAGGAAACGGTACTAATTATGTGAAACTATTGGCAAACCGTAAACATTTGTCAGAAGGCAATAGGATAAAGACTTCCGGCTCCTCGGGCTGGTGCGAATATTTCAATGTCCGTATGTGCCAAACCGTTGGTTTGTGACACACCTTTACGCGTCTCTCGTTCGCTGCGCTCGCACGAAAGCTATAGCCTAACCTAAAACCAATCCATCTTCCGTTCATTATTCGATATGGTGGCGACATATTTCAAATTTGCGAACATGTCGGATCGGTTGTGAGGTTGGACTAGATTTTTTCGAGCGAGCGGAGCGAGCGAGCAACGATCACAATTTCCAACCTATACATACACCTTATATTGCCTTGCATATATGTCGTGTTATTACCTAATTTTGCTGCCATTTCGGACATCACATTGCACTGTACTATGTGGAAATAGTACTATTTATGTGAAACTATTCATAAACAGTAAACATGTGTCGGTAGGCAATAGGATAAATACTTCCGGCTCCTCGGGCTGGTGCGAATATTTCAATGTCCGTATGTGCCAAACCGTTGGTTTGAGACACACATTTACGCGTCGCTCGCTCGCTGCGCTCGCTCGAAAACTATAGCCTAACGTAAAACCAATCCATCTTCCGTCATTCTTCGATATGATGGCGACATATTTCAAATTTGCGAACGTGTCGGATCGGTTGTGGGGTTGGACTAGATTTTTACGAGCGAGCGGAGCGAGCGAGCAACGGTCACAATTTCCAAGCTATACATATACCATATATTGTCTTGCATATATTTCGTGCTTGTACCTAATTTTGTCAGCCATTTCGGACATCACGTTGCACTGTACTATGAGGAAACGGTACTAATTATGTGAAACTATTGGTAAACCGTAAACATTTGTCACAAGGCAAATAGGATAAAGACTTCCGGCTCCTCGGGCTGGTGCGAATATATCAATGTCCGTATGTGCCAAACCGATGGTTTGTGACACACCTTTACGCGTCTCTCGTTCGCTGCGCTCGCACGAAAGCTATAGCCTAACCTAAAACCAATCCATCTTCCGTTCATTATTCGATATGGTGGCGACATATTTCAAATTTGCGAACATGTCGGATCGGTTGTGAGGTTGGACTAGATTTTTTCGAGCGAGCGGAGCGAGCGAGCAACGATCACAATTTCCAACCTATACATACACCTTATATTGCCTTGCATATATGTCGTGTTATTACCTAATTTTGTCTGCCATTTCGAACATCACATTGCACTGTACTATGAGGAAACGGTACTAATTACGTGAAACTGTTGGTAAACCGTAAACATTTGTCAGAAGGCAATAGGATAAAGACTTTCGGCTCCT
This sequence comes from Bombus affinis, assembly GCF_024516045.1. Taxonomy (NCBI): domain Eukaryota; kingdom Metazoa; phylum Arthropoda; class Insecta; order Hymenoptera; family Apidae; genus Bombus; species Bombus affinis. Next base: position 1,319,905 of record NW_026108825.1, read on the forward strand.
CGGGCTGGTGCGAATATTTCAATGTCCGTATGTGCCAAACCGTTGGTTTGTGACACACATTTACGCGTCTCTCGCTCGCTGCGCTCGCACGAAAGCTATAGCCTAACCTAAAACCAATCCATCTTCCGTTCATTATTCGATATGGTGGCGACATATTTCAAATTTGCGAACGTGTGGGATCGGTTGTGAGGTTGGACTAGATTTTTACGAGCGAGCGGAGCGAGCGAGCAACGGTCACAATTTCCAAGCTATACATATACCTTATATTGCCTTCCATATATTTCGTGTTATTACCTAATTTTGTCTGCCATTTCGGACATCACATTGCACTGTACTATGTGGAAATAGTACTATTTATGTGAAACTATTCATAAACTGTAAACATGTGTCGGTAGGCAATAGGATAAATACTTCCGGCTCCTCGGGCTGGTGCGAATATTTCAATGTCCGTATGTGCCAAACCGTTGGTTTGAGACACACATTTACGCGTCGCTCGCTCGCTGCGCTCGCTCGAAAACTATAGCCTAACCTAAAACCAATCCATCTTCCGTCATTCTTCGATATGATGGCGACATATTTCAAATTTGCGAACGTGTCGGATCGGTTGTGGGGTTGGACTAGATTTTTACGAGCGAGCGGAGCGAGCGAGCAACGGTCACAATTTCCAAGCTATACATATACCATATATTGTCTTGCATATATTTCGTGCTTGTACCTAATTTTGTCAGCCATTTCGAACATCACGTTGCACTGTACTATGAGGAAACGGTACTAATTATGTGAAACTATTGGCAAACCGTAAACATTTGTCAGAAGGCAATAGGATAAAGACTTCCGGCTCCTCGGGCTGGTGCGAATATTTCAATGTCCGTATGTGCCAAACCGTTGGTTTGTGACACACCTTTACGCGTCTCTCGTTCGCTGCGCTCGCACGAAAGCTATAGCCTAACCTAAAACCAATCCATCTTCCGTTCATTATTCGATATGGTGGCGACATATTTCAAATTTGCGAACATGTCGGATCGGTTGTGAGGTTGGACTAGATTTTTTCGAGCGAGCGGAGCGAGCGAGCAACGATCACAATTTCCAACCTATACATACACCTTATATTGCCTTGCATATATGTCGTGTTATTACCTAATTTTGCTGCCATTTCGGACATCACATTGCACTGTACTATGTGGAAATAGTACTATTTATGTGAAACTATTCATAAACAGTAAACATGTGTCGGTAGGCAATAGGATAAATACTTCCGGCTCCTCGGGCTGGTGCGAATATTTCAATGTCCGTATGTGCCAAACCGTTGGTTTGAGACACACATTTACGCGTCGCTCGCTCGCTGCGCTCGCTCGAAAACTATAGCCTAACGTAAAACCAATCCATCTTCCGTCATTCTTCGATATGATGGCGACATATTTCAAATTTGCGAACGTGTCGGATCGGTTGTGGGGTTGGACTAGATTTTTACGAGCGAGCGGAGCGAGCGAGCAACGGTCACAATTTCCAAGCTATACATATACCATATATTGTCTTGCATATATTTCGTGCTTGTACCTAATTTTGTCAGCCATTTCGGACATCACGTTGCACTGTACTATGAGGAAACGGTACTAATTATGTGAAACTATTGGTAAACCGTAAACATTTGTCACAAGGCAAATAGGATAAAGACTTCCGGCTCCTCGGGCTGGTGCGAATATATCAATGTCCGTATGTGCCAAACCGATGGTTTGTGACACACCTTTACGCGTCTCTCGTTCGCTGCGCTCGCACGAAAGCTATAGCCTAACCTAAAACCAATCCATCTTCCGTTCATTATTCGATATGGTGGCGACATATTTCAAATTTGCGAACATGTCGGATCGGTTGTGAGGTTGGACTAGATTTTTTCGAGCGAGCGGAGCGAGCGAGCAACGATCACAATTTCCAACCTATACATACACCTTATATTGCCTTGCATATATGTCGTGTTATTACCTAATTTTGTCTGCCATTTCGAACATCACATTGCACTGTACTATGAGGAAACGGTACTAATTACGTGAAACTGTTGGTAAACCGTAAACATTTGTCAGAAGGCAATAGGATAAAGACTTTCGGCTCCTCGGGCTGGTGCGAATATTTCAATGTCCGTATGTGCCAAACCGTTGGTTTGTGACACACATTTACGCGTCTCTCGCTCGCTGCGCTCGCACGAAAGCTATAGCCTAACCTAAAACCAATCCATCTTCCGTTCATTATTCGATATGGTGGCGACATATTTCAAATTTGCGAACGTGTGGGATCGGTTGTGAGGTTGGACTAGATTTTTACGAGCGAGCGGAGCGAGCGAGCAACGGTCACAATTTCCAAGCTATACATATACCTTATATTGCCTTCCATATATTTCGTGTTATTACCTAATTTTGTCTGCCATTTCGGACATCACATTGCACTGTACTATGTGGAAATAGTACTATTTATGTGAAACTATTCATAAACTGTAAACATGTGTCGGTAGGCAATAGGATAAATACTTCCGGCTCCTCGGGCTGGTGCGAATATTTCAATGTCCGTATGTGCCAAACCGTTGGTTTGAGACACACATTTACGCGTCGCTCGCTCGCTGCGCTCGCTCGAAAACTATAGCCTAACCTAAAACCAATCCATCTTCCGTCATTCTTCGATATGATGGCGACATATTTCAAATTTGCGAACGTGTCGGATCGGTTGTGGGGTTGGACTAGATTTTTACGAGCGAGCGGAGCGAGCGAGCAACGGTCACAATTTCCAAGCTATACATATACCATATATTGTCTTGCATATATTTCGTGCTTGTACCTAATTTTGTCAGCCATTTCGAACATCACGTTGCACTGTACTATGAGGAAACGGTACTAATTATGTGAAACTATTGGCAAACCGTAAACATTTGTCAGAAGGCAATAGGATAAAGACTTCCGGCTCCTCGGGCTGGTGCGAATATTTCAATGTCCGTATGTGCCAAACCGTTGGTTTGTGACACACCTTTACGCGTCTCTCGTTCGCTGCGCTCGCACGAAAGCTATAGCCTAACCTAAAACCAATCCATCTTCCGTTCATTATTCGATATGGTGGCGACATATTTCAAATTTGCGAACATGTCGGATCGGTTGTGAGGTTGGACTAGATTTTTTCGAGCGAGCGGAGCGAGCGAGCAACGATCACAATTTCCAACCTATACATACACCTTATATTGCCTTGCATATATGTCGTGTTATTACCTAATTTTGTCTGCAATTTCGGACATCACATTGCTCTGTACTATGAAGAAATAGTACTATTTATGTGAAACTATTCATAATCTGTAAACATGTGTCGGTAGGCAATAGGATAAATACTTCCGGCTCCTCGGGTTGGTGCGAATATTTCAATGTCCGTATGTGCCAGACCGTTGGTTTATGACACACCTATACGCGACTCTCGCTCGCTGCGCTCGCTCGAAAACTATAGCCTAACCTAAAACCAATCCATCTTGCGTTCATTATTCGATATGATGGCGACATATTTCAAATTTCCGAACGTGTCGGATCGGTTGTGGGGTTGGACTAGATTTTTACGACCGAGCGGAGCGAGCGAGCAACGATCACAATTTCCAACCTATACATACACCTTATATTGCCTTGCATATATGTCGTGTTATTACCTAATTTTGCTGCCATTTCGGACATCACATTGCACTGTACTATGTGGAAATAGTACTATTTATGTGAAACTATTCATAAACAGTAAACATGTGTCGGTAGGCAATAGGATAAATACTTCCGGCTCCTCGGGCTGGTGCGAATATTTCAATGTCCGTATGTGCCAAACCGTTGGTTTGAGACACACATTTACGCGTCGCTCGCTCGCTGCGCTCGCTCGAAAACTATAGCCTAACGTAAAACCAATCCATCTTCCGTCATTCTTCGATATGATGGCGACATATTTCAAATTTGCGAACGTGTCGGATCGGTTGTGGGGTTGGACTAGATTTTTACGAGCGAGCGGAGCGAGCGAGCAACGGTCACAATTTCCAAGCTATACATATACCATATATTGTCTTGCATATATTTCGTGCTTGTACCTAATTTTGTCAGCCATTTCGGACATCACGTTGCACTGTACTATGAGGAAACGGTACTAATTATGTGAAACTATTGGTAAACCGTAAACATTTGTCACAAGGCAAATAGGATAAAGACTTCCGGCTCCTCGGGCTGGTGCGAATATATCAATGTCCGTATGTGCCAAACCGATGGTTTGTGACACACCTTTACGCGTCTCTCGTTCGCTGCGCTCGCACGAAAGCTATAGCCTAACCTAAAACCAATCCATCTTCCGTTCATTATTCGATATGGTGGCGACATATTTCAAATTTGCGAACATGTCGGATCGGTTGTGAGGTTGGACTAGATTTTTTCGAGCGAGCGGAGCGAGCGAGCAACGATCACAATTTCCAACCTATACATACACCTTATATTGCCTTGCATATATGTCGTGTTATTACCTAATTTTGTCTGCCATTTCGAACATCACATTGCACTGTACTATGAGGAAACGGTACTAATTACGTGAAACTGTTGGTAAACCGTAAACATTTGTCAGAAGGCAATAGGATAAAGACTTTCGGCTCCTCGGGCTGGTGCGAATATTTCAATGTCCGTATGTGCCAAACCGTTGGTTTGTGACACACATTTACGCGTCTCTCGCTCGCTGCGCTCGCACGAAAGCTATAGCCTAACCTAAAACCAATCCATCTTCCGTTCATTATTCGATATGGTGGCGACATATTTCAAATTTGCGAACGTGTGGGATCGGTTGTGAGGTTGGACTAGATTTTTACGAGCGAGCGGAGCGAGCGAGCAACGGTCACAATTTCCAAGCTATACATATACCTTATATTGCCTTCCATATATTTCGTGTTATTACCTAATTTTGTCTGCCATTTCGGACATCACATTGCACTGTACTATGTGGAAATAGTACTATTTATGTGAAACTATTCATAAACTGTAAACATGTGTCGGTAGGCAATAGGATAAATACTTCCGGCTCCTCGGGCTGGTGCGAATATTTCAATGTCCGTATGTGCCAAACCGTTGGTTTGAGACACACATTTACGCGTCGCTCGCTCGCTGCGCTCGCTCGAAAACTATAGCCTAACCTAAAACCAATCCATCTTCCGTCATTCTTCGATATGATGGCGACATATTTCAAATTTGCGAACGTGTCGGATCGGTTGTGGGGTTGGACTAGATTTTTACGAGCGAGCGGAGCGAGCGAGCAACGGTCACAATTTCCAAGCTATACATATACCATATATTGTCTTGCATATATTTCGTGCTTGTACCTAATTTTGTCAGCCATTTCGAACATCACGTTGCACTGTACTATGAGGAAACGGTACTAATTATGTGAAACTATTGGCAAACCGTAAACATTTGTCAGAAGGCAATAGGATAAAGACTTCCGGCTCCTCGGGCTGGTGCGAATATTTCAATGTCCGTATGTGCCAAACCGTTGGTTTGTGACACACCTTTACGCGTCTCTCGTTCGCTGCGCTCGCACGAAAGCTATAGCCTAACCTAAAACCAATCCATCTTCCGTTCATTATTCGATATGGTGGCGACATATTTCAAATTTGCGAACATGTCGGATCGGTTGTGAGGTTGGACTAGATTTTTCGAGCGAGCGGAGCGAGCGAGCAACGATCACAATTTCCAACCTATACATACACCTTATATTGCCTTGCATATATGTCGTGTTATTACCTAATTTTGTCTGCAATTTCGGACATCACATTGCTCTGTACTATGAGGAAACGGTACTAATTATGTGAAACTGTTGGTAAACCGTAAACATTTGTCAGAAGGCAATAGGATACAGACTTCCGGCCCCTCGGGCTGGTGCGAATATTTCAATATCCGTATGTGCCAAACCGTTGGTTTGTGACACACATTTACGCGTCTCTCGCTCGCTGCGCTCGCACGAAAGCTATAGCCTAACCTAAAACCAATCCATCTTCCGTTCATTATTCGATATGGTGGCAACATATTTCAAATTTGGGAACGTGTCGGATCGGTGGTGAGGTTGGACGAGATTTTTACGAGCGAGCGGAGCGAGCGAGCAACGGTCACAATTTCCAAGCTATACATATACCTTATATTACCTTCCATATATTTCGTGTTATTACCTAATTTTGTCAGCCATTTCGGACATCACATTGCACTGTACTATGAGGAAATAGTACTATTTATGTGAAACTATTCATAAACTGTAAACATGTGTCGATAGGCAATAGGATAAATACTTCCGGCTCCTCGGGTTGGTGCGAATATTTCAATGTCCGTATGTGCCAAACCGTTGGTTTATGACACACCAATACGCGTCTCTCGCTCGCTGCGCTCGCTCGAAAACTATAGCCTAACCTAAAACCATTCCATCTTGCGTTCATTATTCGATATGATGGCGACATATTTCAAATATCCGAACGTGTCGGATCGGTTGTGGGGTTGGACTAGATTTTTACGACCGAGCGGAGCGAGCGAGCAACGGTCACAATTTCCAAGCTATACATATACCATATATTGTCTTGCATATATTTCGTGCTTGTACCTAATTTTGTCAGCCATTTCGGACATCACGTTGCACTGTACTATGAGGAAACGGTACTAATTATGTGAAACTATTGGTAAACCGTAAACATTTGTCACAAGGCAAATAGGATAAAGACTTCCGGCTCCTCGGGCTGGTGCGAATATATCAATGTCCGTATGTGCCAAACCGATGGTTTGTGACACACCTTTACGCGTCTCTCGTTCGCTGCGCTCGCACGAAAGCTATAGCCTAACCTAAAACCAATCCATCTTCCGTTCATTATTCGATATGGTGGCGACATATTTCAAATTTGCGAACATGTCGTATCGGTTGTGAGGTTGGACTAGATTTTTTCGAGCGAGCGGAGCGAGCGAGCAACGATCACAATTTCCAACCTATACATACACCTTATATTGCCTTGCATATATGTCGTGTTATTACCTAATTTTGTCTGCCATTTCGAACATCACATTGCACTGTACTATGAGGAAACGGTACTAATTACGTGAAACTGTTGGTAAACCGTAAACATTTGTCAGAAGGCAATAGGATAAAGACTTTCGGCTCCTCGGGCTGGTGCGAATATTTCAATGTCCGTATGTGCCAAACCGTAGGTTTGTGACACACATTTACGCGTCTCTCGCTCGCTGCGCTCGCACGAAAGCTATAGCCTAACCTAAAACCAATCCATCTTCCGTTCATTATTCGATATGGTGGCGACATATTTCAAATTTGCGAACGTGTGGGTTCGGTTGTGAGGTTGGACTAGATTTTTACGAGCGAGCGGAGCGAGCGAGCAACGGTCACAATTTCCAAGCTATACATATACCTTATATTGCCTTCCATATATTTCGTGTTATTACCTAATTTTGTCTGCCATTTCGGACATCACATTGCACTGTACTATGTGGAAATAGTACTATTTATGTGAAACTATTCATAAACTGTAAACATGTGTCGTTAGGCAATAGGATAAATACTTCCGGCTCCTCGGGCTGGTGCGAATATTTCAATGTCCGTATGTGCCAAACCGTTGGTTTGAGACACACATTTACGCGTCGCTCGCTCGCTGCGCTCGCTCGAAAACTATAGCCTAACCTAAAACCAATCCATCTTCCGTCATTCTTCGATATGATGGCGACATATTTCAAATTTGCGAACGTGTCGGATCGGTTGTGGGGTTGGACTAGATTTTTACGAGCGAGCGGAGCGAGCGAGCAACGGTCACAATTTCCAAGCTATACATATACCATATATTGTCTTGCATATATTTCGTGCTTATACCTAATTTTGTTAGCCATTTCGAACATCACGTTGCACTGTACTATGAGGAAACGGTACTAATTATGTGAAACTATTGGCAAACCGTAAACATTTGTCAGAAGGCAATAGGATAAAGACTTCCGGCTCCTCGGGCTGGTGCGAATATTTCAATGTCCGTATGTGCCAAACCGTTGGTTTGTGACACACCATTACGCGTCTCTCGTTCGCTGCGCTCGCACGAAAGCTATAGCCTAACCTAAAACCAATCCATCATCCGTTCATTATTCGATATGGTGGCGACATATTTCAAATTTGCGAACATATCGGATCGGTTGTGAGGTTGGACTAGATTTTTTCGAGCGAACGGAGCGAGCGAGCAACGATCACAATTTCCAACCTATACATACACCTTATATTGCCTTGCATATATGTCGTGTTATTACCTAATTTTGTCTGCAATTTCGGACATCACATTGCTCTGTACTATGAGGAAACGGTACTAATTATGTGAAACTATTGGTAAACCGTAAACATTTGTCACAAGGCAAATAGGATAAAGACTTCCGGCTCCTCGGGCTGGTGCGAATATATCAATGTCCGAATGTGCCAAACCGATGGTTTGTGACACACCTTTACGCGTCTCTCGTTCGCTGCGCTCGCACGAAAGCTATAGCCTAACCTAAAACCAATCCATCTTCCGTTCATTATTCGATATGGTGGCGACATATTTCAAATTTGCGAACATGTCGGATCGGTTGTGAGGTTGGACTAGATTTTTTCGAGCGAGCGGAGCGAGCGAGCAACGATCACAATTTCCAACCTATACATACACCTTATATTGCCTTGCATATATGTCGTGTTATTACCTAATTCTGTCTGCCATTTCGAACATCACATTGCACTGTACTATGAGGAAACGGTACTAATTACGTGAAACTGTTGGTAAACCATAAACATTTGTCAGAAGGCAATAGGATAAAGACTTTCGGCTCCTCGGGCTGGTGCGAATATTTCAATGTCCGTATGTGCCAAACCGTTGGTTTGTGACACACATTTACGCGTCTCTCGCTCGCTGCGCTCGCACGAAAGCTATAGCCTAACCTAAAACCAATCCATCTTCCGTTCATTATTCGATATGGTGGCGACATATTTCAAATTTGCGAACGTGTGGGATCGGTTGTGAAGTTGGACTAGATTTTTACGAGCGAGCGGAGCGAGCGAGCAACGGTCACAATTTCCAAGCTATACATATACCTTATATTGCCTTCCATATATTTCGTGTTATTACCTAATTTTGTCTGCCATTTCGGACATCACATTGCACTGTACTATGTGGAAATAGTACTATTTATGTGAAACTATTCATAAACTGTAAACATGTGTCGGTAGGCAATAGGATAAATACTTCCGGCTCCTCGGGCTGGTGCGAATATTTCAATGTCCGTATGTGCCAAACCGTTGGTTTATGACACACCTTTACGCGTCTCTCGCTCGCTGCGCTCGCTCGAAAACTATAGCCTAACCTAAAACCAATCCATCTTGCGTTCATTATTCGATATGAAGGCGACATATTTCAAATTTGCGAACGTGTCGGATCGGTTGTGGGGTTGGACTAGATTTTTACGAGCGAGTGGAGCGAGCGAGCAACGGTCACAATTTCCAAGCTATACATATACCAAATATTGTCTTGCATATATTTCGTGCTTGTACCTAATTTTGTCAGCCATTTCGGACATCACGTTGCACTGTACTATGAGGAAACGGTACTAATTGTGTGAAACTATTGGTAAACCGTAAACATTTGTCACAAGGCAAATAGGATAAAGACTTCCGGCTCCTCGGGCTGGTGCGAATATATCAATGTCCGTGTGTGCCAAACCGATGGTTTGTGACACACCTTTACGCGTCTCTCGTTCGCTGCGCTCGCACGAAAGCTATAGCCTAACCTAAAACCAATCCATCTTGCGTTCATTATTCGATATGAAGGCGACATATTTCAAATTTGCGAACATGTCGGATCGGTTGTGAGGTTGGACTAGATTTTTTCGAGCGAGCGGAGCGAGCGAGCAACGGTCACAATTTCCAAGCTATACATATACCATATATTGTCTTGCATATATTTCGTGCTTGTACCTAATTTTGTCAGCCATTTCGAACATCACATTGCTCTGTACTATGAGGAAATAGTACTATTTATGTGAAACTATTCATAAACTGTAAACATGTGTCGGTAGGCAATAGGATAAATACTTCCGGCTCCTCGGGTTGGTGCGAATATTTCAATGTCCGTATGTGCCAAACCGTTGGTTTATGACACACCTATACGCGTCTCTCGCTCGCTGCGCTCGCTCGAAAACTATAGCCTAACCTAAAACCAATCCATCTTGCGTTCATTATTCGATATGATGGCGACATATTTCAAATTTGCGAACGTGTCGGATCGGTTGTGGGGTTGGACTAGATTTTTACGAGCGAGCGGAGCGAGCGAGCATCGGTCACAATTTCCAAGCTATACATATACCATATATTGCCTTGCATATATGTCGTGTTATTACCTAATTCTGTCTGCCATTTCGAACATCACATTGCACTGTACTATGAGGAAACGGTACTAATTACGTGAAACTGTTGGTAAACCATAAACATTTGTCAGAAGGCAATAGGATAAAGACTTTCGGCTCCTCGGGCTGGTGCGAATATTTCAATGTCCGTATGTGCCAAACCGTTGGTTTGTGACACACATTTACGCGTCTCTCGCTCGCTGCGCTCGCACGAAAGCTATAGCCTAACCTAAAACCAATCCATCTTCCGTTCATTATTCGATATGGTGGCGACATATTTCAAATTTGCGAACGTGTGGGATCGGTTGTGAAGTTGGACTAGATTTTTACGAGCGAGCGGAGCGAGCGAGCAACGGTCACAATTTCCAAGCTATACATATACCTTATATTGCCTTCCATATATTTCGTGTTATTACCTAATTTTGTCTGCCATTTCGGACATCACATTGCACTGTACTATGTGGAAATAGTACTATTTATGTGAAACTATTCATAAACTGTAAACATGTGTCGGTAGGCAATAGGATAAATACTTCCGGCTCCTCGGGCTGGTGCGAATATTTCAATGTCCGTATGTGCCAAACCGTTGGTTTATGACACACCTTTACGCGTCTCTCGCTCGCTGCGCTCGCTCGAAAACTATAGCCTAACCTAAAACCAATCCATCTTGCGTTCATTATTCGATATGAAGGCGACATATTTCAAATTTGCGAACGTGTCGGATCGGTTGTGGGGTTGGACTAGATTTTTACGAGCGAGTGGAGCGAGCGAGCAACGGTCACAATTTCCAAGCTATACATATACCAAATATTGTCTTGCATATATTTCGTGCTTGTACCTAATTTTGTCAGTCATTTCGGACATCACGTTGCACGTGTACTATGAGGAAACGGTACTAATTGTGTGAAACTATTGGTAAACCGTAAACATTTGTCACAAGGCAAATAGGATAAAGACTTCCGGCTCCTCGGGCTGGTGCGAATATATCAATGTCCGTGTGTGCCAAACCGATGGTTTGTGGACACACCTTACGCGTCTCTCGTTCGCTGCGCTCGCACGAAAGCTATAGCCTAACCTAAAACCAATCCATCTTGCGTTCATTATTCGATATGAAGGCGACATATTTCAAATTTGCGAACATGTCGGATCGGTTGTGAGGTTGGACTAGATTTTTTCGAGCGAGCGGAGCGAGCGAGCAACGGTCACAATTTCCAAGCTTATACATATACCATATATTGTCTTGCATATATTTCGTGCTTGTACCTAATTTTGTCAGCCATTTCGAACATCACATTGCTCTGTACTATGAGGAAATAGTACTATTTATGTGAAACTATTCATAAACTGTAAACATGTGTCGGTAGGCAATAGGATAAATACTTCCGGCTCCTCGGTTGGTGCGAATATTTCAATGTCCGTATGTGCCAAACCGTTGGTTTATGACACACCTATACGCGTCTCTCGCTCGCTGCGCTCGCTCGAAAACTATAGCCTAACCTAAAACCAATCCATCTTGCGTTCATTATTCGATATGATGGCGACATATTTCAAATTTGCGAACGTGTCGGATCGGTTGTGGGGTTGGACTAGATTTTTACGAGCGAGCGGAGCGAGCGAGCATCGGTCACAATTTCCAAGCTATACATATACCATATATTGTCTTGCATATATTTCGTGCTTGTACCTAATTTTGTCAGCATTTCGAACATCACGTTGCACTGTACTATGAGGAAACGGTACTAATTATGTGAAACTATTGGCAAACCGTAAACATTTGTCAGAAGGCAATAGGATAAGACTTCCGGCTCCTCGGGCTGGTGCGAATATTTCAATGTCCGTTATGTGCCAAACCGTTGGTTTGTGACACACCTTTACGCGTCTCTCGTTCGCTGCGCTCGCACGAAAGCTATAGCCTAACCTAAAACCAATCCATCTTCCGTTCATTATTCGATATGGTGGCGACATATTTTCAAATTTGCGAACATGTCGGATCGGTTGTGAGGTTGGACTAGATTTTTTCGAGCGAGCGGAGCGAGCGAGCAACGATCACAATTTCCAACCTATAACATACACCTTATATTGCCTTGCATATATGTCGTGTTATTACCTAATTTTGTCTGCAATTTCGGACATCACATTGCTCTGTACTATGAGGAAACGGTACTAATTATGTGAAACTGTTGGTAAACCGTAAACATTTGTCAGAAGGCAATAGGATAAAGACTTCCGGCCCCTCGGGTTGGTGCGAATATTTCAATGTCCGTATGTGCCAAACCGTTGGTTTGAGACACACATTTACGCGTCGCTCGCTCGCTGCGCTCGCTCGAAAACTATAGCCTAACCTAAAACCAATCATCTTCCGTCATTCTTCGATATGATGGCGACATATTTCAAATTTGCGAACGTGTCGGATCGGTTGTGGGGTTGGACTAGATTTTTACGAGCGAGCGGAGCGAGCGAGCAACGGTCACAATTTCCATGCTATACATATACCTTATATTGCCTTGCATATATGTCGTGTTATTACATAATTTTGTCAGCCATTTAGGACATCACATTGCACTGTACTATGAGGAAATAGTACTATTTATGTGAAACTATTCATAAACTGTAAACATGTGTCGGTATGCAATAGGATAAATACTTCCGGCTCCTCGGGCTGGTGCGAATATTTCAATGTCCGTATGTGCCAAACCGTTGGTTTATGACACACCTTTACGCGTCTCTCGCTCGCTGCGCTCGCTCGAAAACTATAGCCTAACCTAAAACCAATCCATCTTGCGTTCATTATTCGATATGAAGGCGACATATTTCAAATTTGCGAACGTGTCGGATCGGTTGTGGGGTTGGACTAGATTTTTACGAGCGAGTGGAGCGAGCGAGCAACGGTCACAATTTCCAAGCTATACATATACCAAATATTGTCTTGCATATATTTCGTGCTTGTACCTAATTTTGTCAGCCATTTCGGACATCCACGTTGCACTGTACTATGAGGAAACGGTACTAATTGTGTGAAACTATTGGTAAACCGTAAACATTTGTCACAAGGCAAATAGGATAAAGACTTCCGGCTCCTCGGGCTGGTGCGAATATATCAATGTCCGTGTGTGCCAAACCGATGGTTTGTGACACACCTTTACGCGTCTCTCGTTCGCTGCGCTCGCACGAAAGCTATAGCCTAACCTAAAACCAATCCATCTTGCGTTCATTATTCGATATGAAGGCGACATATTTCAAATTTGCGAACATGTCGGATCGGTTGTGAGGTTGGACTAGATTTTTTCGAGCGATCGGAGCGAGCGAGCAACGATCACAATTTCCAACCTATACATACACCTTATATTGCCTTGCATACATGTCGTGTTATTACCTAATTTTGTCTGCATTTCGGACATCACATTGCACTGTACTATGTGGAGATAGTACTATTTATGTGAAACTATCATAAACTGTAAACATGTGTCGGTAGGCAATAGGATAAATACTTCCGGCTCCTCGGGCTGGTGCGAATATTTCAAAGTCCGTATGTGCCAAACCGTTGGTTTATGACACACCTATACGCGTCTCTCGCTCGCTGCGCTCGCTCGAAAACTATAGCCTAACCTAAGACCAATCCATCTTGCGTTCATTATTCGATATGATGGCGACATATTTCAAATTTCCGAACGTGTCGGATCGGTTGTGGGGTTGGACTAGATTTTTACGAGCGAGCGGAGCGAGCGAGCAACGGTCACAATTTCCAAGCTATACATATACCAAATATTGTCTTGCATATATTTCGTGCTTGTACCTAATTTTGTCAGCCATTTCGGACATCACGTTGCACTGTACTATGAGGAAATAGTACTATTTATGTGAAACTATTCATATACTGTAAACATGTGTCGGTAGGCAATAGGATAAATACTTCCGGCTGGTGCGAATATTTCAATGTCCGTATGTGCCAAACCGTTGGTTTATGACACACCTATACGCGTCTCTCGCTCGCTGCGCTCGCTCGAAAACTATAGCCTAACCTAAAACCAATCCATCTTGCGTTCATTATTCGATATGAAGGCGACATATTTCAAATTTGCGAACGTGTCGGATCGGTTGTGGGGTTGGACTAGATTTTTACGAGCGAGCGGAGCGAGCGAGCCAACGGTCACAATTTCCAAGCTATACATATACCAAATATTGTCTTGCATATATTTCGTGCTTGTACCTAATTTTGTCAGCCATTTCGGACATCACGTTGCACTGTACTATGAGGAAACGGTACTAATTATGTGAAACTATTGGTAAACCGTAAACATTTGTCAGAAGGCAATAGGATACAGACTTCCGGCTCCTCGGGCTGGTGCGAATATATCAATGTCCGTATGTGACAAACCGATGGTTTGTGACACACCTTTACGCGTCTCTCGTTCGCTGCGCTCGCACGAAAGCTATAGCCTAACCTAAAACCAATCCATCTCCGTTCATTATTCGATATGGTGGCGACATATTTCAAATTTGCGAACGTGTCGGATCGGTTGTGGGGTGGGACTAGATTTTTACGAGCGAGCGGAGCGAGCGAGCAACGGTCACAATTTCCAAGCTATACATATACCTTATATTGCCTTCCATATATTTCGTGTTATTACCTAATTTTGTCAGCCATTTCGGGCATCACATTGCACTGTACTATGAGGAAATAGTACTATTTATGTGAAACTATTCATAAACTGTAAACATGTGTCGGTAGGCAATAGGATAAATACTTCCGGCTCCTCGGCTGGTGCGAATATTTCAATGTCCGTATGAGCCAAACCGTTGGTTTATGACACACCTTTACGCGTCTCTCGCTCGCTGCGCTCGCTCGAAAACTATAGCCTAACCTAAAACCAATCCATCTTGCGTTCATTATTCAATATGAAGGCGACATATTTCAAATTTGCGAACGTGTCGGATCGGTTGTGGGGTTGACTAGATTTTTACGCGCGAGCGGAGCGAGCGAGCAACGGTCACAATTTCCAAGCTATACATATACCAAATATTGTCTTGCATATATTTCGTGCTTGTACCTAATTTTGTCAGCCATTTCGGACATCACGTTGCACTGTACTATGAGGAAACGGTACTAATTGTGTGAAACTATTGGTAAACCGTAAACATTTGTCACAAGGCAAATAGGATAAAGACTTCCGGCTCCTCGGGCTGGTGCGAATATATCAATGTCCGTGTGTGCCAAACCGATGGTTTGTGACACACCTTTACGCGTCTCTCGTTCGCTGCGCTCGCACGAAAGCTATAGCCTAACCTAAAACCAATCCATCTTGCGTTCATTATTCGATATGAAGGCGAACATATTTCAAATTTGCGAACATGTCGGATCGGTTTGTGAGGTTGGACTAGATTTTTTCGAGCGATCGGAGCGAGCGAGCAACGATCACAATTTCCAACCTATACATACACCTTATATTGCCTTGCATATATGTCGTGTTATTACCTAATTTTGTCTGCCATTTCGGACATCACATTGCACTGTACTATGTGGAGATAGTACTATTTATGTGAAACTATTCATAAACTGTAAACATGTGTCGGTAGGCAATAGGATAAATACTTCCGGCTCCTCGGGCTGGTGCGAATAATTCAATGTCCGAATGTGCCAAACCGTTGGTTTGTGACACACATTTACGCGTCTCTCGCTCGCTGCGCTCGCACGAAAGCTATAGCCTAACCTAAAACCAATCCATCTTCCGTTCATTATTCGATATGGTGGCGACATATTTCAAATTTGCGAACATGTCGGATCGGTTGTGAGGTGGGACTAGATTTTTTCGAGCGAGCGGAGCGAGCGAGCAACGATCACAATTTCCAAGCTATACATATACCTTATATTGCCTTCCATATATTCGTGTTATTACCTAATTTTGTCAGCCATTTCGGACATCACATTGCACTGTACTATGAGGAAATAGTACTATTTATGTGAAACTGTTCATAAACTGTAAACATGTGTCGGTAGGCAATAGGATAAATACTTCCGGCTCCTCGGGCTGGTGCGAATATTTCAATGTCCGTAAGTGCCAAACCGTTGGTTTATGACACACCTATACGCGTCTCTCGCTCGCTGCGCTCGCTCGAAAACTATAGCCTAACCTAAAACCAATCCATCTTGCGTTCATTATTCGATATGAAGGCGACATATTTCAAATTTGCGAACGTGTCGGATCGGTTGTGGGGTTGGACTAGATTTTTACGAGCGAGCGGAGCGAGCGAGCAACGGTCACAATTTCCAAGCTATACATATACCATATATTGTCTTGCATATATTTCGTGCTTGTACCTAATTTTGTCAGCCATTTCGGACATCACGTTGCACTGTACTATGAGGAAACGGTACTAATTATGTGAAACTATTGGTAAGCCGTAAACATATGTCACAAGGCAATAGGATAAAGACTTCCGGCTCCTCGGGCTGGTGCGAATATATCAATGTCCGTATGTGCCAAACCGATGGTTTGTGACACAACATTACGCGTCTCTCGTTCGCTGCGCTCGCACGAAAGCTATAGCCTAACCTAAAACCAATCCATCTTCCGTTTATTATTCGATATGGTGGCGACATATTTCAAATTTGCGAACGTGTGGGATCAGTTGTGAGGTTGGTCTAGATTTTTACGAGCGAGCGGAGCGAGCTAGCAACGGTCACAATTTCCAAGCTATACATATACCATATATTGTCTTGCATATATTTCGTGCTTGTACCTAATTTTGTCAGCCATTTCGGACATCACATTGCACTGTACTATGAGGAAATAGTACTATTTATGTGAAACTATTCATAAACTGTAAACATGTGTCGGTAGGCAATAGGATAAATACTTCCGGCTCCTCGGGCTGGTGCGAATATTTCAATGTCCGTATGTGCCAAACCGTTGGTTTATGACACACCTATACGCGTTTCTCGCTCGCTGCGCTCGCTCGAAAACTATAGCCTAACCTAAAACCAATCCATCTTGCGTTCATTATTCGATATGATGGCGACATATTTCAAATTTGCGAAACGTGTCGGATCGGTTGTGGGGTTGGACTAGATTTTTACGAGCGAGCGGAGCGAGCGAGCAACGGTCACAATTTTCCAAGCTATACATATACCAAATATTGTCTTGCATATATTTCGTGCTTGTACCTAATTTTGTCAGCCATTTCGGACATCACGTTGCACTGTACTATGAGGAAACGGTACTAATTATGTGAAACTATTGGTAAACCGTAAACATTTGTCAGAAGGCAATAGGATAAAGACTTCCGGCTCCTCGGGCTGGTGCGAATATATCAATGTCCGTATGTGCCAAACCGATGGTTTGTGACACACCTTTACGCGTATCTCGTTCGCTGCGCTCGCACGAAAGCTATAGCCTAACCTAAAACCAATCCATCTTCCGTTCATTATTCGATATGGTGGCGACATATTTCAAATTTGCGAACGTGTGGGATCGGTTGTGAGGTTGGACTAGATTTTTACGAGCGAGCGGAGCGAGCGAGCAACGGTCACAATTTCCAAGCTATACATATACCTTATATTGCCTTCCATATATTTCGTGTTATTACCTAATTTTGTCTGCCATTTCGGACATCACATTGCACTGTACTATGTGGAAATAGTACTATTTATGTGAAACTATTCATAAACTGTAAACATGTGTCGGTAGGCAATAGGATAAATACTTCCGGCTCCTCGGGCTGGTGCGAATATTTCAATGTCCGTATGTGCCAAACCGTTGGTTTGAGACACACATTTACGCGTCGGTCGCTCGCTGCGGTCGCTCGAAAACTATAGCCTAACCTAAAACCAATCCATCTTCCGTCATTCTTCGATATGATGGCGACATATTTCAAATTTGCGAACGTGTCGGATCGGTTGTGGGGTTGGACTAGATTTTTACGAGCGAGCGGAGCGAGCGAGCAACGGTCACAATTTCCAAGCTTATACATATACCATATATTGTCTTGCATATATTTCGTGCTTGTACCTAATTTTGTCAGCCATTTCGGACATCACGTTGCCACTGTACTATAAGGAAACGGTACTAATTATGTGAAACTATTGGTAAACGTAAACATTTGTCAGAAGGCAATAGGATAAAGACTTCCGGCTCCTCGGGCTGGTGCGAATATTTCAATGTCGGTATGTGCCAAACCGTTGGTTTGTGACACACCTTTACGCGTCTCTCGTTCGCTGCGCTCGCACGAAAGCTATAGCCTAACTTAAAACCAATCCATCTTCCGTTCATTATTCGATATGGTGGCGACATATTTCAAATTTGCGAACGTGTCGGATCGGTTGTGGGGTGGGACTAGATTTTTACGAGCGAGCGGAGCGAGCGAGCAACGGTCACAATTTCCAAGCTATACATATACCTTATATTGCCTTCAATATATTTTGTGTTATTACCTAATTTTGTCAGCCATTTCGGGCATCACATTGCACTGTACTATGAGGAAATAGTACTATTTATGTGAAACTATTCATAAACTGTAAACATGTGTCGGTAGGCAATAGGATAAATACTTCCGGCTCCTCGGGCTGGTGCGAATATTTCAATGTCCGTATGAGCCAAACCGTTGGTTTATGACACACCTTTACGCGTCTCTCGCTCGCTGCGCTCGCTCGAAAACTATAGCCTAACCTAAAACCAATCCATCTTGCGTTCATTATTCGATATGAAGGCGACATATTTCAAATTTGCGAACGTGTCGGATCGGTTGTGGGGTTGGACTAGATTTTTACGAGCGAGCGGAGCGAGCGAGCAACGGTCACAATTTCCAAGCTATACATATACCAAATATTGTCTTGCATATATTTCGTGCTTGTACCTAATTTTGTCAGCCATTTCGGACATCACGTTGCACTGTACTATGAGGAAACGGTACTAATTGTGTGAAACTATTGGTAAACCGTAAACATTTGTCACAAGGCAAATAGGATAAAGACTTCCGGCTCCTCGGGCTGGTGCGAATATATCAATGTCCGTGTGTGCCAAACCGATGGTTTGTGACACACCTTTACGCGTCTCTCGTTCGCTGCGCTCGCACGAAAGCTATAGCCTAACCTAAAACCAATCCATCTTGCGTTCATTATTCGATATGAAGGCGACATATTTCAAATTTGCGAACATGTCGGATCGGTTGTGAGGTTGGACTAGATTTTTTCGAGCGATCGGAGCGAGCGAGCAACGATCACAATTTCCAACCTATACATACACCTTATATTGCCTTGCATATATGTCGTGTTATTACCTAATTTTGTCTGCCATTTCGGACATCACATTGCACTGTACTATGTGGAGATAGTACTATTTATGTGAAACTATTCATAAACTGTAAACATGTGTCGGTAGGCAATAGGATAAATACTTCCGGCTCCTCGGGCTGGTGCGAATATTTCAATGTCCGTATGTGCCAAACCGTTGGTTTGTGACACACATTTACGCGTCTCTCGCTCGCTGCGCTCGCACGAAAGCTATAGCCTAACCTAAAACCAATCCATCTTCCGTTCATTATTCGATATGGTGGCGACATATTTCAAATTTGCGAACATGTCGGATCGGTTGTGAGGTGGGACTAGATTTTTTCGAGCGAGCGGAGCGAGCGAGCAACGATCACAATTTCCAAGCTATACATATACCTTATATTGTCTTGCATATATTTCGTGCTTGTACCTAATTTTGTCAGCCATTTCGGACATCACGTTGCACTGTACTATGAGGAAACGGTACTAATTATGTGAAACTATTGGTAAGCCGTAAACATATGTCACAAGGCAATAGGATAAAGACTTCCGGCTCCTCGGGCTGGTGCGAATATATCAAGGTCCCTATGTGCCAAACCGATGGTTTGTGACACAACATTACGCGTCTCTCGTTCGCTGCGCTCGCACGAAAGCTATAGCCTAACCTAAAACCAATCCATCTTCCGTTTATTATTCGATATGGTGGCGACATATTTCAAATTTGCGAACGTGTGGGATCAGTTGTGAGGTTGGTCTAGATTTTTACGAGCGAGCGGAGCGAGCTAGCAACGGTCACAATTTCCAAGCTATACATATACCATATATTGTCTTGCATATATTTCGTGCTTGTACCTAATTTTGTCAGCCATTTCGGACATCACATTGCACTGTACTATGAGGAAATAGTACTATTTATGTGAAACTATTCATAAACTGTAAACATGTGTCGGTAGGCAATAGGATAAATACTTCCGGCTCCTCGGGCTGGTGCGAATATTTCAATGTCCGTATGTGCCAAACCGTTGGTTTATGACACACCTATACGCGTCTCTCGCTCGCTGCGCTCGCTCGAAAACTATAGCCTAACCTAAAACCAATCCATCTTGCGTTCATTATTCGATATGATGGCGACATATTTCAAATTTGCGAACGTGTCGGATCGGTTGTGGGGTTGGACTAGATTTTTACGAGCGAGCGGAGCGAGCGAGCAACGGTCACAATTTCCAAGCTATACATATACCAAATATTGTCTTGCATATATTTCGTGCTTGTACCTAATTTTGTCAGCCATTTCGGACATCACGTTGCACTGTACTATGAGGAAACGGTACTAATTATGTGAAACTATTGGTAAACCGTAAACATTTGTCAGAAGGCAATAGGATAAAGACTTCCGTCTCCTCGGGCTGGTGCGAATATATCAATGTCCGTATGTGCCAAACCGATGGTTTGTGACACACCTTTACGCGTATCTCGTTCGCTGCGCTCGCACGAAAGCTATAGCCTAACCTAAAACCAATCCATCTTCCGTTCATTATTCGATATGGTGGCGACATATTTCAAATTTGCGAACGTGTGGGATCGGTTGTGAGGTTGGACTAGATTTTTACGAGCGAGCGGAGCGAGCGAGCAACGGTCACAATTTCCAAGCTATACATATACCTTATATTGCCTTCCATATATTTCGTGTTATTACCTAATTTTGTCTGCCATTTCGGACATCACATTGCACTGTACTATGTGGAAATAGTACTATTTATGTGAAACTATTCATAAACTGTAAACATGTGTCGGTAGGCAATAGGATAAATACTTCCGGCTCCTCGGGCTGGTGCGAATATTTCAATGTCCGTATGTGCCAAACCGTTGGTTTGAGACACACATTTACGCGTCGGTCGCTCGCTGCGGTCGCTCGAAAACTATAGCCTAACCTAAAACCAATCCATCTTCCGTCATTCTTCGATATGATGGCGACATATTTCAAATTTGCGAACGTGTCGGATCGGTTGTGGGGTTGGACTAGATTTTTACGAGCGAGCGGAGCGAGCGAGCAACGGTCACAATTTCCAAGCTATACATATACCATATATTGTCTTGCATATATTTCGTGCTTGTACCTAATTTTGTCAGCCATTTCGGACATCACGTTGCACTGTACTATGAGGAAACGGTACTAATTATGTGAAACTATTGGTAAACCGTAAACATTTGTCAGAAGGCAATAGGATAAAGACTTCCGGCTCCTCGGGCTGGTGCGAATATTTCAATGTCGGTATGTGCCAAACCGTTGGTTTGTGACACACCTTTACGCGTCTCTCGTTCGCTGCGCTCGCACGAAAGCTATAGCCTAACTTAAAACCAATCCATCTTCCGTTCATTATTCGATATTATGGCGACATATTTCAAATTTGCGAACATGTCGGATCGGTTGTGAGGTTGGACTAGATTTTTTCGAGCGAGCGGAGCGAGCGAGCAACGATCACAATTTCCAACCTATACATACACCTTATATTGCCTTGCATATATGTCGTGTTATTACCTAATTTTGTCTGCCATTTCGGACATCACATTGCACTGTACTATGTGGAGATAGTACTATTTATGTGAAACTATTCATAAACTGTAAACATGTGTCGGTAGGCAATAGGATAAATACTTCCGGCTCCTCGGGCTGGTGCGAATATTTCAATGTCCGAATGTGCCAAACCGTTGGTTTGTGACACACATTTACGCGTCTCTCGCTCGCTGCGCTCGCACGAAAGCTATAGCCTAACCTAAAACCAATCCATCTTCCGTTCATTATTCGATATGGTGGCGACATATTTCAAATTTGCGAACATGTCGGATCGGTTGTGAGGTGGGACTAGATTTTTTCGAGCGAGCGGAGCGAGCGAGCAACGATCACAATTTCCAAGCTATACATATACCTTATATTGCCTTCCATATATTTCGTGTTATTACCTAATTTTGTCAGCCATTTCGGACATCACATTGCACTGTACTATGAGGAAATAGTACTATTTATGTGAAACTGTTCATAAACTGTAAACATGTGTCGGTAGGCAATAGGATAAATACTTCCGGCTCCTCGGGCTGGTGCGAATATTTCAATGTCCGTATGTGCCAAACCGTTGGTTTATGACACACCTATACGCGTCTCTCGCTCGCTGCGCTCGCTCGAAAACTATAGCCTAACCTAAAACCAATCCATCTTGCGTTCATTATTCGATATGAAGGCGACATATTTCAAATTTGTGAACGTGTCGGATCGGTTGTGGGGTTGGACTAGATTTTTACGAGCGAGCGGAGCGAGCGAGCAACGGTCACAATTTCCAAGCTATACATATACCATATATTGTCTTGCATATATTTCGTGCTTGTACCTAATTTTGTCAGCCATTTCGGACATCACGTTGCACTGTACTATGAGGAAACGGTACTAATTATGTGAAACTATTGGTAAGCCGTAAACATATGTCACAAGGCAATAGGATAAAGACTTCCGGCTCCTCGGGCTGGTGCGAATATATCAATGTCCGTATGTGCCAAACCGATGGTTTGTGACACAACATTACGCGTCTCTCGTTCGCTGCGCTCGCACGAAAGCTATAGCCTAACCTAAAACCAATCCATCTTCCGTTTATTATTCGATATGGTGGCGACATATTTCAAATTTGCGAACGTGTGGGATCAGTTGTGAGGTTGGTCTAGATTTTTACGAGCGAGTGGAGCGAGCTAGCAACGGTCACAATTTCCAAGCTATACATATACCATATATTGTCTTGCATATATTTCGTGCTTGTACCTAATTTTGTCAGCCATTTCGGACATCACATTGCACTGTACTATGAGGAAATAGTACTATTTATGTGAAACTATTCATAAACTGTAAACATGTGTCGGTAGGCAATAGGATAAATACTTCCGGCTCCTCGGGCTGGTGCGAATATTTCAATGTCCGTATGTGCCAAACCGTTGGTTTATGACACACCTATACGCGTCTCTCGCTCGCTGCGCTCGCTCGAAAACTATAGCCTAACCTAAAACCAATCCATCTTGCGTTCATTATTCG
This sequence comes from Bombus affinis, assembly GCF_024516045.1. Taxonomy (NCBI): domain Eukaryota; kingdom Metazoa; phylum Arthropoda; class Insecta; order Hymenoptera; family Apidae; genus Bombus; species Bombus affinis. Next base: position 1,343,666 of record NW_026108825.1, read on the forward strand.
ATATGATGGCGACATATTTCAAATTTGCGAACGTGTCGGATCGGTTGTGGGGTTGGACTAGATTTTTACGAGCGAGCGGAGCGAGCGAGCAACGGTCACAATTTCCAAGCTATACATATACCAAATATTGTCTTGCATATATTTCGTGCTTGTACCTAATTTTGTCAGCCATTTCGGACATCACGTTGCACTGTACTATGAGGAAACGGTACTAATTATGTGAAACTATTGGTAAGCCGTAAACATATGTCACAAGGCAATAGGATAAAGACTTCCGGCTCCTCGGGCTGGTGCGAATATATCAATGTCCGTATGTGCCAAACCGATGGTTTGTGACACAACATTACGCGTCTCTCGTTCGCTGCGCTCGCACGAAAGCTATAGCCTAACCTAAAACCAATCCATCTTCCGTTCATTATTCGATATGGTGGCGACATATTTCAAATTTGCGAACGTGTGGGATCGGTTGTGAGGTTGGACTAGATTTTTACGAGCGAGCGGAGCGAGCGAGCAACGGTCACAATTTCCAAGCTATACATATACCTTATATTGCCTTCCATATATTTCGTGTTATTACCTAATTTTGTCTGCCATTTCGGACATCACATTGCACTGTACTATGTGGAAATAGTACTATTTATGTGAAACTATTCATAAACTGTAAACATGTGTCGGTAGGCAATAGGATAAATACTTCCGGCTCCTCGGGCTGGTGCGAATATTTCAATGTCCGTATGTGCCAAACCGTTGGTTTGAGACACACATTTACGCGTCGGTCGCTCGCTGCGGTCGCTCGAAAACTATAGCCTAACCTAAAACCAATCCATCTTCCGTCATTCTTCGATATGATGGCGACATATTTCAAATTTGCGAACGTGTCGGATCGGTTGTGGGGTTGGACTAGATTTTTACGAGCGAGCGGAGCGAGCGAGCAACGGTCACAATTTCCAAGCTATACATATACCATATATTGTCTTGCATATATTTCGTGCTTGTACCTAATTTTGTCAGCCATTTCGGACATCACGTTGCACTGTACCATAAGGAAACGGTACTAATTATGTGAAACTATTGGTAAACCGTAAACATTTGTCAGAAGGCAATAGGATAAAGACTTCCGGCTCCTCGGGCTGGTGCGAATATTTCAATGTCGGTATGTGCCAAACCGTTGGTTTGTGACACACCTTTACGCGTCTCTCGTTCGCTGCGCTCGCACGAAAGCTATAGCCTAACTTAAAACCAATCCATCTTCCGTTCATTGTTCGATATGGTGGCGACATATTTCAAATTTGCGAACGTGTCGGATCGGTTGTGGGGTGGGACTAGATTTTTACGAGCGAGCGGAGCGAGCGAGCAACGGTCACAATTTCCAAGCTATACATATACCTTATATTGCCTTCCATATATTTCGTGTTATTACCTAATTTTGTCAGCCATTTCGGGCATCACATTGCACTGTACTATGAGGAAATAGTACTATTTATGTGAAACTATTCATAAACTGTAAACATGTGTCGGTAGGCAATAGGATAAATACTTCCGGCTCCTCGGGCTGGTGCGAATATTTCAATGTCCGTATGAGCCAAACCGTTGGTTTATGACACACCTTTACGCGTCTCTCGCTCGCTGCGCTCGCTCGAAAACTATAGCCTAACCTAAAACCAATCCATCTTGCGTTCATTATTCGATATGAAGGCGACATATTTCAAATTTGCGAACGTGTCGGATCGGTTGTGGGGTTGGACTAGATTTTTACGAGCGAGCGGAGCGAGCGAGCAACGGTCACAATTTCCAAGCTATACATATACCAAATATTGTCTTGCATATATTTCGTGCTTGTACCTAATTTTGTCAGCCATTTCGGACATCACGTTGCACTGTACTATGAGGAAACAGTACTAATTGTGTGAAACTATTGGTAAACCGTAAACATTTGTCACAAGGCAAATAGGATAAAGACTTCCGGCTCCTCGGGCTGGTGCGAATATATCAATGTCCGTGTGTGCCAAACCGATGGTTTGTGACACACCTTTACGCGTCTCTCGTTCGCTGCGCTCGCACGAAAGCTATAGCCTAACCTAAAACCAATCCATCTTGCGTTCATTATTCGATATGAAGGCGACATATTTCAAATTTGCGAACATGTCGGATCGGTTGTGAGGTTGGACTAGATTTTTTCGAGCGATCGGAGCGAGCGAGCAACGATCACAATTTCCAACCTATACATACACCTTATATTGCCTTGCATATATGTCGTGTTATTACCTAATTTTGTCTGCCATTTCGGACATCACATTGCACTGTACTATGTGGAGATAGTACTATTTATGTGAAACTATTCATAAACTGTAAACATGTGTCGGTAGGCAATAGGATAAATACTTCCGGCTCCTCGGGCTGGTGCGAATATTTCAATGTCCGTATGTGCCAAACCGTTGGTTTGTGACACACATTTACGCGTCTCTCGCTCGCTGCGCTCGCACGAAAGCTATAGCCTAACCTAAAACCAATCCATCTTCCGTTCATTATTCGATATGGTGGCGACATATTTCAAATTTGCGAACATGTCGGATCGGTTGTGAGGTGGGACTAGATTTTTTCGAGCGAGCGGAGCGAGCGAGCAACGATCACAATTTCCAAGCTATACATATACCTTATATTGTCTTGCATATATTTCGTGCTTGTACCTAATTTTGTCAGCCATTTCGGACATCCCGTTGCACTGTACTATGAGGAAACGGTACTAATTATGTGAAACTATTGGTAAGCCGTAAACATATGTCACAAGGCAATAGGATAAAGACTTCCGGCTCCTCGGGCTGGTGCGAATATATCAAGGTCCCTATGTGCCAAACCGATGGTTTGTGACACAACATTACGCGTCTCTCGTTCGCTGCGCTCGCACGAAAGCTATAGCCTAACCTAAAACCAATCCATCTTCCGTTTATTATTCGATATGGTGGCGACATATTTCAAATTTGCGAACGTGTGGGATCAGTTGTGAGGTTGGTCTAGATTTTTACGAGCGAGCGGAGCGAGCTAGCAACGGTCACAATTTCCAAGCTATACATATACCATATATTGTCTTGCATATATTTCGTGCTTGTACCTAATTTTGTCAGCCATTTCGGACATCACATTGCACTGTACTATGAGGAAATAGTACTATTTATGTGAAACTATTCATAAACTGTAAACATGTGTCGGTAGGCAATAGGATAAATACTTCCGGCTCCTCGGGCTGGTGCGAATATTTCAATGTCCGTATGTGCCAAACCGTTGGTTTATGACACACCTATACGCGTCTCTCGCTCGCTGCGCTCGCTCGAAAACTATAGCCTAACCTAAAACCAATCCATCTTGCGTTCATTATTCGATATGATGGCGACATATTTCAAATTTGCGAACGTGTCGGATCGGTTGTGGGGTTGGACTAGATTTTTACGAGCGAGCGGAGCGAGCGAGCAACGGTCACAATTTCCAAGCTATACATATACCAAATATTGTCTTGCATATATTTCGTGCTTGTACCTAATTTTGTCAGCCATTTCGGACATCACGTTGCACTGTACTATGAGGAAACGGTACTAATTATGTGAAACTATTGGTAAACCGTAAACATTTGTCAGAAGGCAATAGGATAAAGACTTCCGGCTCCTCGGGCTGGTGCGAATATATCAATGTCCGTATGTGCCAAACCGATGGTTTGTGACACACCTTTACGCGTATCTCGTTCGCTGCGCTCGCACGAAAGCTATAGCCTAACCTAAAACCAATCCATCTTCCGTTCATTATTCGATATGGTGGCGACATATTTCAAATTTGCGAACGTGTGGGATCGGTTGTGAGGTTGGACTAGATTTTTACGAGCGAGCGGAGCGAGCGAGCAACGGTCACAATTTCCAAGCTATACATATACCTTATATTGCCTTCCATATATTTCGTGTTATTACCTAATTTTGTCTGCCATTTCGGACATCACATTGCACTGTACTATGTGGAAATAGTACTATTTATGTGAAACTATTCATAAACTGTAAACATGTGTCGGTAGGCAATAGGATAAATACTTCCGGCTCCTCGGGCTGGTGCGAATATTTCAATGTCCGTATGTGCCAAACCGTTGGTTTGAGACACACATTTACGCGTCGGTCGCTCGCTGCGGTCGCTCGAAAACTATAGCCTAACCTAAAACCAATCCATCTTCCGTCATTCTTCGATATGATGGCGACATATTTCAAATTTGCGAACGTGTCGGATCGGTTGTGGGGTTGGACTAGATTTTTACGAGCGAGCGGAGCGTGCGAGCAACGGTCACAATTTCCAAGCTATACATATACCAAATATTGTCTTGCATATATTTCGTGCTTGTACCTAATTTTGTCAGCCATTTCGGACATCACATTGCACTGTACTATGTGGAAATAGTACTATTTATGTGAAACTATTCATAAACTGTAAACATGTGTCGGTAGGCAATAGGATAAATACTTCCGGCTCCTCGGTCTGGAGCGAATATGTCAATGTCCGTATGTGGCAAATCGTTGGTTTATGACACACCTATACGCGTCTCTCGCTCGCTGCGCACGCTCGAAAACTATAGCCTAACCTAAAACCAATCCATCTTCCGTTCATTATTCGATATGGTGGCGACATATTTCAAATTTGGGAACGTGTCGGATCGGTTGTGAGGTTGGACGAGATTTTTACGAGCGAGCGGAGCGAGCGAGCAACGGTCACAATTTCCAAGCTATACATATACCTTATGTTGCCTTGCATATATTTCGTGTTAGTACCTAATTTTGTCAGCCATTTCGGACATCCCATTGCACTGTACTATGTGGAAATAGTACTATTTATGTGAAACTATTCATAAACTGTAAACATGTGTCGGTAGGCAATAGGATAAATACTTCCTGGCTCCTCGGGCTGGTGCGAATATATCAATGTCCGTATGTGCCAAACCGATGGTTTGTGACACAACATTACGCGTCTCTCGTTCGCTGCGCTCGCACGAAAGCTATAGCCTAACCTAAAACCAATCCATCTTCCGTTTATTATTCGATATGGTGGCGACATATTTCAAATTTGCGAACGTGTGGGATCAGTTGTGAGGTTGGTCTAGATTTTTACGAGCGAGCGGAGCGAGCTAGCAACGGTCACAATTTCCAAGCTATACATATACCATATATTGTCTTGCATATATTTCGTGCTTGTATCTAATTTTGTCAGCCATTTCGGACATCACGTTGCACTGTACTATGAGGAAACGGTACTAATTATGTGAAACTATTGGTAAGCCGTAAACATATGTCACAAGGCAATAGGATAAAGACTTCCGGCTCCTCGGGCTGGTGCGAATATATCAATGTCCGTATGTGCCAAACCGATGGTTTGTGGCACAACATTACGCGTCTCTCGTTCGCTGCGCTCGCACGAAAGCTATAGCCTAACCTAAAACCAATCCATCTTCCGTTTATTATTCGATATGGTGGCGACATATTTCAAATTTGCGAACGTGTGGGATCAGTTGTGAGGTTGGTCTAGATTTTTAAGAGCGAGCGGAGCGAGCTAGCAACGGTCACAATTTCCAAGCTATACATATACCATATATTGTCTTGCATATATTTCGTGCTTGTACCTAATTTTGTCAGCCATTTCGGACATCACATTGCACTGTACTATGAGGAAATAGTACTATTTATGTGAAACTATTCATAAACTGTAAACATGTGTCGGTAGGCAATAGGATAAATACTTCCGGCTCCTCGGGCTGGTGCGAATATTTCAATGTCCGTATGTGCCAAACCGTTGGTTTATGACACACCTATACGCGTCTCTCGCTCGCTGCGCTCGCTCGAAAACTATAGCCTAACCTAAAACCAATCCATCTTGCGTTCATTATTCTATATGATGGCGACATATTTCAAATTTGCGAACGTGTCGGATCGGTTGTGGGGTTGGACTAGATTTTTACGAGCGAGCGGAGCGTGCGAGCAACGGTCACAATTTCCAAGCTATACATATACCAAATATTGTCTTGCATATATTTCGTGCTTGTACCTAATTTTGTCAGCCATTTCGGACATCACATTGCACTGTACTATGTGGAAATAGTACTATTTATGTGAAACTATTCATAAACTGTAAACATGTGTCGGTAGGCAATAGGATAAATACTTCCGGCTCCTCGGGCTGGTGCGAATATTTCAATGTCCGTATGTGCCAAACCGTTGGTTTGAGACACACATTTACGCGTCGCTCGCTCGCTGCGCTCGCTCGAAAACTATAGCCTAACCTAAAACCAATCCATCTTGCGTTCATTATTCTATATGATGGCGACATATTTCAAATTTGGGAACGTGTCGGATCGGTAGTGAGGTTGGACGAGATTTTTACGAGCGAGCGGAGCGAGCGAGCAACGGTCACAATTTCCAAGCTATACATATACCTTATATTGCCTTCCATATATTTCCTGTTATTACCTAATTTTGTCAGCCATTTCGGACATCACATTGCACTGTACTATGAGGAAATAGTACTATTTATGTGAAACTATTCATAAACTGTAAACATGTGTCGGTAGGCAATAGGATAAATACTTCCGGCTCCTCGGGCTGGTGCGAATATTTCAATGTCCGTATGTGCCAAACCGTTGGTTTATGACACACCTATACGCGTCTCTCGCTCGCTGCGCTCGCTCGAAAACTATATCCTAACCTAAAACCAATCCATCTTGCGTTCATTATTCGATATGATGGCGACATATTTCAAATTTGCGAACGTGTCGGATCGGTTGTGGGGTTGGACTAGATTTTTACGAGCGAGCGGAGCGAGCGAGCAACGGTCACAATTTCCAAGCTATACATATACCATATATTGTCTTGCATATATTTCGTGCTTGTACCTAATTTTGTCAGCCATTTCGGACATCACGTTGCACTGTACTATGAGGAAACGGTACTAATTATGTGAAACTATTGGTAAACCGTAAACATTTGTCAGAAGGCAATAGGAAAAAGACTTTCGGCTCCTGGGGCTGGTGCGAATATATCAATGTCCGTATGTGCCAAACCGATGGTTTGTGACACACCTTTACGCGTCTCTCGTTCGCTGCGCTCGCACGAAAGCTATAGCCTAACCTAAAACCAATCCATCTTCCGTTCATTATTCGATATGGTGGCGACATATTTCAAATTTGCGAACGTGTGGGATCGGTTGTGAGGTTGGACTAGATTTTTACGAGCGAGCGGAGCGAGCGAGCAACGGTCACAATTTCCAAGCTATACATATACCTTATATTGCCTTCCATATATTTCGTGTTATTACCTAATTTTGTCAGCCATTTCGGACATCACATTGCACTGTACTATGAGGAAATAGTACTATTTATGTGAAACTATTCATAAACTGTAAACATCTGTCTGTAGGCAATAGGATAAATACTTCCGGCTCCTCGGGCTGGTGCGAATATTTCAATGTCCGTATGTGCCAAACCGTTGGTTTATGACACACCTATACGCGTCTCTCGCTCGCTCCGCTCGCTCGAAAACTATAGCCTAACCTAAAACCAATCCATCTTGCGTTCATTATTCGATATGATGGCGACAGATTTCAAATTTGCGAACGTGTCGGATCGGTTGTGAGGTTGGACTAGATTTTTACGAGCGAGCGGAGCGAGCGAGCAACGGTCACAATTTTCAAGCTATACATATACCATATATTGTCTTGCATATATTTCGTGCTTGTACCTAATTTTGTCAGCCATTTCGGACATCACGTTGCACTGTACTATGAGGAAACGGTACTTATTATGTGAAACTATTGGTAAACCGCAAACATTTGTCAGAAGGCAATAGGATAAAGACTTCCGGCTCCTCGGGCTGGTGCGAATATTTCAACGTCCGTATGTGCCAAACCGTTGGTTTGTGACATACCTTTACGCGTCTCTCGTTCGCTGCGCTCGCACGAAAGCTATAGCCTAACCTAAAACCAATCCATCTTCCGTTCATTATTCGATATGGTGGCGACATATTTCAAATTTGCGAACGTGTGGGATCGGTTGTGAGGTTGGACTAGATTTTTTCGAGCGAGCGAGCAACGATCACAATTTCCAACCTATACATACACCTTATATTGCCTTGCATATATGTCGTGTTATTACCTAATTTTGTCAGCCATTTCGGTCATCACATTGCATTGTACTATGTGGAAATAGTACTATTTATGTGAAACTATTCATAAACTGTAAACAAGTGTCGGTAGGCATTAGGATAAATACTTCCGGCTCCTCGGGCTGATGCGAATATTTCAATGTCCGTATGTGCGAAACCGTTGGTTTATGACACACCTTTACGCGTCTCTCGTTCGCTGCGCTCGCACGAAAGCTATAGCCTAACCTAAAACCAATCCATCTTCCGTTCATTATTCGATATGGTGGCGACATATTTCAAATTTGCGAACGTGTGGGATCGGTTGTGAGGTTGGACTAGATTTTTTCGAGCGTGCGGAGCGAGCGAGCAACGGTCACAATTTCCAACCTATACATATACCATATATTGTCTTGCATATATTTCGTGCTTGTACCTAATTTTGTCAGCCATTTCGGACATCACGTTGCACTGTACTATGAGGAAACGGTACTAATTATGTGAAACTATTGGTAAACCGTAAACATTTGTCAGAAGGCAATAGGATAAAGACTTCCGGCTCCTCGGGCTGGTGCGAATATTTCAACGTCCGTATGTGCCAAACCGTTGGTTTGTGACACACCTTTACGCGTCTCTCGTTCGCTGCGCTCGCACGAAAGCTATAGCCTAACCTAAAACCAATCCGTCTTCCGTTCATTATTCGATATGGTGGCGACATATTTCAAATTTGCGAACGTGTGGGATCGGTTGTGAGGTTGGACTAGATTTTTATGAGCGAGCGGAGCGAGCGAGCAACGGTCACAATTTCCAAGCTATACACATACCTTATATTGCCTTCCATATATTTCGTGTTATTACCTAATTTTGTCAGCCCTTTCGGACATCACATTGCACTGTACTATGAGGAAATAGTACTATTTATGTGAAACTATTCATAAACTGTAAACATGTGTCGGTAGGCAATAGGATAAATACTTCCGGCCCCTCGGGCTGGTGCGAATATTTCAATGTCCGTATGTGCCAAACCGTTAGTTTATGACACACCTATACGCGTCTCTCGCTCGCTGCGCTCGCTCGAAAACTATAGCCTAACCTAAAACCAATCCATCTTGCGTTCATTATTCGATATGATGGCGACATATTTCAAATTTGCGAACGTGTCGGATCGGTTGTGAGGTTGGACGATATTTTTACGAGCGAGTGGAGCGAGCGAGCAACGGTCACAATTTCCAAGCTATACATATACCTTATATTGCCTTGCATATATTTCGTGTTAGTACCTAATTTTGTCAGCCATTTCGGACATCACATTGCACTGTACTATGTGGTATTAGTACTATTTATGTGAAACTATTCATAAACTGTAAACATGTGTCGGTAGGCAATAGGATGAATACTTCCGGCTCCTCGGGCTGGTGCGAATATTTCAATGTCCGTATGTGCCAAACCGTTGGTTTGAGACACACATTTACGCGTAGCTCGCTCGCTGCGCTCGCTCGAAAACTATAGCCTAACCTAAAACCAATCCATCTTCCGTTCATTATTCGATATGGTGGCGACATATTTCAAATTTGCGAACATGTCGGGTCGGTTGTGAGGTTGGACTAGATTTTTTCGAGCGAGCGGAGCGAGCGAGGAACGATCACAATTTCCAACCTATACATACACCTTATATTGTCTTGCATATATGTCGTGTTATTACCTAATTTTGTCTGCCATTTCGGACATCACATTGCTCTGTACTATGAGGAAACGGTACTAACTATGTGAAACTTTTGGTAAACCGTAAACATTTGTCAGAAGGCAATAGGATAAAGACTTCCGGCCCCTCGGGCTGGTGCGAATATTTCAATATCCGTATGTGCCAAACCGTTGGTTTGTGACACACATTTACGCGTCTCTCGCTCGCTGCGCTCGCACGAAAGCTATAGCCTGACCTAAAACCAATACATCTTCCGGTCATTATTCGATATGGTGGCGACATATTTCAAATTTGGGAACGTGTCGGATCGGTAGTGAGGTTGGACGAGATTTTTACGAGCGAGCGGAGCGAGCGAGCAACGGTCACAATTTCCAAGCTATACATATACCTTATATTGCCTTCCATATATTTCGTGTTATTACCTAATTTTGTCAGCCATTTCGGACATAACATTGCACTGTACTATGAGGAAGTAGTACTATTTATGTGAAACTATTGGTAAACCGTAAACATTTGTCAGAAGGCAATAGGATAAAGACTTCCGGCTCCTCGGGCTGGTGCGAATATTTCAATGTCCGTATGTGCCAAACCGTTGGTTTGTGACACACCTTTACGCGTCTCTCGTTCGCTGCGCTCGCACGAAAGCTATAGTATAACCTAAAACCAATCCATCTTCCGTTCATTATTCGATATGGTGGCGACATATTTCAAATTTGCGAACATGAGGGGTCGGTTGTGAGGTTGGACTAGATTTTTTCGAGCGAGCGGAGCTAGCGAGCAACGATCACAATTTCCAACCTATACATACACCTTATATTGTCTTGCATATATGTCGTGTTATTACCTAATTTTGTCTGCCATTTCGGACATCACATTGCTCTGTACTATGAGGAAACGGTACTAATTATGTGAAACTGTTGGTAAACCGTAAACATGTGTCGGTAGGCAATAGGATAAATACTTCCGGCTCCTCGGGCTGGTGCGAATATTTCAATGTCCGTATGTGCCAAACCGTTGGTTTATGACACACCTATACGCGTCTCTCGCTCGCTGCGCTCGCTCGAAAACTATAGCCTAACCTAATACCAATCCATCTTGCGTTCATTATTCGATATGATGGCGACATATTTCAAATTTGCGAACGTGTCGGATCGGTTGTGGGGTTGGACTAGATTTTTACGAGCGAGCGGAGCGAGCGAGCAACGGTCACAATTTCCAAGCTGTACATATACCATATATTGTCTTGCATATATTTCGTGCTTGTACCTAATTTTGTCAGCCATTTCGGACATCACGTTGCACTGTACTATGAGGAAACGGTACTAATTATGTGAAACTATTGGTAAACCGTAAACATTTGTCAGAAGGCAATAGGATAAAGACTTCCGGCCCCTCGGGCTGGTGCGAATATTTCAATATCCGTATGTGCCAAACCGATGGTTTTTGACACACCTTTACGCGTCTCTCGTTCGCTGCGCTCGAACGAAAGCTATAGCCTAACCTAAAACCAATCCATCTTCCGTTCATTATTCGATATGGTGGCGACATATTTCAAATTTGCGAACGTGTGGGATCGGTTGTGAGGTTGGACTAGATTTTTACGAGCGAGCGGAGCGAGCAAGCAACGGTCACAATTTCCAAGCTATACAAATACCTTATATTGCCTTCCATATATTTCGTGTTATTACCTAATTTTGTCAGTCATTTCGGACATCACATTGCACTGTACTATGAGGAAATAGTACTATTTATGTGAAACTATTCATAAACTGTAAACATGTGTCGGTAGGCAATAGGATAAATACTTCCGGCTCCTCGGGCTGGTGCGAATATTTCAATGTCCGTATGTGCCAAACCATTGGTTTATGACACACCTTTACGCGTCTCTCGCTCGCGCCGCTCGCTCGAAAACTATAGCCTAACCTAAAACCAATCCATCTTGCGTTCATTAGTCGATATGATGGCGACATATTTCAAATTTGCGAACGTGTCGGATCGGTTGTGAGGTTGGACTAGATTTTTACGAGCGAGCGGAGCGAGCGAGCAACGGTCGCAATTTCCAATCTATACATATACCATATATTGTCTTGCATATATTTCGTGCTTGTACCTAATTTTGTCAGCCATTTCGGACATCACGTTGCACTGTACTATGAGGAAACGGTACTAATTATGTGAAACTATTCATAAACTGTAAACATGTGTCGGTAGGCAATAGGATAAATACTTCCGGCTCCTCGGGCTGGTGCGAATATTTCAATGTCCGTATGTGCCAAACCGTTAGTTTATGACACACCTATACGCGTCTCTCGCTCGCTGCGCTCGCTCGAAAACTATAGCCTAACCTAAAACCAATCCATCTTGCGTTCATTATTCGATATGATGGCGACATATTTCAAATTTGCGAACGTGTCGGATCGGTTGTGAGGTTGGACGATATTTTTACGAGCGAGTGGAGCGAGCGAGCAACGGTCACAATTTCCAAGCTATACATATACCTTATATTGCCTTGCATATATTTCGTGTTAGTACCTAATTTTGTCAGCCATTTCGGACATCACATTGCACTGTACTATGTGGTATTAGTACTATTTATGTGAAACTATTCATAAACTGTAAACATGTGTCGGTAGGCAATAGGATGAATACTTCCGGCTCCTCGGGCTGGTGCGAATATTTCAATGTCCGTATGTGCCAAACCGTTGGTTTGAGACACACATTTACGCGTAGCTCGCTCGCTGCGCTCGCTCGAAAACTATAGCCTAACCTAAAACCAATCCATCTTCCGTTCATTATTCGATATGGTGGCGACATATTTCAAATTTGCGAACATGTCGGGTCGGTTGTGAGGTTGGACTAGATTTTTTCGAGCGAGCGGAGCGAGCGAGCAACGATCACAATTTCCAACCTATACATACACCTTATATTGTCTTGCATATATGTCGTGTTATTACCTAATTTTGTCTGCCATTTCGGACATCACATTGCTCTGTACTATGAGGAAACGGTACTAATTATGTGAAACTTTTGGTAAACCGTAAACATTTGTCAGAAGGCAATAGGATAAAGACTTCCGGCCCCTCGGGCTGGTGCGAATATTTCAATATCCGTATGTGCCAAACCGTTGGTTTGTGACACACATTTACGCGTCTCTCGCTCGCTGCGCTCGCACGAAAGCTATAGCCTGACCTAAAACCAATACATCTTCCGGTCATTATTCGATATGGTGGCGACATATTTCAAATTTGGGAACGTGTCGGATCGGTAGTGAGGTTGGACGAGATTTTTACGAGCGAGCGGAGCGAGCGAGCAACGGTCACAATTTCCAAGCTATACATATACCTTATATTGCCTTCCATATATTTCGTGTTATTACCTAATTTTGTCAGCCATTTCGGACATAACATTGCACTGTACTATGAGGAAATAGTACTATTTATGTGAAACTATTGGTAAACCGTAAACATTTGTCAGAAGGCAATAGGATAAAGACTTCCGGCTCCTCGGGCTGGTGCGAATATTTCAATGTCCGTATGTGCCAAACCGTTGGTTTGTGACACACCTTTACGCGTCTCTCGTTCGCTGCGCTCGCACGAAAGCTATAGTATAACCTAAAACCAATCCATCTTCCGTTCATTATTCGATATGGTGGCGACATATTTCAAATTTGGGAACGTGTCGGATCGGTTGTGAGTTTGGACGAGATTTTTACGAGCGAGTGGAGCGAGCGAGCAACGGTCACAATTTCCAAGCTATACATATACCTTATATTGCCTTGCATATATTTCGTGTTAGTACCTAATTTTGTCAGCCATTTCGGACATCACATTGCACTGTACTATGTGGTATTAGTACTATTTATGTGAAACTATTCATAAACTGTAAACATGTGTCGGTAGGCAATAGGATGAATACTTCCGGCTCCTCGGGCTGGTGCGAATATTTCAATGTCCGTATGTGCCAAACCGTTGGTTTGAGACACACATTTACGAGTAGCTCGCTCGCTGCGCTCGCTCGAAAACTATAGACTAACCTAAAACCAATCCATCTTCCGTTCATTATTCGATATGGTGGCGACATATTTCAAATTTGCGAACATGAGGGGTCGGTTGTGAGGTTGGACTAGATTTTTTCGAGCGAGCGGAGCGAGCGAGCAACGATCACAATTTCCAACCTATACATACACCTTATATTGCCTTCCATATATTTCGTGTTATTACCTAATTTTGTCAGTCATTTCGGACATCACATTGCACTGTACTATGAGGAAATAGTACTATTTATGTGAAACTATTCATAAACTGTAAACATGTGTCGGTAGGCAATAGGATAAATACTTCCGGCTCCTCGGGCTGGTGCGAATATTTCAATGTCCGTATGTGCCAAACCATTGGTTTATGACACACCTTTACGCGTCTCTCGCTCGCGCCGCTCGCTCGAAAACTATAGCCTAACCTAAAACCAATCCATCTTGCGTTCATTAGTCGATATGATGGCGACATATTTCAAATTTGCGAACGTGTCGGATCGGTTGTGAGGTTGGACTAGATTTTTACGAGCGAGCGGAGCGAGCGAGCAACGGTCGCAATTTCCAATCTATACATATACCATATATTGTCTTGCATATATTTCGTGCTTGTACCTAATTTTGTCAGCCATTTCGGACATCACGTTGCACTGTACTATGAGGAAACGGTACTAATTATGTGAAACTATTGGTAAACCGTAAACATTTGTCAGAAGGCAATAGGATAAAGACTTCCGGCTCCTCGGGCTGGTGCGAATATTTCAACGTCCGTATGTGCCAAACCGTTGGTTTGTGACACACCTTTACGCGTCTCTCGTTCGCTGCGCTCGCACGAAAGCTATAGCCTAACCTAAAACCAATCCATCTTCCGTTCATTATTCGATATGGTGGCGACATATTTCAAATTTGCGAACGTGTGGGATCAGTTGTGAGGTTGGACTAGATTTTTATAAGCGAGCGGAGCGAGCGAGCAACGGTCACAATTTCCAAGCTATACATATACCTTATATTGCCTTCCATATATTTCGTGTTATTACCTAATTTTGTCAGCCCTTTCGGACAACACATTGCACTGTACTATGAGGAAATAGTACTATTTATGTGAAACTATTCATAAACTGTAAACATGTGTCGGTAGGCAATAGGATAAATACTTCCGGCTCCTCGGGCTGGTGCGAATATTTCAATGTCCGTATGTGCCAAACCGTAGGTTTGTGACACACCTTTACGCGTCTCTCGTTCGCTGCGCTCGCACGAAAGCTATAGCCTAACCTAAAACCAATCCATCTTCCGTTCATTATTCGATATGGTGGCGACATATTTCAAATTTGCGAACGTGTGGGATCGGTTGTGAGGTTGGACTAGATTTTTACGAGCGAGCGGAGCGAGCGAGCAACGGTCACAATTTCCAAGCTATACATATACCATATATTGTCTTGCATATATTTCGTGCTTGTACCTAATTTTGTCAGCCATTTCGGACATCACGTTGCACTGTACTATGAGGAAACGGTACTAATTATGTGAAACTATTGGTAAACCGTAAACATTTGTCAGAAGGCAATAGGATAAAGACTTCCGGCTCCTCGGGCTGGTGCGAATATTTCAACGTCCGTATGTGCCGAACCGTTGGTTTGTGACACACCTTTACGCGTCTCTCGTTCGCTGCGCTCGCACGAAAGCTATAGCCTAAACTAAAACCAATCCATCTTCCGTTCATTATTCGATATGGTGGCGACATATTTCAAATTTGCGAACGTGTCGGATCGGTTGTGAGGTTGGACTAGATTTTTTCGAGCGAGCGAGCAACGATCACAATTTCCAACCTATACATACACCTTATATTGCCTTGCATATATTTCGTGTTATTACCTAATTTTGTCAGCCATTTCGGACATCACATTGCACTGTACTATGAGGAAATAGTACTATTTATGTGAAACTATTCATAAACTGTAAACATGTGTCGGTAGGCAATAGGATAAATACTTCCGGCCCCTCGGGCTGGTGCGAATATTTCAATGTCCGTATGTGCCAAACCGTTGGTTTATGACACACCTTTACGCGTCTCTCGCTCGCGGCGCTCGCTCGAAAACTATAGCCTAACCAAAAACCAATCCATCTTGCGTTCATTATTCGATATGATGGCGAAATATTTCAAATTTGCGAACGTGTCGGATCGGTTGTGAGGTTGGACTAGATTTTTACGAGCGAGCGGAGCGAGCGAGCAACGGTCACAATTTCCAAGCTGTACATATACCATATATTGTCTTGCATATATTTCGTGCTTGTACCTAATTTTGTCAGCCATTTCGGACATCACGTTGCACTGTACTATGAGGAAACGGTACTAATTATGTGAAGCTATTGGTAAACCGTAAATATTTGTCAGAAGGCAATAGGATAAAGACTTCCGGCTCCTCGGGCTGGTGCGAATATTTCAACGTCCGTATGTGCCAAACCGTTGGTTTGTGACACACCTTTACGCGTCTCTCGTTCGCTGCGCTCGCACGAAAGCTATAGCCTAACCTAAAACCAATCCATCTTCCGTTCATTATTCGATATGGTGGCGACATATTTCAAATTTGCGAACGTGTCGGATCGGTTGTGAGGTTGGACTAGATTTTTTCGAGCGAGCGAGCAACGATCACAATTTCCAACCTATACATACACCTTATATTGCCTTGCATATATGTCGTGTTATTACCTAATTTTGTCAGCCATTTCGGACATCACACTGCATTGTACTATGTGGAAATAGTACTATTTATGTGAAACTATTCATAAACTGTAAACATGTGTCGGTATGCAATAGGATAAATGCTTCCGGCTCCTCGGGCTGATGCGAATATTTCAATGTCCGTATGTGCCAAACCGTTGGTTTGTGACACACCTTTACGCGTCTCTCGTTCGCTGCGCTCGCACGAAAGCTATAGCCTAACCTAAAACCAATCCATCTTCCGTTCATTATTCGATATGGTGGCGACATATTTCAAATTTGCGAACGTGTGGGATCGGTTGTGAGATTGGACTAGATTTTTACGAGCGAGCGGAGCGAGCGAGCAACGGTCTCAATTTCCAAGCTATACATATACCTTATATTGCCTTCCATATATTTCGTGTTATTACCTAATTTTGTCAGCCATTTCGGACATCACGTTGCACTGTACTTTCAGGAAATAGTACTATTTATGTGAAACTATTCATAAACTGTAAACATGTGTCGGTAGGCAATAGGATAAATACTTCCGGCTCCTCGGGCTGGTGCGAATATTTCAATGTCCGTATGTGCCAAACCGTTGGTTTATGACACACCTTTACGCGTCTCTCGCTCGCGGCGCTCGCCCGAAAACTATAGCCTAACCAAAAACCAATCCATCTTGCGTTCATTATTCGATATGATGGCGACATATTTCAAATTTGCGAACGTGTCGGTTCGGTTGTGAGGTTGGATTAGATTTTTACGAGCGAGCGGAGCGAGCGATCAACGGTCACAATTTCCAAGCTATACATATTCCATATATTGTCTTGCATATATTTCGTGCTTGTACCTAATTTTGTCAGCCATTTCGGATATCACATTGCACTGTACTATGAGGAAACGGTACTAATTATGTGAAACTATTGGTAAACCGTAAACATTTGTCAGAAGGCAATAGGATAAAGACTTCCGGCTCCTCGGGCTGGTGCGAATATTTCAACGTCCGTATGTGCCAAACCGTTGGTTTGTGACACACCTTTACGCGTCTCTCGTTCGCTGCGCTCGCACGAAAGCTATAGCCTAAACTAAAACCAATCCATCTTCCGTTCATTATTCGATATGGTGGCGACATATTTCAAATTTGCGAAAGTGTCGGATCGGTTGTGAGGTTGGACTAGATTTTTTCGAGCGAGCGAGCAACGATCACAATTTCCAACCTATACATACACCTTATATTGCCTTGCATATATTTCGTGTTATTACCTAATTTTGTCAGCCATTTCGGACATCACATTGCACTGTACTATGAGGAAATAGTACTATTTATGTGAAACTATTCATAAACTGTAAACATGTGTCGATAGGCAATAGGATAAATACTTCCGGCTCCTCGGGCTGGTGCGAATATTTCAATGTCCGTATGTGCCAAACCGTTGGTTTATGACACACCTTTACGCGTCTCTCGCTCGCGGCGCTCGCTCGAAAACTATAGCCTAACCAAAAACCAATCCATCTTGCGTTCATTATTCGATATGATGGCGACATATTTCAAATTTGCGAACGTGTCGGATCGGTTGTGAGGTTGGACTAGATTTTTACGAGCGAGCGGAGCGAGCGAGCAACGGTCACAATTTCCAAGCTGTACATATACCATATATTGTCTTGCATATATTTCGTGCTTGTACCTAATTTTGTCAGCCATTTCGGACATCACGTTGCACTGTACTATGAGGAAACGGTACTAATTATGTGAAACTATTGGTAAACCGTAAACATTTGTCAGAAGGCAATAGGATAAAGACTTCCGGCTCCTCGGGCTGGTGCGAATATTTCAACGTCCGTATGTGCCAAACCGTTGGTTTGTGACACACCTTTACGCGTCTCTCGTTCGCTGCGCTCGCACGAAAGCTATAGCCTAACCTAAAACCAATCCATCTTCCGTTCATTATTCGATATGGTGGCGACATATTTCAAATTTGCGAACGTGTCGGATCGGTTGTGAGGTTGGACTAGATTTTTTCGAGCGAGCGAGCAACGATCACAATTTCCAACCTATACATACACCTTATATTGCCTTGCATATATGTCGTGTTATTACCTAATTTTGTCAGCCATTTCGGACATCACACTGCATTGTACTATGTGGAAATAGTACTATTTATGTGAAACTATTCATAAACTGTAAACATGTGTCGGTAGGCAATAGGATAAATGCTTCCGGCTCCTCGGGCTGATGCGAATATTTCAATGTCCGTATGTGCCAAACCGTTGGTTTGTGACACACCTTTACGCGTCTCTCGTTCGCTGCGCTCGCACGAAAGCTATAGCCTAACCTAAAACCAATCCATCTTCCGTTCATTATTCGATATGGTGGCGACATATTTCAAATTTGCGAACGTGTGGGATCGGTTGTGAGATTGGACTAGATTTTTACGAGCGAGCGGAGCGAGCGAGCAACGGTCTCAATTTCCAAGCTATACATATACCTTATATTGCCTTCCATATATTTCGTGTTATTACCTAATTTTGTCAGCCATTTCGGACATCACGTTGCACTGTACTTTCAGGAAATAGTACTATTTATGTGAAACTATTCATAAACTGTAAACATGTGTCGCTAGGCAATAGGATAAATACTTCCGGCTCCTCGGGCTGGTGCGAATATTTCAATGTCCGTATGTGCCAAACCGTTGGTTTATGACACACCTTTACGCGTCTCTCGCTCGCGGCGCTCGTTCGAAAACTATAGCCTAACCAAAAACCAATCCATCTTGCGTTCATTATTCGATATGATGGCGACATATTTCAAATTTGCGAACGTGTCGGTTCGGTTGTGAGGTTGGACTAGATTTTTACGAGCGAGCGGAGCGAGCGAGCAACGGTCACAATTTCCAAGCTATACATATACCATATATTGTCTTGCATATATTTCGTGCTTGTACCTAATTTTGTCAGCCATTTCGGACATCACATTGCACTGTACTATGAGGAAACGGTACTAATTATGTGAAACTATTGGTAAACCGTAAACATTTGTCAGAAGGCAATAGGATAAAGACTTCCGGCTCCTCGGGCTGGTGCGAATATTTCAACGTCCGTATGTGCCAAACCGTTGGTTTGTGACACACCTTTACGCGTCTCTCGTTCGCTGCGCTCGCACGAAAGCTATAGCCTAAACTAAAACCAATCCATCTTCCGTTCATTATTCGATATGGTGGCGACATATTTCAAATTTGCGAACGTGTCGGATCGGTTGTGAGGTTGGACTAGATTTTTTCGAGCGAGCGAGCAACGATCACAATTTCCAACCTATACATACACCTTATATTGCCTTGCATATATTTCGTGTTATTACCTAATTCTGTCAGCCATTTCGGACATCACATTGCACTGTACTATGAGGAAATAGTACTATTTATGTGAAACTATTCATAAACTGTAAACATGTGTCGGTAGGCAATTGGATAAATACTTCCGGCTCCTCGGGCTGGTGCGAATATTTCAATGTCCGTATGTGCCAAACCGTTGGTTTATGACACACCTTTACGCGTCTCTCGCTCGCGGCGCTCGCTCGAAAACTATAGCCTAACCAAAAACCAATCCATCTTGCGCTCATTATTCGATATGATGGCGACATATTTCAAATTTGCGAACGTGTCGGATCGGTTGTGAGGTTGGACTAGATTTTTACGAGCGAGCGGAGCGAGCGAGCAACGGTCACAATTTCCAAGCTGTACATATACCATATATTGTCTTGCATATATTTCGTGCTTGTACCTAATTTTGTCAGCCATTTCGGACATCACGTTGCACTGTACTATGAGGAAACGGTACTAATTATGTGAAACTATTGGTAAACCGTAAACATTTGTCAGAAGGCAATAGGATAAAGACTTCCGGCTCCTCGGGCTGGTGCGAATATTTCAACGTCCGTATGTGCCAAACCGTTGGTTTGTGACACACCTTTACGCGTCTCTCGTTCGCTGCGCTCGCACGAAAGCTATAGCCTAACCTATAACCAATCCATCTTGCGTTCATTATTCGATATGGTGGCGACATATTTCAAATTTGCGAACGTGTCGGATCGGTTGTGAGGTTGAACTAAATTTTTTCGAGCGAGCGAGCAACGATCACAATTTCCAACCTATACATACACCTTATATTGCCTTGCATATATGTCGTGTTATTACCTAATTTTGTCAGCCATTTCGGACATCACACTGCATTGTACTATGTGGAAATAGTACTATTTATGTGAAACTATTCATAAACTGTAAACATGTGTCGGTAGGCAATAGGATAAATGCTTCCGGCTCCTCGGGCTGATGCGAATATTTCAATGTCCGTATGTGCCAAACCGTTGGTTTATGACACACCTATACGCGACTCTCGCTCGCTGCGCTCGCTCGAAAACTATAGCCTAACCTAAAACCAATCCATCTTGCGTTCATTATTCGATATGATGGCGACATATTTCAAATTTGCGAACGTGTCGGATCGGTTGTGGGGTTGGACTAGATTTTTACGAGCGAGCGGAGCGAGCGAGCAACGGTCACAATTTCCAAGCTATACATATACCATATATTGTCTTGCATATATTTCGTGCTTGTACCTAATTTTGTCAGCCATCTCGGACAACACGTTGCACTGTACTATGAGGAAACGGTACTAATTATGTGAAACTATTGGTAAACCGTAAACATTTGTCAGAAGGCATTAGGATAAAGACTTCCGGCTCCTCGGGCTGGTGCGAATATATCAATGTCCGTATGTGCCAAACCGATGGTTTGTGACACACCTTTACGCGTCTCTCGTTCGCTGCGCTCGCACGAAAGCTATAGCCTAACCTATAACCAATCCATCTTGCGTTCATTATTCGATATGATGGCGACATATTTCAAATTTGCGAAAGTGTCGGATCGGTTGTGGGGTTGGACTAGATTTTTACGAGCGAGCGAGCAACGATCACAATTTCCAACCTATACATACACCTTATATTGCCTTGCATATATGTCGTGTTATTACCTAATTTTGTCAGCCATTTCGGACATCACATTGCATTGTACTATGTGGAAATAGTACTGTTTATGTGAAACTATTCATAAACTGTAAACATGTGTCTGTAGGCAATAGGATAAATACTTCCGGCTTCTCGGGCTGATGGGAATATTTCAATGTCCGTATGTGCCAAACCGTTGGTTTGTGACACACCTATACGCGTCTCTCGCTCGCTGCGCTCGCTCGAAAACTATAGCCTAACCTAATATCAATCCATCTTGCGTTCATTATTCGATATGATGGCGACATATTTCAAATTTGCGAACGTGTCGGATCGGTTGTGGGGTTGGACTAGATTTTTACGGGCGAGCGGAGCGAGCGAGTAACGGTCACAATTTCCAAGCTATACATATACCATATATTGTCTTGCATATATTTCGTGCATGTACCTAATTTTGTCAGCCATTTCGGACATCACGTTGCACTGTACTATGAGGAAACGGTACTAATTATGTGAAACTATTGGTAAACCGTAAACATTTGTCAGAAGGCATTAGGATAAAGACTTCCGGCTCCTCGGGCTGGTGCGAATATATCAATGTCCGTATGTGCCAAACCGATGGTTTGTGACACACCTTTACGCGTCTCTCGTTCGCTGCGCTCGCACGAAAGCTATAGCCTAACCTAAAACCAATCCATCTTCCGTTCATTATTCGATATGGTGGCGACATATTTCAAATTTGCGAACGTGTGGGATCGGTTGTGAGGTTGGACTAGATTTTTACGAGCGAGCGGAGCGAGCGAGCAACGGTCACAATTTACAAGCTATACATATACCTTATATTGCCTTCCATATATTTCGTGTTATTACCTAATTTTGTCAGCCATTTCGGACATCACGTTGCACTGTACTTTGAGGAAATAGTACTATTTATGTGAAACTATTCATAAACTGTAAACATGTGTCGGTAGGCAATAGGATAAATACTTCCGGCTCCTCGGGCTGGTGCGAATATTTCAATGTCCGTATGTGCCAAACCGTTGGTTTATGACACACCTTTACGCGTCTCTCGCTCGCGGCGCTCGCTCGAAAACTATAGCCTAACCAAAAACCAATCCATCTTGCGTTCATTATTCGATATGATGGCGACATATTTCAAATTTGCGAACGTGTCGGTTCGGTTGTGAGGTTGGACTAGATTTTTACGAGCGAGCGGAGCGAGCGAGCAACGGTCACAATTTCCAAGCTATACATATACCATATATTGTCTTGCATATATTTCGTGCTTGTACCTAATTTTGTCAGCCATTTCGGACATCACATTGCACTGTACTATGAGGAAACGGTACTAATTATGTGAAACTATTGGTAAACCGTAAACATTTGTCAGAAGGCAATAGGATAAAGACTTCCGGCTCCTCGGGCTGGTGCGAATATTTCAACGTCCGTATGTGCCAAACCGTTGGTTTGTGACACACCTTTACGCGTCTCTCGTTCGCTGCGCTCGCACGAAAGCTATAGCCTAACCTAAAACCAATCCATCTTCCGTTCATTATTCGATATGGTGGCGACATATTTCAAATTTGCGAACGTGTCGGATCGGTTGTGAGGTTGGACTAGATTTTTTCGAGCGAGCGAGCAACGATCACAATTTCCAACCTATACATACACCTTATATTGCCTTGCATATATGTCGTGTTATTACCTAATTTTGTCAGCCATTTCGGACATCACACTGCATTGTACTATGTGGAAATAGTACTATTTATGTGAAACTATTCATAAACTGTAAACATGTGTCGGTAGGCAATAGGATAAATGCTTCCGGCTCCTCGGGCTGATGCGAATATTTCAATGTCCGTATGTGCCAAACCGTTGGTTTGTGACACACCTTTACGCGTCTCTCGTTCGCTGCGCTCGCACGAAAGCTATAGCCTAACCTAAAACCAATCCATCTTCCGTTCATTATTCGATATGGTGGCGACATATTTCAAATTTGCGAACGTGTGGGATCGGTTGTGAGGTTGGACTAGATTTTTACGAGCGAGCGGATCGAGCGAGCAACGGTCACAATTTCCAAGCTATACATATACTTTATATTGCCTTCCATATATTTCGTGTTATTACCTAATTTTGTCAGCCATTTCGGACATCACGTTGCACTGTACTTTCAGGAAATAGTACTATTTATGTGAAACTATTCATAAACTGTAAACATGTGTCGCTAGGCAATAGGATAAATACTTCCGGCTCCTCGGGCTGGTGCGAATATTTCAATGTCCGTATGTGCCAAACCGTTGGTTTATGACACACCTTTACGCGTCTCTCGCTCGCGGCGCTCGTTCGAAAACTATAGCCTAACCAAAAACCAATCCATCTTGCGTTCATTATTCGATATGATGGCGACATATTTCAAATTTGCGAACGTGTCGGTTCGGTTGTGAGGTTGGACTAGATTTTTACGAGCGAGCGGAGCGAGCGAGCAACGGTCACAATTTCCAAGCTATACATATACCATATATTGTCTTGCATATATTTCGTGCTTGTACCTAATTTTGTCAGCCATTTCGGACATCACATTGCACTGTACTATGAGGAAACGGTACTAATTATGTGAAACTATTGGTAAACCGTAAACATTTGTCAGAAGGCAATAGGATAAAGACTTCCGGCTCCTCGGGCTGGTGCGAATATTTCAACGTCCGTATGTGCCAAACCGTTGGTTTGTGACACACCTTTACGCGTCTCTCGTTCGCTGCGCTCGCACGAAAGCTATAGCCTAAACTAAAACCAATCCATCTTCCGTTCATTATTCGATATGGTGGCGACATATTTCAAATTTGCGAACGTGTCGGATCGGTTGTGAGGTTGGACTAGATTTTTTCGAGCGAGCGAGCAACGATCACAATTTCCAACCTATACATACACCTTATATTGCCTTGCATATATTTCGTGTTATTACCTAATTCTGTCAGCCATTTCGGACATCACATTGCACTGTACTATGAGGAAATAGTACTATTTATGTGAAACTATTCATAAACTGTAAACATGTGTCGGTAGGCAATAGGATAAATACTTCCGGCTCCTCGGGCTGGTGCGAATATTTCAATGTCCGTATGTGCCAAACCGTTGGTTTATGACACACCTTTACGCGTCTCTCGCTCGCGGCGCTCGCTCGAAAACTATAGCCTAACCAAAAACCAATCCATCTTGCGCTCATTATTCGATATGATGGCGACATATTTCAAATTTGCGAACGTGTCGGATCGGTTGTGAGGTTGGACTAGATTTTTACGAGCGAGCGGAGCGAGCGAGCAACGGTCACAATTTCCAAGCTGTACATATACCATATATTGTCTTGCATATATTTCGTGCTTGTACCTAATTTTGTCAGCCATTTCGGACATCACGTTGCACTGTACTATGAGGAAACGGTACTAATTATGTGAAACTATTGGTAAACCGTAAACATTTGTCAGAAGGCAATAGGATAAAGACTTCCGGCTCCTCGGGCTGGTGCGAATATTTCAACGTCCGTATGTGCCAAACCGTTGGTTTGTGACACACCTTTACGCGTCTCTCGTTCGCTGCGCTCGCACGAAAGCTATAGCCTAACCTATAACCAATCCATCTTGCGTTCATTATTCGATATGGTGGCGACATATTTCAAATTTGCGAACGTGTCGGATCGGTTGTGAGGTTGAACTAGATTTTTTCGAGCGAGCGAGCAACGATCACAATTTCCAACCTATACATACACCTTATATTGCCTTGCATATATGTCGTGTTATTACCTAATTTTGTCAGCCATTTCGGACATCACACTGCATTGTACTATGTGGAAATAGTACTATTTATGTGAAACTATTCATAAACTGTAAACATGTGTCGGTAGGCAATAGGATAAATGCTTCCGGCTCCTCGGGCTGATGCGAATATTTCAATGTCCGTATGTGCCAAACCGTTGGTTTATGACACACCTATACGCGACTCTCGCTCGCTGCGCTCGCTCGAAAACTATAGCCTAACCTAAAACCAATCCATCTTGCGTTCATTATTCGATATGATGGCGACATATTTCAAATTTGCGAACGTGTCGGATCGGTTGTGGGGTTGGACTAGATTTTTACGAGCGAGCGGAGCGAGCGAGCAACGGTCACAATTTCCAAGCTATACATATACCATATATTGTCTTGCATATATTTCGTGCTTGTACCTAATTTTGTCAGCCATCTCGGACAACACGTTGCACTGTACTATGAGGAAACGGTACTAATTATGTGAAACTATTGGTAAACCGTAAACATTTGTCAGAAGGCATTAGGATAAAGACTTCCGGCTCCTCGGGCTGGTGCGAATATATCAATGTCCGTATGTGCCAAACCGATGGTTTGTGACACACCTTTACGCGTCTCTCGTTCGCTGCGCTCGCACGAAAGCTATAGCCTAACCTATAACCAATCCATCTTGCGTTCATTATTCGATATGATGGCGACATATTTCAAATTTGCGAAAGTGTCGGATCGGTTGTGGGGTTGGACTAGATTTTTACGAGCGAGCGAGCAACGATCACAATTTCCAACCTATACATACACCTTATATTGCCTTGCATATATGTCGTGTTATTACCTAATTTTGTCAGCCATTTCGGACATCACATTGCATTGTACTATGTGGAAATAGTACTGTTTATGTGAAACTATTCATAAACTGTAAACATGTGTCTGTAGGCAATAGGATAAATACTTCCGGCTTCTCGGGCTGATGGGAATATTTCAATGTCCGTATGTGCCAAACCGTTGGTTTGTGACACACCTATACGCGTCTCTCGCTCGCTGCGCTCGCTCGAAAACTATAGCCTAACCTAATATCAATCCATCTTGCGTTCATTATTCGATATGATGGCGACATATTTCAAATTTGCGAACGTGTCGGATCGGTTGTGGGGTTGGACTAGATTTTTACGAGCGAGCGGAGCGAGCGAGTAACGGTCACAATTTCCAAGCTATACATATACCATATATTGTCTTGCATATATTTCGTGCATGTACCTAATTTTGTCAGCCATTTCGGACATCACGTTGCACTGTACTATGAGGAAACGGTACTAATTATGTGAAACTATTGGTAAACCGTAAACATTTGTCAGAAGGCATTAGGATAAAGACTTCCGGCTCCTCGGGCTGGTGCGAATATATCAATGTCCGTATGTGCCAAACCGATGGTTTGTGACACACCTTTACGCGTCTCTCGTTCGCTGCGCTCGCACGAAAGCTATAGCCTAACCTAAAACCAATCCATCTTCCGTTCATTATTCGATATGGTGGCGACATATTTCAAATTTGCGAACGTGTGGGATCGGTTGTGAGGTTGGACTAGATTTTTACGAGCGAGCGGAGCGAGCGAGCAACGGTCACAATTTACAAGCTATACATATACCTTATATTGCCTTCCATATATTTCGTGTTATTACCTAATTTTGTCAGCCATTTCGGACATCACGTTGCACTGTACTTTGAGGAAATAGTACTATTTATGTTAAACTATTCATAAACTGTAAACATGTGTCGGTAGGCAATAGGATAAATACTTCCGGCTCCTCGGGCTGGTGCGAATATTTCAATGTCCGTATGTGCCAAACCGTTGGTTTATGACACACCTTTACGCGTCTCTCGCTCGCGGCGCTCGCTCGAAAACTATAGCCTAACCAAAAACCAATCCATCTTGCGTTCATTATTCGATATGATGGCGACATATTTCAAATTTGCGAACGTGTCGGTTCGGTTGTGAGGTTGGACTAGATTTTTACGAGCGAGCGGAGCGAGCGAGCAACGGTCACAATTTCCAAGCTATACATATACCATATATTGTCTTGCATATATTTCGTGCTTGTACCTAATTTTGTCAGCCATTTCGGACATCACATTGCACTGTACTATGAGGAAACGGTACTAATTATGTGAAACTATTGGTAAACCGTAAACATTTGTCAGAAGGCAATAGGATAAAGACTTCCGGCTCCTCGGGCTGGTGCGAATATTTCAACGTCCGTATGTGCCAAACCGTTGGTTTGTGACACACCTTTACGCGTCTCTCGTTCGCTGCGCTCGCACGAAAGCTATAGCCTAACCTAAAACCAATCCATCTTCCGTTCATTATTCGATATGGTGGCGACATATTTCAAATTTGCGAACGCGTCGGATCGGTTGTGAGGTTGGACTAGATTTTTTCGAGCGAGCGAGCAACGATCACAATTTCCAACCTATACATACACCTTATATTGCCTTGCATATATGTCGTGTTATTACCTAATTTTGTCAGCCATTTCGGACATCACACTGCATTGTACTATGTGGAAATAGTACTATTTATGTGAAACTATTCATAAACTGTAAACATGTGTCGGTAGGCAATAGGATAAATGCTTCCGGCTCCTCGGGCTGATGCGAATATTTCAATGTCCGTATGTGCCAAACCGTTGGTTTGTGACACACCTTTACGCGTCTCTCGTTCGCTGCGCTCGCACGAAAGCTATAGCCTAACCTAAAACCAATCCATCTTCCGTTCATTATTCGATATGGTGGCGACATATTTCAAATTTGCGAACGTGTGGGATCGGTTGTGAGGTTGGACTAGATTTTTACGAGCGAGCGGATCGAGCGAGCAACGGTCACAATTTCCAAGCTATACATATACTTTATATTGCCTTCCATATATTTCGTGTTATTACCTAATTTTGTCAGCCATTTCGGACATCACATTGCACTGTACTATGAGGAAACAGTACTATTTATGTGAAACTATTCATAAACTGTAAACATGTGTCGGTAGGCAATAGGATAAATACTTCCGGCTCCTCGGGCTGGTGCGAATATTTCAATGTCCGTATGTGCCAAACCGTTGGTTTATGACACACCTTTACGCGTCTCTCGCTCGCGGCGCTCGCTCGAAAACTATAGCCTAACCTAAAACCAATCCATCTTGCGTTCATTATTCGTTATGATGGCGACATATTTCAAACTTGCGAACGTGTCGTATCGGTTGTGAGGTTGGACTAGATTTTTACGAGCGAGCGGAGCGAGCGAGCAACGGTCACAATTTCGAAGCTATACATATACCATATATTGTCTTGCATATATTTCGTGCTTGTACCTAATTTTGTCAGCCATTTCGGACATCACGTTGCACTGTACTATGAGGAAATAGTACTATTTATGTGAAACTATTCATAAACTGTAACATGTGTCAGAAGGCAATAGGATAAAGACTTCCGGCTCCTCGGGCTGGTGCGAATATTTCAACGTCCGTATGTGCCAAACCGTTGGTTTGTGACACACCTTTACGCGTCTCTCGTTCGCTGCGCTCGCACGAAATCTATAGCCTAACCTAATACCAATCCATCTGCCGTTCATTATTCGATATGGTGGCGACATATTTCAAATTTGCGAACGTGTGGGATCGGTTGTGAGGTTGGACTAGATTTTTACGAGGGAGCGGAGCGAGCGAGCAACGGTCACAATTTCCAAGCTATACATATACCATATATTGTCTTGCATATATTTCGTGTTATTACCTAATTTTGTCAGCCATTTCGGACATCACATTGCACTGTACTATGAGGAAATAGTACTATTTATGTGAAACT